>NW_027150559.1:1040000-1640000 GCF_001643675.1 Monocercomonoides exilis
ATGAAATATATTTGTTGAAAAGAAAGAATAATAAACTGTGAATGCAGAAATCAAGGAAGGAAAAACATCACTCAGTTTTGATTCATTTTTTTCAAACGATAAATGAAGGATTTGAAGCGGAAATAAGAGAATTTCCGTTAAAGCAATTGATATTAGTTCTTCATTACACAACAGGCCTAACTCTTTGATCGTGTTTGCGTGTATTCGAATAAATGAACATATTTGATACAAAGCAAGCCACCGTGTGCTTACAAATGTTGGGCATCTTTTATGAAGTTTTTTTTGGTTGGAAGATAAATGGGCTTCTTGACAAAAATGTAACAGAATGTTTTTAACTTTCGATAGTGTTGAATTTTCTGAAAATGAATGAACAATAACAAGATTGACTAGATGATTGAGACAATATATGACAATTGGCTTTGGTTTCTTTTCCATGATAGATTTAACCAATGGATTTTTGTGATCATGAATTGAGAGTTTGTTCAATGCTATCATTTGTGATTTAAGTCCATCTACACAAAAGCCTCTAACCACTGCTCCTACGGAATGAAGATCAACAATTATTGAACTGCACAAATTGTAGAAATCATCTTGTGTTTGACATCCATTGAATAATTTCCAAAATAATGGAATTGATTTTGGTAATAATGGAACAATTCCGATTGCCATGTATTTTTTCCCTCCAATAATTGCACCGTCCATAATAACATATACAGGTTGATTTGCGACCGATTCATACAGCCTTCTCATTTGTGAGATTTCTTGCTTTTTAAGCATTATAGCGATTTTCTTTTCACTTAGAACTGGAAAAATATCTTCTCTTTTCAATTCAGGGTTTGA
This sequence comes from Monocercomonoides exilis, assembly GCF_001643675.1. NCBI lineage: Eukaryota > Preaxostyla > Oxymonadida > Polymastigidae > Monocercomonoides > Monocercomonoides exilis. Next base: position 1,040,841 of record NW_027150559.1, read on the forward strand.
TTGTGAAGCATGAATGAGAGAAGTGATGAAATTATTTAATTCCTTCGAGGCAGCTGAAAGAAATGAAATGTTGCACTGCTTGATAACCTTGAGGAAATCGTTGAGTAACTCTAATTTTGCGTTGTTTGCAGATCGAGAAATTGATGCAATCACTCTTGTTTCTGAATTGACTGAATGGTTTGAATAAGAGAAAAAATCAAGAATTGAAGAAGATTGATAAATAGGACAAATATGGCCATATATGAGTTTCGAATTTTTTCTTCCAGTTGCGGCACAGTTTTGTCCATTTTTTGAATTAGGACAAAGGAAAAGCCGATGTACTCCTTTTGCCGAAGAGATGGACACTGATTTTGGAGAGAATGAAATGAAAAGTTTTCCATTGACCTGTTCAAATTTCAGTTTCGTCATATACATATTCTTATCTGTTGGATGCTGATAATCTTATGGAAAATTTGGCATTTATAAAAAACGTTAATAAACAATATGAAATTTAAATCAAACATTGTGAAAATTCAAATTCATTCACTCTTTTGAGTTTTATAAATTCGCACTTTGCTTTATTTAAATCAATCATGGTGTTTCTGAATATTAAATCCTAACAAAAAGATATTTCAAAAGAGGTCAAAAGATCAAAACCATCCAAAAAAATGTTTAATAAGGAAAACTGTGTCTGGATCTTTGATTGACCGAATTAATTCTGTCAAGCATTCATTTTCATCAATTTGGTTTTGCAACATAATTTAAGAACAGTTGGTTTCCAAAATGACAAGTCACTTAAAAATGACGTCAGTGATGGGAAGTGCCAAAATTATCAAAAAATGACAAATGATCAAAAAAAGTGACGATCAAAAAAGTCCGTATCTGAAAAATTCATCAACTTTTCCATAATGAAAATTTTTTTGAAGTTAATTTTTGATTATTAATTTGTCAGCAAATAACAGAAATATTGTTATGAAACTGATAATATTTCAAAATACAAAAAAATGAATAATTCTTCAAAATAAATGATAATTCTCGTTCAAAAAAAGTGACATATAAAATTCAGATTTGTCTGTCTCTTCTCAAAAAAATGCTCGTCATTGGCGGGGTGACGAGGAGGTTTAGATATTACATCAAAAATTATTCTAATTTGATAAATAAAATTTCTCATTTGAAATGGAAGTTTTTTTGATTTGGTGCAAAATACGCATATTCAAGCTTTTTTTGCACAAGGCATTGAAAAATTGTTTCGCTCATAACTTTATTTCCCTTTCTCAGATTTCAAGATTAATTTGATTTTCATATCCGTAAACAGGCTCAGTTGTAATAATAATATGAAATGTTGTGATATTCAATGAATGTCAAAATGTGAACACATATTTACTGTGTTTTTTTATCTCAAAAAGTCAATGAAAAGAACATTATCATTCAGTGGAAATGCCTGAAGAGAAATATTTTGCCCCATTTGTGATATGAATAACTTGTTTTGTGGTTCAAATTTTCTTTATTGATATTTCATGAGAATTCTTAATTCTCAATATTTAAAAAAAGATGTATCTTCATTTAAAAAATTTCATATTTTTGTTAAAAAATTTATTTATTTAATGTATATTCAAAAAGGAATTAAAACATTTTTGTATCATAATTCATGTTTTTCTTATTTTCACCAAAGAAACAAGGAAACTTTTGTGGGAAAAAATCTTGCCTTTTGTTATTTAAAAACGTTATTAAGAATTACATTTAATTATTCGGTAATTCAAAAAAATTAATAAAAAAACATTTAATTTTTTATTTGAATGATAATTTCAAAATTGGATAAAAATTTTTTCGAAAAATATATCAATTATTTCAATAAAAAAATAGACTTCTTTTTTTGATTTATAGTATACGTTTTGTGTTATGATAGCTTGAAACATTCTGAAATTCATCCTCAAGATGAATCAAAATTCTCAATGAAAAATGAATTTCGAAATTGAAATACAATTTTCGGCATTCTATTTTAAAATTTCAATTTTGAATTACTATGAGTAAAATATCCAGTACAAAGTTATAAACAAAAAACCTGTCCTTTTAAAAAAAAAGAACTTTTTTCTTTCATTAAAACATCAGCTTGTTCAAACTGAATATTGACTGATGAAACATTTGAAGTAAACATGTGTTACAGATTGATAAATTTTTGTCACGTCCGTCAGTAATTAAAAATCCACGACAGTATTGATATTTGAAAAAAATAATTTTCTCTGATTTTTGTTATTTTCATTATGTATATCAAATTATATAAAAACATTCATTTTATTTTATTCTTCTAACTTTTCTTTGTTTCATAAATTAATAAAAAATTTCTTCTCTGAAGAATACTGACTCCATTGACAGTCACTGACTTCACTGACTTCATTGACAGTCCGATGATCAACATATAGCAAATATGATTTTTTGTCAATATCCTTTTTGAGAAATGTATTTTCATTCTTAACATATTTGAATTTATCTTTAACAATATTTGCAAATGCAATTATTTGTTCTTATAATCGAGGTTCTGACGTGAAAATAATCTCTCGGTCCGTCAGGATACCAATTTTGTCTGTCAATAGTCACAAAGTCACACATGTTTAATTTGAAGTTGGAAAGTTAATATTTTTCAAATTTTTTCGATGTATTTCTTCTCTTTGACTGTTGTTCTTTTGAAAGAATGATTATTCATTATTCCTTATTTGTTGAAGAAAATTAAAGATGAAATAAAGCTAATTTGAAGAAAAAGGAAATAATCACACCGTATTTTTAACTGCCTTTTGTTTGTTTATTTAAATAGCCTTTCAAACAGCAATCATCCATTTTGCTCATTTTGATCATTCCATTTTGTGAAAAAGAAAAGAAATCCATTTCTTCAGAAGAACTTCTTTGGATTTCTGCCACAAGAGAATACCGTGCAATCCATTCCAGGTCGAGGAAAATTTTTGAAATCAAGAAAACATATCCATTGACAGTGAGCGTGGCGGTCAAAGCGAAAGTTATTACAAGGCAGGCTTGGTACAGAGGCAAAACAGCAGAAAAGAAAAACAGAGATGTGGGAAAAGAAGGAAGACCGTCTCTCATCAATTCTGAGAAACTGGAAAAAATCGAAAATCAGGTCTTGTCTTTATTATCAGGAGCAGTTGTTGTTCGAATGAAGCACATATAGGAAATTGTTTTCAATTTTTTTAAGTGATTATTTTTTATCTTTATTTAAATAGGCAATTAAAATGTTGGACGCAGAATCAACAAATGAAGAAGAAAACGAGAAACTCCAACCGAAATTCTTTTATTATTTGGTTCAAAGAAGTTCCAAATTAAAAGCAGCCCTGGAGAGACCACTGGAAATTGCAAAGATTCAATCACAGAGCCCTGAAAGTGTGACGAATTAATTTGAAGATGTGAAAGAGATTGTCGAAAATAACAATATCGAAGTTACCAATATTATTAATTTTGACGAATCTTCTGTGATAATCGGAGAAAGTTCGTCAAAATTAGTGATCTGTTTGAAAGATCAGATCCCTCCTTCTCCTCCAAAACCTCGAAAAACTGCCAACTCAACTCTTTGCGTTTGCGTATGTTCTGATGGTTCCTGGCTTCCTCATTTTTTTCTTTATCCAAAGAAAAAAAGGCCCGAAGAGTTTTCTTATTTGAAATATTACTATAAAAAATTTGTTCCTGCCATTTCAAGATGGATTGCCACTGAAATTTTAAAAATCATCATGCTTCAAAATTGGATTCCTCTCAGTCATCAAAAAATCCAATCGACATCTTCGAAAAAGGCTCTTTATCTTCTTGATAACCATTCGACCCATTCATGCTCAGATGTCATTCGTGAAGCTGAAAAAAACGGAATCTTTATGAAAACGTTTCCGCCTCACATGACTCATCTCCTCCAGCTATGCGATGATGTTATTTTTGCCAGATTGAAAAGATATTTATTTCATAATTCGAATTTTCCTTCGGGTGATTCATCATCATATAGAAAGGCTCTTACTGAGGTTTTTCCTGATGCAATCACTGCAGCAACCACTCCTTCAGTAATTAAAACTGCTTTTCTGAAAACAGGAATCAGGACACTGGCTGCTTCGCAAGTTCTCTCTAAAATAAGTGGGTCTCCTTCAAAATTGCCTTCAGGAATTTCTATTGATGAAGTTAACAATGAATTATTTGGTTCATTTTCCACAAAACGCTAAGTGAACTTATCAAGAAAGGATAAAATAGATATGATAATCGATGAAAAACATTGCATTGATGGAAGCACGCAAACTGTTGAATATAATATCTCAGACGAAGATTGCGATCATCCTTCAAGAGACAAATCTTTGTCAAAAAGAATCCCGAGGATAATTAAGAAAAAAATCGACGATGACTTCATTTATGAAGACAATGAAGCTTCATCAAAAGAAATGCGGATTGATGAGCAAAAAAAAAAACATTAAAGAAACTTGTCCGTCCAGAAGCAAAAAATTCAAAATTAAACATAATGAAAATGAAACAATAATAACAGTAACTCATTTGATAAATACTCACTTTTTTATTAAATCTATTCCGCTGTTTTACAAACTTTATATATATTTGACTATAAATTTGTTGTTAATCTTGTATTGAAATATCTTAAATCATAGTTTTATTTATCCTTCATTATTTATGCATTTGGGTAATTATTTTTGAAATCATATTTTTTCAGTGAAAATTGTCGGGTCGAAGAAATTCTTATTTATTCGTTGTAAATGAACAGCGAATAATAACAACGGAAAAAAAAGACACCACTATTTTTCTTTCATATTAAACATCTGATTTTCAAACAATAAAGCACAATTCAATATTTGAATGAATATTTTTTCGCTAATGATAAATACACTTAAGAAACTCAGACCCCGAAAAAATTTATGATTTCTAAAATAATCACACATTTATTTCAGAAAAAACAATGGTTGGAAAAGACTGAGTATTGAGCATTGAATTGCTTTGGTCAAGTTCATAACAATGTTCATATTTTAAAGATATAGCTTCAATTGATGTGGTAATTTGAGGAACGTCATTTCATATGATAATTTTTGATTCGTAGAAAAAATATGAAAGTTGTCTTTGGATGCTTTGCTCAATTCTTCTTTTTTCGAAACGTTCATTAATTATGCTTTCAGCATTAAACAAGCATATTATTTGAATAAAAATTGAAAGAAATAGAAGATGCAGTTGCTAAATAAAAAATCCGGGTTTGAAACTTTGAAACGGGTGTTTTTCTCATTGTGTTAATTCCTTAAATGAATTATTTTTGGTACATGTCTTGAAGATATGACAAGGCATGGAATAATTATTTCTTGAAAAATATTCATAAAAATATGGCTTAATTTTTTTTTTTTTTTTTGGAAAACTTTATTTTGTTTCATTTTCAAATAAATTAGAAATTTTATATATTGTTAGTGTTAATAATTGTGGACACTTTCAATAACTGTGGACAGTCGAATTTTCTCAACAACCATTGATAGTTGCATTTTGACAACTAGCCCAATTATTTCCTTATTGAATACAAACTCATGTGAATGATTTTTATCACCAGACCAATACAACGAAATTTCATAAAAATTATTTTTTCTTTTCGAAGAAATAAAATTCTCCGAGTTTCTCCGAAAAAAGAAAATGCTATTTTCTTGATTCTGAAGAGCAAGTTGTTTATTTCTGCATACCATCGGTGCTTAACCCGCACCCTGGTGCCAAACCCGCACACTGCAAATTTCTTGAAAATCTTAAAGTCATTTTTTTCCTTTCAAAGAAGTTCATTGATGATGAAATTGCTTGAACCAGGTTTCAAAAAATATTATATTCTATTTTTTTAATCAAAAACTTTCAAAAAGATGAATTTTTTATAATTTTGCTCCGAAAAGAGCATTATCGATTTTTACTGAAAAAGAACAAAAGAAGAGTTAAAAAAATATGTGCATGCTTATTTGTTAATGTATTTTCAAATATCTTTATTTGTTTTTTGGATTTGAAGTATTCTGCAAAAAGTTTCACATTTTCTTTGTTAGATCGTGCCCATTAGTATGTGAAAAACAAATAGAAAGTTCTGCAGCTTCATCGAAAGGGGTTTGTTGAAGTTATTTCTTATGTTTTTTAATCAAAAATCGCTCTTCTTATTAATATGCATTGAAAATTTCATAGTTTTGTTAAAATATGTCAAGTTTTATTTATAATTTGTTTTGTTGTCTTTTTTCGTTACATTGTTTATATAGAGCTTTGATTATTTTTTGATTTCGTTTATAATATATTTTTTCTTCAATATTTTATTTATTATTTTCAACTGTTTTTTTTTTTCACAAAATAATTGCTCAATATAAATTTGTCAATTTTTGTTGATGAATCTATTATTTGCTGATTCTCATCAAACATATTAATGTTTTATGAATTAAAAATTTACAAGGATCGTTTTCAAGTGTCAATATTTTCAATTCAGTTAGAAAAATTCTATTTTTAAAATTTGAAATTTTTATTAATTAAGCTGTTGTTTGGAATTATTTTCATTCATAACAATAAAAATGTTGTTATTTATTTATTTTTGGACTTTGCAAAAAGTTTTTTTCCGAAATACACTTAATGGATATTTTCTAACTCTCACTTGAAATTGATGTGTTTTCAATAATATATTAATTTGTTTTCATCATTAAAACAGCAAAAAACAATTCAAAAAGTTTTTTAAACTATTCACTCGGCAAAGGAATATATGGGTGATTCTTTTTGAAATCATAACTTTTTTAGGTGTGCTGTTTTTTTCAAAGATTACTTGTCACTGGGTAAAGATTTTTTATTTAAGTGCTTAATACATCAGAACTGTTTCAAAAACAAATGTTTAGACTTAATTGAAAACGATGGACTTATGAGAATGCATATTCTCTTTTCTATGTTCATTTGTTAATATTCAAGCGAGTTTTTTCGAACCTAAAATTTTGAATTGAAAAATATGACATCAAAAATAATCACCCATATTGAAATTGAAAAAAATTATACAATATCCATTTAACGCTTCATTGAAACTATCAACGTCAAAATTCTATTTTAACTGTTTTTTCATGATTTTTTCATGATCAATACACTTTGATATTTGGCACAATAATTATATTATTAGTCTATTTATTACCAATGAGCAACTAAAGTTCGATTTTTGTTAAAATAGTGAAATTTGAATCAAAAACAAAATTGAAAAGAGTTTAAAAATGCAAGCATAATGTTCAAAATAAGAACATAAACTTTCGATGAAAATGTAAATAATCAAGAAAGCTGCAATTTTTAAATCATTTACAAACATTTGCTATCACACAGAAACATATAAAAGGAAAAAAACATGTTCATTCTTATATAAAAAATCAAAGTTTTCAAAATCAACATGCAAATATTTGCTCTCTAAATATTATCAACGATCGATCGTTTGAATGTTATAAAGATTTAAATGCCATTAACAGCAAACTGTTTATACATCAGCTGAATAATGCATTTCCAAATGTGACACAAAAGAAACATATTATAACAAATGAAATAAAAAATAAATAACACATTACCATGAAACAACAAGCATTAATCAAATAAAATTATTATCACAGTGATATAATCCTATTGACACTAAATATTTCATATTTAATAAAATCAAAAATAGCTCACTAATAAACATATGAAACTATGAAATTTTCAATGCATATTAATAAGAAGAGCGATTTTTGATTAAAAAACATAAGAAATAACTTCAACAAACCCCTTTCGATGAAGCTGCAGAACTTTCTATTTGTTTTTCACATACTAATGGGCACGATCTAACAAAGAAAATGTGAAACTTTTTGCAGAATACTTCAAATCCAAAAAACAAATAAAGATATTTGAAAATACATTAACAAATAAGCATGCACATATTTTTTTAACTCTTCTTTTGTTCTTTTTCAGTAAAAATCGATAATGCTCTTTTCGGAGCAAAATTATAAAAAATTCATCTTTTTGAAAGTTTTTGATTAAAAAAATAGAATATAATATTTTTTGAAACCTGGTTCAAGCAATTTCATCATCAATGAACTTCTTTGAAAGGAAAAAAATGACTTTAAGATTTTCAAGAAATTTGCAGTGTGCGGGTTTGGCACCAGGGTGCGGGTTAAGCACCGATGGTATCTTATAAGTTCATATTTATTGAGGGAATAATTGGGTTAATTGTCTAAATGCAACTATCAATGGTTGTTGAGAAAATTCGACTGTCCACAGTTATTGAAAGTGTCCACCATTATTAACACTAACTATATGGGTGAAAATTTTTGAAAAATCACTTTATTTTAGCCTGATCTATCCCTCAAAAAATCAAAAATTGTTTAATATCAACCGTAATTATTTCTCTTATTAATTATTCACTCTTTTATCTCGAACATAAGAATTTGACATCTTTCAAATTACAATTGTCATCATTAACATTACCTAAGTGCTTCAATAATTGAAATTTATTTGCATTTTTTCCTGTTATTTAATAGCAACGTATTCAACTTGAATATTCCTTTATTTTATTTTTCATTAAAATGAGTTTCACTTATATTTTATTGGAGTTATAACAATAATTATAAATTAAATCTCATTTCACAAATGAATTACTTTTTTAATAGCTCTTCATTCGGAGATTTTTTAAAGCTTGATTTCAAAATTTTTCGACTTTTTCACTTTCAATGAATCCTAAAATACACAATAATAATTTGGAAATAACTAATTTGCATATTGATAGAAAAACAATTGAAGATCGTTGTTCATTTAAGCAAAAATAAAAAAGAATAAATAAATGATACATAAATTATTATTTATCTTTGAGATAAATACAGAAAAGGAAGTGAGAATGTATCATTTGTTTTTCAATCTCTCATTATTCATATAGCTGTTAACTTCTTCGGTTTTTTTTTATCTTTTCAAATCTTCTTCAATACATGCAGCTTATAGATCAGCTTTTTCATAATGAAGGCGAAGAAGCGGAGAGATCAAGGTGGTTGATGTGTTTGTGCATTTATCAGGATAATCATCTGCTCCTGCGGTTGACCCTTCGGAGGCATCTGCGATATTGGTATCATTCACATCGGAAGCAGTTATGAACAGCATCGAGAGACAGTGGAGGATTGTGGTGCTTGAGGCAGCTGAAGTGAATGCAAACACAAGAAGCTGTTACTGAGAGTGCTGCAGACGCAGAGGGGTTATATTGCGCGCTTTCTACGATGCTTTTTGTTACGCCTGTTACACTGCTTCTGTCGCTTGCAATGGCGAAGCTGGATGATGAAGTGATGGGGCGAAGGGTTGTAGTGAATGAAGTGGAGGAGAGGAGGAGGTGAAGGTGCTGGAGGTGGAGGGGCCGGGAATGGATTGTGAAGTTTTGAAGTCTGCAGCAATTGCGCTTGCAGAGCCGGAGGAAGGAGAAAATGTATTAAGAATTTTTCACATCGATGCAAAAGTTCCGATGTCACGAGGGGATATCGAAGCAGATGAGCTGGCTGGTCAAGCATCTGCTTGAGTGTGATGAAATAGTCCGGATGAAAAAGATGAAGATTTTGTGGCTTAGTTAGATGTGCAACGCAGTGGTGAAGGAGCTGTATGAGTAGCTGTCAACGATGAAGGAGAAGGTGGAGTTAATGGATGCATGGACTGAGAAGGTTAATAAGTACTGAATTTAGCAGGGAGGCAGGTGAGTGGTGAAAGCGAGATTTTGCTGGCGAACTTGTTGCTTCCTCCTTCCATGCCATCAAAACTGGCTTTTGTATTTTGCGGGGAGGTTCCGTCTTTGTTTTCAGTAATTCTGCTGTTTGATCTGTGTGAAAAGGTGTAGAAGAAGTTTGCAGCGAACATCTGTAACGGCAGTGCTTTTATGTTTGGGTAGGACATCAATAGAAATGAGATTGTTGTGATAGTTGGGAACAAAGTGAATGTTGTGGGAGGAGCAAACATCGGCGAGGGAAAAAGTGTTTACGGTGGTGGAAGAGTAGATGCAATTGTACTGCAGAAGATTAGTAAAATGAAGGAGGAAACGAAGATGTTGACTTCGCTGTTATAAGCACAGGAGCAGACGATAAGTGTACAGAAGGCTCTGTTCAAGAAGGTTATTGTGAAACAGCAGATGGAACTTGTATTTATAAGAAGCAGGAGCAAAAGAAAATAAGTGCATTGTTAGAAGTTCCAGTGCAGCGGCTTCTGACTCCGCATAAGATGGTGGCAAACCTTCGCTAATGTTGGCGCTGTAAACGATCATGAGGAATACACGGAGATAAGATTGCGGCAGAGAATTGCAAGAGTTGAGCTTCCAAGTCAGGAGTATGAGTACTTTGCGTGCGTGTGAATGGAGTGGAAGCAAGTGATGCAGAAGAAGAGTCAGGATCCGCGAAATGCGATGAACAACTTGGTGAATATGCTTAGGAAAGACTTTGAGAGATGTGGTTGTTAGAAAAGTTTGTGCAGGAGGAGTTCACGGGAGACGCGCTGTCATTCTTCTGGAACATCTATTCGGTGTTGTTTTGTGGGCTACAGTTGGAAAAAGATGAGGAAGAGTTATCTGTGTTTGCTGCATTTTTACCGAACCTCCACCTGGCAGAAGCTTCGAAGAGGAAAGAGAAGTGGAGGTCCCTTAGGATAAGAAATGTTTAAATGATGAATCGACTTCTTCGTATTCGTCTTCGTCATCGGGTGTGGTTTGCTGAGTCATCGCAAACGATGATGTGGAGTCTCTTCAAAATGTGTCATCCACAGGCACTACAGGCATTGTCGCTTCAGATCTTAGAAGATGAGAACAGGCTTCCGCGGAACTGTCTTCCTTCGTTTGCGTTGTGCTGGAGGCGGACCTGCGCAATGGCTTCTTCACGCTGTGTCTGATACATTTAGATTTTAGAGATGCCGCCAATCGCAGATCTCCTCCATTCCTGTCACAGAACAGCGTAGTTGTGAAGGCGATTAACCGGTGCTGGATGACCGAGTGAGAGTGCTTTCGGTGGTGTCAACAGAGACAGGGCCGAATCGAAGTGTTGATGCTGGTGCAGTCGGCTGTGGGTGCTGTTCCGGATGGTGATGATGCTGGTGCAGCTCGTGGGGCGCCAGCTGCAGAGCGAACGAGGTTAGAAGGCCAATCTGCTTTGGGGTGCTGCTGGGGAATGTGCAGCGTGTGCAGCTGCTTCACAAGCCAATGGCACGGCAGAGTGAAGGAAGGAGTGAGGAGTCAATGTCTTGCCATGCAACAGCATTATCTACTTCTTCAGCACAGCACAAACATGTTCTGAAATGCAAAGAGTTGACAATCAACAACTTGCGACTGTCCTTTGCATGTGCATCGAGTGTGGTCGATCCTTCCATTTCTCCTCCTTCATTTTCATCGATGTTGTCATTTCCATCACAATATCCTTCTTTTCCATATTCTTCTTTTTCTTCTTCTTCCTTTTCTTTCTTTTTTCCCTTTCTCTTGACTCATCTTCAAAAATTCCTCAAATTTCGATTACCACTTTTCATTTTTTCTTCCTTTTCATTCAAAATATCTCTTTCATTCAAATTTCTTATGAACATATTTTTCTTCTAAATTATTTGTCAAATTTCTTCTTTTGTCATTTCATCAACTTCTATTTCCCTCTTTTTGCTTTTAACAAGACTCATCCGACACGTCATCCAAAACCATCAAAGGCATCCTCTTCTATTCGCTTCAATTTTTGCTCCTTCTCATTCCACCAAACACTCTCCAATTATAATCCCCAGATTTCTTAAAGGCGCCAAATATGCTCTTTTTCCATGTTCATTCGTTGTCATTAAACATTCTTACAAAAATCAAAATTTCATAAAAAAAATTTATTTTTAAAAAAGTCATTTTGAAAATAATATATAAATACATACATTTATGATGATCATTCTTCTCAAGCTTTCTTCTCCTTCAAATATTTTTTTGTTCTGAAAATAAAACAAGTCAGCACCTTCTATACTTCCCTTCTGCTCCCAAAAAACGTCTTTTTCCAATTCTTGATCGTGCTTTCACCAAAAGAACTGCGTAAACTTCATTCTTAAAACAATCGACGATGGGAAGAAGGAGGAAGAAGAAGAATATTAATTTGAACTCTTTAGTTGATTGTCTTTGCATATGTTCATGTTTGCGATGCCATTTTTGGGGTGAAATGCTTGAATCCATCATTACAGTTTATTTATCTGCTAATATTGTACATGGTGAAGGCAAATTTTGAATGATATATAAATCAAACCATCTGAAATGAACAAAATGTGAAAAATATAAATTTAAAATTAACTGAAACATTCTGAAATTACCATGCTTCGAGATTTCACTTTGTTTTTTTTGGAATAACGGATAGTTTTCCTACGAAAATCTAATTTTTCTTGTATGTGTGAATCTCAATTAATATTGAATCCATTCTGATCATAAAATACAATAAAAAATGTGCTGTTCAAATTGACGATATATATGATTCTAATGTTCTTTAATACAGTTTATTCGATGAAAATTTGCTTTTGAAGGCTGAACTTGCAAAGATATTATTCTTCAATAAATTATAATGGATTAGAGTATTTGATCTGTGGTGATTTTTCAAAAATTTTCTCCCATATCGATCAAATTTCTGTTCCCAAGTTCGAAGCTTCACAAAAATGAAAATAATAATATTGTCAAGAATTTATTTACATGATAGAGGAATTTGGTGAGTGTGAACAGAAACTTGATCGAAATATGAAATTTTTATTTTTTTGAGAATATTTAACAAAACGAAGTTTTCAAAAAAAATTCGATACATATAAGAAAAAAAAATTTAATACAAAAAATAAAAATAATAACAATTATTCGGTAAACGAATAATAAATATTTTATGTTTAATGAATTCGTTAATTTTTTTATGAATTTAATGTGATTTAATATTTTTACTTATTTTAATTCTTTCTTTTCTTTTCTTTTTTTTTTTAAAGAATCCACTCGAAATAGATGATTCAAATTTTTTGAAATACGAAAGGAATTCAATATACATAATTTGAATCGGTTATAAATTTTGTTGATATTTATTTTTTGAATTTTCTTAAATATTTGCAATATGGAAAAAGATCAAAAAGAATAAATCCCCAAGTGATTGCGTAAATTTTTAGAAAAATAGAAATGATTGGACAGAAAGATATTGCAGTTGCTTCCTCTTCATCAACCCCATCTAATGATGTTGATGATACATTTGCAGATATTGACGAGATGGTTAGAAAGGCACAGAAGGCTCTGTTGGAGTTACAAAAAATTGAAAGTCAAGAATTAATTGACTCAATTGTGCACGCCATGGCACTTGCAGGATTGGATGCACATGAGAAATTGGCCCGTATGGCAGTGGAAGAAACAGGACGTGGAGTTTATGAAGATAAAGTTATCAAAAACATGTTTGCAACTGAATATATTTGGCATGATATTAAGAAACAGAAAACCGTGGGAGTTCTTTCTGAGAATGACATGGAAGGAACCGTTGTTATGGCAGAACCAATTGGTGTTGTCTGTGGAGTGACACCAACCACAAACCCAACTTCAACAACTCTGTTCAAGTGCTTGATTTGCATGAAGACTCGCAATCCAGTTATTTTCGGATTCCATCCATCAGCTCAGGCTTGTAGCGCTGAAGCAGCAAGAATTGTCATGGAGGCAGCAATGAAGGCTGGAGCTCCAGCGGATTGCATCCAATGGATAAAGAAACCATCAATTGCAGCTACAAACTATTTGATGAATCACGATGGAGTGGCAACAATTTTGGCAACAGGAGGAGCAGGAATGGTTAAATCTGCATATTCGACAGGAAAGCCAGCATTGGGTGTTGGTCCAGGAAATGTTCCTTGCTACATTGAAAAGACCGCAAACTTGTCACAGGCATGCACAGATTTGATCATGAGCAAAACATTCGATAATGGAATGATTTGTGCTTCAGAACAAGCGGTGATTGTGGATGAGGAGATCCACAAGGAGTTTGAGGCTTTTATGGTTGAGAACAATTGCCACTTGTTAACAGAAGAAGAGACAGCTATTCTGACCAAATACATGTTTCCAACTCCTGGAAAAGGTGTGCTGAACCATGTTGTTGGAAAGACAGCAGAGTGGATCGCACAACAAGCCGGAATCAAAGTTGCACCAAAAACAAAAATATTATTGGCAAAACTTGAGGGCGGACCAGATGAATCAAAACCTTTGAGCAAAGAAAAACTTAGTCCAGTTCTTGCATACTTCGTGAGCCGAAACACAACTGAAGGTTTTGCATATGCAAATAAAATGTTGGAACTTGGAGGTCTTGGACACAGCGCTGTCATCCACACTTCAAACATGCCATTAGCGAAACAATATGGAGAAGAAATGAGGGTCGGTCGTATCATTGTGAATAGCCCATCATCACAAGGAGCAATTGGAGATATTTATAATGGTATTCGTCCTTCATTGACAATTGGATGCGGAAGCTATGGAGGAAACAGCGTATCTTCGAATGTTTCAATTTCAAATCTCATCAACACAAAAACAGTTGCTAAAAGAAGAGTGAATATGCAGTGGTTCAAGATTCCACCAAAGATTTACTTTGAACGTGATTCAATCCAATATTTGGAGAAGATGCCTAATATCACAAGAGCATTTATTGTGAGCGATGCAATTATGGTAAAGTTGGGAAATGTTGACAAATTGCTGTATTATTTGAGAAAACGGACTCAATACGTTCATAGTGAAATATATTCCGATGTGGAACCAGATCCAGATGTTGAATGTATCATGCGTGGTGTTGAAGCAATGAACAGATTTCATCCTGATGTGATTATTGCATTGGGAGGTGGTTCTGCAATTGATGCAGCAAAAGGAATGTGGCTGTTTTATGAACACCCTGATACATCATTCGATGGACTCAGACAGAGATTCTTGGATATTAGAAAGCGATCATTCGCTTTCCCACAGTTAGGAAAGAAAGCACAATTTGTTGCAATCCCAACAACAAGTGGAACAGGTAGCGAAGTCACAAGCTTTTCTGTTATCACAGACAGAAAGAAAGGAAACATTAAATATCCACTTGCAGATTATGAGCTTACACCTGATGTTGCAATCATTGATCCACAGTTCACAGTTACTCAACCAAAATCTATTGTGGCCGATTGTGGAATGGATGTTCTAACACATTGCATTGAAGCATATGTATCTGTGATGGCTTCAGATTACACAGATGGTCTTGCGCTTCAAGGAGCAGAGATGGTTCTTGAATATCTTGAGAGAAGCTACATGGTTGGAGATGAACTTTCAAGAGAGAAAATGCACAACGCATCATGCATTGCTGGTATGGCATTCACAAATGCATTTTTGGGTCTTAATCACAGTATGGCACACAAGCTTGGAGGAGAATTCCACATTCCCCACGGAAGAGCCAATTCAATTCTTCTTCCCTATGTGATTCGCTATAATGCACAAAAACCAACAAAGTTTGCATTGTTCCCGAAATATGCTAGATTCCAAGCCGATGAGCGATATGCTAAATTCGCAAGACGTCTTGGACTTCCAGCATCAACAACAGAGGAAGGTGTAGAGAGTCTGATAAATGAGGTTAAATTGTTGGCAAAGAAGTTGAATCTTCCAAGTTCCATAAAGGAATATGGAATTGACGAGAAAGTGTTCTTTGCTGTTGTTGAAGAGTTGAGCTATAAAGCATTTGAAGATCAGTGCACAACTGCTAATCCAAGGTATCCACTTGTCAGTGAAATTAAAGAATTGTTCAGACAAGCATATTATGGAGAATAAAAACAAGACGAGCCAATTTGGAGGGAGAAGGGCTTAAGTACAAGAAAGAGGATGAATGAATTATATAAACGAAAACGATATGATTGAATTCATTGAACAATAAGATTATTTTTCAATCTGTGGTATTCTGATAGGAATATGAACAGAATTGGGTTTGAATGGTTAGGATTAGAGAGATCATTATTTCTGATAAGCAGACAGATAAAACATTTTTCTCTTTCATGAATTAAATTTGGATCATCATTGTACAAAGCAAAATATCTTTGGGGTTGCAAATGTGAAGATCTTTCTGAATCATGTTTAGTGTTTGTGTAAAATGAATATTATTTGTTTGACGATTGATGAGTACATTTTCTTTGAAACATATTTTGTTAATATTGGACAATTATGAGAATATTTGTTCCAAAATTCATTAACTTTTAAGAGAAATAATCATTTGAAAATTATTTTTGTATTTGCAATAATTTTTAGTTTGCGAATTGAACTTTTTTTATTTGCAGAAAGGTAAGTTGTGAAAGAATATAATTATCTTTCAATTATCTTTTTTGATTTCATTTTGTTGTGCAGTTCTATTTGCAATCTTTTCACTAATATACATTCAGTTTTATTTCTTTATACATTTATTGAATTATCATTTTTTTTTTTTTTTTCGATTTTACGTGTTGATGATAAAAGTTGACGCAACACGAAAGTAGTTATTATAAAATGTATTTTTTTTTTCCCTAATTTATTTTATGAAAGATATGAAAAGTGGAATTGAAATGTTTCATGAAGTGACTTTGCTTCATTTACCAAATCAAAAAATGAAGAAGAATGAAACAGATTCACAGATCAAATTCACCGTTGTCACGACCTCCTTTCCTTTCCTCGTCTGTAATCTTCCCATCTATCCGGAGCAATCTTTACAACAGTCTCTTCTTGCCCGGTGAGTTTTGAATAAGCTTCAGCGATCTTGATAAACTTTTGAGAGCAATCCTTGCAGTTTGGATTACGATCGGGATGACTAAGTCAGAGATAAGATAGAACGAGCGACATTCAAAATAAACACAATTTTGTTGAGTTTAAGGATCATAAAAATATGAATAAAACATATAAAATATAAATTTTCAATAAATCCATTCTGTATTAAAATATGTTTGAACAAAATAAAGTCACACAATTTTAATGCAAGCTTTTTATATTGATCACGTATTTCCTTTGAAGTTGCAGTCGGCTCAAGTCCAAGTACTGAATAATAGTTTGTTTCTTCAGGAACATAACTCCAGTGAAAATACCCCTTGCCCCCAAAAAGAAAAATGGCTCCAAGAGAAACTATTACAAAAGCTGCTACAATACTGCAAAATTGTGCACATAATCTCTTTATTGGTATTGCATCAAGCGTTCTTTCAACTCTATCTTTTCGTTTAACAATAATGTCCTCTTCATCATTGTCCTCATCGCTAAATGCATATTCATTCGGATTTTTGGTGTATATATTCTGTTCTTTAACAGTATAATTATTCTTTATTTTATTATTTGGTTTTTGCTTAATGAAGAGATTTCTTTTATCAACAGATTCAGTGTTTTCTTCCTTTTCGATAGTTAAATAATCTGTAGAAGGAATTCTGTTTCTTCTTTGAATTTTTTTTGGCATGTGCTTATATGGTTTAGTGTAACTCTTCCTTTGTCCAAAAAATTAAGAATGAAAAATTTAACAAAAAAATATGGTTATCCAAAAATGATTTGTTCTCTCCCTGATTAAAAAAACTCCAAGAAAATATTATTACAAAGAATCCTTAACTTTTCCATAATTCATTCAAAAAAACTTTCATTCATTCGTATTCATCAGTCGAATTATTATTTCTTATATTTTTTTTCGACGAATGGATAGAGAAATATCTTATTTGAATATTTCATGATTGATAAATGAGATTAGTTGTAAGAGAAACAAGTAAGTTGTGAAATTTATATTTTCTCATAAAAAATGTATCAACACAAAATGAGAAATTAATTACAAAAACGAAGAAATTCAATGACAAATATCTTAGTCAGCAATTCATTTGATTATTTAATCAATATACAATTTCAGTACAATTATTATTCAGACACATTAATGACAAATGGAATTATCTAATTTTTAATTTCTATTTATAAACATCTTTTATAGAAAAACAGAAAAAGAAATCGCCCGCTGAGGGGGTCGAACCCTCGACCGTTAGATTAAGAGTCTAACGCTCTACCGTACTGAGCTAAGCGGGCTTGTTGAAGAGGAAAATTTTTTATTTTCTTATACTGTTTTTTATAATTGTTTGTGATTATAAACACTTATTGAAAAATGACTGGAATTTTTCAATATTTTTAATCCTTAAGCTTTGATATTTTTATTTAAAGTGGTGATTATTTTTGAAATAGTATTCTTTCAATCATAAATTTTGGTTCGTAATTTAGCATTAATGTGAGAAAATGAACGATGAAAAGTGAACAGGCTTATTCAAAAAGTGTTACTTTTTTCTCAGCTTTAAATTATGTTTTTGAAGCAGAAATCGTTTTTTTCCTTTGAATTCAAATTCTATTCTCAATGGTAAACAACCTTTGAAAAATCAACACTCGGAAAAAAGTTATGATTTCAAAAATAATCACCCATGTTTTCAAAAATATCCATTTATTTTCATAATGATGATTTGGGACGAAATTTTAGCAATAATAAAAAAAACTAAGGTTTGTTCCAAACTGTTTTTGCAATTATTTCATTTCAAAATTTTCATTTCAATGCAAAAAAATACAGAAAATTAAAAAATAGAGAAATATTTTGGAAAGTGAAGTATGGAACAAAATTCATAAAACCAAAAATTTTGTCCCGTTTTATCTTTCAAAGTCGATTTTTTCATGTTCATTCATATTAAATTAAAAATAAAAAAATGTGAGATAAAAGTTTGTCACCATTTCTATTTCGAGAGTTTCAATGAAATATAATGTTTTGAGAACTTTCTGGCACTCAGGCAAACAAGTTTGTCTCAAAAAATATTTTATTCAAAAACATTCAAAATGATTAATTTCGAAAAAAGTTTCAATTTCAAATGAAAAATTTACCAAATTTGAATAATAATTGGCGAATGCACTATGAAAATGAAAATGCAAATAGAAATTAAAAATTGATAAAGTTATCTCAAAGACAATTCTATGAAAATAGATAAAAAAGTTGAAAAAAATTTAAATATTGAGCATGAACAACATTTTGAAATAAAAAACATCAAAAACATATTAAAAACAAACAGAAGTTTTGAATTTTTTCTCTGTTTCTTCAAAGCAATTAAGAAATTAATAGAAAAAAAGCAAAATAGCTTCTCATCAAATGAATTACATTCAAAAAAATAATCAACTCAAAATCTCAAATAGAACATTCATTTTGCTCACAAATACACAAAATAATCTGCTGAGTGCAAATTCAAAAAGTGTCTAAAACTTCCGTTACGAGATTTACCAACTTCTTGATAGCTTGTGATGGTATCTTTAAACCCTTCTTCTTCTATCTTTTCATGAACTTTTCTCTTCTCAGCCTTTCTTTCCAATTCTTCAGCTTCATCATCATCTTCTTCAGTCAATCTCCATGAAAGCGATTCAAATAGATCCATGCATCTATGAATTGATTTGTCTTTCAATGTGGGCTGCAGAAGCTCCTCGGAAATGAGATCAAAAGCGCCACCTCTCAGTAAGTAATCAATGTATATAATCCTATCACATGCCATATCTTTAAAAATTTCATTGCAATTTTCATACACTTTGTAATAGTTTTCTTTTGATGCTTTCCACAGCCTGGTGAGGCAACGAGTCATTTCAACATATTCCTCTTTATTTAATCCGTTGCAACTTATATAGTATTTAAATAGTTCAACCCATCTCAAAATTAAAGAATTGTTGTTAGCCTCTTCTTTGCTTCTTCCTTTTTGCTTCTTCCTCCAATTAACTTCTTTCATCAGCTCTTCCAGCGCTCTGCCTGCTTCTCTAGCAAAATGCAGATCATGCAGAACCGTTTCTTTCAATTCGCTATCGAAGATCAATCTGTTTCTCAAAAACTGAAAAGCCGACTGATGGGCAAGCTTAGTTAGATTGTGAAATGTCTGATGATATTGGATGATTTCTGTAATCTCAGCCAAATACAATTCTTTATCCATTTTCTAATTAAAAATCAGAAAAAAAATTTTTTTTCACAATATCAAAAAGAAAAGAATAAACGTTCAAACATTATACTCGTCAATATTACTCAAAGCCAGCAAAGCCATTTCCACTTCTTTCTGAGTCTCCTCGTTTTCTTCTTTCTTCAAGGCAGCTTTCAGCACGCAACGAAAACAAATTTCTTTCATTTCTTCAGTCAATTTTCTCTGACAGGAATTGAGCAAAAGATAGCATTCACAAAGATCAACAAGAAGTTTTTCGTTCTTTTCTTCCGTTTTCTTATTTTCTTCAATTATCATCTTTTCAAATCTTTCGTTTAAAAAAGATCCTTCAAAGCTATAAGCCCGCGGAGATTTCAATGACCTGTTATATCCAATGCGTTTCAACAACAGAACGGCATTCCCCATTGACAATTTCTTTTTA
Source organism: Monocercomonoides exilis (assembly GCF_001643675.1). Classification (NCBI taxonomy): domain Eukaryota; phylum Preaxostyla; order Oxymonadida; family Polymastigidae; genus Monocercomonoides; species Monocercomonoides exilis. The sequence goes on from NW_027150559.1 coordinate 1,061,164, forward strand.
ATAATCATTTCATTGATTTCATTTAACAATTCTCCTTTGAAAACGGAATTGAACTCATATTTTTCCATTTCATCAATTGCTAAGTTCATTTCTTCAATTTCCTGTTTTTGTTCAACTTCAGTGCAGACACGAAATCCAGAAAATAACCCTATAAAGTTTCAAAATTTTGTATCAAACATTTTGAAAAATAAATTCAAACAAACTTTTAAACTTTTCAGTAAGCACTGTTTGATAATTATTATCGTCATCATCATACAGAAATGTTTCATTAATATGTCTTTCCACATAACCCATATCATATTTAAATTCAAAACTTGAATCGTCAGTATAATCATCATCGTAATCATCATCGTAATCATCATCGTAATCATCATCGTAATCATCATCATTTGCATTCATTCTGCTGTGTATGTCCTGCCAATTGAAATTCAAAAATTCCAATCAATAAATGAGATTATTGGTAAATACAAATATAATTGTTTATCAAGAAAGTATTGAGAAAAAAATTACAAACCAAATATAATCACTGTTAAAAGATGTGCAGTTGCAAAAAATGCTCAGATAAAGCTTGTTCGATGAGTTTTGCCCAAAGACCAAGCAAATCCTTTTTTCTCTTTGTGATCAATCCTATTAAAAAATCTTTAAAATTGAGCAAAATATTTGAGTATGATATTTGAGGAAACAACACCAGATTTTACATTTTTTTAAATCGAATTCTTGCATTTTTTTTGTTGATAATAGTTTTAAACTTGTAAGATGGATTCGCCAAACAGTTTCTGATGAACAATTTTTCCATTATATTGAAGAAGGTCCAGCTATTTTTGTGGACAAGATATTTGAAGGTTTGACTATTTTGCGCATTTCTGTTGTTTTGATTGTATTTGAGGATGCTTTTGTTTTATTCTTAATGATAAAAGAGACAGACATCGAAAAAATGATAGAAATGAAAGAGAAATCTGATTCTTTTGCTGCTTCAAAGGATGACCTCAAAAAAAGAAAGACAAATTAATCATGTCAACGTGGAATGGTTAATTTTTTTTCAAAAGTCTGATTGCAGGGTTTGGGAGAACAACTGCCGATGAGCACATTCAAATTATTGCTAGAATTGCATGACAAAAGGAAGAATTTGCGGATTTCGGAAAATGGATGGACAGCCGGGCAGGAAAGCATTGCAGCCATTTCTCAAATGCAGAAGTGAAATAACAATGAGGTGAATTTGCGAAGATATGAAAAAGAAAAATGGGCAGAAAGCGATAAATGGAGAGGCGATGGGAAAAGGGGATTTTCTGAGTGGAACTGAACAGACGGAATTATTGGATGGGCAATCATTCTCGCGACGATTTTCAGAATTCGAAGTTCATTGATAAATGGTAAAAACTTTTTGGTTGATGTGTTGCTTGAGTCTTGATGCTGAGGGGAAAAGGAAAAGAAAAGAAAGGAAAGTAAGCAAAAGTCAGACAAAGTCAGACAAAAGCAGTCGTCCAAGGTATGAATCAGCATGAAATGACAGAAAGTCGATCGAAGTGGTACAATTGCTGGACATTGGTTGAGGGTTCATCGTGATTGGAAGAAGAATCTGAAAGGGGAAACAAGTACATCTGACGAAGGAGAATTGAATTGGTTGGAAGACAAACAAGGTCATTTGATATCTTTGACAACGAAGGGGAAGATGAAAATGAAGGAAGAGCAAAATGGAGATTATTGAGGAAAAAGAAACATCAAACGAGAAGTCAGATTAGATAACTTCAAATTGGATATTTGGATTTGATAAACGAACAAGAAAGAATATGGAACAAATTCTTTTTCAAGTTGCAATATTTATTCTATTTTGTTTTATCAAAAAAATCGACCAATTTTATTGATTGATGTTATTATTCACGAAGCGTGAAGGATAAGGTACCAGATAATGATTCCATTCAAGGAGCACACACGTGGAGCTGTTAAGCTAATGAAAACGAAGATCGCTATGTCTTGCTGTTCGTTGAGCAATTGAGAGAGAAAGAAAGCAAAAGAAAAAACTATTGTCAATATTCAAACGATGCGGAAAGGAATACACTTTCAATTGTGAGCTTTGCAAAACTTTGTTTATGCTTTCTTTTTTATTTCCTCCGAATGAATTTTGGATTGTGAAATGAAATTACGCGAGTGACTGTTGAATTCATGAAAAATGCTTTTTGCAGTTTGCTTGTTTTTTCTTTTCTTTTCTTTTCTTTTCTTTTCTTTTCTTTTCTTTTTATCAAAACCACTAATTTCTTGTTTCATTTTTGGACCTGTAATGCCAATCTCAATGAAATGGATATATTATGAATTAGACAGAATCAGAAAATCTATAAACTTTTTTCGATACTCTTTATCAATTTCATACAAGGATGAACTAAATTGAACTTATATTAATCTAATTTCAATCTATCACAATCAATTTCGAATTGATTCAGTAAATTAACATTGAAAAATGTTGGGAAATTGATCCAAAAATTGAAATAACAAGATGGAATTGTGATTATTTTACAATCAAAAATTTTCTTCCACAAAATTCGGTTTGAGAATTCTTGCTCAATATTGATGAATTAACACAGATAAGTTATTGCACCATTAATTGATATTTTTTCACAAATATCATCTCAAATATCTTCATTTAAAATAATTATCATAATTTTTATTGAAGAACAAAAAATTGCTCTCCAAAGAAAATAAACGTTTTTTCAAAACAACACACCGAAAAAAGTTATTTTTTCAAAAATAATCACTCATATATATTTCATTCTGTGATTTCATATGATGGATAATGAATTAAAAACAGGTAAACAAGTTCATGAAAAGAAAAATGTGATTTTAACCGAAACTGATAAAAATCAAATCATTTATATTCGGTTTTCATTCAGTTTAAAAACTCTGTGAATTTGAAGTCACAAGCTCAACTTAGAAAAGACTCCGTTTCTAGTCGGGGAGGAAACTCGGGCCAGGGAGGAAACCCGGGCCTCACCCATAGTTTGATTTTTGTGATCTCTAATGAAAAAAACAATAAATTCTGCATCAAGACTTTGCGCAACTGCTGAAATTCGTGAGTTGGAAGATGCACACTTGAAGGCAATTTACTTACACAACATCCTGAACATTCCAACGAGAGAAATTGCCCGAAGCCAGGAACTTTCTCGCTCTTCAGTGCAAAGAGCTCTCGCCGCAGAAAAAAAAAGGAATACACCTGGAAAATCTGGAAGACCAACTCAATTTGACAATTCGGACGAACAGTATTTAACAACAGTGATAATTCATGATGCAGAGCATGGAACGTTTCATTCAAAAATGGAAATTACACAAATGGTTTGTATTTCGCTAATTATTATTTGTTTAATTTTTTTTTATAATTCAGGCTAATGATTTGCTAAAAACAAAGAGAAAAGAAGGAGATGAAGTCAAAACGGTTGACAAACATTGGGTGAAGCGATTTTTGAAAAGGCATATTGAAATTAGTCTTGCGAAACCAATTGCTTTGCCTTTAGGGAGAGCAGCCCACACTTCGAAATATACAATCGTCCCCTTCTTTGACGAAGTGAAGAAATTGTTTGAAAGTGTCAATCCAATTCCACAGCTATTGTTTAACTTAGATGAAACTTCCACTTTTTCATCCAAACAACAACCTGAACTTGTTGCTTCTTCATCCTCAACGCCTTCTGCAGTTGTTCCTGAAGTTCACTTGCCAACTTCGACTTCAATAATCTTCATGACAAGTGCAGACGGGTGTCGATATTTGACACCCATATTAATTCCATTTTCAACGCTTCCAGAAGAATACAAGCTAGGAACAACTTCGCACGAAGTGTTCATTCCTTCTTTATCTGGTCATGTGACATCAGCAATTTTTTTGGACTTGTTCAAAAAGTGCGTAATCACAGAAATTAGAAATAAAAGAATTGCAGTGGGAAAGAGAGAAAAGCATGCCGTCCTCATTATGGACGGTGGAGTGGGACATTTTCAGACGGAAATTCTTCAATTATGCAAGGATAATTTAATTGATCTTGTAAAACTTCCATCACATACTTCACACATTTTGCAGCCTAATGATCAATACATCTTCGCAAGTGTGAAAAGGGTGTTCGGAAAAGCCAAAGAAAGCGGAACAACAACCTCAGCATCATCAAAGAGAGAAATATTTATTGAAATCCTAAGAAATGGACTTGCCGCCGCTTCGTATCCAGAAACTATAAAATCTTCTTGGAAAAGCACAGGGTTATGGCCATTTAACCCGGAGAAGATTTTTTCAAATCTTCCTGATAATCCTCCAGAATGGGCATCACCTGGAGTTGAACCCAAATCTGCACCAATGGGATCTTCATTTGGAGCTGTTTATTATTCTTCTGATGATTTATCTGATTTGTTCTGAAGACATTTTATTTTTTATTCCATATCATTGCAGCTTTTTTGGAATGCACAGCTTTTATATATAAGTTAAATATCTTTATCTTTACAGTCTAAACCGGATATAATCACGTCGAATATAAGCACATTCGTATATTATCACATTTTTGAGTGCAAGAACATTTTTGTCCAATTTTTCATTCATTTTTCATCACATATAATCACAGGCCTGAAAATATATAATCACATTTTGTTTCATAATGGGTAAATTTTTCATTGAAAAATCGATTTTTTGATCAAAATTTTCAATTTTTCGCTTTTTCAAAAACATGCTCAAATAAGTTTAAATAATGTGTATTTATGAAAAAAATTGATTTCGCAAATGAAAAAAGTGTATTTGGATAGAATTTCCAAAAATAAAAAAATCGACTCTAAATTAATTCGTTTGATAACTAATTTTTATTTTTTTCTGTGGAAAGCATCATCGTGTATAATCACAATCGGATATAGTCACAAAAAGTTGTGCAAAAACCGATGTGATTATATCCGGTTTGGACTGTACTGTTTTTCTTTGTTTCAGTTCATGAAATGAAATACAAACACTAAAAAAGGAAAAATAAAAAAATTCCCATTTTAATATCAATGGCCCGGGTTTCCTCCCCGGCCCGGGTTTAGTCCCCCACTAGAACTTGATTGAATTGACTGCGTCAAGTGGCATTAGATCGGTCAACATCCAATAAGATCGATCTAATGCCATTAAGAGTCAGTCAAATTGGATGTGACTCAGTCTCATCCGATCATTTCCATTCTGGGCGTCATGATCAAAATATTTATGAAAAAATTTGTAATAAAAATTAATAATTAACATCTCATTTTATATCATTTTAATTGAATATAATGATTTTTCATTTAAAATAGTTTTTTATTTAGTAAGTTTCTTTTAATAATTGACATTTCACGGAAAAACCTGGAAATTCTAATTGTTTTTGTTTGATAATGATTATTGGTGAATTATAAAAATGATATAAGTAAATTTCATTTCATTTTTCAATATTAAGAACAAGTTTCATTTGTTTTTTTCATTTCATTAAAATTTTCAGAAAAAGAAAAAATACAAAAAAAGAAGCTTTAGAATCATAACTTCTTTTTATTTTTTATTCGAAATGAAAAAATATCAAATAATGATTGATTATTAAACACATAACAGTTAAGAAAACACAAAAAAGTATAATTGTTTATAAATATTGAAAATCAACAAAAAAATGATATAAAAATGTTTGTTGTTCAAAACATAAACAAATTTGGTTCAATTTCAACATTAAAAGTTAACAACAAAGTCACAATTGCGAAATTTGAAAGTTTCAAAAAACCAGAATCAAAATAAGAAAACAACAAAAACATAGTTAATTTCGAAATATTCATATAAAAAATAAAAACATTTAAAAAGTTCAACGTTCATGAGCTTTCAATAGTAAAAATATAAACAAAACAAAAAAATGTTCGATCACAATTCGTGATCATAAAAATTATAATTTCGCCCTTGGTGAGATTGAGGGAAATTCGATTAAAAATAGAGAAATTCGAGAAACCAGACATAAATCGATTTGACTGAGTCACATTTTCGCGACTCAGTCAAATCAATAAAGTTCTACTAGAACCTTTTGTATTTTATTTGATGCATCCGCAAAAGATATATAAACACTTTATAATATCGATTGAAAACCGAATAGAATCAAACTTATTTGATTTGATTCAATAACATTCATATTCACAAATGTTGGTTTCGTGATCATTAATAACAAAATTTCAATATTTGGTTTTGATCAAACGAAAGTTGTTCTAATTTTTTTCTGATGTCACATTCAAATTTTTTGGACGTTTTGAAGAGTGTGGAGAGGAGAAATATTATTCCACAACGGAATGAATCACTTCAAAAGGAAGAAAAAATTTCCATCATCAAAAAAGCTTGTGACTTTTTTGATGATCCTGTTTCTTCTTTTTTTCGACTTACTGGATTCACAAAAGAAGAATTTGATTTTCTCATTCACATTCTTCAAATGGAAGTTCCTCATCGTCGAGGGAAACTGAAAGCAATCAACAATTTTGATGAACAGTTATTCTTGTTACTCACTTTTCTTCATCACGGTTCAACAACACTCACACTTTTATTATCCACACCTTTCTATGAAACTCAAAACGCTCTTGTCAGACTTCTTCACAGTATTGTTTCTCATATCAGAGCTCCATTAGCAGATTTGTTTTTGACATTTCGCCCTGACAGGATTGAAGTGATGAAGGAGGTTGGAATTGTTTTGGACTGTACAATCATTCCCATCAACAGACCTGGAGGTCGATTAGACTTTGGGAAAAAGTTTTTTAGTGGGAAACATCACACATATTGTGTGAAAGCTGAGGTTGGATTCAATCCCATAGTTGGGACAGCAAGTACTATCAGTGCAATTCATTCTGGCTCCACTCATGACTTTACAGTCTTTAAAGATCATTATCCTCAATTTTTGGATCGTTTGGGAGGGGCAAAAATATTGGCTGATTCGGCTTACATAGGAGCGAGACCTGATTTGGCTGCAATTATCACCAAACCAGTGGGAACACCAGAGCTAGCAACTCATCGAGTTATCGTGGAACGGTTTTTCGGTCGTCTGAAGACCCTCTTTTCAGTTTTTAGAAGACAGTGGCCATTTGAAGTTGAAAGGGTTGCTGATTATTTCTGTGTGGCTTGTTGTTTGACCAATTTTCATATATTACGAAATCCATTGACAAGAGCAGATGGGGAAGCAAATCAGCGTATTTTGGACAACTTGTGGACGGAGCATTTACAAAAACAAAAAGCAAGACAAATAGCGAATGAGAGATATCGAATAAAATTGAAAAATAGATTGAATCCGAGCTTGTCAATTACACCCACAATAACTTCTTTAAAGGCACAAATAGACAGTTTATTATTCATTACTTTACCCATATTTATATTCTTTATCATTTATTTGATTTTTTTTGATAACTCTTTCAACCATTATATTTTCTCTTTTTTTTTTATTCAGATATTTCACAGAATGAAAAGGAAGGCGCACTGAAAAAGAAATGTGAAGAAGAAAAGAAAGAAAAGCGAAAAATCGAAGAAAAAGAAGAAAAAGAAGAAAAAGAAGAAAAAGATAGAAATGAAACGAAAAGGATTGATTTGGAAGAAAATGATAGTGACGAAGATGATAATTCTATGGCCTGGTGTTTTCCAGGTCAGTGGAAATCAATCCAACATTCTTCTGCATCTTCTTCATCTCCTTTTCCTTCAACTCCACGTTCATCAGAAGCAGAAAAGGCGAAAAGAATTACGCCAAGTCCTTTAAGGCTTCTTTTGGAACAAAGAAATTAGTTTTTTCTTTTATTATTTCTATTTTTCAATCATTCACCTTTTTTTAAAAAAAAAAATAAAAGAGAATAAAAAATATAACTTATTGTATGTATGTCATAAAATATTTATGAAAAATATTGAAATGAAACAAAAATCGTTGTTTCCCCTTGAGTTTTATATGAAATAAACGTTGAAAAAGTATTATTAATGATCCTGATTTAAAATAAAACGTCACAGCTGTTAATAGCTTAAAACATATGAAAATAATCATAAGAATTAATAAAAATGCTCAATCGCAAGGATATCATGTGAAAGAATTAAAAATAAATGCAAACCTTTTGAACTATAAAAAAACTCAAAATTTGCTGAAAACAGATCAAAACACCGTGGATTTTATATAGATGCATAAAATATAAAAGTTTTGTGAATAATCGAAACGAAGGAATCACATAAAATAAGAAACAAAAAAATAATAAGATCAGTTTTTCAAACATTTCGTAATTCCTATTTTGGACCAAGTGAGATTGAGACAGTTCCAATATGATTGAATCAATTCCAAAAAAAGAGGTTGACATCTATGTTATAAAATCAAATTTATTTTTTGCTCAAGATTCGAAAAACGTCTATTAGAACTAAAACGAAATGACTCAGTAATGCGGTATTCGATTTGACTAATACCAATAAGTGAAATATAAAACCAAAAAGTGAGACTCAAAACCGTTTTGATTGAGTCAAGACCAATTGATTCAATTCTGGGTGCATGATCAATAGAAAGTTTCACAAATTAAGTTGTTCATATCTTTCAATATTTAAAGAATAAATGAATTATATTATATATATATTAAAATGTGAACGTTTTTTAATTAAAAAAACGAAAGATTCTATGTTTTGATTTTTTCAAAATTCTTTATTCAATATTAATTTTTTGTTTTAACAAATTTTTCATTAAAAACATTTTGTTTTTTATATTTTGTTAAATTTTGATTGATTTGAAGAAAAAAATTCAATGATCAAAAAAGAATTGGAAACATACAACGAAATTTAAAAAAACAGAAAAAACAATGATAGAAATTCGAATTGAAAAATTTTTCAACCACTTATCATTTAATCAATTCTTTTCTTTATAAAAAATAAAAAAGATAGATTATAAAGTTCATAATTCAGACAAAGTTTTATGAAAAAACAATAGTTCAATAAATAACATCCTTTCAAAATAAAACTGAAACAAAACCAACGAAATAATAAATACTAACTTCATAATTAAAACAATAAATAACAGTTTGAACATAAGAAACTTATTATTAAATCAAAAATAACTTAAAAAACTTGTTTCAAAAATTTCGATGAATTTTTCATGATCTTAAAAAAACTTAACGCAAATATATTAAGAATACATTAATGATACACATATCAAAAAATTAATAAAAGCAAACTGCTCTGTGACAGAAAACACAAAAAACTTCAAATAATTATGATCAAAATTGATACATAACTTTTGTATTTTTGATCACAAAAAAGATTGAGGGAAAACCGAATTGATTGAGTCAAAACCATTAAAAAAGACACAAAACGTTTAGACTTAATCAATTCGAATTGACCCGCTCAATTCGTTTAAGGTCTATTTTCAACAAGTCCGCTTAGTATAGTCGGTAGAATATGAGACTGTCACTCTCATGGCCCGGGTTCAATTCCCGGAGTGGACGAATTTTTTGTTGTTTTTTGAAGTTGATTTATCTTTTTTTTATCATTTTCAGATAATTGAAGAATAACAATTGAAGTCTATAAAAAGATGATATGGCTATATATATATATTTTAATTGGCTATGAACATTTCTTCAAAATATCGAGAAAGATTTATGTATTTATTTGATTCATATTTATTCAAGAAAAGTTATTTTATTTTAAAAACTTCAAATTTCCGTTCTGTTTGTTATGCTTTCTATGCTCATCGTTGTGGATTCTATGACGCAGGTGGGGTGGGTGAAAATAATCTTTGAATTTCTTCCATTGTCTTTTCTGATGAAGGATGAGGAGGAGCTGGATGCAAGTTTAGCCAAGTTTGAATTTGTCTTGAGTTCTCTGCTCCTCTTTCAAGGGCTTTTTGAAAAAGAGCACGAGCACCTGCAATATCAGCATGGTACTTATAGCGCAAAAATGCCAAATTTGAATATGGAACCCAATAAGATGGCTGAACGTTCATTGCTTTTATGTAACAATCTTCCGCCTCTTTTACACGATGCCGTGAATTCTGCAACAATGCTCCAAGATTGCAAAGAGACACTGAATCTGTATTATTCAAAACAAGAGCAGTACGAAATAACCCCTCTGCACTATGACTATCACCAAATAGATGATCGCTCAGCGCTCCAAGATTGCAAAGAATTTTTGCCCGAATTGTTGGACTCTCAGAATCAAAAATCCCTCTTTGTTCAAGAGCAGACGCCAAGCATACAAGAGATGCACTTTCAGTTGGAAATACTTTTGGTAGATGTTTTTGAACAAGTTTTATAATCATTTTCAATCCATCACACAAGTTATCACGAAGTGTTGCATCTGTTGTGTGGAAAATATTCAACAAAAGATGAACAATATTTTTATAAATGAGTTATCCAAACCACTTTCAACTTTTTTAGCACGTTGATACGTTGAAAAAAGAAGTCTCCAATTATGGCGATATAATAATTGAACGTCCTTTTCCAGAATCCCTATTTCTTGAGGATGCATGTGATATAAAACATCACGCCATATCATCTGATCATCTAAAATGCGCTTCCATCGTTTGCATACACGAGGAAGGACAGACAAAGTTTCTGGATCAGCGTGAGAAAACACTATTCGTAAAATATCATCTCCAAGTCCAATCTCTGATGGATCATCTGTTTTCTCGCAATGAACAGATGAATAGGCCTGTACGTTTTCAAGATGTGCATTATTTAAATTGAAAATAAAAATAAATAAATGATAAAAAAAAAACAGAATAAATAAAAGTCAATACCCTTGAATGAAAATCAGATAATAATTTAGCTTCAACACTTTGCGAGGTTTCAGAAGAAGTCAAACAACCTTTCTTATCTAAAAATGAAAGAGTGCAACATAATGGAGATAAAAAGAACGATGTTTCAAACCTTGACACCGAACAATTCGCCCGTCAAAAAATAAAGAATGAGAATCAAGCTGAATTTTAATTTGTTCTTTTAAAGAATTGGGGCTATATTCCTCAGGGTTTTTTTCAAAAGGTATTTCTATTTTAAGCATAGAAAACAACCAAACAATTACTGTTCCTGCATTTAAAAATTTCCTGTATTGATAAATTTTTAATTAAAGGGATGGAAAAAAAAAAAAAAAAAACACCATTCATTCAATTTCCATTTATTATGAATAATTGATTAAAAAAGTCTATATTTTCAATATTAATAATATCCCGGTGAACAAATGTGTCTGAAGGCGTCAATGATAAAAAATGAATGATTTCTTTTCATTATCTGATTTGAAAAGCTTTCATCGTTATTTTTGAGGGGCGAGCGTTGCTGAATTTTTCATTGACTTTCTCCAAAATATAAATAAAGAAAATTTAAAGCGAAAACTTAATTGCATATTCTTGAATATTTTTTTTATATTAAAACTGAAAACTCAGACAGCGAACAATTAAAATGTTGAAATAATAATAAAAATAAAATTCAATGGCATATAAGCTAATTCCGCAAACAATGTGACAAAGCACCAACTGAAACAATACAAAACACAATGTAGATAGAAGACCAATCAAACTATTAACACAAAGAAGAAGTCTTCAATTTTTAATTTACAACAACTTCAAAAAAAAGAATAAAATTTGAAATGGAAACAAGAAAGAGACACTCAAAAAACAAAAAAATCAAAAAATAATATGTGAAGATTTCTGAAGAAACATTAACTTCAATAAAATAAATAAATAAAAGAAAATTAATAACTTAAAATATAAAAATTAAAATTTAGAACTAAAAAGAAAAGTCAAACAATTACGCAAAATTCAAATCAAATCACAACAAATCTCAAAAAAAAAAAAAAAAAAAAAAAAAAAAAAAAGCAAACAGAAAAAATAATCAACACGAATCCACAATTTACACATGTTTTAACAAAAAGGTGTTCTATTAATAATAACAATAATAATAACTAAAGAATATCTTAAAATATTCATAAGCGTTCTTCATGGTCATCATCATCTTTATTATTATTATTATTATTAATTGTATCTATTGCTAACAATGCGATGCAAAAAACGCTGTGCGTGCCAATCCAACCAGATCAGCATCGCAGCTGCACAGAAAGCACACAAACGTGTCAAACATCCCTTCCTCCTCCAGCTGCTCCATCAGCACATTCAGCGCCACTCTTCCCCTAACTCTGTTTTGATGCCTGTTTTTGCCCCTGCTCTCCTCTGCTTCTTCTCTTTGAGACACTCCTTCGCCTTGCAGCTGCTCAATCCTAAACAATCTCCTTTCTCTTCCTTTTGGATCTTTATTCACTTCCTTATCTCCTCCTCTTCCTCTCCCTTCCCCTATCCATCTTCCTCTTCCTCTTACTCTTTCTCCTCCGCTCTTTTCTTTCTTTGCCTTCTCTGCCCTTTCGTCACTTATCTTCTCTTTTCCTTCCTTCGCATCTGCCGCTGCTATTTGCATCAGCTTCCTGTATGCGTGGTGCAGCGAAGCAACCGAATAATACCGCACATTTTCGTCACAATCGTCCAAAGCGCTTCTGATCAGGCATTCCACTCCTCCACCAAACACACTGCCATTCCTGCGCTTCCTCACTGGCGCAGTGCTGTTGGAACACCCGCTGCGCGCAGAAAGCTCCAAGCTGGGCTTCTTCACCGAAGGAACAGGAGAATACGAGGAATACGACAACGCCTCTGAGTAAGCATTGTTGCAGTTTGACTGAGAACTTTTAACATTTTGTGAGTTTTGTTCTGAATCTGCCTTGAACTGTTGTGGTGCAGCCAACGGCATTGTGTGATATGACGAGGTAGGGACAGCAGCTAGATTGGCAATCGGTAGGACATGTGCAGAATGAAAGAAAGGATGGGCATGCAAAGAAGATAACGGATCGTAAGAAGAAGAAGAAGAAGAAGAAGCTGCTTCCAATGTGGTTTGTTCTTCCGATGACTTTGACGACAAAGCTGCTTCATTGTCTGATATCTGAGCCACATTGCTCGAACTGTCCGATTCTGAATGATGAATGGTTCTATCGTTGTCACTGCTCGATCCACGCTCGTTGCTGTCTTCTTTTTCAAACGCCATTTTCCGCCCAACAAGAACCGTCACATGGCTTTTGCTGTATCCGATGTTTTTATCTCTTTTCTTGTTCTTGTTCTTCTCTTCTTTCTCCGCTTCCATCCACCTTTCTCTTTTCTGCCTTCTCTCTTTTTCCTCCTCCTCTTCTTCTCTCTCCTCCTCCATTTCCTCCTCTCGTCTTCGTTCTCTCAACCAGGCCGCTTCTTTCTCGTCCACCACTCGTTCTATTGCACCCTCGCAGCTCTTGCTTCTCCTTTGCCCTGTCATCAACAGCAACACAATCTGCTCAGCTGTTCCGTTTGACAGCACAGATGCTATGAAGATGATCGCCGTCACTCGTGGTGGGGTGCTTGGGGAATACAGCAACGTGTCAAATATTCCTGGCAAAGAACAAACATTTGATAAAATTATAAAAGGAGAAGTTTTTTTGAAAAAAAATGAATGATAAAAATAATAAAATGAACATAAGTGTTAAGAAGGGGGAGGCAAAAACAGCGACAATTATGATGAACAATTTTAAAAAGCATTATTCAAAGAAAAGAAGTTAAAAGAAAAGAAAAGAAAAGAAAAAAATAAAAATTATGAATTTTTATTTTTTTTCCACACTTAAAAAGAGACAAGGCGTCTGAACAGCGGATTCTAGCACGGGATTATGAAACGTGCTAAGCGTGTGCAGCAAAGAAATGCTCGCCTCATTCAGCTGCGCTGCTTCGCCTGTTGTGTGCATTGTGTTATACGACGAGATAGCATTTGTGCAACTTGGGCTATGGTCATCTACAGAATTTGTTAATGAATCATCAATTGATGAAATGCAAGGAATGGATAGCGGTTGCATCAACTGAGGCGATGGAATTGCTGGAATCGTAGACAGAAGTATCGAGCATATCATTGGTACAATTCCATGATCAAGAAGCTTTGGAGCTAAATCTTTTGTAACGATAGAAAATAGATTCAACGCAGAAATCGTTTCCAGAGAGATACCCGTACATGGGTGATGCATATAAGGAATTAGTCTAATGGGTATTTCCAGTGGTTCCAAAAGATTACAGTTGTCTTAAACAATAATAAAAAGCAATCACATGAATATAAATAATTAACAAAATTTTATAAAAAGAAACAGTAATTTTAATAAACTATGATTTTGTGTTGCGCACGAAAGAGCAAAGATAATATCCCGTGCAATGGGCCACAGATGAGGACTAGATGTTGCGATTGTAAGTTGATCAAGCAAATGAATTGCAATTGAAAATAAAAGCTGTTTTTCAATTTGTCTGTATTTTTCAATAAAATAAATTGTCAATGCTATGTTTAGACGCGAATGGTGAGTCATGTTTTTTTTCACAAAAAGTTTAATTAGAAATGATGTTGGAATATTCTCACCAAATAGCGGAAAAAACAAATTCATGTGGAAATTTTTGCTTTCCTTTGCTCCGCGCTTTGCTAATTCCATAACAACTTCCGTAGCTTTTTCACTTCTACGTGAATTAATATCCCCCATTAGTTTTTTCAATTCTGAAAAATTATTGGATGAAAATGAGGAAAGAAGATCTTGAAACGAAGAAATAGTTATTCGTTCAATTTGCTCGTTGAGGAAATCAATAAAATTATTTTCTGACAATTCTTGCATGCTTTGCTTCGAACTTATTGGAAAAAAAAATATCAAAACAAATAATCAGGATCTTAACCCTCAATTAAATTATAAATATGTTGTCTCATCTCCGAATAATTTGCTGATTAATCAATAAAAAAATTATCAATTCATAAAAATTTTCATTCGATTATTTAGATTTAAAACAATTTCAATTAAAAAAATAAACGAATAATGAATCCCAAAAAAAAATATAATTGTTGTTTTCATAAGTTATTTCAATCCTCCTGAAACTTTTTTTTTGAAAAAAGATTGTTGATAATAATCTTATATTTGATTTATATATTTGATGCAAAAATGTTTTTGTTTGCTTTATTTTTTTATAAGTTGACGTGAAAATAAAATTTGTTGAGGTGTGTGCTAAGTTTTTTTTAATTTTAAAAGAAAATTTGATACAGACCCAAAATTTTGCAATCAGAAATCAATTGATTTTTTCCAAATTTGTCAACAAAATAATAAAACGAACAAAACCGTCAGTTGCTCATATCTCCTCAAACAATTGTTTCCAATATTTCGATTTCAAATAACGGCAACAATCATCCTTTGACCTGTGAGCAGCTGATTGTGATCATCAAATCACTCCCATCCCAAATAAAACAAGCTCCTTTTTTCAACAGATTATTAATATCCACTTATTCTTTGAAAAAGAAAAAACCACCACCAAATTACAGAACACATCTCACAAACTCTTTCACAAATTCTTCGATGCAAAGAAATATCACATTCTCCTTTGATCTCTCTCCTTTTTTTTGTTTCACATTCTCCTTTTCCACTCACTTTCACTGCTCTTTCATCTCCTGCTTTTCTGTCTTCTTTGTTGCCTCTGATGTGATCTCAAAAACTGTCGAATAGCCTTCTTCCCCACTCGCAAGACTGCCTTCCCCCTCTCTCGTGCTCCCCCCATCCCTTTCACAGATCGCGTCAGACATCGTCACAATCACAGCCCCTGCAGGGAAATGCCCATAAAACTCCCGCTTCATCTCGTTCAGTGTCGGACGATCATTCCAGTCCTTTCCCATCGATGACCAAACAAGCTCATACAGTTCACTCCCTCGGATCTTCTCAACATTCGGCCTCTCTCCTTTCGATATCTTGTCTCCTGCCACCTCTGACTCATACTCCCCAAATGGGATATCCAGTGTCAGACACTCCCACACCATCATTCCAATCGAGAATGAAACTGACTCCTTTGTTGCTCCCATCTTCTTGTTCATCTGCAGCTCGGGTGCCTTCCACCTCAAACACTCCTTCCTGTTGTCTTCACAATCCTCAAACGCTGATGAAGGTGGTGGTGAGTCGGTGAATCTCTCGCTCATCACTGAAACATTCGATGAGGATGAAGAAACAATGGACATCGAACAGATGGATGATGAATCGGAATCATCTGAAGATGAGCAGTCAGAGTGGAGGGCAACGCAGATCACCATGTGCTCTGAGAACAGCACAATGTGAGGACTCAGATTGGCCAGCGATGGCAATTCCTTTTCTTCATCAAATGAGTGGAGCGCTCCATTCGCCACCCAGAACAGGATCTGTGCAGCTGTCTGCTCCCTCTCCTTCAAACTCCCAATCGCCATCTCCTTCTTCGCATTCTTTCCGTGCAGCAGCATGAACAGCGAATCCCTCAGATCAACAATCAGCTTCTCATGAGGCGATGAGCAGGCCATTGCATCCAGCAGATTCGACATCGATGAGGTGGTTGGACACAGATCCTCCCCTCGAACAAATGATGAATCTGAATCATTAGAAGTTGTTGAAGTGGATGAAATTGATGGTGATGGAGTCTGCTTTCTTATTTCCTCTTCTTCAACCTTCTCCAGAGCCCATTCTGGAATCTTGTCTGAGTCTCTCCCCAGAATATATTCTGTGGAACCACTCTCACTCAATAAATGCTCTGATGACTCCGAGTGTCCCAAGCTTTTCTCATACACCCTCTTCTTTATCCTCTCCTCATTCTTCTTCTCTGCCTCCCTCTCGGCTCTCCTCCACTGCGCCTCAGGTGACATCTCCATCGTCACCATCTCAAATGCCTTTGGATCTTTTCTGATGTTATCATTCACAATCTCTCTCAGATCTTCTGCTTCATTCTTCACCTTCTTCCACCGGACAATGA
This sequence comes from Monocercomonoides exilis, assembly GCF_001643675.1. NCBI lineage: Eukaryota > Preaxostyla > Oxymonadida > Polymastigidae > Monocercomonoides > Monocercomonoides exilis. Next base: position 1,077,918 of record NW_027150559.1, read on the forward strand.
ATATAATGGATATAATTAACAGTATTACTACAATCGCAATGCATACAATTAATGCCCATGAGAATTTTCCTTCTTTCCCTCCTTCAACAATTCTGTCATCTCCTTTTCCTTGGGTTTCGCTTCTGTTCTTCAGAATAAATGAGTCAGTCGATGAAGGAGAATCATCTTTTCCAAACAAAATGCACACAGATATTTCTGTCTCTGCTCCCGCTGCTTCCATCTGAACCGATGAAACAACTGCAACAATTTCATTCTCTGACACACTTTCCTTTTCACTAATCCCATAGTTCTCGATCACCTCTTCCATTCCATTTCTGAAGCTCAACTTCAACGAAACATTGCAGGGGAGAAGAAGTCTCCCACTCAGCGTGATGATTGTTCTTCCCTCAGATTCCGTCTCATTCCTCGCCTCTTCCACAACTGGGATGAACAGTGGTGATGCTCTCTCCTCAATCATCCCGCTCAATTCACATCCTTCATCCAGAATCCACAAGGATGTGTTTCTTTCCCATCCGTCTCCTCCTTTCAAACTCATCACATTCAACACTCCAGAATCTGAACAGAGAATATTTCTTCTGATTGAAGGATATTTTTCTATTGATGGGTTGTTGTTCATAAATTCTCCTTTCTCAACAGTCACAGATCCTCCACAAATAGAAAGACTTCCATCAAAGCTGTTCACAAAACTCGTATCCTTTATCTCCGCTGTGCTCTCCTTTGCCTCAGCAACTGACCCATTCCATTTGCACACATCCAACTCCTCATTCAATTCCTTTTTTCTTTCTTCCTTTCCATCAAACAAGCACTGCTTCATCTGAATATTATTGCACATCAAAAGAGATATCATCTTCCCTTTCTTTCTTCTCGATGAACACCCACCAAACGAACAGTTCGAAAACTCCACATTTCCTTCCATCCCCTCAACATCAACCACACCTGTACTCTCATCTTCACATGTGATGTTGTCAAACGAAGACGACAAAATGGAAAACGAAAACTCACTTTTTTCTCTGTTGCTCATATCAACTTCATCTCCATTCACCTTAACCAACCATCCTTTTCCCATCCTCACATCTCTTGCTTCCATTTTTTCTATCTTCACATTCTCAGCTCCACTGATCTTCATGAAGTCTTTGTTTGCCTCAATATTTCTGAGTGTCAATCCATTCACTTCAGTATCCTCTTCCATTATCATGGCAGCTTCTCTCAAAAATGAAATCCACATAACACTCACATTCCCCACTAAGCATTTTCCCCTTTCCACAAATATCAAGCAAAATGGCACTTCCACCATTTCCCTCTCAGCCAAGCTCACTCCCTCAAACGAACACATGCTGATCGATGTCTTTCCCGAACTTATCTTCATGAATGATGAATGTGCGACTGGTTTTTGATTTGTTTCAACTTCTTCAAAAGCAAATTGAATCCATCGAACATATACCTGCCCATTTGTCTCCACAATCATCTCTTTGCTGCAGTTCATTCTCCCTTTCACAACCACTCGACTCTGCACTTCATGCATCCCGCTCAGTGTGAGTGTCTCCAATCCAATTTCCTCATCAATCACTGACTCTTCATCAACAAACACCTGGCTGAAGAAATCGTATGTCAGGTGCCTCAGCCCAAACCCAATCGTAGCACATGGCAACAAGGGCTTCCCACACTGCTGCTCATTGCTTCCCCCTTTCCCTTCTTTGCTCGACACCACAATCGTGTCTGACTGGTATTTCACAATCAGACTCATCAAGTCCATCGCCTCCTCCTTGTGCTCTCCTGCATCCATCCCATAGATCGCATTCTGCCTGATGAACTCCACATCACGGAAGTCGATGTTGAACTGTGTTTCGTTGATCTGCCTCTCGATGCAGTCACACACAATGAACATATCATTCCCGATGAATGCTGTGTTCCTTCGGAATATCACCTTATCAAACACATAATCCAACTCTCCCTTCAGTTCGGTCTTCAGATACACCCCGCCTCCTTTGCCTTCGCTCACTGAGCATCCACACTGCTTCACACTCGTGTTCACAACATGGAACAATCCTCCTTCATTCAACTCAAACAGCATCGCCCCTCCCTTTGTGCTTCTCCCACAACTGCACCCTTCAACCAGTGAATCTTCAACAACAAGCGTCACTCCACTTCCACTCTTGCTCGAAATAACACTCGGATCAACTCCTTCCCCTTCAACTGCTCCAATACTGCAATTCTTCATCCTCATCTCACCTCCTCCATTTGTTCCCTCTCCTTCAATTTCAAACAGACTCCCACTTTCCAATGTAGCTTTTGTGACTGTGAATTCGTCAATCACACTCACAACTTCTCCACTCTCCACAAACACACTTCTCTTCCCAAAATATGAAAGCACTTTGAACATCATCATCGCCAACTCCCCTTTCTTCACAACACAAAATGCAACATCCCCCATCCCTTCTCTCTTTCCTTTCCATGAGATTGAACAATCTTCCCATTCAACTTTCCCTCCCTCACTCACAATCATCCCTGATTCTCCATTTCCCAAAACATTCATCACACACATCTCCAGTGCTCTCAGAGTGACTGCTCCACTGTTGCGAAGACACACATTTGCTCCACTTTCTCCATCACTCCCAAACACAACTGTTCCATATTCCATCTCTTCGTATCCTGCTCCCACTGATTCCACTTCAAACCCACTCAAATCATGTTTCCCCTCCACTCTTATCTTTTCTTTCACTCTCACCACTTTTCTCTCTCCTCCTCTCTCAATGTGCTTCAATCCCATCTCCAATGTCTCACATGGATCCTCTTCACTCCCACATCGAACGACATCATCTCCCTTTTCCCACACCACAATCCTCTCGCTCCTGTATTCAATCACAAATCGCAACAGATCCGTGTTTGTCCGCTTCTCATCACTTCCAACAAACAGATTCTGATCATCTTCCATCCCTTCAACATCAATCGCAAATATCTCGCTCCTCACTGTCACATTCAGATCTGAATCCAAAATGAACATGTTCTTCCCCATAAATGCCTCATTCTCAGCAAACTTCACTCCCTCAAACTTGAATGGTATTCCTCCCCTCCTTTCGCTGCAATTCACATTCAGCCATCCTCCTTTCCCGCTTTTCACCTTCTCTGCTGAGCATCTTTCCATCATCCCTTCTTTCACATAAATCATCCCTGAATCAAGGATATTCACCCTCACTGCCCCTCCACTCATGCTCTCTCCTCCTGTGATGCCACTCATGTTGCTCTGTTCTATCTTCATCACTTTCCTCACCTCTTCACATATCACAGCTGACTCATCTCCACCAACAACATACAAACTTCCAAATGAGCAGTTGCTAATGCTCACAATTTCACCCTCTGCTCCATTCTGTTCCATCCCAAGAAGTGCAAGATCCATCAGACTCTTTTTTATCTTGATATTATTTATTGATATCCACTCCATCCTCACAGCTTGTCCACTGCTCCTGATGATTCTATATTCAATCGCCTCTTCTTCCCCTTCCTGCATCTCAAACGAACACAATTCCATCTCCAAAACACCATTTGCTGTTGATGAGCTTATCACCACATCCTTCCTCTGTTCAAAGGATCCAGGCAATTCAAATCCAACATTCACAAACACACTCAATCCCTTCGAATCAAGAACACTTCCTCCTCCTCCTTCAATTCCTTTCTCCACAACAACTTTCTTTTTCTTGTTGTCTTTCCCTTCAATCCAAATACCATTCACATCTCCCACCTTCTCAACACTCGTGCTCCCACTTATCACTATTTTCTTTTCTCCCTCTCCACCAAGCCTTCCAATTCCATAATCCACACTCCTGCACGGACAATTCTCCATCCCACACCAGATTCCATTGTCTCCATTCTCACTCTCCACCTCAATGATCGACGAGCTGTATCCATCAATGAATATGAACAGATCAACCTCACTCACAAACTTCTGTCTATCCATCCCCATCAGAGAATTCTCTCTCTCACTTATCCTTTCACTGAAAGAGAAACTGCTTCCATTCACAACCCTCCTCAAATCATCACACACAACATACACATCCTTCCCACACCTTGCTCTGTTCTCTTCAAACCTCACTCCTCTCATATCAAACCCATATCTCTCTCCTTCAATCCCTACCCACATCCCTCCTCCACATCCTCCTCCATTCGTTGTCCCTTCCAGTCCAGCCAAACATTTCTTCATCAACGTCACTTCTTCTTCACTCCTGATCTTCAGTTGTGCATCCCCTTTCAATTCCACTTTCATCCCTCCTCCATTCCCTTTCTCTGCCACACAACCATCAACACTCGTGTTCCACACATCCACCATGCCTCCTTCTCCAATCACTCCGCTCATTATCCCTCCATCACCTTCACTCACTCGAACATTGCTCCCATTGCATCCCCAAATGGATATCTCCTTTGCTTCACTCCCTTTTATCGCCCTTGAATCAACAAAATTACACGAACTCCACTTGCATTCACTCATCCGAACAATACAATTGCTCCCTGCCAAAATCAAACTGTTTCTTCCCACTTCGCACCCACTGACAATCACACCTTCTCCTGTGAGTGTGCTTCCTTCCTCACAAACAACAAATCCTGTTTCTCCTTCAAAGGTCATATCATTCAGCTCCACATTCTTCAACGAGACAGATGATAATCCTCCATTCGCTTTTATCACAGGCTTCCCGAACCTCATTGAATCCAATCTCAGTGAGGTCACATTCGCTTCTCCCTTTTCCACAACAATCAAATTGTATTCCACAAAATTCTCTCCAACTCCAAATCCAACAATGCATTCGCTCAAGTTCAGTGTTTCTCCTTTCAACTGGAATATTGCTTCATGATGTCCAAGAACAGATGGCATCATCAGCCCAATCTTCCTCATCCTTGTTTCCTTCAGCACCACAAATACTCCAACGCATCCTTCCTCATCACCTTTGCAACTTGCCTCACCTTCAACAACAAACGATCCATCATCTCCTGTTCCTTCAATCACCCTTGCCATTTTCGAAAACGCCACTGTTGAGCTGACCTCAACTCCATTCCCAATTTTGATTGTTGCTGTTGTTGTTCCATCTGCTGGTGTGCTTTCTTCCCTCTCAATCGGACAGTTCAGTGTTCGGCACTCGAAAAATGTGTGTCCGCACATTGGATGATCTGCCCCTGAAGCCGAAACATAGATCTCACTCCTTGGAACATCCAGAAGATAGCACACAATCGGAATCACCAGTGTCACATTGTTTGTGTCTCCCTCTCCCTCCACTTCATGAACATCTTCACTCAAATGTGAAACAAATCCATATCTCCCTTTCGGAATTAACTCCAGCTGATTCGAGGCAATAAACACATTCACTCCATGAACAGCTAGATTATTTTCAAATCCCACATTCACAATCTCAAACACAACTGATGGAGATAACAGCTCCAAATATATCCCTCCTCCTCTTCCCTTCTCCTCTCCATTTCCCTTCTCTGCCACACATTCTCCAATCTCTGTTGCAACATTTCCTCTGCCAATCTTGAATATCCCGCTTTGACCAACCTTCCATGCAATAACACCCCCATTCCCCTCCTTACACACACAGTTTCTGAATGTGGTGTTCTCCAGCTCCCATGAATCGCTTCTCTCACTTTCAGTGCTGAATATCACCCCATCCCCTCTCATCCGACAGATCCTTTGGATTGTCACATTTCCCAGCATCCCTCTCCCAACTCCACTATCCTCCTCTTCCTCCAACAAAGAGCAATCTCCAAGACCAATATCCTCAATCAAACAGTTTTCCATCTTCACTTTCTCAAATATCACTTTGAACGGTGAAACATCAAATGTGTGACTCTGCCCATCTTCTGCCCCTGATATGATCACATTTTTTAGTGTCAGTTTCTGTGCTCCTGTTTGGATCGCAAACAATGAACACGATGATTCTTCACTGTTGTGATGAATCGTCACCAAAGACAATCCCATCGATCCCGAATCCAATGTGAACAAACACTCATGAGAATCCAACAATTTTGTGGAAATGACACACTCGCTCTCGCTTTCGCCTTTGAACGAAATATCTCCCCCTCCAATGAATAAGGCAGTTGAAGAATATATCGATCGAAGAATGTTCACAGTTCCCTCTGCTCCTTTCTCAATCATGTTGTATGCCTGCTCAATCGTGTTGCATGGGCTGGTCTGTGTTGCCCCACAGACTGGCCCTGTAATTCCATCTATTCTGGCATATGTTATTTTGATTGTTGGAAGCCATGCATCGTAATCTGTCTGACTGTTATTGTAAAATACTCTCTTTGAGGGGGTTGTTGAGAACGACGACTCAAATGGCGAACCTTTCAAAAAATAGTTTTTGATTTTAACATCATGGCCTTCTTCATTTTCAGCCTTGTTTCCGGTGAAAAAGCAAAATGATATCAATTTTGGAGGTGGTTCAGTTTCCATCCAACTTGTTGTTCTCAAGAAAATACCCCCACCTCCTCCTTCATAATCAGATGTTCCAGTTCCATTTGCCAAATTTCCATCAAATTCACATTCAGAGATTAAATATAAATTCGGATGGTATTCCATATATAATCCTCCACAAAATGATCCTGCTTCATTACAAATAAATTTACAATTTCTAATTGTCCCATTTTCTTTTCCAGAAAGCTGATGAATACGTAATCCTCCTGCGTAGTTTACTCTAGCTTTGCATTCGCAAAAAATGCATTCGGAAAAAAAATAATCTCCGTTTAGCATATAAATTATCATTCCACCTGTGTTATCATCTGCCATGCAATTTGTGAAATTGCTGCCAGATATTATCACACCTGCTGCTGATTGAACATCAACAGCTCCATCGTGATGATGACTCATATTCATGAATGAGCATCTTTCACATTCAAGAGTTGTATTTCCATACAAAAAAATAGCGCTTCCAACTCCAACATATCCCGTTTGATACCATTCGCAATCTGTGAAAGAATGTGTTTCATTTGCTCCCAGTTCCTGCCTTGTCATATTGCGTCCGCCTGATTCATCCACATTCATCGTTCGAAAGCAGCACTCAAATGAGGAGTTTGTTGCTCTCAACGAAGCACATGGGCTGTTCACCGATCTCAAAATACCCCCATCAATAACATCCCAAACTCTGAAAAAAGAGCAGCCCTCAATCGTTGTTTCTGTTCTCGCTCTCAAATCCATTTCTCTTTGTGCTCCCGTAACAACAGAAATGTTTGCCATCATCAGATGAGATGCTTTCACATTGCAACTAACATTCGGCGCTAAAAATATTACTGATATCAGTTCAAATGATGAAAACGAAGAATCGGAAAGGAAGATTTCTCCAATTCTATTGTTGAAGTTCTTTGGCAAGGACGAGCAAAAAAGTCTGGGAATACGAGCAAATGGCCTGAATGTGAAGGTAGAAAGATTCACAGAATAGATGCTTCCTTCATCAAGAGCAAATGGGCTATTTTTTGATGAAAATGAAATCGTATATTCTTTGATGTTCAAATGTCCTCTCTTGCAAACAAAAAAACATGGTTTTCTTTCGAAATGCCACTGCAAAATATTTGAGGCACTCAGAGATGAATTCATCACTTGAAATTTCGAGAGAATTGAACTGTATTGAAGAATTTGCTGCGCTCTGAAATTATTGTTGAACTGTTGTAATTGCAGCATAACTGTTGCGTCCAATTGGTTTATTTCTTTGCCCAACAATTCTTTTGAGCTAAAAATCGCAAAGACGCTTGCAATAATCGAAAATATCAGATTCATTGCAACGCTGTGATGCGATTGGCTTTTTTTGAAGAAAATGACGATGCGCAGGAATATTTATATTTTCTGGATTACCCATATTATTCCTTGGAACTTTTAATCAATAAAAATAATGCATCAATTTTTTCTTCGAAAACCACAGTTGGCTGCCACAATTCCTAATTAAATTTGTGTATTCGCTTTTGTTGTGGTTGTTGAATATTTTATTTTACTCATTCTTTTTCTCTCATTTTTTTTTCAGCGTTTGCTTTCAAAATATCAATATGATTTGGGAAATGGAATATTTTCGCTTCTCAAAAAATGCTTTTCTGCTATTCAAGGAAATGTTGGACGCATTTAATTCTTCATTTTCTGAACAATCTCTTATTGACTCAGGAATTCTGCTCTGTTGAATTCTATTCAACATTGTTTTCTTTCCAAAACACCTCATATTTGCTAATCTCCTGAAGATATAAATCCATATTCATGCATTTCGTCGCTAAAGCAAAGATCTTTGCGACTGCCTGATTATCAGTGAAAGCACCAATAATTAAACAATCTTTTATTCTTCCACGCATGTAGCAACGTTTCGCAAATATCCAAACAACTTCAAATCTGAAAATAAATGTTTAAAGTTGTGAACCACAAAATTGCTTTAGAAAGCCAATGAAGGATACTCAACAGCCAAACAGATGATTTAACCTTTTTTACAAATTTCTCCATAAAGAAAGGCAGAAAACAGAAATTTTAATAGAATCTTGATGACAATTAAAAATGCTTGCATGTAACTATTTTCTAAATTAGATTGCAACCTCTAAATACGAAGGAATACAAAATAACAAATAATATTTCAAACTGTGCAGAAAGCCATTAAAAATTTAATACTTGTAAATTTTTAAAATTTTAATAAAAGTTTTGTAAGATATCACATTTTTCTTTTCGATTAAAGTTTGCTACATGGATTTAAATGCTGAACAATAAGATCATAACCCATCAATGCTTATGAAAAGAAATTAATTATCACAAAGTTGTAAGAAAATGATGAAAACATGCTGAAAGAAGGTTTAGAGATTGACGATATGTTCCCTAAAAAAAAAAAAAAAAAAAAAAAAAAAAAAAAAAAAAAAAAAAAAATAATAATAATAATAATAATAATAATAATAATTATTATTATTATTATTATTATTATTATTATTATTATTTATATTATTATTATTATTATTATAATTGAGAGCTATTTTGTTGTCACAATTTGATATATCATCTGGGAGATTATTTTTGAAATCATATGGCATAAGTGTAAAAAAATACCTCCTTCAGTTTTATGATTTTTTTCATTTCAACAAATTAGAAATAAATAACATAAAAAAGCAACACTTTTGGGTGGAGCAGTTTTTTGATTCTTTGACTAAAATAACTTCAAAAAATTTTTGTGATCAATCCCATAACTGAATTTTCATAATCATCTTTTTAACTTTTAATGTTTATTTGCGATAATTGAGAATCAATCTTAACATCAAGTGAAACTGTTTATTTTAAGAAACAAGTTGAGTGTGTAATTTATCATTATTTATTTTATTTTAATCTGTAATTCTTTTGATATTTAACTTTCACTTATTTATCAATAATAATTCATAATATTTCGTTGAAAGTATTTTTTATTTACCAAATGCAAATCTATTTATTGTTTATAATTCGTGAGATGCAGATATCTGAAAATCCAATTTCGCAAGTTACTCGTATTTATATGGAAAATCTATTTGTTTAGGTTATCCACAGTCAAATTCTGTTAGGACATTCTAAGAAAACAAAGTGGAAAGTTTGAAATTTGTTGATGAGTGTGGAACTGGATGGCATTTTTGAATCGGCAGTTTTCTGTCAAACTGACAGTTTCTGTTAACAAAAAGCAAATGCTTTTCAAATATTGGTGTGTTTCCGCTGGTTTTTCATTTCATAATCTTTCCTCTACAAAGCTAATTCAGTTTTCAATCAATTAATGCCAGTTCATCAATAACAAACTGACAATTTATGCGAATTATGGAGGTGCAACCATTTTCTTTTATTCGACTTATTCCTGGATGAATGGAGAAAAATCCATAACATTCCGTTTCTTTGATGGAAATACTGCAACTAATGGAAGATGAAACGATGTGTTCTTCAGTGGAAATGCCATCACTCAATCTCCATTCGAGAATTGTGGTTCAACAACACCAACAAAAAGAGTGTATAATAATGGACAAGCAGACAACGCTGAATATAATGGCTGGCTCCCCCTCATTGCACAGAACAAAATCGTTTCTAACAGCGGAACTGATGCTGATGCCTGTGGAAAAACACATCTTAGGCCATGCGCCACAATCGAGTATGCTTTTGAATGTGTGACAGATACGTAAGATGACTCCCTCATTCTACTCACCCAAATATCTGTTCATTCTCAAACACTTCCCTTCAGAAAAGCTGATACGAAAATCACTGTAAATTGTGCATCAACTTTATCGAAAGATTGTTCACGTTGTGGATATTATGAAAATTCATTTGGTTCATCTTTTTTTTTCAATTCTCCACAACTTTTTCCTATTCTTTTCATCGTTCCTTATTGAATGATTTTCATCATCAAAGCGGAGCAATACATCAACGCATTCTCTTGCCATCAACATGTTTTTTTCCACATCATATAGAAGTTGATTCTTCGTTCGCTTCTTTTTTGTTGATCATCTTTCCTCTAATCAGCACACTCAGCATATCGCGTTATCTGGCTTTTTTTCAACAGACAAAATTTTCTTTTCCCATTTCTCATCTTCAATATCATCCTCCAATCAATCATCTTCTTTTCATTCATTTTCTTCTTTATCAAAGATGTCAACCATACACATTGAGTTTGATGTATTTGATGCTCTTCATCAGCCATCCAATTTGACTGATGCATTGGAACAGGAAGGTGTCTATTTCGAGGCCTGCACAGAACTCGATTGAAACTTCTACCAGATGAAGAGATACAAACTGTTGAAACTGCAAATCTTATTAACAAGGTTTATGAATGGAAAGAAGAAGGAGAGTGCTTTGAGAGAAATAACAAAGAAAGAAGAAACAAGGAAAAAAAAACAGATGAGCATATTCAAATGTGGGATAAGCGGAGGATTAAACACGAGAACATTTGTGTTTGTAATAATCATCTCATTCACCACACAACGTTCTTCTTTCTCAACCTTCTTCTTCTTCATCACTTCCATCTTCGGCAGGTTCTTCTCAGCTGGCAAAGCTTTCAGAGATGTTGCATGTTCCTCCACAGTCACGTATTTCTGGCTCTTTGATATGTGAAGTGGTTGTTTGGGCTCCTTCACTCAGCGATTCACAGATTATCAAGACGACTACAGGAGATGTGTTAGATGCTCTTCTGTATTCAACATCTGCTCAATCATCATCAGCAGCAACATCGGTTTCTTCTTCTTCTTTTTTTTCTTCTTCTTCTTCTTCCTCTTCCTCCTCCTCCTCCTCCTCCTCCTCCTCCTCTTTCACTTCTTCTTCAATTGTGAATTCTTCTCTCCTTCCATCCACTCACCACCAAACCCACAACAACCCCTTCAGATCTTCCACCTCCCTTTTTGTTGTTCTCCACATAGCTCTTGTTCTTGCCCGTGTTTTTGTGGTTGTTCTATTCACATTCAAAACAGCTGTCAATCAGACAAGCCAGGCGATGATAACGATGCAACATGCACAGGAGGTGATGGGGCAATCATCGGTGTCTCAAAAGGCCGGTGATGGGGAGAAGAAGAAGGAGAAGAAAAAGAAGAATAGGAAGAAGAATAGGAAGAAGAATAGGAAGAAGAAGAAGAAGAAGAAGAAGAAGAAGGAAGAAGTGGTGGAGGAGGATGAGGATGTGAGGCAAAGGAAACAGAACCAAATGCAGACACTTGAATGCTCTGAAGCGCGTATAGAATGGACTGGGAAGCCAACTGCTGTAACTTCAACTGCAACACCTGTGCATCCAACATGTCAGGCATTTTTCTCGCGCTTTATGGGTTCTTTGATGTGTCCTTCAACAACATTATCGCCATCATCATCATCATCTTCTTCTTCTTCTTCTTCTTCAGTTCATAATGCTTCCATTCCCTTTTCTAAGCTTCCTTCTTCTCGTCCTGTTATTCCCGTCAAAGCAGCGCACACACAAACTCCCTTGTCTTTTGACTCGATGCTTGCCAATGCAAATCTCCCAGTTCAATCACAGCTCTCTGAAAAAACAGAAGCTGACAATTCTTCCCTCTTCTTCTTCCTCTTCTGCTGCTCCAATTGCTCCTTCTTCTTCTTCCACTTCATCTTCATCTTCTTTAATTTCATGCATTATTCAGAAATCATTGGTAATTTAAAAAGAAAAAAATGAAAACTTCTATTGAGCCGATTCAAAATTTGGCTTTTTATCCATAGAATTTAATATTTTGTGGAATTGGGAACGCATCGGGATTGTTGGAGCATTTCAAGTGTATTTCGAGCAGCTTGGTTAACAATGGAAAAATATGTATCGTTTGTATTTATTCCTTTTGAAGTTTTTTGTTCTTTTCATTTTTTTACGAAACGAACACACAAAAAACAGATCACGTTAGCATTGCACATTTTTTTATAGATTTTCATTCACAGTTTTTATTATTTGAGGCAATTCGACAAAAGAAAAATGAACAATAATCGTTATCTTACAATAATATCTCATTAAACAAAATTAATAAAAAAACAAGAACGACAGCCTTCATTTTTTATGGAAAGCATTTCAATTCAAAAAAATAAAAAAACTCATAAATAAAAGAATTCTCCATGATGAATGATAATATGTATCTATTGAAATAATAGAACATTCTATAGCAAATGTTTTCATTGAGAAAAACATATTTCAACGAAATATTATGAATTATTATTGATAAGTAAGTGAAAGTTAAATATCAAAAGAATTACAGATTAAAATAAAATAAATAATGATAAATTACACACTCAACTTGTTTCTTAAAATAAACAGTTTCACTTGATGTTAAGATTGATTCTCAATTATCGCAAATAAACATTAAAAGTTAAAAAGATGATTATGAAAATTCAGTTATGGGATTGATCACAAAAATTTTTTGAAGTTATTTTAGTCAAAGAATCAAAAAACTGCTCCACCCAAAAGTGTTGCTTTTTTATGTTATTTATTTCTAATTTGTTGAAATGAAAAAAATCATAAAACTGAAGGAGGTATTTTTTTACACTTATGCCAATCATATCTTTTTTCGGGAAGTTTATTTTCAAAGATTTTTTGTCATTGGGAAGAGATTTTGTGTTTGAATTGTTGAATTATCATCACTGCAATAAAAACAAATGTTTTCACCTTTTGAAAGATGAGAATGTCTTCAATAAGCCTTTTCACTTTTCAACGTTCATATGAAAATATTCATGTAAGTTTTTGAACAGAAAATTATGAAAGAAAAATTTTGATTTCAATGATAATCACACATCTGTTCACAATAAAAATTTTTTGCAAAAGAAGAATTGGGCTGCAGGCGGATGTGCAACGAATCAAATCCAATTCAATTGAAGATTATTGGGCGAAATCAATTGTTTCTTCTGTATTTTGAATCTATCGAAATGAATTATTCAGTTTGTGCAAAAAATACCGGACAAGATAGATATCTCAATAACAGCAAGAGGAATAATTATGGCAATTTTCCTCAAAATATATCTCATCAACACAAACTCATTTGATAAACGATACTTTCAGGACAGCTTCATTTGTGCTCAGAAAAAATCATAATTAAAAACTCGGAAAAACTCAAAATCCTTTTTCTCCGAGAATCCAAATATCATTTTTTCTGAGAACAAATGAAGCTGCTTTGAAAGATTTGTATATGAAATGAGTTTGCATTGATGAAATATATTTTGAGGAAAATTGTCAGAAAAATTCCTCTTGTGGTTATTGAGAAATCGATCTTGTCCGGTTTTTTGTGCGATGTCCGGTATTTTTTGCACAAACCGTATATGGGACAAAATGTTTCACTTCATGCATTTTCATTGAAAAATTATGCACTTTTCATTGACTTTTCGAAATCAAAGAACACAAAGAAAATGGACCCATTTTTAGACATTCTTGAAATGTTGGAAAACTTTATGTTTTGATTTCAATGATGCCTGTTAACGGATAATAAAATCAAATCAATTTCGAAATCTGAGAAAGCGAAATAAAGTTATGAGTGAAGCAAGTTTTTTGTGCTTTGTGCAAAAAAAGCTTGAAAGTCCGTATTTTCACCCTAAATGGATTCGTTTTTATTTTTTCGTGAACAAATATAAAGAATGTTATTAATAAGGATATTTTGATTTTAATTTCTAAAAAGATAATCAAACTCACCTCAAACTTTGTAAAATTATGTGTCTATAATCCAAGAAGAATATGAAACAAAATATGGGTGATTATTTTTGAAATCACATTTTTTCATACAAAAATTTCGGTTCAAAAACTTTACTTGAAAAACAACAAAAGAATCCTGAAAAGTGAAAAGGCTTATTTGAAAAAAATCTGTATCTTTATTTGAGAAAAACTATACCTCTGTGACATGACAAAAGAAAATTGAAACAATGACAAAATGACAGACATGGCTTTCTCAATTTGTCATTTTTTCGAATCAGATAAAATTTCCAATTTATAACGCAGTTTTTGAAAGGATAGAAATATTTTTAATTTTAATATTTTAAAATTGTTATTGTGGTCAACATTATTTAATAATCGATAGAAAATTGTGTTCTTTCTCACAACTTTTTTTCTTGTGACAAATAGATCAAAATTAACTATTGTGGTTGGTCATTCGTCTGATCTATCACTGACAAGTCAGGTCAGTCATTTTGTCATTTTTTAAAACTTTCCTAAATTCAAGCTGAAATTGAATAGCTTTTGCATTTTGCATATTTCTGAGAAAAATACTCATTTGTCACAAAATGATCTGAATAAATGAAATTTTTTTATTTGATTGTTGAATTGGGTTTTTATTGTTTTTTAAGCGTTTTCAGAAAAGCATTCATGTTTTTTCTGTTGAAACTTCAGTTTATATTTTGCAATATTTGTAAAAATAATGGAATTTGCTTTGCTATTCGGAGCTTTCATTAATCAAATCACAATTATTGTTTTTCTAAAGCCTTTGTGGAATAGAACACTAAAATAAATAAATTTTTATATATGATTGTTTTTATTTTCATATCAAACACTATTCAACGTTCGTTTCTTTCAATATAAACACAACTGTGATGTTTTTTTCCAATTAATGGAAAGCTTTGCTTTATAAACATTTTTTTCCCCAGTTATTAACGTTAAATGAACGACGAAATTATATTAAATTTATTTAAAAGTGCCTTCCTTTTGGTTGTTCGTGCGTAAAAAAATAAAATTTCATGAATGGATGATAAAATGCATCGTTATCATCTTAAATACAAACCATTTCTTGTTCCTAAAAATATTGATGAACATTCAATCTTCCAAAATCCTTATCTTTTCCTCTGTTTTCTTCCTTCTATGAAGCAGCATGAACAACGAATCCCTCGGATCCATATAAAGCTTCTCAAGAGGCGAAAAGCTTGCCGTGCTATCCACCAGATTCGATACTGACGAAGTGGTCAAAAACAGATCCTCTTTATTTCTTCATTCTTTTTTTATCCCTTCCTCTCAGCTCTTCAGAACCACTCCTCGAAAGACATCTTCATCATCACCAAATGAATAAGTTTCGGTTCCTTCTGCTGTGCCATCCACATTCTGCTTCAGTCCCTTGTTCATGTTCTTCTCCTTCCTCCACCGCTCAGCCAGAATAGTCGATACATCCAGGAACAGCAGGATGAAGACAAAGATGAGAAGCAACAGTCAGAATATGTATATTCTTAGCTGCTTTAGCTGGATGGGCAGCACTGGCAGGCTTTGACATGTTTTTGAAAATGAGTGGCTATGCTTCACACAGAACGCCAAAGGCTTTGCAAAATCGAACAGCAATAATAATTTCGGAAGTGTGGTGCTCCGAAGCAAAGGTGGCAAGCTGTACGCTCCCCTGGGTTTAGCTTTCCGACACATACCCTTTATCTGCGTTCTCGTGGCTGTAGGCCACAAACACGCCATCCATGCTTATGATGAGGCGGAAAGTGAGGTCGCTGTGCACGAGGGGCAACCTGAAGAGTTAAGTTCCATGAGGCTTCCGGACTCCTTAACCTCAATAAATGACAGCACGTGGACGAATAATGGGAAGTAGATGATGGAGATGAATCCGGGCAGGAGACGCTCCTCGGTTCGCATCTGTAAAGAGGTGTATTCAAAAGTGCCTTCAATTCCTTTCAAGCTCACCAGATTCAGCGATTCGAGATCCGAGAAGGCGATTTTTGGACTAGAAGAAGGATAGCTGCTTTCCGAAGGGCCGTTTCCACCAGAGGGGCTATAACCCAAACGTTGTATCTTCATATGGGGAACACATCCAGAGATAGACAATGCTCCATCATTTTAATTTGGCACCGTGAGATAGCTGATGGCTGCCGTTGCGTTGCACGGATGTACCAGTTATCCATTCAACGAGCAGATGCTGTCTTATCCATTTCCGTTTCCGACTCTATTTGTTATTGCATTGCATTTTATGTGAGCTCTCTAAATAAATCGCACTACAAGCTAGAGTTCGGGTGAATACCTTACGCTCTCAACGCTCCCTTGCAGCGTCTGTTCATCTGCTTCTTTCTCAGAGGATAGGGCACGTTGTGAGCAATTGCAGTTGGACAATGCAAAGAGAACAGAGGGGAAAGATACAGATGGCATAGACGAGCTGAAGGAGTCGCAGGTGATTTTGTTTGTGAGGGAGAAGTGTTCAAAATTGGAAAGGAGGAAAAGCAGAAGAGCTAACGTGAGGTGTGGGACGGAGAAGAAGTTGACACTCAAGAAGCAATCCTCGAAGGCGAGTAGGAAGAAGTTGAGGAGCACCGAGTGTTAAAGCAGGCGAGAAGCATGGTGAGGTTGTTGAAGATATAAACGAAACAAAGGAATACGAGAGGTGGAATTGACGAGAGACACGACAGAACTTCGAGAGAGAATTTTTGGCCTAACGAAGAGGAATTCAAAACACTCGATCTGGACTTTTGCATAGGTTACTAGGATGGTGGGGCAGTGTTGGATTGTGGCGTCGAGATGGAGCGCAAAGGACTGGGACTCGAACGAGCAGATGCTCACTCTGGCTGCGTTGAACATTTTTTGTTGTGTTCTGGAAAACTTCTTCGAATAAGCTCCATTCAATAACTATAATTTTATCTGCTTCATAGATTCCTTCAATCCTTTCAGCTGTTCTCTTTGATATCCTCAATCCACTTTTTCCATCCACTTGAATATTCTTCGTCATCAGATTTTTGATGTTCAAAATTGTTGTTGATAACATCGAAATAACATCCTTTGAAAAGCAAAGTGATTGCATCGAAACAAATTCAAATTTGACTGTCCCTCTATCTGCCTTGATAAGCCCAAACATAATCGTTTCTTCTTCACTTTCTTCATTTTTTGTGAACGAGCAGTCTTTCAGAGTCAATAATCCATCGCTTGCGCCAACATGCATCAAATAATTGACTCCACTCATGAATGAAGAAGGAATCACAAAGTTAATTAATTCAAATTTTGTGATACCCTGAATCTTCATTGCTGCTTCTTCTGCTGCTTCAAGTGATGAGAGGCACTCCAAAGCGCACATGTCTGTATTATTTGAGCATATTGAAATTCCACCGAGATCAACACTTTTTTGGAGAACTCCTTTTTCAATAATGTTAATATTCTTTTCATTTCCCTCAGGCAATCGATCCAATGAATACTCGATTGACAGACAAGGATAATCTGAGAATCCACATGCACCCATATTTTTTCCTTCACCTCCAACAAATATCTCTGAGCCAATTGCTCTCCAGAAATTGACCAGCGGAATGGCATTCGTTGTGTTACTCCCATCAAAGCCTCTCAGAGAATTTTAAGAAATATCATTCAGATTCTTACATACAAACGGAAGGGATGCATTTGTGATGCTCTTTGTCAAGTTTGATGCTTCAACAAACAGGTCATTTCCATATTTTGCAATATTTGGTTTTTCAAAATCAAAAACAGGTGATGAGATCACAAATGAAGAATAATGATCAATCAACTTCAGTGCCATCCCTCCCCCAAACCCTGTCTTGCCTTCTTCAGCTGGTGCTGTACATCCTGTTATTGTGCATGAAATAATATTCAACTGAATATTCCGTTTCAACTGAGCACATATTGCAGCTCCTTTGCTTTCATCAGCAAGCACAGAGCATCCATCAAAATCGCATCCTTCAATATTTAATTCTGCATTTAAATCTTCATTTTCATCATTGCTGTTATCGATGCTCACACAGCCTCCACTTTAAGCAGATCGAGTGAAAAATATTGCTTCACATTTAGTCATGTTCAAACACTTTGGATTCATGCTTTTTGTTGGACATTTGTTTCAAAAGTGGTAATTTCAAAAGAGTCTTTCCATAAATTCTATATAAATTATTCAATTATTTTTTCAATTAAATTTATCAAATTTGTTTTCAAACTGTTTAATTCACAAAAAGAATGAGTAACAAATCATCATCTCATTTGATTGCTGTTAAGGAAATAGTCTAAATAATTTTCATAAGTTAATCTTTTTTTTAAAGGCAATTATCTTTTATTAATCACGAAATTTCCACATAAATAAAATAAATTATTCAATCCAAAATAAATTGTGGGTTAGTTTGATCAGATTTGACTGACGAGACATTTTTTTTGTTGTCATGTCACAGAGGTATAAGAAAAACATTTGCTTTGATAGCAGTTGTGATAATTCAACAATTCAAATACAAAGTCTCTTCCCAATGACAAACAACGTTTGAAAAATCAACACACCGAAAAAAGTTATGATTTCAAAAATTATCACCCATATGGAACTTCAAGCTTTATCATTTAAAATTTAACATACCGGAAGAACAATTTGTAATCAAGAAATTCGAAAAAACTGAGTTCATTTTTGTGAATATCAAAAAGGCAACCAACCATTATATCGTCCTTTCAATAGTGTTTTTCATTTCATTTCTTTTCACTGAAATTTTTATTTTTTAATTACAGTTTCTTTCTTTCTTTATTTTTATTTTTATCTTTATCTTTATCTTTATCTTTTCTTTTCTTTTTTTTTATAATCAAATTTCAAGAAGTTGTAATTGTCAATACAGGATTTGTCTCTCTGTTGTTGAAAATGAAGATATCTTTGGAGCACAACCACAAAGAAATAAACATAATTATTTTATCATTGAAATTTTGATAAAAGTCATGCTACTTGACAAAACAGTGAAAAGATATAAAATGAAAGAAAAAAAATTCACAAGCAACTAATTAGTGTGAAAAACATAATTCGACGCAAAAAAATTGTTAATGCCCTTTCAGCTTAAAACTAAAAATTTTGAATTTTTAATGCTGAATTGAATATTTGTTGGTGTAATTCAACGTTGTCTAAATTTTAAGGAATAAATAAGACTTTCAAAATCATTTGAAGGTGATTTCATGCTTGTTTAATAAATAATATAGAATAATGCATGAGAAAAAAAAATGTACAAAATTAAGGATCAATTAAGACAAAATGAATCTACGCTTTATGATTCAAGTTTAAAAAATTTGAATTTGCTCATTATCTTCGAATAGTTTAATTCACTTCAATCATTTTACTTGCAGGTGCTTTACAAACGGGACATTGTTGTGGATCAGTGCCAATTTCAATATATCCACAAATTGGGCACAAAAATACTTTCAGTCCTGTGTCTCCGAGATCAACTCCCTTCTTCAATTCCTCCAAGGCTGCTTTATATCGCTGTGAGTGGCACTCTTCAACTGGAGCGGTATTTGCAAAAATCGCCGCTTCGGACTTACGACCTTCTGCCTCTGCCTTTGCTTTAAAGGTGGGATACATATCAGTATATTCATAAGTCTCCCCATCGATTGCATCTTGTAAGCAATCTTCCAATGTTTTTCCCTTCAACATAATGTTAAACAATCTTCTAGCGTGAATCTCTACAAAAAAATTCGAGAAATGCGCATTTGTAGTTTGTAATTTTAAGTTCATCCAAACCTTCAGCTTGTGCTGCAGCTTTGAAAAGAGCTGCAATTCTTGGACGTCCCTGTTTTTCTGCCAATTCAGCGTAAAAAGTATACTTGTTTCTGGCTTTTGATTCACCCTTTAATATTGTAAATTTGAACAGAGTGAAAGTTCATATAAAATACCTAGTTTTCATACAGTAAAAGCATCCATAACGCATTTATCTGTTTCAGACATGTTAACTTTTTTTATTGTTCAACACTGATCAAACCCTATTTTCGTGAATCATAAAAAAGTTTGAAAATATATTTTGATCGAAACATAAAGCAAAAAATAAAAAAAGACTTTATCTTCAGTTTTGTTATATCATCCAAAATAAAAACAAATTGTTGAACAAAATTTTATAATACATTGGATTTTCATTCATTAAAGAGTTATACTTTCTTGGCTTTGAGCTGTTGGAATGAGAAATGAAAGAACTGTGCGGGCTTCTTCACTAAGGAAATGTGACGTTTTTATTTTCGTTTGAAGAATGACAGGGTGCAGAACATTTATAATTTTCTGTCTAATATCGTCACCAACATTGTTTAAAAGAAGTGCAATCGTATTCAACGAAGCATTTTGTTGTTGTGTTGATCCATCTCTAAAAAAATTATAATCATCAAAATACATGCAAGGAAATAAAATAAAATAAATAAATAAATAAAATTATTTATTTTTTTAAATGATTGAAAAATTTCACACATAAATTGTGATTCCAACTTCTGAAAGAGCCCAGATGCAATTAGAAGCTCCAAATTTCCTAAAGTTACAACACACACACACACACATATATATATAGAAATGAATGAAAATAATCATATTTATAAAATGATTTGAACATTCAAAGTTTAAGCAGAAAAGAAAGGGAAAAAATAAAAAATAAAAAATAAAAAATTAACATACTTGTATTATTCATCAAGGCGATGCAGTCATCAAGTGTAAGCGGAGACGCCTTCTCAGAAAGCAAAGCAATGGCATCTGATGCAAATGCAAGCAAAGCAGTGACAGACAATTGAATGCTATCAACAACAGAGAGTTCGCCATAACGCTTCCTTGCAGACACAATTTTTGTTCCAGAATTTTTTGACACAGAAGATACTTTGATGCCTTCTTCATCTGCTTCCTCCTCCTCCCTCTCTTCCTCCTCATCCTCCTCTTCTTCCTCCACATCGATGCCTTCTTCCCGTGCCAGCTGCTTATGCAACGCAGCGTTTGCAGCAAAGAGATCCATCGTGGGGCGGCAGATGCACGTGCTCCCGCAGAACGCAATGATCGCCGTCGCAGCCATCGAGCGCGTCGCCGCACTCAGCCGCGACTTGTGGAACACACTCAGCAGCGCATACATCCCGTCTTCCTTCTCCAGTGCCTCCAGATAGAGATTCGACCCGGGCTCATACACCAGGTTCTTCGGCGTCGTGTTGTAGTCCCCCTTCGCAATGAGGGCGTAGGCAGTGTTCCACCAGGAGCTGTCAGGTCGGACGATGCTGGCTGTTGGAGTGACGACAATGCTCTGCCTGATCTTTCCTGTATACTCATTCCAATCGTCTTTGTGCTGCTTCCCTTTTAATCTTCCATCGCAGGCAATTGAATACAGCGAGCTTGCAGCGTCATTCACAACAGCCTCGTCTGGATGGGAGAGCAGACGCAGAAGCAAAGGAAGAATTCCACTCATGACATGGTGCAAGCTGAACATTTCCCACCCGTTTTGGTTGGACTGCTGATAAAAAGGAAGAGATGCTTCAGGTTCAGACAGAGAAGAAGAAGAAGATGATGACGAAGCTGAAGATTTCTTTGCGCTTTGATTTTCAGCTGTCTTTTGCGTTGTATTTGCAACTGCCGATGGGGATTCTGAAGAAATCTGATGATTCAATGACTCTGAAGAACTTAAACTTTTCTTTGATTTCTCATCAATGAAGACAGAATCTGGCAGAGCAGGAGGAGTGCACAATGCCCTAATAACAGATGAAATTGAGTGATTCATCAGAGAATTTGGCAAAAAGCAGCAAAATTGAATGACCGGCGGAACAACATTTTGCTCAAAGAAAGAAAACACTGCCATCGGATTGACAAAGCACACCACACGAACAAGCTGAATGATTGCCATTGAAGCACCCAGAATCACATCGCGCTTCATCACCACCCGATAAAACAGATCTTGTTCCAGCAGCTCTTTCTTCTTTGACCCACAGTCGCTCTCCTCTGCCTCAGAATTCGAATCGTCCTCTGCCTCGCTGTATTCCCACGAGTCATTGTGAAGAGCTATTAACTGCCTCAAATGCTTCGAACACACATTGCCTAGCCCTCTCTGAAGCAGCTTGTTTGTCAGTGCAATGCTGTCTGGGTAGTTTGATGGAAATGTATTGGCTGTGCTTTCGATGAACGATCCTTCTGAAGAAGAAGAAAGATTCGATGCTTTGTCATCTTTGCCACTCTGTAACGAAGAAGCCATGAATCTTGTGTGTGCCGCAACAATCACACTGATCAAAACACTCGCCACCTCAACAATTACCTCTTCTGACGCTGCCTCCTGTAGAGCCAACACAGCTTGCAGCGGATCAAAAGAGCGATAGTCGAAGTCTTCGATGTGGGCCAGCAGCTGGATCCATTCGAGATCAGAAAATATCTCGTCGAACCGGCTGGCATTGCGCTGCTGCAGCATCTGCCGTGTGAGCGTGGACGAAAACAATGACGTGGAAGAAGGCGAATCCGAAGAGAGGTTCATCTGCTCAGCCGGAATTTGTGTTGATTGAGGTGATAAAAAAGGCTGGCTCTTTGTTGATTCGCTATTAGCCCGGGGTTGTGATGAAAGAGAAAGATTGTTGTCGATCGAATCGATGTTAGTTTGCTCATATGGAGGTTGAATGAAATCTTGACCATCCAATCCGTCAAGCGGCTTTTGAGAAGAGGAGCCAGCCGCTTTTTCAAGGCGGGCACGCTTCATACGCTCAGTGGCCAATGCCAAAAGATGCACTGCTTTCAGCTCATCTGCTTCTCGTGAGCGCTTCTTCCCATCTGAACGGGACGTGCTGCTTTTTGTGCCTTCAGCCAAAGAAGACAAGCGCGTTTTCATTTCCTGCAGAGACTGACTTTGGGAGGATGCTGCAAATGGCGATCCAAGACTTGATGCACCACTTGCAGCTCCTGATGCATTTTGAGGTTGAGTTGAAGACAAAGAAGGATCAGAAGCAAGTGATGTGCCTTTGATATTTGGCAATTGCATATTTTTGCTCAGTTTTGAAAGCAGCTCTTGATTCACTTTGGAATCAGATGATAATTTTGCCGCTGTTTCATTGACTGCGCGGAAACCAACATCTGCCTGGGCATTTGAGGCGCCCAGGCAAAGCGATGCAGTTGCTGGTGTTATGTCTAAGTCAGAAATAGATCCGACAGATGACATCAATGCAGAAGCGGAGAAACTGAAAGGAGACGGAGAAACACCTGACATAAACAGCGTTTGATCGTCGCCATTCGTCACAGGCGAATTAAGCTGGCACAGTTCCTGTAGAGCTTCCAAGTCCACTTCTTCTTTGGCCTCCTGTAATTGCTTATCTTTCTGTGCAAAGAGGGACAAAGGAGGCGGTGGAGGCGGTGGAGGAAGGGTTATCCCACTTGGCAGTGTAACAGAAGATGCAGGAAAAGAAGGCTGCAGTTGCTCTTCCGAGTCTTCAGATGAATCAGAGGAAACAGACGAATCGGAAGCAAACAACCGCTCACTGGAATCTTGAAAGGGGAAGTACACAACAGGTTCTTTGAACTGCGGTGTTGAGAACTGGAAGAGGTGGCGATAGAACCGATGAAGCATCTCACATCTTTCGGGCACAGTAAACCCGCCGCAAAGCTGTGTGCTCCACGACCACCAATGGCGCTGCTCCACAGGAACATGCCCCGCCTGCCACCACCACAGAAGCTTCAGACCGTCGTCCTCGCTGCTCACATTGCTCCTCAAAAGCTCCTCTTCTTCGTCAATGTCCTCGCTCTTCTCTTCTCTCAGCCCGCTATTGCTCGCTCTCCTCATCCCCTTTGCTTCCTTTTCAGAACTGTTCATCGTGCTATCTCTGCCATTTTTATCCCAATTTGTGGAACAGGTCATCAGAACCCTGCAATCAGGGTTCATTTTCGGCACACTCACTCTTCCCATCTCAGTTATATTCTCATGTATCTCGCGAATGTCATTCAAAAGAGGCGACTCCGCTGTGCCAGCATGCATTTTCCACCTGCGGAAGAGCGGCTCCAGTGTTATCAGCCCAGCTTTGTCCTGCTCCATCCTCCACATCAGCATCCACTGCAGCTTCTCTGCGTCTGTTTCTTGCTGCATGGCTTTTGTGGGATAATAAATGCCTTCCAGCTGTTTTCTTCTTCTTTCCTCTTCCTTCTGAATTGTTGCATTTACCCGGACTTTGTGACGTTGCATAGCGTATTTCAGCAGAGTCATCATAGACTTCAGCTCAGATGCCTGAGACTTAATGAGATCGCTAACATCCATGTTGTAATATCGCTGGATAAAATAGTTCTCCAGATGCGTATAAAATCCCATCTCACACAGAAGATTCTCTGCATAAAACGAGATTTCCATCAACGCACAAAGAGATTCCCAAGCACAAGTGCATATCGTACTGTCCAAAGACTGAATGTTTCGAAAAAATTTTCAATATCAAAACAAATTTTCACAAGAAGAATTTTTGAAAAAATTAAACGTAAAAAAGAAACATTAACACACTGTAGTATTCTTCAGAAGAACAGACAAAAGCAAGCTCGCTCTTGATCGATCAAAATCAGGATCACTCGTAACTACATTACATAAACAAAAGCACAAAGAAGAAGCTTCAGCCTAATAAAGTCAAAAATCAGAAAAAATAGAAAAAAGAATGAATAATAACAATGAATAGAAACATACATGAGCAGATGTGATATTGTCCTCTTGAAAAAGCGCAATGAGAAGATCAATTACTCCTTCATTTAACATCTGCAAAGCAGAGCGTGAGTCTGAGAAAAAACAACAATATCAAACAGCTAACAGTCAAATAAATTGCCTTTAACCTTTTTCTGCCAATGAAATAAGATCTTTGATTATGCTTGTTCTTTGTAAAGGATTTCCATGATGAATCATTCGAAACAAAAAATGGAAGATTCCATTCTACAACACATTTCCATTTTGAACGGCAACACAAAATATCGATTTTCAGTTGCAACAATTAAAATGATATTAATATTGAAAAACAGATGAAAATAAAACATTTAAAATATTATATTTTTATTTTTTTCGTAAGTATAGATTATAAAAAGATAAAATGTTGCTATACCGGAAATGCAATAACATCTTTTGAATTGTTATCAGAAAATTGAAGCATTTTATCCTTAGCTTTTTGCACAAGAGACGATTGCATTTTGATCAAAAAAGTAATTCAAAACTTTGATTTTTGGAATCATCTTCTTGTTGTTGTATGAATGCTGTGCGAATTGGATGGCTCATTATATTGATATTAAATTTTATCACAATTTTTGGATTTATAATTTGCGTTGATATGCTTCCTTCAACAGCAGGAATAATTCATTGCGTTATTTATGTAATTTTTTACGCTTTATTAATTGTCTCATACATTAAAACTGCTTTTTCTAACCCTGGATATATTCCTAAAAACTGGAAACCATCACAACAACTTTCACTAACAACAACTTTGAGGCATTGCGGGCCATGCAAATGCACAAAAGTTCCACGAGCTCATCATTGCAGTAGATGTAATCGATGCATCATGAGGATGGATCATCATTGCCCTTGGGTTGGGAATTGTATTGGAGCGAGGAATCACAAAAGTTTTTTCCTGACACTTGTCTATGCTCCTTTAATTGGTGCATATTCATTTTTTCTTGGTATTTATTGGTTTGTCATTTACTTCGTAATGGCCGACATAACTGAATTATCGGCAGGGGTTCTCGTTTTTCTCTTTATCCGAATGATGTTCGTAATTTTTCTTTGGATATATTCTTCAGTAGCATTTGTGATGGCGATTATTGTTCTTCCTTCCCAATTCGAAGTTCTCGCAACAAACATAACAACAGTCGAATCAAGAAATCTACCATTGTATGAGAAAAAGGATCCATTAAACCAAGGTAAACATGTTCACATGTATGATGAAGGATCTACATTTCGAAATCTCAAATCTTTTCTTGGAAAGAATATTCTTTTGTGGCCAATTCCTTTCTTTGAATCACAAAAGATTCACCCAGAAGATTGGATTGACGATTCTTTTAAGCTTGATGAGGAGAGCTTGAAGCAAAGCTTTGACCATTCATCTGAAGATGTATCTGAAACCAAAGAAATGGTTGAAAATCATTCGACCGTTCGAGCAAAAGGCTTGAAAAAAAAGAAAAAAGAACGACCACCAACCCAGGAAGAGATGCAAAAGATGTTGGCAGAGGCTGTATTCGAAGAAGAATGCTTAAGTGATGGAGAAGAAGAAGAGAGGATAAAGAGAGAGAAATATCAAAAAGAAATGGGAATTTCATTTGGAGAAGAAGAAATCGTTGATTAATTGTGTCTTTAAAGTCATGGTTATTTTTTTAAGTTTATTAGTTTATTTTTTGTTTTCAAAAATTGTAAAGTTAATAATGGCTAAGTGATCAACCACTTTTTTTTCATATTTTATTTTCTATGAAAGCAGCTTTATCTGCTTATTCATACCACATTTTAAATGAAAAAAAGGAAAGTAAATTGAATGAAGCTTTTGAAAAGCTTGCAATATCTGTTTACGAAGCAGCAAATTCGATTTTGTCAAAAAATGGTTTGCTTTTTTTTTCTTGGTGACATTAACGCAATGTTCGTTCTCTTGCTACTAAAAATATGCGCAATGTATATTAAAGGCGATATTACATCATTTTTTGAATTTTTCCTCACGTCTATGCAACAACAACGATTTTCACATCAAGTCCTTTGCTGCAGAGTAATATCAAGGTATTGAACAAATATTATAGATTTCCTGCCTTTCATCATAGTCTCATTTATTGTTTAATAAGATTGATGATGATACAGTCTATTACGGAGAATGACTCTCTTTCTCGTCGAATTCTTCACATTCTTCTAAGACTTTCTTCTTCTTCCATTTTAGTAACCCCAGAGTATTTTATATTGATAGAAAGATGCATAGAGATATTGGGATCAAAAAAAACCAAAGAACTGATAATATCACAATCGAAAGATGCTTTTGTTAATCCATTTTTGACATCAGAGGAGATTGAGAGAATTATTGTTCAGGTGATGCAATGGACACAAGGAAAGCGATGGAATTTAGTAACAACAATTGTGGGTAGACCACTGACTCCTGAAAGCATGGTATGCACACCTTTTCCCTCCACAAAAATATTTAATTTTTAAATATAGGCTACTCTTCTAATGCGTCCAGTTGAAACACTGTATACTCTTTCAATTGTTGCACTTAGCTGTGAAGATCCAGATGCATTATCTGATTTAACAAATCAAGCAGTTTGAATTTTAGTCATATATTCATATAACATTAATATTTCTTTTTTTCAATCAGCCCGTTGTAATCGAAATTTTAAAAGCTCATAGACAAGCAACTTCATCATCTTCTGCATCTTTACGAGATTTGAAGCAACTGTGTGACATTACAACCGATATCTATGAGCACATTCAAGAGAGAGATTATTCATTTACACCTCCTCAATTGTCATATTCCACCCCACACTCACCGCTCGTCTTGCACGTCGAGTACACTCAACCTATTCCATCTCCTTCTGCTTCCACGTCATCCTCACAACCTTCGTCTTTTCCTGTCGATCCTGTTTCTTCGTTCTCTGCCTCGTCAGTTTCGCTGCCTCCATCTCTTTTGTCTGCCACCCAGCGCCTTTCTCGTCCTCGTTCTCCGCTTCCCCTTCGCGTCACAATACGCAAATCTGAGACTTTGGAAGAGTCTCTTCGCATCTTCTCCACGTCAACAACTCCTCGTCTTTTGGAGCGCAGCGTTGGGGAGGTTCGGAACTTGCTTGTCTCAACAGCATTGTCTCAGACTAATGCTTCATCAGAAGGTTCTGATCAAGAAAGCGAGGAGAACATAATGAGAGATTCAAGGCGTGCTTCCTCGGCTCTTCCAGCAGAAAGGGCAATTATGGGCTCTGGTCCGCCGAGAGAGTTCAAGCAAGGCTCGAGTGCTCATTCCACGCCAAAGAAACAAAGAAATGGAATTGTTCGTTCACAAAAATTTGAAATTGGAAGTGAAATGGAGAATGAAGAAGATGAAGGCTTCAAGGATGATGATCACGCTTATCTGCATTACCCACAGCATGCAACAGCAGTTAAGAGACTTCCAATAAATCGAGTTTTATCGTCATCGTCCAGTTCAGAAGTCCTGTCTCGCCAATCAGCACGTTCTTCCGCTTCTTTCAGAGCAACGCCTTCTGCGAGAAGGTTTGGCCCATCGTCGCAGCGCTCCACGTTTGGGTTGCGCAAAAGTGGACCATCAGCACAGAACACACAGCGAGACGAAGCTGCGCGAGCGAAAGAGCTGGGCGAGATGAAACGGAAGAAGAGGACGGAGATTCTACAGCAGCGGATGAGCACCGGCGGCACAGAAGCGTCATATCAGGTGGAGGTGTTTGTGCCAGGCAAGAAGAACCCTCTCACGTACGAACACAGAGAGACACAGGAAGCAACAGAGGAAGAGCTTCGCGAGGAAGAAAGAGAGAAGATGAGACAAAGAGCAGCGAAGCGTGCAAAGGAGTATAAATACAACAAGTCAGACAGCGACCGTTCGTCAGATGATTCTTCACAAGATGATGATTCTGATGAAAGGAGTGGTGATTCGTCTTCAAATCAGGACTCGCACAGTTCTAGTGATGAGTCAGCAAGCTCTTCAGACGATTCTTTGGAAAGCGATAAAAATTCAACTGAAGAAGATGATTCGTCAGACGCTGCAGAAGATGCTCCTACAACACACAGAAGCTCTTCCCCTTCTGCTGACTCGTCTGATTCGTCTTCAAACAATTCGTCATCATCGTCTGAAACAGCAACTTCAAACAGACGAAAACAGCATCGGCACAAAGACGCGAGACATCGAAGGAGACGCTACAGAAGAAGAAAGCACAGAAAACACAGTTCTGATTCGTCTTCAGAAAGCAGCACAGACTCAGAAGAGAAGACAAGTAAAAAGCGTTCTTCTTCTTCTTCTTCCTCTGGATCTTCTTCTGCTTCATCTTCAGCCAAGCCTTCACCCAAATCTACGCCTTCCTTCAGATCGAAGCAGCTGACAATTGACATTCCATCTGCAACTCCTTCAGCAACACTCCAAACATCCACGACGTCCACCGCACAAACAGCTGGCTCGTCGCAGCCGCTTCTTTCTGCACATCAGGCGCCCATTTATCTTGTCACACCGTCTGGACAGCAGAACCAGCAGCAGCAGCAACAGCAACAGCAGTCTTTCCTTCAGATCCCTCTCACTCCCCAGTCGCTGATGGCTCCTGTTCTGTGGCAGGCGCCGCACGCGCCTCAAGTCACACAAATGCCTCAGATGCAGCAAATGGCACAGATGTCACAGATGTCACAAATGCCGCAAATGTCGCCAATGTCGCAAATGCCTCAGATGCCACAATCTCAGCCACTGCAGCATCAGTCTGATGAATCGCTTTCTTCGATTCTGGGCGACAACCAGCAGATGCGCAATTACTACAGACAGGACTCTGGTTATTCACCGCAGATGAACAGACGGGCGGGCAATTCGCTCATTCTTCATCCGTCTGTCCCTCCGTCTGCTACTGCTTCTTCATCCTCTTCTCCTCTTCTACGGCGCGGTAGCTATTCTCATTCACAGTCACCAAAACGCCAATCGGCTGATGCTCCCACGCCGTCTCTGAATCTTCCTTCGAATTCCTTCGAATTTGCTCCGCTAGTCTCCGAAAGGACACCGCGCAAGTCGAATTCCACACTCGACTCGAAGCCGCTCGTCAACCAGTCGTTCACTTTGAACGAGATCATCGCCTCAAAACGGTCTCCCATCAAGCCGAAGGACCATACCGATGCCTTTCCTTGGGCTGTTTCCTCAGCCAGCTCGTCGCAGCCTGCCTCGCCAAAGACAACAGAAAGCACGCCAATTGCTGATCGCTTCCGGTTTGAAGACAAGCGCTTCAGAGGCAGAGAAGGAGACGAGTTCGGGCAGACACCCAGGCGCCCTTCGGACGATCCACCGCTTGAGCTTCCCAACTGGATTCGGCAGAACACAGACAGCGCTGGCTTCTCTGCACCAGCGGCGCTCGACGGAAACCCGTTTCGCCGCGAGATGCTGTCGCCGATTTCTGAGCGGCCTGCTCAGATCACTCCGATGATTTTCACGCCGCTGTCTCCGCAGATCGGAGCAGTTCAAAGGGAATTTTCGATTGTCGAAGAAGAAAAGAGGGAAGAAGAGCAGATCCCGGCTGAAAAAGAATCGCAAACAGAAAATAATTCTCGTTCTCCTAAAAAAGCATCAAAGCAATCGAAATCTCCGAAGCGCAAAAGCAGGAACAAGGAAAAGAAGGAGCACAAAAGCAAGCATCACCACCATCGACATCGCGGGCGCACACGAAATGTGTCTCATTCAAAAGGAAAGCGCAAACAATCTAATTCTGTTAGACGCAAAGAAAAAGTGGAAGATGAAGAAATAGACGAAGAATTCGACGAAGCACAGCCCACAACCAATGCTGCATCGAGCGCATTTGTCCCCATCGACACGATGAAAGAGCTCCGCGAGTCTGTTTCTCTTCTGCACAACTCTTTGTCTCCTTCTCCTGAACGATCATCTCCTTTCCGGTCGCGCTCCCTCTCTCTTTCACGCTCTCGCTCGCCTTCAGCCCATCCAGCACATTCGTCACATTCACCTTCATTTCGCTCTCCTTTGAATTCTTCAGGGTTAGCTTCTGCTTCTTCTTCTGCTTCTTCATCGCGTTCTGGATCCCCTTTGTCACAATCATCGCGTTCTGTTGGTGTTCTTGATGGAACAGTCGACAGGCAGACAGGGCAGATCCGATCGTCTCCATCTTTGTCTCATTCTGTGTCTCCATCCCCACTTCATCGCACACACTCGCCACTTCGTCATTCTTCTTCTGCCTCCTCCCTCATTTCTCACCACTCTGCAAGCCGCTCTCCTTCAAAGCTACGCCAAAAAAGCAGAAGTCCCGCCAAATCGCACCATCACAAGTCAAAACAAAGCCACAGCCGCAGCCGCAACCAAAGCTCAAGTCACAGTCCGAATCATAAACACACTCACACACCCAGTCGCAGTCGCAGTCGCAGTCATGCCAAGCGCCAATCAAAATCTCCTTCCAGTTCGCCGAAAAGGAGCCATAGCCGAAGCGTTTCACGTGCAGAACCGCAAAGGCGCGGAAGAAAGCTCGATCGCTCCTTTGAAGAAATTGACTCCATTAAATCAAGTGATGAGTCGCAAGAAGACGAATATCGGGAACGACTTTCACAGAAAACGTCTTCTTTTGCTGGGAATTCCACAAGCCCGAACAAATTCGACAGAAGATCTCCAACACATTCACCGAATTCTCGCCTCTATTCTCGGTCTCAGTCTCCATCTACACAACCGCAGCAGACAATTGTGGTTGGCGTGGACACTCTTCCTCTTCCTCGCTCACCGCCGCGCTCAGCAAGCCCGCCCAGGTCGCGGCAGCCGTCTCCGATCGAAGCAAAAGTGCAGAGGAAGAAGGATGTGCAGACAGCGCTGGAGGAGAAAGAGAGAGAAATCCTGTCGATGCTGCGCGAGCTGAAGCAGAACACAGAGCAAAGAAAAGCAGCACGTTCGTCTGACGATTCGCCAGAAGGTTACCCAGGTGATGAGTCAGAGCAGAACGCGTCCTTCAGCAAACAGCAGTATTCACGAATCCGTTCTTCGCCTTCTCCTGATCGGGCGAACAGAACTACAGGAAGCCCAGTGATGTCACAGCAGTCATATCATCCTTCTTCCTTTTCATTTCCAATTAACACATCTTCCTCCTCTCCAGCTTCTTATCCATATTCACAGCTCGGCTCGTCTCCTTCGATGACACCTGCAGGATTCTCTCCTCATTCCCAACCTCCTCAGGCTTCTTCATTCACACGTTCACCTTCTGGCCCATCTCCTCCAAGAACTTTGCCTACATTTACGAACTCCTCAATGAGCTCAGCTTCTTCTTCTCCTCTTTCTTCGTTTTCTTCGAGCGTTTCTCGCATTCCAGCACGCTCGTCTCCAATGAGATCTCCTGTTAATCAATCAGCTCAGAACTTCTCCAATCCTCATCAAAGCTATTACGATGCACAAAGGATGCCTCTTTCTTCTCCTCTCCAAACTGATCCATACAGCACTCCATCGCAATACAATGCCACTTCACAAGCATACAATCGTTTTCAATCTTCTTCTTCTTCTTCTTCTTCTTCATTTCCTTCCTCTTTCTCTTCCAATGGCCAGAACGTCCACGTCATCCTTGCGCCGGACCCTACTCCTCCCTCGCCAATCTCTTCTGCCTCTCTCTCTTCTTATGGTGTCCCCTTGTCTGCCCCTGCGCTCCGTGGCGTGTCGCCCACTCGTCCACTCCGCTCTTTAAGGAGGAATGCTCCATCTCCGCCGAACATCAACCGCGCGGTGCCTTCTGTCGCTGCTCCGTTCAGCTCGCTCGAGTCTTCGCTCCTGCAGCTGAAGAAGAAAGCAGGCCAGTCTTGGACAGCTGACAGACACCACAACACAGGCATCAGCACTTCTTCAGGGGGGAGCCCTTCTTCTGAGGTTAGCCCTTACTCCATCCCGGACTAT
The DNA here is from genome assembly GCF_001643675.1 of Monocercomonoides exilis. Lineage (NCBI taxonomy): Eukaryota > Preaxostyla > Oxymonadida > Polymastigidae > Monocercomonoides > Monocercomonoides exilis. The sequence continues at coordinate 1,110,548 of NW_027150559.1, forward strand.
CTCCAAGGTATTCCACCACCGCCCATCCCACCTCCAAACTTCCGTGCTTCGCCAGTGAATCGCACTCGCCAGGTGTCATCTCCTCCACGCCAGCCTTCGACTTCTGCTTCTGCTTTCCCTTTTCCTTCACCTTCGCAGCCAGCCACGAATCCGCTCTCGCCTCGAACTACGCCCACGATGAATGACCGCTTTGTATCTCCACCTGGAATAACCCCATCGCCGTTTCTGTCTCATCATTCATTTCATTAAAAACTTTAATTTTTTGCTTTTGTTCGTTTCTTTTTATTAATGTTTCAGTTTTCACTGATGTTTGATGTTTGATGAAAAACAAAACAAACAAATAAATATGAAACAATAAGAATATCTAATAAAGAATAGTGTTACAACTTCATTTAAATACTTCGCAATGGATTCTGGCTTGAGTAAAAGAAAACAAACGAACCTATTTCTGCATTTTCAACTGTCAGCTCTTATCACATCTTCAATGTCCATTAAGTTGTCGTCTGATTTCATCTTTCTTTTTGACGTGCTGCTTTTCTTCTTTCTTTTCTTTTCTGCTCCCAAACTAACATCATCATCGTCATCGTCTTCCTGTTCACTTTCATCATCATCATCATCATCAGAGTCATAAGTCTCACTTCCTTCGCTTGCTTCACTCTCTTCCGATTCAGTTTCCGAATATTTGCTCTTTCTCTTCTTTTTATTCGATTTTTTTGAAGTTTTGATACCACGGAAAGCAGGGCATAGCTTGTGAATGGTGCACATTTCACATTTCGGCTTTGCAGCACAAATTTGCTGGCCGAATCCAACAAACAGCACGTTCACTTCCTGCCAATATTCTCGCGGAAGCCAAGATTCAAGTTGCTAATCCGATAGATAATATCAAAATATTAAATTTAAAAAAAAAAAAAAAAAAAAAAAAAAAAAAAAAAAAAACTTATTTCAAAAATTATTCTATTTCAAACTCTTCTTGTTCCCTCTGGATTTGTGCTATTTGCCCAACCCAATCGATTAGAAATACGATGTACATGAATATCGACTCCAATTCCTTCAGTTCTTCATATTGTTAATTGTAATTGTTCAAAAAATTTTAAAACAAAATTACTCTTTATGGCAAACCGACCCAATGCAATTTGAAGATACAAATGGGACATTTTTGGTCCAATGCCCGGTAATTGAAGTAATTCTTCTAATGTTGAAGGAACATCATCATGATATTTGTCATGAAGTATTTGGGTGACTTTTTTTATATTTCTGCAAATAATGAAAAAAAAATTTCAAAAACAAAAGAATGAAAGGAAAAAAAAAAACAAAGAACAAGATCATGTTTCAAACTTAGCTTTTGTTTTATGGAATCCCACAACGTTGATTTGTTTATCAATTTCTTCTTCACTTCTTTTTAAAATTGATTGAACATTTAATCCATCCTTTTTTAAATTAGATATTGCTTGATTGGTTTGCTGATCTTTTGTCATGCTGGAAAGCAAAAGTCCTATTAAAGTCTGAAAGCGTCTGTCTTCAGGCGGATCAGATGCTGTGGCAGAAGCTTCAGCTCCGACTTCATCTACTGGAGCATTTCTTTCTTTCCTCATTTCAACAATCGCATCATACACGTTTCTACAAATTATCATTCAAATAAATTTGCACAAATATATTTGTTTACTAACTTCCAATTTTTTGGTGCTTTGAAAATAGGCTCTGATATATTTCTCTATATTTATTTGAAAGAAAATTAGTAACACAAGCCTTGGGTCAAAGATTTTTCTTCAGTACTTTTCTTGCTCCTTTTATTTATTTGTATTTTTGGCATTTTTATTTCCAAAAATTAAAGTTTATATCCCAACAAAACAACGTTTTTTGCTTTTTTGGCGATTTTAAATTAAGTTATGGAATCTTCATTCAAACAAACAAATTTAATAAAAAAAAATACAATACAATACAATACAATACAATACAATACAATACAATACAATACAATACAATACAATACAGTAAAAACAATACAGTAAAAACAATCATATTTCTTTGAACATGCAATTTCCGATCATCATCAACAAAATAATTTTTCATATCCTTATTCAAATTATTGAATCTTGGTTTTTGTTCGGTATTTGATTGTATATGGATTTCTTTTCTTCAATAACATGACTATAAGCAGCCCTAGAGCATTTATCATTCATCAATTTCTATTATTGCAAATATATAGATTAGAGCAAATTACAGTTTTGTTTTAAAGTTTTGATGTTGAGTGCATTTTGCAAAAATTGAATAATTTTTTTAGATGATTTGTAAAAGTGGAATAAGTATAAAATAAGAAGTAATCAACACAAATGTGAAAAAAAAAATTATTAACTTGTAATGTTAAGAGCAAGGTAAAAAATAATGGATTAAGAAAATTACAATCATGTTACAAAAATAGAACCGAAAAATTTTCAAGAAAAATGATAAAAAAAGAACCAAAAGAACTATCATTCACATTTTTCAATAACAATAAGCAATTGTTAACTTCACTCTTAACTTTGAAAGCAAAAAACAGTTAACAGAAAGATACCATTCAACTTATGAAAAAATTTTTGTTAAAAAAAAATAAACAAATTCACAAATAGACAAATAGACAAACAATCTTTAAATCAAATTATCAAATAATTTATTAATCAAATAATCAAATAATCAAATAAAACATTACGCAAAACCATTTGAAAATATTTCGAATGCGAATAATTATTACATTTGAAGCTTTGGGCCCCTTTGTAACATCTCATTAACTAAATAATTGTACATTCTTTCATTTACATATTTCGCCTTTGTTGGTATTGTTCCCTTCATCAGCCAGAAAGGTTCAATATTTCTGTCCTGAGGGAATGTTTCCAGAAGATCTCTTATTCCTGTCTCTTCCAAATCATCTTCAAGTCTGCAATAGAGCAGCGTTCCCGTGTCATCTTTCTTTTCAACTTCCTCTTCATCTTCTGCAAAATCCAGCAACTCCAATGTTGTATCATCTTGTGAAACAATCGAAGCGTAAGATTTTGGAAGGCACGTATCTACTTCCAAAGCAGAGATCCCTTCCCACTTTCTGCCAAATTCAAATTTGAATAAGAACTTTTCATAATTTTCTCTATTTTTCTTTTCTTGTATTGCTTCGTTAGCAGTCACCGCCAACTCAAGGCGAAGCTTGCGCGATGGTAAGGAGAAGAGGACGGCAGCTTCGCGAATTCGAATAATTCCGTGAATGAGCAGCCACGGAGAACAAGGCGACAAGTTCACCATCCACTTCAGCAAGCTCGTCACGTAGCCCATCTCAAACGCATACGGAAGCTCTTTGACAACGTTTAAAAGAACCAATGTCACAACCATATATATTGCAATTGGCACAGACTCCAAAGAAGATGGATAGAAATGTTTGTTCTCTGAATAGCCAACTGAATCAGCGGCGCACACTGGAAAGCGGAATGAGAATTTGGACATAAGAAATCCGAAAACTGGACGGAGGATAATTTCATCTGCGTAATTCTTGTGTGAAGCGATTGCAGACAGAAGACAACTCACGTTGTGTCTGAAGCGATAAGCTATAAACGAATAATGAAGTTGCTGAGAACGCTGATTGATTTCTTCACAGTTACGTTTGGTGAACTGCGATAAGCAATACCTACTGTTAAAAGTTGGAAAGAAGAAAGTTGTCGAAGCTTCTATTAGCAAGAGAGCATCCATGTAATTTTCATACGCAATAGTGAAATCGCTTCCTGCCAGGCAATTGTTAAGTGAAGGTTTCAAAGCAGTCAAACAAAAATCGTTTGGAAATGCTATGTATTTTTCATTTAAGCTGAACTCGTCTTTTTCTGAATTGCACGATAATTCTGTTGATGATTGTGCAAGTAATGAATCATTAGATTTAACTCCAGTCATCTCCTTCTCGATCAAGTGGAGATCAGATGCAATCTGCTCTTCAACAGAAGGCAAACAACGAAAGAACAGTGAATCTGGCATCATCGCAAATATCAGTTCAATGCAGCTGCCAGCCAAAGTGTAAAAACGTTTAAATGGAAAACTACAAATGAACATAACATGGCAATTAAACGTGTAGCATGTTCAAAGAAAGAATAAGTAGAAAAATAAATGAGAATCTATTTTCTTTCGAAATTGAAAAAAGCACACTTCATTAGACGATTCAAGCGATCAAATAGCGTTGCAAATATAAGTTCTGGAATTAATTGTAAGTTAATAATATATTTCTCGGTATCTGAGAAGAAAAGAAGCAAAATATATACACACAAAAATTTAAAGTTTTAATAAAATTATAAAATTAACAAAGTCAAATTTAAAAAAAAAAACATGACATTCAAAGAGATATTGCTTCGCATTGAAAAAGAAAAACAGCAAATAAAACATTAGTTTTGGTTATAAATGTCACACATATTTTTTTCAAGAAATGTGCAGTCATCAAAAGAGTTTCCTGAACCTGCTCTATGGTTTCAGTTGTATCACATGCAGTCAAAGGGATGCTCCTCTTGCAAGCATCATAACCTTCAATATTTGTTATTGCATCAGCGTCGGAGCAGTCTTGATCTTCGTCTCCGGCTTTCTCCTTTCCATCTTCTGTTTTATCATTTATTTTGTCTGATGAAATTTCAGCCTTTGTTTTGCTTTTCTTCTTTGCCATTTCCTTTTCCAGTTCTTCTTTGTTCTTTTCTTCTTCTATTTCCAAACTTGCTTTGCCTTTAAGTTCTTTTGTTTTCTGATGCAGATACTCATCTTCAGCTCCATCTGGCAGCTTCAACCCTTCTGACAGCAATGTCAGTAGTCTCTTTGGAACATAAAGCAGCAATGAGCCATTGTCGAAAGAAATACTCACACGGACTGCTTCAAGTCGAATCTTCAGAGGGAGGCGAACGTGTTCCTCATTGCCGATGTCTCCATAACACTGTTCTGTAGCTGACAATGGATCAGAAGCGGAAAACGATGAGATATTCGATTTATCATCTTCAATAGTTATAAATTCTTCTTGTTCATCAGATATCTCCATTTTTTGATTCTTCTGCTTTCGTTTTGAGTCTTTGTTTTTTTTGCTGTTGTTCTTTGTTTGAGTTGCTGTCTTCTTCTTTGATTGTGTTTCCCTTGTCTTCTTTCTTCGAGTCATTTCGCTTCCGTCGTCATTTGAAAAGTATTTTGAAATAAATTCTTCCTCGTCGTGCGTCCTGCAATAACAGAAAAAGTCTTGATATTCTTTTTTGTTCTTCTCGTAAAGCAGACCTCTTGTTCGTAATCCCAAAGCAATTTCAAGAAGTTCAATTTCAAAATCGCAGTCTCTTAGTTTCACCATTACGTGCAAATTAAGTTTCGTCTCTAAATGATTGACTTTCGTAATGCTGTGCAATACTGCCTCAAGTGCGAAATGTAGCCCTTCAAACGAATTACATCGAGCTAAAATTCTTCTAACACCGTCAAACAATCCATGATCAGCAATTGATTTAAATTCCCCCTTTTCTGCTAATCTAACTAAGTGAAATAGTATTTCCCCCAAAACGCTCAAAGTTTCATCGCTTTCAGAAGAACGAATTTGGTTTATAACTGAAGAAATCAGCATTCCATCTTTTATCATATTATGAAGCAAAGGTGACGTGGAATAATGCGAAACTCCAGTAATCCTTTCCGAAGCAAACTTGTAATGAAGCAAGGATCGCTCTCTCATGTTCGTTGATACGATTTTTTGTTTCAAAGCGTTAAAGTTGTCTGAATATGATTTTGGATTAAAAATAATCTCTAAAATCGATGCAAAAACTCTCGTCTCTTCTTCGTTATTTGTAGAATTAAAAACTCTGATGCAAGCTTTTATCAAAGAGTGCAAAATGCCCGCAGGAACCACATCCATTTTCCCTTTGTATTTCACGATGATGTCATGAATTTCATTTGAACTTTTAAGCAAATTCTGATGCTTAGTCATTGTTGTTATGCTGCTAAAGAATAAAATCAATTTCAATTGGGAAAGCGCGCAAACGTCAATTTATTTGTCAATTCCTCCAATCTTTCAATAGCTGTTGAAAAACAAGAAAAAATGGAAATCAATGTAAGAAAGACAATAATTGCCAACATTTGCTTTTCTCTTCATTCATTTTTTTGTTCTGTCGCATTCAAATTCAAACAGCATGAAAAAAAGCAATTTTTGAAAAAAATAAAAAATGAAGGCAAATTGCGAATTTCTCGCATGAAAATATATATTAATGAAATAAAAATTAATTATTGAAATTGCCATAAACCCCTGCAACCAATTTTATAACTTTTCCTTTGCTTAATCTTGACGCTATAATTTTCATTTTCTTCAAATATTTTGTTTATGGGATGCAGATTCTTTTAAATATTTTGAGTTTGACTTTTTTAAGAGTTGTTTTCTCAAAAAAAGTTATTTTCTTTTTTTGAATTTTATCCAGCCAGAACCGTTTCAGTGAATTATTTTTTTTCTTCAATGGATAATGAAAGAATCAGAATTGTTTTGAAATAATAAACTTCTGAATTGTTAAAATGAATCTCATTTTGTAGATTGTCCTTTAAATATGCATCTTGTTATTCTTCAAAATAGCGATTGAACGGCGAAGGATTCTCACCTAAAAAAAATCAATTTTTGAAACATACTTAAACTTTGAACAATTCAATAAAACAAAAATTTGCATATACATAACATAAAAGGCTCTAATATTTCGAAAAAAAAAAATAAAAAAAAAAAAAAAAAAAAAAAAAAAAAAAAAAAAAAAAAAAAGTTTTTTAAAAAAAATCATCTTCGCTAGAAAATAATTGTCACACTAAAATTGAAAGATGTTAAATAATTCATGAATCGAAAAAATGAAAAGCGACAAAAATTTGTGAAATTGAAATTTTTGATTCCTTGAAGAATATGATCAACGGGGCAGGATTTGCAGTTTCATCAATTATTTTCGATCAAATAAAAATCATAATTAAATTTTAATAACATAATTAATCCACAAGTGTTTTCGAAAAAAACATTATTTTTTATGACAATACATATACAACAATCATATATAGACATATGCATACACACGAAATTAAAAAATGAGCACTATTATTATTAATTGAAGAGCAATGAATAAACACAACAAAATTTCCAAAAAATAAATTGATAAATACTTGAACTTTGTTCAACAAAAGATTAAACATTCTTTCTTTTTCATTCATCACAGAAATTACTGTAGTTGTATTTGTATCTTCCCCTTCCTATTCACCTTCATCGCCATTCTTAACATCATTGCCATTATTATTATCATCAACCATGCTTCTTTCCTCTCTCCCCCTGTGTCCATTTCTGGTATCCGCCTCTTTCAGGTCAATCGCATCTGACACTGTGAGAATCTTCGCCTCTGCTGGGAAATGCTCAAAAAACTCCTTTTTCAGCTCGCTCAGCATAGGCCTCCCCTCCCGCCCAGGCGAAAGGCATACTCTAATCAGGTTCCCATATGTTGTGTTCTCCACCACATCCAGCTGAGGCCGCTCTCCCTTCACAATCTTGTCTCCTGCAATACCCGCCTCATACTCCCCAAACGGGATATCCAGGGTCAGACACTCCCACAGCATCATCCCAATCGAGAATGCAACCGATTCCTTTGTTGCTCCCATCTTCTTGTTCATCAGCAGCTCTGGCGCCTTCCACCTCAGACACTCCTTCCTGTTGTCTTCACAATCCTCAAACGCTGATGAAGGTGGTGGTGAGTCGGTGAATCTCTCGCTCATCACTGAAACATTTGACGAGGATGAAGAAACGATGGACATCGAACAGATGGATGATGAATCAGAATCATCTGAAGATGAGCAGTCGGAGTGGAGGGCAATGCAGATCACCATGTGCTCAGAAAACAGCACAATGTGAGGACTCAGGTTGGCCAGCGAAGGCAATTCCTTTTCTTCATCAAATGAATGCAGTGCTCCATTCGCCACCCAGAACAGAATCTGTGCAGCTGTCATCTCCCTCTCCTTCAAACTCCCAATCGCCATCTCTTTCTTCTCATTCCTCCCATGAAGCAGCATGAACAGTGAATCCCTCAGATCCACAATCAGCTTCTCATGCGGTGACGAGCAGGCCATAGCATCCACCAGATTCGACATGGATGAGGTTGTTGGACACAGATCCTCACCCCGAACAAATGTTGAATCTGAATCAGTTGTTGAAGTGGATGAAATTGATGAGATGGATGGCGATGTAGTTCTCTTCCTTATCTCTTCTTCTTTTTCATCAACCTTCTCCAGCATCCATTCTGGAATCTTGTCTGAATCTTTCCCCAGAATGTATTCAGTTGAACCACTCTCAGACAGAAGATGCTCTGATGACTCTGAATGTTCCATATTCCTCTCATACACTCTCTTTTTGATCCTTTCATCGTTCTTCTTCTCAGCCCCCCTCTCTATCCTTCTCCACTGCTCCTCTGGCGACATCTCCATCGTCACCATCTCAAATGCCTTCGGATCCTTTCTGAAGTTGTCATTCACAATCTCTCTCAGATCTTTGTTCTCGTTCTTTGCCTTCTTCCATCGAACAATGAATATCACAAGTGAGATTAGAATTATCAACAATATCACAACAAGCACAATCACAATCAACAACCAATAAGATTTCCCTTCTTTTCCTCCTTCAACAATTCTGTCATCTCCTTTTCCTTCGGTTTCGCTTCTGTTCTTCAGGATGAAAGAATCAGTCAATGAAGGAGAATCACCTTTTCCAAACAGAAGACTCACAGACACTTCTGTCTCTGCTCCCACTGCTCCCATCTGAACCGATGAAACAACTGCAACAATTTCGTTCTCTGACACACTTTCCTTTTCTCCAATCCCATAGCTCTCAACCACCTCTTCCCTTCCATTCCTGAAGCCCAACTTCAACGATACGTTGCAGGGGAGAAGAAGTCTCCCACTCAGCGCGATGATTGTTTTCCCATCAGATGCTGTCTCATTCCTCGCCTCTTCCACGACTGGGATGAAGAATGATGATGCTCTCTCCTCAATCATCCCTTCAAACTCACATCCTTCATTCAATATCCAAAGTGATGTATTTGGCAAGACTCCATCTCCTCCTTTCAAACTCATCACATTCAATTCGCCATTCCCTTCACAAATAGCATTCCTTCGCGCTGATCCGTATCCCTCAATAGAAGGATTGTTGTTCTCAAATTCACCTTTCTCAATCTTCACATTCCCTCCACCCACCCACAGCCCACCTCTCTTGCTCTTCATAATCGTTGTTTCCCTCATCACCACTTTGCTATTTTCAATATCAACCAATGACCCATTCCATTCACATAATCCTTCTTTTCCTTCAACCTCTTCATTGATAATCTCAACTTCTTTTTCTCCATCAAACACACATGCCTCAACCTTCACTTCCTTGGATCGTCTCATCTGCATCATGCTTCCCTTGTCCACCGAATTCACACATTTTCCAAATGAGCAATTCAGCACACTCACCTCTTGTTCTGCATCTTCCATCGCAACAACACATGTTTCTGACCCAAGAGTCACATTCTCAATCACCATGATCTTCATCTCCACTTTCGCCTTCCCTCCAACACTCACAACATCTCCCTCACATTTGATATTTGACATTCTTGTTTCAACAATTATCACACTCGATTCTTTGCAAAATGAAAGTATTGATTTTGTTGAATGAATGTCCCTGAATGTTGTTTCTGATATCTTCAGCTCTCCGCTTTCATCGCTTGCAATTGAACTGTTCAACTTCAACTCAATCGTTGTTGGAGAAGAGAAGAATTCACATTTCTGTATTTCCATTGACCCATTCTTCACTTTCATGAGACAATTGTGAGTTGACACAAATCCATCTTCAAACTGGAATGAGCACCTCTCTACTGAACATTCATTCACAAACTCCATCACACAATCCTTCTCAGCTGATTTCTCAATCTTGCAGTTCAATCGAACAATTCCCTGTGTCTTTTTCAATGAATTCACATCCAGGTCTCCAACCACACATTCCTTTGTCACAGCCCCTTCCCCATCAATCAGAATTGCATTCATCACACCTTGCTCAATGTGGTCAACCCCACAATTGATGCTGGAACAAGGATTGGTCTGTGCTCCACATTGTCTGCCATCACTCCCTGTTCCATTCAAAAACACCTGTGTCGAATAATAGTATGTGATAAGCGGAATTAGATCAACATCTCCCTCGCTTTCAATATCCCTCCCACAGATAGAGTTGTTCGAGTTCAATGACTCCTGGTTGTAGTTCAACGCAAACAGCGTTTCGTTGATCTGATGGGCGATTGAGAAGCATCTGATGAATATGTCTTTCCCCACATGTGCCTCATTCATAACGAACAGGATGTTCACAATCTTGAATTTCAGAGATGGAATCTGAGTTTCATTTCCATAATTCGCATTCGGATCATATCCATCAATATGCAGCCCTCCTCCACACCCTGAACCAGTCGAGCACTTACACATCGAAAATGAGCTGCCATTAACTTTCAAAACTGATTCTTCGCTCTTCTGCACCACTCTCATTCCTCCTCCTTCTGCACTCGAAGCGCTCTTGCAGTTTGTGATTGAACACTCTTCTATCACACACTCCACTCCATGTTCAAATGATCCCACATCAATAACACTCGCTCTGCTTTCTTCGTTTGTGATGTTCGCAAATGAACATCCCACGATCCTCAAAACTGGTCTATACCCATTTGAAAAAGTGCATTCCTTTCCATTCGTCTGGTTATCCTCTTCTATGATCGAAATCAGACTTCTCTCTGTCACATCAGCAAATGAAATGTTCACATTCTGAACAGTCACCTCATGTGCACTTGGACTGAACGCAATCAACCCTTTCAACTCTGAAATCAAACTCAACGAACACCTCTCAATCACAACACTCCCCAAATTCACTCTCATCACACAAAATCCAAAACTTTCTGCCACCCCTCTCCCTGGGCCAAATGAACAATCTGAGACAGACAATAATGTGTTTGTTCCTGACGATTCAATGAATACTGCATGATAAGTGGAGGTGCTTTGCATTGTGAATGACACATTCACAAATGACAGACTCACATTCGAGGATATCATTGAACCATCATTCATATCATTCTCATCTTCATCACTTATCGTCACACCTGTCCCTTTCTTTGTCCCTTCAATCACCACTTTTGGTGACTCTGAAATTGATGATGAAGAAGACAAAAATGAAAATGAAAATGATATGGAATGGCTCAGCAATCCTGATCCCGCAATGGCAATATGTGTCTCCCCTCCTCCAAGTGTTGAATATCGAAGTGATATCAAGTGGTTAATCGATGAGCATGGTGCTTCAGAATATCCACATCCACTGAAGTCACCTCCTTTCTCCTTTGAAACAAACCCATCCCCACTCCAGTTCCTCCACAAATACACAACCAGTGGAATCACATATCCATTTTCTCCTGTCGTCTTCCTCTCCCATCCACTCAATTCGTCCAATGATCCCAACTCCTCTGAATTCATTTCCCATTTCAGGTGCTCCTTCTTCACAATCTCACTCAGATCCCATCCTGAAACAAACACATTCTTCCCTTTCCAGGCATTGCATCTTTCAAATTTCATTCCTTCAAGCACAAATGATCCAATTTGGTCTGACAGCTTCACAAACATCCCTCCTCCCATTCCTCTTCCTCTCTCTGAGTTATCCTCTGTTGGCACTTCGCATCCCTAAAACTTTACATTTTTCATTTCCAAACTCCCTCCCATTCCCATTGATATCATCATCCCTCCCCCTTTCATTTCATTTCCATCTGAGCATTTTGATGACAAATTGCATCCTTCAATATTCATATTCCCATTTACACACATCTCAACATTCAAGCATCCTCCTCCAGCACCACCTGTCACTTTCACTGCACTCATTCTGCTGTTATTCATCTCCAATTCAACCCCGTTCGAAATAACAATTGGAGATTTCCCATTCATTCTCGCTCCCCCTTCCATTATAAATCCATGAACAATCAGCCCTCCTCCCTCAATGCATATCACTTTGTATCCAATCAATTCACAATTTCCAAACGAGACTGAACAGCTGGTCATTGTGATGATTGATGATGATGATGAGGAGTGGATAAATGCATTTCTCCTCCCATTCATTTCTTCATTCATCACAAATGACAAATATCTCATTTCAAATGATTTTGAACATTCAATAAGGTTGTTTTGATTTATCGATCCTTCATCCCTCACAGCCACCTTCATCCCCTCTTCTTTCCCTGAAACACTCACCCCAAATGAAGCCACTTTCATTTCACTTTTTATTGATGATTCAGAAGCAATTTCAATTTCATGAATGGTGTTGTTCGCCCTCATATTCACACAATAATCAATCGTCAAACACCCAAACTCCTCAAACCCACAATGGCTCTGATCCAATGATCTCTCTCCTCTCCCATCAACTCTCAACTTTGCGCCAATTGAGCACAAATACACAAACAGTGGAATCACTTCACCTTCTCTCCCATTCTCACTCCCACACAACTTCAGGGCATCTGAGGGAATCACACTGGAATCAAAAAACTCAAATGAACTCACATTCACTTTCGACTCTAATAATACATCTCTTCCACAATCAACAAACACATCTTTTCCATATTCAGCTTTGTTATTCTCCCCAAACAAACCCTCTCTATCTGATTTCATTTTCAATGAACCACCCCTGCTTTCCATCATAATCATCATCCCTCCTCCTCTCTCTTCACTCTCCCCTGAACTCTTTGCCTCACACCCATCAATTACACAACTCCCATTCAAAACAACACTCCCTTCCCCCTTCACTCCAACACATATCCCTCCTCCTCTTCCACCAACACACCTGCACCCCTTCACAACACACGATTCAAACACAATAATCCCATTCTTCCCCTCATCTCTCTCTGCTCCAACAACTCCACTCACCCATCCTCCATCTCCACTTCTCTTCTCAATGTTGTTCACCTCACACCCACAAAACACAACTGATTCCACCCCTTCACCAAACTCAACCAGCGAATGCTCTCCAAATCTCAAGGTCTCTGTGATCGCCAATCCCTCTACTTTCACTTTTCCCCCAATCACATTCACAAAACAATATCCAATGGAATTCTCAGAGGAACAAACAACAGAACAGTCAGTGAGTGTGAGGAGAGTGGAATTGGATGTTATCAAAGATGATGCACCGGACAGAGCATATGGAATACAGAACTTGATGTTTCTCACTGAACATTTGCTCAACACCTCAATCAGACAAGATGACTCAAAATTCTCTGGTGCTTTCGCCCCAACTTCCATCCCTTTTGTCACACATGAAATCTCCCATTCACAGCCATCTGTCATTCCAACTGCCTCACAAAGCTCAAATCCTGAATCCAATTCGATCTTCTTGTTTGTGTTGGGATATCTCACCTGCGCTGCATGGGTGATGGTGGCACACGGATAATAGTCAAACCCACAGAACCACGAGTCGTATCCACCCACCACATCTTCTCCCTTCCCCACATGTGCTGCATCTGGATATGAATCCAAATACACATTCAATGGGAACAGCCCCATTGTTTTGTCATTCCGATCATATCCCACCAGCTCATCGTATTTTGAATCTTCATGTTGAACATTCAGCGTTGAGGAGCTTATTCCCCAGCTCACCGAATCGCTCCCATTCACAAACACATTATTCCCTCCCAATGAGGCAGAACACCCTGAAAAGTCAACTGACACAATCGAGAAGTCGTGTGAGTCATCAGCAAGATGCAGCATCATCCCTCCTCCATATCCGCTGCACTTGCATCTGTTGATTGTTGATGATTCAACCTGATACTTGCTCGTATCTGTTTCCAACTCAACCTTGATCCCTCCACCACTGCCATTCTCACACCCACAATCCTCGACTGTCACATTCCGAACAACAAATGTCTCCCCTTCCTTCACACTCTTTGCCACAACCACCCCATCTCCTTCTGTCAGCTTCACATTATTCACCGTCAAGTTCGCCAGAATACTTTCTCCAGATGCTGTGTCTATCAAAAAAATGGAAGATGAGGAGGATAAAGAAGGAGACAGAACTGGTTCAGACAACAATGATTTTGAGACATTCATATCTTTGATCTCCACATCAGCCATCGACAGCTGTGACAGCGGCACCACAAACACTGATGATGATATCACATATTCTCCTGTTTCACTCGTGGTAATCACAATATCTTCCAATGAGAGTGACCCACTCCCATCAGACACCACAACCACACTCGGTGAAGAAGGATTTGTATTTGAGTTAAAATCAACATTCAACTGACTTATCCACAGATGACCTGTTGACACAATGAATAGCGCTCCTGCTGCTGATGGAGATGAAAGTGCTCCTGTTCCAATCGAACTTGCTTCCCTTCCCTTCCCAATGACCGAAATCTTCTTTGTCCCAATTTCAATCGTTGTTGCCTCGCTTGTGTGATCCCCTTCAAGCAGCGTGATTGATAAACTAATCTGTTCCTCACACATCTCAAAGGCCTTCTTAACAGTTTTGCACGGATTTGACTCCTTCGTCCCACACAGCTCATGCAAGTCATTTCCATTCACTGAGACATAAATCGTCTTGTCTTTCAGCCAATCCTTTTTAGCAATTTGGTCAAATGTCCATGCACCTGCATTGGAGTAATTACACAAATAGCAAACTCTTTTGTCATTTCTATTTGTTGTATAACATTTATGGAACGGATTTTCAGAGTTCAAAAACAGATTAAATGTGTCTGCAAATTCAGCATCATGCCCATATGGAGTATCTGAAGATCTGCAATGGCATTCATGAAACAACAAAAAATAGCAATAAATTCCATGATCTGGCTTTGAGGTTTTTTCTGGTCTGAAGCAAAATCCCCCTCCCTCTCTAAATGCTGAACATGAGATAAATTGAATGTTTCTCATTGAAAATGAGAAAGGAACAGCGTAACACCACATCCCACCACCTATTATATTTTCAACATAGCACAAAGAATAATTGCAGTTAAAGACACATGCGCTCTCCCCTTCTCCAGTTATTGATCCTGTGCATTCTGTTCCTGAAATTTGAAAAGAATGAAGCAACAAACCTCCTCCTTGACTATTTGCCTTGCAATTCTTCATTTCACATCCAATAATCCGAACACATGATGAAATCGAACTAATGAACGCTCCTCCTCCGAAATGATTTTTCGCTGTACATGAATTGAAGGTGTTGTTAATTATCTCAACAGATTTTATATTATGGCACATAACTCCTCCCCCATCATAATGAGAAAAGCAGTCATTGAAAGAACATTGAGAAACAGACAATGAGGCTGATGATTGATCAAACATGCAAATCGCCCCGCCACTCGATATTCCATCAGAAACAGAATCGCTTGTTCCAGTCGTCCTTGATCCGTTCCACTCACACCAAGTGAATGAATTTACTCCGTTGAATGTTTCGTTCTGTCTGTCGGGTTTCAACGGAACCACTGAAGTTCCTTCACATTTCACATTTCTTGTCCGACAACACCCAACAAATGAGGTTTGAGGCGGTCAAAGAGGCCAAGGGGTTGTTGAGGGAATGAACAATCCCGCCATCATACGCATCACAAACTGTTGAGAATGAGCAGCAGCTCATGACGCAGGTGGTTTCGCGGGAGGAAGCTGCTCGCGAAGTGCCAGTCGAAGATGGAAATGAAATATTGGAAAATTTCAGACCAGTAAGAATAACATTCTCAATCAATGAAGAAGCCAGAAATGGAGTAGAGGAGACAGAAAATGAAGAAAAACATGAAAGGCAGACAAAAAGGAAGTTTAAGTCGGAATTTGTGCTGATTGTGCCTTTTGATGAGAAAAGCGGAGAAATTTCGTTCGATAATGGATTTGATGATTGCAATGTGATATTTTCCAGTAATGCACAACTCCCATTCATTTCAAAAAGAGATGTTCCACAACTCATTATAACCATGCAACCTCTTAAAGCAGCTAGACTCCCTTCAGTTCCGCAAATTGCAGCCTTTTCATTCACAGATACCAATTCCAATCCACTCCATCCAACTGAAGCATTCTTCAAATCAAAGCACCCTTTGATCAAACATTCTCCTTTCTTTGAATTGAATTTTTTCAGAATTGTTGAGCTCCTATTGAAAATCTGCCGTTGATTTTTCAAATTGCAATCTTTTTCGCATTCGGGAAATCTGCCTTCTTTGCATTTCTCATTTTCGAAGATTTTCCTTTCTGTTACCTCATTTTCCTTCATGATTTTTTT
Source organism: Monocercomonoides exilis (assembly GCF_001643675.1). Lineage (NCBI taxonomy): Eukaryota > Preaxostyla > Oxymonadida > Polymastigidae > Monocercomonoides > Monocercomonoides exilis. The sequence goes on from NW_027150559.1 coordinate 1,126,797, forward strand.
GTGCGATGAAGAAGATAATTCGTTGTGAATATCACCGCTGATTTTGTTTTTCAATTCTTCATTCGGAAATCTATTTCCATGTGCAGGAATAAATTTCTCATTATTAAAATCATCACTTGCGCAGATCACTTCAAGTCCCACAGACTCGATGAAATCTTTACGAAGTATTTTCTGTTCACTGATCATAATAGCTATCGCAATTAACAGCATTTTTGGCTCGAAATCTTTGTTTTTTATGTTCGAATTATCCATATTTTCATTATGGGTAATTTTGATCTTCCATATTTATGTTTTGTTTATTTCTTTTTGATTTATTTTTGTATTTTTTGGGCAAAAAATTTCAATTATGAAAACAATAGAGATTTATTCCAATCTTTTTCAATATATTATTATTATTTATTTTCCATTGGTATACAAAAAAATACTAAATTTTTTTATATGTAAATGATGATGATAAAAAAAAATTGCGTGGAACAAAATTCATTATACGTAATATTTATCTACGTTTCTATGAAAACAAATACAAAATAAAGAATTGAATTTGATATCACACGATTTATACACGAAATTGTTTATTGTGGGCGTAAACAAATACAAAAAGTTCAAAACAAACACTAAAAATAATTTTTTCTTTGAAAAATTATTTTTAAATTCAAAACAGTTTTATGAAAATGAAATTTTTGAATCAAAACACTTAATGGTTATTTGATCAAGTTATTTTTTAATTTGCTCTTATAATGTCTGTCAACGATGAAAACGATGTTCAAACGTTATTAAAGCGTGTTAAAGAACTTGAAGAAACAATTTCACAACAAGCTGTTCAATTAAACGAACAAAAAAAGAAGATTGAATCGTCAAAACCAATTTCTGTAGATGTTCATTGCAAAAATATGACTCGCACAGTTATGGTTGCACGCTCGGATAAATTAGAAGACATACAGGGAAGCATTAAAAGTGCATTTAACCTAACTACAATGCCTACACTTTATCTTGGAGAAAAGCAAATTACTGAAGAATATTGGGCTTCTGCTCCTCTGTTTACGTCTAACGTACCAAAACTTATAAAATGTGAAATATTTTCTCCATGGGATGTTGCAGGATCCGAAGAATCAGGAATCGATTACGATAAACTTGTTACTCAATTTGGATTGAAACATATTGATCATGAATTGATCGAACGCTTTGAACGTTTAACTGGAATGCCTGCTCATCCATGGTTGCGCCGTGGATTTTTTTATTGCCATCGTGGCTTTGATCTTATTTTGGATCACTTAGAACAAGGAAATATTATTTATTTGTACACAGGGCGAGGCCCATCTTCAACATCACTTCATCTCGGACATATGATTCAATTTATGTTCGCAAAATATCTTCAAGATGCTTTCAAATGCGTTCTTGTTATCCAAATGTCAAATGATGAAAAATTTATTTTCAAAAAAGAACTTTCAATAGAGGATGTGGAGCATATGACTTTTGAAAACACGAAGGATGTGATGGCGTGTGGCTTTGATCCTTCTCGTACATTCATTTTTTCTGACTTGGATTATATCGGAGCTATGTACCGTCCTGTTCTGCGTCTGTTAAAGAATACAACAGCACACACTGAATCAAAAATCTATGGTTTTGATGGATCTTCTCCAGCTGGATTTTACACTTGGCCTTCAATTCAGGCAGCTCCTAGTTTTTCGTGTTCGTTCCCGCATTTATTTGGGCCTCCATATACGGACACAACAACAGGCGCTGCAATTGGTCCATGCAAGCCATGGAATAGAAAATTGAAGAGAAAGGAAGAGCCAAAAAAGGAAGAGGAAAAAGAAGAGAAAAAGGCAATCGAAACAAAAGAAGCCGCACCAAAAGAAGAAGGAGGAAAAGTGCAAAAACAAAAATCGGCCTCTTCATCTTCTTCCAAAGGCAAAGGAAAAGGAAAAAGCAACGAATCACAGTGGGCTGTGCAGTGCCTCATTCCCTGTGCCATTGACCAGGATCCATATTTCCGGATGAGTTTGGACTTGGCATCGTCGTTAGGGTTCCCAGCGCCCTGCACACTTTACTCGCGCTTCGTTCCTGATCTGAGCGGAGGCGCCACGAAGATGAGTGCATCAGCACAGCTTGGGGCGTCTGCGTCTAATTCAGATAGCGCCTCGTCTTCTTCGACGCCATCTGGAAAGGCAGCAGCAGCGCAAGGCACCCCGAAGACGATCTTTATGAGCGACACCCCAAAATCCATTGCACGCGCAGTGAACAGCGGTTTCTCCATTGGCGCAGACACGAAAAAAGACCAGGCCGAAAACGGAGCGAAGATTAAAGACCTCAAACGAGATGCAGCGTTTTCCTATCTCGAGATCTTTGACCTGGAGACGCCTGATGAAGAGCTGGCAGAGCTAGGACGGAAGTACCTGGCGGGTGCAGAGGGCGATCCGGACGAGTCGCATCTGGTGATGTCAGGGACAATCAAGCAGAGGCTGATTAAAGTGCTGTGTGATCTTGCAGCGAAGCACCAGGAGCGCAGAAAGGCGATCACTGATGAGCAGGTGAGGGCGATGATGAGGCTGCGCCCGCTGGACATCAAGAGGCTGATCGAAGAGAAAGCGAAAGAGGCGCAGATGGAGAAAGAGAAAGAATGTGAAAAAAAAGATGAAGCAGAGAAGGAAACTGAAAAGAAAGAATAAATTTATTTATTTATTTATTTTATTTTTTATGAATCCTCTTTTTTCATTGCATTTTTCTTTCTTTATGTGAGTACTATTTTTTAAACTTTCTCCATTTACCACACAATGGTTTCTTTCTTTTTCTTTCCTTCTTTTTTTTTAAATGTAAAGTCATATTTTTGTGACAAGAGAGACAAGTTTTCAGATCTTTGAGGTGAGAGCAAGTTTGTTGCGTTCGTGAAATGTCCGCAAAAGCAGATGATGAAGTTTTTTTAAGAAAGTATCAGAAATATCTCGTAAAAAATTAAAATAACTAAAAATCGAAAAAAAATTATCCAATTGAATGAAGTGTGTTTGAAGTGCAGAGGCAGATGAAATAAATAATAGAACAACAACAATAACAACATTGAATTGCTTCAGTGAGTGCACTTGAAGCAAAACATGTTGACTCTGCGTGTGTGAGCAGATTGCGACGAAGAGGACAAAGAAAGAGAAGAGGAAGAAGCGGTGCTGGGTGGGTCTATTCCAAACATCTTGCGCTCTTCCATGGCTCGTATGTGGCACTGTTCATGGCAGCCATGCCCACACAAATACAGAATAATACGCACTGGTGGACGAGAAGAAGAGGAGGATGAGGATGAAGAAGAAGAAGAGGAAGATGGTGAAGATAACGAAACAGATGCAGATGAAGATGAAGATGCAGAAGCAGAAGACGATAAAGATGATGAAGAAAGAGATTCACTCTGATTTGGCAGTGATAAAACCATAGATGACTTGCTCGTCTCAGAGCCGTCGTCCTCAAACAGACGCTGTCTGCAGATGGGGCAAGTCTCTCCCCTCTGCAGTTTTATGCCCCTTTTCGTTATTCTCACAAGATCAGTGACTGAATTGAAGCTATCGCATTCAGTCGCTGTCTGTGAGGCAGACACGACCGACATGTGCAACCGCCACTCGTTCAGCAGCGAGATGATCGCTCGCTTAAGCCCCAGGATGATCCGCCCGGAGGGAATGCTCCGGATCAGCAGGTGCGCATCCACCACGCCCTGCTGCATGATCGACTGGGCTGTGCCTGCTATTGCTCCTGCTGCTGATGAGGAGGAGGAGGAGGAGGAGGATGAGCCGAGCGGAGCAAGCGCAGCAGCACCAGAAGATGCAGGTATCGACAGCGCAGCTGCAGAGGCAGGCCCGCCCACAGTGATCTGGGGGTAAACTGAAGACAGCTCTCTGCCCAGCCCCATGCCCATCTCAGACGACTTCCGCACGAGCTCCTGCACAACACTCGTTCCAAGCGTCTCCGAACAGAAGTGGCGCACCAGCTGTGGCAGGTCGTCCTGCGACAGGCACATCAGAAGTAGCTTGCTCATCGGATCGCTGCTGGTGCTGCTGCTGCCTCCAGATGGATCGTCGCGCATCCAGCTTGGGTTGGATGAAGAGAAGGAAGAATTAGATAGGGAAGAAGAAGAGGAACCCATGGAGGACAAGGAGGAGTTGGATTGGGATAAAGGTGATGAGTTTGAAGAAGAAGAGGAGGAGGATGATGATGATGACGAAGATAAGGAAGATGATTGAACACCAGAATTGTGCATTGAAGACGGAGGGATGGTAACACACAGCTCGACAGCTGCTTTCACATCGCCAATTGCTTTCACAATGACTTCAACCGCTTTGAAGCGGAATCCCATCAGCGTCAGCAAATGTGCCAAGCCTGCAGCAAACTGCCTGTCTTCGCAGTACTTCAGCGCCCTCGTCATGTTGTAGCTTGAACACTCTGTCAGGAAACTCAGCAGCTCGCTCGGCCGGTACATAGCATACAGCACCACCATCTCGTCCTCCCACCCCGAGCACCGCTGCCTCCGCACCCCCCACACAGCACGCAGATACGTGAAGATCCGCCTCCCTCCTTCGCTCTCCCTCAGCCATGGAGCCAGCCCACACCCAACCACACGCCCAAGCGCACCGACTTGTGACAATGCGCTTCCTCCACGTGCCATCTGCAGCTGCTCTGACACCACACCGACACCGCAGCTCAGTGCATTTACAACAGAAGACACACGAAAGTAGAACTCGTCGGGGGATTCCAGGCCAGAGGCACCGCCTGCTCCACCAATAGAAGAAGATGAGGAGGAGGAGGAAGACGAAGAAGATGAAGAGGATGAACCAGAAGAAATCCCAGAAAGAGCAGCTATGCCTCTGTCATCAGCGTCACCCGGGAGGAGGATGTTGCTTCCTCTGCTCCCGCCAATCGAGTCCCTCTTCGTCTGCACCAGAATCTGCAGCGTCTTCTCCTCGTCCATCTCCCACAGCTCTGCCAAATAGCAGCTCACAAACGGCAGTGAGCGTGTAGGAAACTGCTGGATGATGTCGAACACGCGCCGGTCAGCTGTCCACATCCGCAGCGCAAACTGCTCCTGCCACAGGCCCAGCCGCTCGAGGAGCTCGAGGCGCGGCTCGACAAGCTCTCTGAGAAGAGAATCGAGCTGAACGACGACAAGTGTCACGACTTCAGACAGAATGCAGGGGAATTGCGTGAGGGCACTCATGGTGGCTTGGGGGATGGGCGTGGATGTGTTTGGGGAGGAGGAAGAGGAAGAAGAAGATGATGATGACAATGAAGTGGATGGAGAAGTGAAGCCAACACGTTTTTGTGCTGCTGCTAAAAAGAAAGCTGGGCTGTTTGCTCCGCTTTCTGCAGCGGTTGAATCCATCTGAGTTGCTCCGGCTGTTTTTTTATCACCCTTTTCATTCATTTCCTTCTCAGCATTTACAGAATTAGAAGAAGAAGAAGCAGAAGCAGAAGAATTTGATGACTTGACCCAGAGTGAGACAAGATGTTGAAAAACAAGAATGAGCCTGTTGCAGTGGAGAAGTGCAGAATGTATTCTTTTGAGCTCTTTCTCCATCAGCCACAGCACATCGCGTGCTGCCTGATGCTCCTTCCTTTGCAGCTGCAGCGACAGCGATGCCATCAAATTCGCATCGATTGAGGAATCATTGGATCCATTGGATTCATCTGAACCTGAATCTGAATCTGAATTCATCAACTGTCCCCGATACTGCGATGAAGATGGATTGTGCTTTGCTTTCTGGTTGATGAATGACTTGGATGTGGGAGAAGGGTAATTGAAAAGAGGCCTTTGTTCAAGAGCTGTGTGAGATGGGCAGTTACATGACGACACGTGGAAGAAGGAGAAAAGAGAGGAAAGAGTACAAAAAATGGAGCAGCAAGAGGATGAACCAGCGCTTCCACTCATTTGCTGTGGAGAATTATAAGCGTTTTTCATGAATCTTTTGTTCTTCTCCATCTCTCTTTCTCTCTCTCTTTCTCTCTCTTTCTCCTTCGCATAATTCTGCATCTCCAGTTTCTGCAGAGCAAAAGGAGAATACGACTCAAGAAACGCCCTTGTGAAGCCAGCAGGAATGCCGCCGTATGCTCCCAGTGCGATTCTGTCTCTAATAAACTGCAGCTCATCAGACGTCAAGTCAGAAAGTCCGCTCAAAAAAGACTGCGGAGCAGATGAATTAAACAGATGGCTCTTGCTATCACTACCACTGTTGTTGTTGTTATTTACTTTGTTGCTGTTTCCCTGTGCCCTTTCCCTTTCATCTTCTGCTGCATCGTCTTCTTCGCAGATCTCCTGCATCTGGTTCATCCGCTGCATGTACATTTCATTCAAGCTCTCAAACTCCTTCTGAAGTGCTATTCGTTTGGACTTCAGCGCATTCCCCACGCTGCTCAGGCATTTGCTCAGAATCAGTTCGCGTGTTATGCATTTGTGTGTCACATTGCGGAGAAACAGAACTTTGTCAGGCAGACTCCGAAATCTTATTGGCTCAAATCGCTCAGTTTCTGAAAAGTTGTTTGTTAATAACATGATTTTTTATTGTAAAAAAAATAAAACGACATAAATATAGTTTATCAAAGAAAAGCATAAAAGGATATCCAATAAATACAATTGTAAAACAATAATAATAACAGAAACAGCAAACTATCAAATATCGGCTGATCCGTGACCACAGACGCAACTTCCTTGTACAGTCCGATAATCTCATTCATCTGCATCAACACTGCACTTGGCTCATACAACTGGCGAGGAATGCGCCTCAGCTCCGCTTTGAACCTACCCACATCGCGACTCAAGAAATAGCACAGCGCCATTCCGTATGTCTGTTTCCCCAACTGCGGCTCAGCGACTGGCAGCTGCCGCAGCTCCTCCAGCCGCTCCATGCTGATCAACCAGTGCACAATCATCTCAAACAGCTGCACGCTGCCTCTTAGATAGCGCTCTGCCAGCTGAATGGCCTTTGCCCAGTCACCTTTGCCCAGCAGCACATTCAGATACTGTGATACGATATCTGGAATCTTCGTCTGTTTCAGCTGGCCTGGGCGAGACGATTCTGCGTCCTGTAGCGCCAGCTCGTACTTTTCGTGGGACAGGAGCCATTGGATGTGGTCATCCATTGTGATGTGGGTGCCACACACCACACTTCCTGCAAGCACTCCGCCATTTCCTGAACCAGAAGCAGGATCAGCCCCTGGGCTTGTTCCAGTGCCTGAGAAGAACACAAACAGTCTGAATGGATCGCAGAGATGAAGAAGCCTCAGGTTCGAGTGCTCGAATGAGGCATATGACGAAGCAGATGAGGAGGTGTCCTTTTCATTGTTTATGTTTTTTCCTTCGAATGGAGAAACGACAAGTGTATCTGAAACAACCGTTGCATTTCGGAAGTCCTCGTATGAGACCTTTCCAGGCTTCAGCATGTCCAAGCGAATGATATGCAATTCTGGTGGATCGCGAGGTGTTGTTGGTGTGGCTGGCTCGTAATTGCACAAAATCGCCAAGTGATCGAGAAACGGAGCAACTCCACAAACACAGCAACACAGGTTGTCCATTTGATAAATAATAGATGAGAGTCTACCTTTTTCATCGGGTACTTCAAGAACGCGAAATAGGAACAGTTGGTTTCCAATTGAAACAAATAGATCATTTGTTCCTCTCCAGCACAGGCAAAACGGGTATAATTTTGTAAGTGCTCGCTTTTCTGCATGAAATAAAGTGTATCGTGCTATTATTGCTTGACGTTCACAATTGTAAATTCTTATTCCAAGTGATGTTGCCCAGGCAATGTACTTTCCATTCCATTTAATATTTAAAATTTCTCCATCACCAGCAGAAATATCTATTGTATTTACCCTGAAAACACCTATTAGAATTCAAAAAACAAATAAATATATCAAAGAAACAATTGGCTTTGTATTTACCTTTTGAAGTGTGTGTCAACTTTTCGTCCAATCCTCCAGCTACGAATTCTTTTTGCTTGCCGTAATTCGGATGAAGTGCTATTGCGTTTATTGCTTTTGAAAACTGATGTTTAAACACCACTCCTTCTTCAGTTGGTGAAATGACAACAGCAAGACCTTCTTCAGACGCAACACCAATAAAATGGTCATCCGAAAGTGTAAGCGAAGTGATTGGAGATGATACTGGTTTGTAGGCTTTTAGCAAAATGCCTTGATGATTCACAACGTAAACATGTCCACTTGAAGTACCAACAATTATCTGATTTAAATCAAGGGTTAAACACGTTGCAACCAAGCGTATATCCGAAGCAAAAGAAAGAGGAATATAATTATATTTAAGGAGAGGCTCAATGTCTTCGGCTAAGCCATCAATTTCCTTTTCTTTTTCGCTCTCCATTTCACGAAGATATTATTTGAAAGATCAATGTTTTTCTCAGAAAACTTCTGAAACACTTTGATGGGGTATATAAATTGTTTTTATTTTAATTCCATTTTTTTAAAGAAATTTTTTGATTAAAAAATTAAGGTAGTATTAGAAATTGTTTTTTATTTATTTTTTAAATATTTCTGGAAAATGTCGATGATAGAAATTCAAAAACAAATTCGGCAAAATGCCGAAGAAACTAGACAAACAATTGGTGCGTTAGGTTCTTGGTTTGAAGAGATCAGGAAAGAAGATGAAGCATTAACGAAAATGGGCAGACCTGACATGTCTCACTTACCTCCAATAAGAAGAAAAGAAGCCCAACAAGAAAAAAAGGCGGAGCCTTCACCATCCACTCAACCAAAGAAAAAAATAAGGAGAGACGAATATGACAAATGGGAAAAATTTGATGTAGATGCTGCTCTCAAAGAAATTGATGATGAAGAACAAAAAAGAGATGCAATAAAGGCTCGAGAAGAAAGAGAGAAAAAACTTCGTGAAGCAGAAAAGAAAAAGCAATCTTCGTCGGCCTCTTCTTCATCTTCTTCGTTTTCAAATGTTTCTAAAATACCAACTTCTAATGTTAAAGGCGGTCCAAAAATTGTTGAGTTATCAAAAGACGAAGAAGATGAATTTAATGCAAATGAAGAAAAAGAGAAAGGCAATAATTTATATCGAATTGGCAGATACTCAGAAGCTGTTGAGTGCTATGCTCGTGGTATTGCTTATAATCGGAAAAGTGCAGTATTATATGCAAACAGAGCTGCATGCTACTTAAAAATGCAGAGACTTAATGATGCAGAAATGGATTGTAGCACCTCAATTTCCATTGATCCCGGTTATACAAAGGCTTGGGTCAGAAGAGGATATTCCAGGAAAGCGATGGGAAAATATGCTGAAGCAGTTGACGACTTCAAAAAGGCTTTGGCATTAGAGCCACAAAACAAAGAGATCAACAGCGAACTTGAAAAAGTGCAAAAACTGATGAGAGAGTCAATGTTAAAGACTTCTTTGAAAATTACAACAAAAGAGCCGGTAAAATCCAATGAAAAGGAAACAGCAGAATCACAGAAATCAAAACAGCAGCAAAAACAACAGCCCCAAAAGGAAGAAGACAAGACACCAAAATCGACGCCTGTTCAGCCAGTCAAAGCGCCACTTCGAAAGAAGTTGACCGTGATTGAGGAAATTGATTCATCTCAGGCTTCATCTGCTTCTTCTTCTGCTTCTGCTTCTGCTTCTGCTTCTGCATCGGCTTCTTCTTCACAACCAGCAACCACCACATCTTCATCGTCTGTAAAATCATCTTCAAAAAAAGAAGAACAAACACCCACTTCGTCGTCAACTCCATCATCATCATCTTCTTCTTCTTCTTCTACAACTTCAAAATCTTCATCTTCAAGTAAATCAACTCCTTCAACATCACTCAACATCACTTTTGCACCGTCTGTGCCTTCTGAGCCTCCGAAGACTTGGGTTGAGTTTGAGAAAGTCTTCCGCAACATGAAGAAGCATCTGAATGTGTTTTCAACGACCATGTTTATGATCCAGCCTGAGTCCCTGCGCCACGTGCTGGGCGATAAAGTGTCGCCAGACCATCTTGTTGCCTTTATGGGGATGATGCAGGAGGAAGGCTCAGAGTTCACTTCCACGCCGGATGGCATCTCCCGCGCAATACAGTTTTGGAAGGTGGTTGCATCGCTCCCCAAAATTGAAACTGCGTTTCGCTTTTTGAGTAAAAAGGAAAAAGAAGGTTTGCGCTTTTTAACTTGTCATGACTTGCAATCAATTTTAAAATAACCTTTTTTTTTATTATTTTTAATTATAATTTTTAAAAAAAATTTTTTTTTAAATCACGAATCATCCATCGACTTCAATATTTCTCATTTGACATGTCTAAACTTGCTATTCAATTTGGTACTGGTCAGGATTAAAATCATTATTTACACGCCTTTCTGAGTCAAATAGCGAAGGACAAGCATTAATGCCTCTGTTTTTCAAATAATTTTTTTTAACCATTCGCTCAAATAAAATCAATAACTGGCTTTTATTTTTGAGTGTGTGTCTTTTTTAATTTTTGAATTAAAGAGAAAAAAAATATGAAGATTGAGAGGTATGATAAATGATCATCTATGTCTCTTTGATGAACTGTGGGCGTGATGATGATGTGAATGCTTATGATGGTGTCTACGCCTTTCTGGTGATGATGACGACGACGAAGATGAACGACGAGAAGAACGAGAGGACGAAGGGCTGGATCTGCTGGATGATAAACTACGAGATTTGCGTGACCTTTTTTTCTCTTCTTTTGAATGTGAATGCTTTTCTTTTCTATACTTCTTTTCCTCTGACTTCTCTTGAGAATGATGTTCACTTTCGCTTTTATGTTCTTCGTCTGAAGAATCATGAGAAGATGTTTTAACAGGCTTCATATCAGCATCATCAAGAGCATAGTCATCTCCTTCATCAGAATCCAGATCTGGTTTAACTTCAGTTTTTTTCTTTTTTTCATGGGACTCCAAGCGAGCTTTTCTTATCCTTTAATAGGTCAAATTGCAAAAAACTAATTTTAACCAAAAAATTCAAACTTTTTGAGCTGTTTTTTAAAATCGTCACCTTCTTGTTCTTCCCAAAATTCCAGACTGCTTTTTTTTCTTTTTTCTAACTCTTTTTTCACTTCATCAAAATCAGGTCTGTCTCGTTGAAGATAATCTTTGATGGTTCTGTCAGGAGGTGGAGCTGGTACTCTGTTGAGAAGTGGGTTGTCATATCCACGTTGTTGGAACCCTCAAGGGATTCGTAAAACAATGGCAAACGAAATAATAAATAAAGCAAACCGTGTCTTCCCATTTTCGAGGAGAAACAAAAAACTGATCAGAAGTAGACCATAACTCATCAATGGTGAAAGATGAAAAAGTATGTAATTTGCACAATTCAAAAACAAATTTATTTCTCTGTAAATCGAAATGATGAATTATAATATATGTGAATCATTGTTTAGAAATTTGATTAAATGTTCAAAAAATGAAAAATATTAAATATAAATGTTAATTTCTTCCAAAAAAGAAGCCAATGAACATACAAAAAAAGGAGAATTACAATTGGATCGCTTATGCAACTAAATCTATCTGATCCAATAAATTATATAATGTATCGCCCATCAACAATAACAACAGCATTATCTGAAAAAAAAAAAAAAAATAAAAACTAAAAAAAAAAAAAAAAAACTATTATCTCAAATTATTGTTAAACAAAACAATGAATGACAAGGCTGCATTGAAAATAGACTGAAAATATATATATATACTTTTATGTATTCATTGGTCAAAATGAGAATAAGGTTGCTTAATTGTTATTAACCTCACGTATTTTCCATTCATTTGATCTTTGAATATACTCTCATAATTTTCATTTCATTAATTCTTCCCAAAAATTTCCTCATCTCTTTGATTATATAAATATAATCTCCGTCATATATATTCAAGCTCGCATGCGTGAAAAGATCAACAATATCCTTGCAACCTTCTTCTTCAAAAAGCTCTGCTAATTTCTCACACCGTATAACAGCCATCTTCAATTTGCTTCGGCTTAATTCTTCAGTGTGACTACAATTTAATTTATAAGTTCTTGATTGCTCATTTGATAAATTCTTTCCTTCCTTCAACTGATTGTTGAGACATGAATACATTTCCAAATACATCTTTGTTAATGTCTTTTCAAATACATACAAAATATCCAGTCGACCATAAACACTATGCGCGTGTGTAATGTAATCGAAGGCACGTTTAAATATTTCAGGGTATTTCGAGAGCTCAAGCATAATGAATTGTGAACGAAATAGATTCATCAAAACAACATTTAAATGAGACTGCCATTTAGGCGATGCATATTTTACAATAGGTGGTAAGTCATGATTAGACAATAAAAGAGAAGATAAAAAAATAGAGCTTCTCTTCACGGCACGCAAACTAGCAACCAAAAGCTGCAGATACACTGGATTTCTTGTCAGTCGCGCTGCTTTAAATTCGTCTTCAGTCAAATATTTAATAAATTTAACAACTGACGAAAATGGATCGTTCAATCCGTATTTTTCAACATAATGAATTACTTCTTGGCGGTGATTTATTTGCGAATTATTTTCATTAGATACAGAATAATCAACAGTTATTGGATGCAGGTAAATTCCTTTTGTTTGCACAAATGCAGGCCGTATGTGCACAAACGAGAGTGGAACGAAGCAATGCTTTCGAGTTGATTGATGAAATGAACAATTTATCCTTTGAATATTTTTCTCTTGCATTCCTTCACTTGTATCCTTACCTTTCAACTGACGAACCGGAAAATTTAAATTCTTTCCGGGATTTTGCAAGGAAGTAACCTTGTGACAAGAAGCAAACGATTTTGTGCTTTCGGAACATGAAATTATCGCTTTTGAGATTGTTTTCTGTGGAGACGATGAAACAGAAGATGAGCTTGTAAAGCTTGTTGGCTCGGCACATAACACTGAATTTGATACTGCAGAAGAAGTACAAATTGAACTAGTGTCTGATGATGAAGCAAACTGCTCTGATTCGCTTGCATTTAACGAAGAAGATTGCTGAGGGTAATTGTTATCATCTTCAGGCAACTTGTTGAACCATTCTCTTGTAAGTGAATAATATAATTTCATTACCATTTGAACTCTCTCTTTTCCAAGCCGTGAAATTGTCTCATGATTATAACAGAAAATATAATTTAATGATTCAAGGCACAACCATTGATGCAACGGAGGAAAAGAATATGCATTATAAAGCAAAGAAGTGAAAATATTCAGAATTTTCTTTTGCTCCTTCAATAAACCAACTTAAAAGCAAATTAAAAGAAATTGTTAAATCTATATATATCATAAATCATTCAGCAATTCCATACTACGACGTACAAATTTCCAAAAGGAGAAGTACGTAATAAACGAGTCTTCTTTGTTTAATGTTTTATTCATAAGAATTTCAAAAGTATCAGCAATTGCCCTCGTTTCTACAACTGTCAACTTGAAGCAATTCATTGCCGCAATGCGCGCAATGATGTTTTTCAAGTGCTGAGGCGTTCTTCGCAAAACTATTTGGTTCAGAAGTATTTTTTTCATCTTAGAACGCTTAAAAATAGATCTAATTTTTGCTTCGTAAATTAATGAGCACGAAGACGACGCTTTAAAAGCAATAAGCTCCAAAAGGGAAAGAATTGAACTTGTCAATTCAATTGAATGATTTTCAACATAAGTTGAAAGCATCCCAAAAGAATCGGTTGTTAATCCCTGAACTTTATCAAGAGAAATGTTTGCAAGACTTATTCCAAGCTGCTGAATAATGTCTTGTTGAATTTTTTCATTGCTCTTCTGTGAAAAATAATAAACTGTTTCATCAAAAGATAATTCTTTTCCAGAAGTGCTTTCAAAATCTTCTTTTTCTTTAGCCCTTCAAATCTATAAAATTATTTTTGAATTTGCGAAAAACAAATATCAAACATTGTGTAAATCCACTTGCTGATTGCTTTTATCCTTCCACTTAAATATTGATCATGAATAATATAATTTTTTTTGACAAATGAGTTTCTTTATTCCTCTGGAACCTGACAAATTGGTTGAAGCCTGGTCTGTCACAAAAAAAAAAAAAGAAAAGAAAAAGAAAAAGAAAAGAAAAAGAAAAAGAAAAAAAAAAAAAAAAAAAGAAAAGAAAAGAAAAGAAAAGAAAAATGAAAAAGAAAAATAAAAAGAAAGTTTTTTAGTTTAAAATAAATATGAAATAAACTATTGCTAAAACTTCTAAAGACTTTTTAAAGCACTTTGGAAAAGATTTGTTGATAGCATCTGTAATATCTGGTCGTTTTTTGTATTTTGTCAGTGACCGTCAGTGACGGTCAATGACAAATTGTGACAAAAAAATTCATCAACTGACATTTCGTGACAAAAAAATGAAATATTGGGAACTTGATCATCTTAATCAAATATTTGATTTTTTCAAAAAAAAATAAGAATTGTTGTATGTCGATTTTCAAATTCATTATTTGAGTAATAAAGAATTGTGAAATCGTTAGAAATAACCATTTTTAACAAATCATAAATATCGTGTCAGTCATTTTGTCATTATTTCAATTTTCTCTTGTCATGTCACAGAGGGTTTATTTGAATTAATATTTAATAATCTTAGCATAATAATTATAACATTTGCAATTGTAAATTTGACATAAAAATTGTCTCTCGATCGGTCATGAAACCAATTTTATTTCTCAATTGTCACAAAGAAAGCGTGGGATTTTTTATTCAAAATGATTCAATAATTCATAAGGATCTTATTCGAAAATTTATTCTGTGAAATTTATATGTTTCTTTCTTTTTTTCATTTCTCTTTTTTGAAATGAAAAAATAAAACTCGGACTTGTTAACCATTTAAAAGGAAATTCAAATTCACCCGTCCTGATTCCTTCTGAAAACTTAGGGTTATCTGTATCATCAGAAACATATGGATTTGAAGCAAAGATTTATGGATTGATTGGAAACAATCCGGTTGTGTTGAATCCGTTACGCTTGTGTAGAAATGATGTTACTATTTTTATTGCTTCTGTTACACGCTCAACTATTATTTTTCTTCTGTCTGCAGCTTTCATTTTTGAAACATCATTGTGATCCTCCTCCTTCCCAATTTTTCTTTTTCTCAGCAGCTTTCTGAATACGTTGCGAAGAAAACATGCAATTCCAACAACAAAAGGTTGCATTATATGATTCATATTTCTAGGCAGAGTGAAAATGAAAATAAAATATTGGCAAATTAAACCAACCCTGAAGAACAAAGACGAGATAAATGACCATCAAGAATTGAAAAAACAGAAGAATTGAGTGGAATAACTCCAAGCGACAGACAAATTGTAATCCACGAGCAAAAATAAACAGAAGAACAGAATAAAGCATTATTGTCCATCCATCCTGATGCATTGATGTGGATTTCACACGAGCCTGCTTTTTTGTACTCAAAAAGTTCACGAGGAACCGTTTTCAAGGGAGAAATTATGATTAATGGTGGAGGTGCTGTGCAAGATGGTCCAATGGTGGTCATTATTGATATATGATTTTTTGTGTGATCTTCTGTGGAAGCAGGTGTTCATTTGGCTTCGGACGGCACGATAAATTAATGGGAAGAACAAAAAACACCATTCCATTCGTCTGCATTAAATATATTAAGCTTGTTGACAGATGGCTTGATATCTTTGTTGAACATAAAATTGAACCATTCTCTGATGTTTGATATGAATGATGAGTTCAATTTGACTGGGGAAATATTTGAGGGAGAGAGTTCTTTCAGAATGTGCTTCGAAATGAATCCGGACTTTTTTGTTGGAGAAGGTGGAACAAGTTGTTTAACAAAATGATTAATTACAGGATAAAATCCAAATTGAAGAGATATCTTTTATGATTTCGAATTTTGCCTTTGCATTTCCGAATTAATGATTTCACTTAACTCTTGTGTTGTAATTGCATCATATTGTTGAAATTTTTCGTGAACAATATCCAACGCATTTTTCTCACCCTCGAAGTGAAGCAAACATGGACTTGTGTGAATTTCCTTTTCGTTCCAAGTTTGTCCGGAGAAATGACATCTGATAGCGCTTCAAATTTTTAGGGTCGTAATGTTAAACGCTTCTGATATCAAGCAAACCTTCTGTGAAAAAGCATCAGAACATAAATAACTTTTTCGAATAATGAATTAGCGTTTTTAACTTCAAATGAAAATTTAATATCTCAAAATTTTTGTTTTCGTGATATTTTTGAAATCGTTGTATTTCTTGAGCAATAAAGTTATGAATAGTCAGAAGCAAATATTTGATCAAAATATATCATTATGATTTTATATTATGTTTTTAGAAAAAAAAATTTAACACAAAACATGTTAATATTATACATTTTCAAGAAAACCTCCGTGACATAACAAGAGAAAATTGAAATAATGACAAAATGACTGACACGATATTTATGATTTGTTAAAAATGGTTATTTCTAACGATTTCACAATTCTTTATTACTCAAATAATGAATTTGAAAATCGACATACAACAATTCTTATTTTTTTTTGAAAAAATCAAATATTTGATTAAGATGATCAAGTTCCCAATATTTCATTTTTTTGTCACGAAATGTCAGTTGATGAATTTTTTTGTCACAATTTGTCATTGACCGTCACTGACGGTCACTGACAAAATACAAAAAACGACCAGATATTACAGATGCTATCAACAAATCTTTTCCAAAGTGCTTTAAAAAGTCTTTAGAAGTTTTAGCAATAGTTTATTTCATATTTATTTTAAACTAAAAAACTTTCTTTTTATTTTTCTTTTTCATTTTTCTTTTCTTTTCTTTTCTTTTCTTTTTTTTTTTTTTTTTTTTTTCTTTTTCTTTTCTTTTCTTTTCTTTTCTTTTTTTTTTTTTGTGACAGACCAGGCTTCAGCCAATTTGTCAGGTTACAGAGATTTATAAAAGATGTCAGAAATTGTTGTCCATAATGGCTGAAACATGGAAAATTATTTTCTTAATTATATTTTTTTTCGGAATTCTGATTCTTCAAATGTTTTATTTCTTTTAAGAGGAATTCATTATTCAAAAGAAAAAATAAGAATATTGTTTCTTGAAAAATGATGTTTGAAATAACATTCATAAAAATGTTATCTTCGAATGGAGCAATAACTTTTCAGTGTACAATTAACAGTATCCAAAGTGAATTATCAAACCGATATTTTTGATAGAGGAAACAAAGATTCAAAAAATATTCACCCAGATGATTATCAAAAAATATTCTCCAAAAAATAATACTCACCTGGGGAAAATTCGGACTTTTAAGCTTTTAATGCACAAAGCAAGAAAAAATTAATTCACTCACAACTTTATTTCACTTTCTCAGTTTTCAAAATAAATTTGATTCACATTTCCGTAAACAGGCATCGTTGTAATCAAAGTGAAAAGTTCTCCAACATTTCACAAATGTCTAAAAAAAAATGGACCCATTTTTGTTGTGTTTATTGATCTCAAAAAGTCAATAAAAAGTGCATAATTTTTCAATGAAAATGCCAGAAGGAAAATATTTTGCCCCACCGGATAAAAAATATTCATTGCGAAAAAAATATGTATTGAATTGGTTAATTATTTCGAATTATTGCAAAATGTGTAATTCTTTTTGAAAAGTCGCAAATGTTTAATTTTCAAATAAATCATGAATTTCATGATGTGCTCAAATATCTGTTTCTTCTCACGAATCTTTTTCGGAATGAGTGAAATAGCATTATTCAGAAATAGATTGCATATTAGTGAAGTTTGGAGTACGTTAACAAAAATTTGAACAAAATATGAAAATTTTAATTTATTTGGAAATTAAACATTTGAAAGTTTTCAAAAAGAATTACCCATATCTTGATCAAAATTCTGTTAACACTCTTGAATCAACACACAAGAATGTGTGCAGTAGTTTTATCAAGAAATAGCTTTTTAATTAGTGAAGTTTTATAAGTATGAACAGAAATTTGATCAAAGTTAGAAAAAAAATACATTATTTGTCAATTACACATTTGAGACTTTCCAAAAAATTTTCGACATGTCACAAATCGTAATATTATAATATCAATTAATATTGTTTAAAGATAAGAAAATGCTAATTGGCTGATTCTTTTTGAAATCATACTTTCGTTCGAGTTTTGATCAAAATTTTTTTCTCAATGGGATTTTGAAAAATTGAACAAAACTGATAACACACGTTGTTTCTGATGTTGTTATTGCAGAAACATATTTTAACAAGAATCCCATTAAAATAAAAATTTTGATCAAAACAAGAATGAAAGTATGATTTCAAAAAGAATCAGCCAATTATTAAGTGATCCGAAACAATCACATCAATTCATGATAGAAACAATTTTGAAACGATTTGTGCTAAAAAGTTTGAAAATACAAAAAACCACACAATAAAATTGAAAAACAAACAAATAATGTGAATTGGGTGAGTATTTTTGTAATCATATTTTTTCATTCTAATTTTTATGTTCAAAAATTTTCTTTGTGTTAAAATAAATGATCACTGAAGAGTGAAAAGGCTCATTTTAAAAGTTTAAATTATAATTTGAGCTGATTCATTTATTCTTAAAACATTTGTGATAAATAAAACATTTAATTTCAAAAGCTTTTCCCAACGACAAGCAGAATTTGAAAAAATAACACACAGAAAATAGTTATTATTTCAATAATAATCACCCAATTTTTATATTTGTCTTGAGTTTTGTATGTTTCTTTTTGATATCAAACAACAAATATCAAAGACAAAAATTTCAATAATAAAGTGAAGAAATTATTTAATAATTCAAAACGAGAAATGTTCTATTTCACAAATTGATTTCAATCTGTGATTATCAATGGAAATAATACTAATATCGCATAAAATACCGGACATCGCACAAAATACCGGACAAGATCGATATCTCAATAACTGCAAGAGAAATAATTCTGACAATTTTCCTCAAAATATATTTCATTAATACAGACTCATTAGATAAACGTGACTTTCAACACAGCTTCATTTGTGCTCAGAAAGAATTATTTTTGAAATTTCGGAGAAATAGGATTTTGAGTTTCTCTGAGATTTAATAATTAATTCTTTCTGAGCACAAATGAAGCTGTGTTGAAAGTCACGTTTATCTAATGAGTCAGTATTAATGAAATATATTTTGAGGAAAATTATCAGAATTATTCCACTTGCGGTTATTATGAAATCGACCTTGTCCGGTATTTTGTGCGATGTCCTGTATTTTATGCGATATCCGTATTAAACTTCAACGAACATTTTACAAAATGCATTTGACAAATCAAGTCATTTCTCCAAAATTTTATGTTAGATTTCGAAAACCAGTCTCAAATTTTGAAAGGTTCAAATGTGCGTTTTTGTGAATTCACAGTCTTTTCTTGACTTTGAAAATGATATTCATTTTTCAAAGTCAAAAATCTTTTCTTCGAAACATTAGCCCAAAATAATTTATACAAGAATTTCATGTAATAAAGATAAATTCCTTGAAAGTCGACATTTTCCACAATTGATTGAAACAAAGAATTCTAAAAGATCGCCACAATTATTTTTTGTCAGTCGTTGAGATGATGGTATTATCCAATATTCTCATAAATTTCAAGCAAATTTACTTAATATTCCTTTTTGAAAGTGTTTTCTCTCTATAAAGAACTTAAAAAAAATACTGTAAACAAAAAGCATTCAAAAATTTGATATTGAACGAAGAAAAAATACACTGCTAAATGGAAAGGATAAAATCAAAATGTCTAAAAACAAATAACAACATAAATGATCAACGATAAATGAATAATCGAGAAAGGCGAAATGGAAAATGAATAGTTATATGAACTGTCTGAAGCAGCAACACTCCGAACTTAATAAAAGTATCAAGCATTTAAATCAGAAACTATTATGACTTCTCATTGCAAAATACAGAAATTACAACTATTAGTGGAAATCTTCATGAAGTGAAGGTTATGCGTCAAGTGTTTTTTGAGCACATCTTCGTACACGTTTATTATATTCCTAAAAATAAAATTAATTATTGATAAATAAAGGTTTAAAAATCACATACTTTTCTATCTGTTTGGTATAGATGCGCAGCTGTAACATTAGCAGGAGAAGAAGGATTTGGATCAGTCAAAAGAGATTGTATTGAAATGAGAATTGATGAAACAGTAAAAATTGGCGTCCATAATTTTTGTATCACATCAAGGCAAATTTGCCCATTTTGAAAAACTGTCCCACATAATTTTAAAATACATATCAACCATTTGAAGATATAAAACTGGATTAAAAAACATACCATTTGGATGAAACATTTCACACTGAAAACGAATTGACGGTGGCTTTTCAGGATAGTTGTCCGGAAATTGGAGCCTCAAAGGAAAAAGCCCTCCTGCATAAAAGAAAAATAAATAATGAAAATGCATCACTAATGTTTTGCGTTATTATACCCTCCCATGGAGTTTCACTTGGACCAACAAGTATTGCATCTAAATACATTCATAAAGATGAACACAAATCAAAATCGCAAAAAAATAGCAAAGAAAACAAAACAATTATTTTATGAATAAAAAATTAAGTTTTAACATTGATTCACACCCCAAACAAATAGATTTTCCTCTGAAACAGGGGATGCTGTTATTCCTTCTGGAGGTGTATCACGAATAGCCTATATGAAAAATATTGAAAACAATAATCTAAAAATAGAAAAAAATTAACAAGCCTTTAGGTCATTCATCAACCTTAGGGTCGCTGCTCTCGATGGACCTGACATTCAGCTTGATATATATCTGTCTTTTGGTAATATTGATCTGTTTGATTATTTTATTCTTTTTTTGTTTTCTCTGTTTTTTTATTATTCTTATTATGCATCAAAAAATTTGAATCCATATATAAATAAAACCACAAATTAAAATTTGCAACGTTCACTTAAAATTGGATAGAAAAAATGAAATGATAAGATAATAAGTTAATAAACGCAATTTAAAAAGAAATGTTGAAAATTTACTATTAATTAAATAGCTGAAGAATCGCTATTACCTTTTCTTTTCACTTTTTCATCCTCAAAAAGAGTGTCATGAGATGAAGATTCATCAAAGTGATCTTTTGTTTCTGGTTCAGATGAAGTGTTAAGGAAAGAAGGCATTTGAAACAAAGATGAGGAAGATGGCGTTGTCGTGTCAGAAAGTTGAAGTGAGGAATCTGGCTCTTCTTTTGAAGAGTTATCTTCTAATGGTGGATGATTTGATTCAGTTAGAGTGCTATCAGGCTGTTCTGGCAGCTGCTCATGAGAAGACGACAAGGATGCTGAATTGCTTGCATCTTGTTTCTGAGGTGATGATGCAAATGGAAGAGAAGGAGGCGCAATGTCTGAAAACGGGTCGTCATCATTATCAGCATCATTCGACGGAAACGGATCATTGCTGCTGTCATTCTGCGCATCATCATTTTCTATGTTTGAAGATATACTGCTTGCACGTTCGTCTGCTCCTCTGTCTTCCCATCCGCTTTCCAATCCAAGAAAGTCTACACATTCACGTTCTAGTTGTTGAGTTTCCATCAACTGACGGATATCTGTGTCATCCAATTCTATTCCAGCCTCTCCAAATTCTCGCTCTATTTGTGTGATATGAGCAAGACATATTATTTTCAATGTATCTAATCTTTCTTTGGGTACATTTTTTATAATGTTAAGTGAAGGAAGTGTGTACTTATCTACTCGTAAGTCGGGCATTGATTGAATTTTCTCCAATGTCGGTATGTCGCGAGATTGAGGTGGATTGTATTTAGCTGGTGCAGTAGATCCCCGTGTTCTTGGAGCCTTCATTTTTTGCTTTGATTTAGGTTGTGGAACAACAGGTTGGTGCAGAACAGATGGGTCAAATTCCTCCTCCTCCTCTTCTTCATTTGGCTCTCTATTTAAATGCAAAACAATGGTGTTAACGTAAGTTAAATTGAGTGCTCATATTTCAAATAACAAACATTACATCCACAAAATGAAAATGATTTTGTTTGTCATGAACAATTGCTAAATTTGGTCGAGTAAGTCCAGGATGTGGTAAACTAAATAAATTGTGTGGCGATAATAATTTTAAATGTACAAAATAAAAGGATTAAATACGATTGGTTCAATTGCGCAATTTTGGCTAATGAAGGGTCCATTGTTGCGCGTTGAAGTTCTCTCAATGCTATATCATCTGGCACGTGAAGTATTGATTTAAGAGTTTGAAGAAGCAACACCTGATTCCATGTCGGTGCAACACTTTGAGAGCGCAAAGCCCTTAAAACAAAAATATACGCTTGAAGCTCCTTCTCATGGATTTTCCGAATAGCTTCACTCACCTCTGAAGATATCTCAACTTTTTGATCAGAGAACAAAGCTTAAATGTTTTTTATTTCACACAATAACTTCAGAAAAAATAAAATCACAAACAAGCGTCTTCTTCCATAGCATTATATTTGGGAATTGATCAAAGAAATTTGTTGTTATCAAATTGAATAAAAATTAATTAGCCACATGTCATGAAACATTACGATAAAAAAGAGAATATAAATAATTTTAACGTGTGACTTATTTCTTTTTGTTTGTTTGCATTATGCTTTATCTCTTTTTCTTTCTTTCTTTTTTTTTCATTGATTCTTCAAATATTTGTCTTTAACTTAAAATATTTGAAATCCAAAAGAGCACAAATGCATTGGAACAAGATGTTTATGGAGCTGTACAGCTTAACTCAAGCCTTTCAGATTCAATGTTTTCATCTTGTGCGGGAGAAAGCAGCATTACAGCTTTATATCGTTCTTCATCCAAGGGGAAATACACAGTTGAATTGAAGCCTTCACATTCAATAAGTTCTTCTTTGTCAATGCCTCATAATCCTTCTTCTCAAACGTATAAATCAATTGGGCTATCTTCTTCTCCATTTCTTTTTGATGCTTCTGAGAATACGAAAATGAAAACTTCTATTCAATTTCCTAATTGTAACTCACATTTTGCTTTCAATGACTGTCTTACGGAGATACCAACAAACAAATTGCCTTCTCGTTTACGCAAAAAGTATCTAGAAACTGTTGTTGACAAAGAACTTTTCAAAGAAAAATTGGATGACTTTCAAACAATACGAGACGACGAAAAGATATATGAACCTCGAAAATTCGTCAACGAATCAAGAGAATATGTTGCTTCATTTTCTGCACAGATAAAAGAGTCCTTAGCTCAAAGAATGAAAATCGAAAAATTAATAAAGAATCAGCCTCATGAGCAGAACGAGGAAAATGATAGCTTGCAGTCTTCTAATGATAATTCAATATCAGATGAAAACTCTGACAGACTCTCCTCTCAGTCTCAAATTTCTGATTCAGAGCAATTTGACCAGCTTCTTTTCGAAAACTTCTCGAAGTGGCGGCCTCCGCTGAACAGGATCAGAGAATTTGTGCCTGATGTGGATTTTCGGATGGAAGGAGAGAAGCGCTCAATGCTGATGAGGGTGACGTTGACGGAGATGCTGAAGAGATGGACAAACATGGATCTGAAAGCACAGTCACACACAACACAACTGCCTTCTCTGCTTTATAAGGAGAATGTCAAGAATAACAGTGGAGAGGGGGAAGAAATGGAGGATAATGTCGAAGAAGAAGAAGAAGAAGCTAAAGAGTTGTCCAGAGAGAAAACAAATAGCGAGATGAAGAAAATGGTTAAAGAACGAAGCGATAAGAGGAAGATTATCAAAGAAGAAATACGCGAAGCTACTGAATTCTGGAGCATTTTTGGGATTTGGGTGCGAAAGCCCTGGATATCTTCAGCCAGCGAGCGAAGGATATGGGAAGAAGCCGAAAAGAAGCTGGAGACAAAGGAAAAAGCGATTGAGAGCAGGAATATTTCCCAGTTGACAGAAAATGAAACAATAGAAGAAATGAAGATTTTACTGAAAGAGAAGGAGGAGGCTGGGGCAGAGGAGGAAGAGCTGGCTAAGCTGAGGCTTCAGATAGAAGAAGGCAAACGGAAATTAGAGAAGGAAACAAGACTGAATGGAATGAGTGATGTTGAGAGATACACCGAACACATTCATGGCACATTGCAAAAAAGACAATTGGAGCATTTAAAGAACAGTGGATCACATTGTGAAAAATTAAAAGAAGAAGAAGAAGAAGAAGAAGAAAGAGAAGAGGAAGAAAAAGAGGTTGACTTTATCAACTCATTCAATTCAAAGATGAATGCTCTTCCGAAATACAGCGTTTTTGATAGCTATTCTCATGATTTGTTTGATGACACTTTTTTGGAGTCTCACCAGATGACAGAACAACAAGACAGTTACAATAAACACTCACTTCCACAACATTTGAACTCTGAGTCACATTTATCGTACAATTCTTCAAATCTTTCTATTTCAAAAAGTGACTTTTCATCTTCGGCTCATGAGTCATCTTCCTATTTGCTTCCTCAATCAGCAGATTCTCGCTTGCTTCATAATCGTCCTCTTGCAAATGTTTATGAAAGTTCGAGCTTCATCCAGAAAGAAGATACATACGAAGACTCAGATGCACCAATGCTTTCTTCTTCTTCTTCAGATAGCAGCGAGGCAAATGAAAATGTCACAGTAATTTCATTTTGCTTCGAAGCACATTTACCACAGCAAGAAAATAAATCCATTTTTCAGCAGATTCTAAACAAGAAGAAAGAGAAATATCACAAAACAATAAGCACTGTGCGCCATCGGTGTCTCTTACCGACTCCTCCACAACGAAAGTTCCTGTGGTCCTTTGATGAGATGGAGGTGAGTCTGAAGAGGAGATGGAAGAGCTGGTTTCAGACACAAGGGAAGTGGAAGCGCTCGGCCACGAAGGAGGAGTTGGAGAGCTTGTATTACGAGATGCACAGCGTGGACAAGAAAAGCGATCTGGAGATTCCACTGTTTGGAAGGTGAATTATTATTATTATTTTTCTTTTCTTTTCTTTTTCATTTTATTTTTTGGAGTTTTATATGAAAAATAGGATGTTTGAATTGGTTGGTGCTTTTTTTAAAAATATTAAATATTTTTAGAAATGATAGAAAATTCGAGAAAATCATCGTTTTATCGAAGTACTTTTGCTGAATTGAAAAAAAGCATAAGCACCCAATGCAGTTTGTGAGAATTCGAAAGACACCAAACGAAAAGAAAATGAGACATTTTTGTTGATTCACAAAGCTGTTAATTTTTCCTAAACCAAAAACATTCGTTACAAATGAATAGAATACTTATTTTATCAGAGGGTTTAATTGGTAATAATAAAGTGATGTGTTCATAATCAAAAAAAAAAAATATTCAGTTGGAAGTGCAAAATAAAGAAAGTTAAACCATTCGCTAAAAAAAAATAAGAGGAAGAAAAATAAAAGAAAAGAAAATAAAACACATTTTCTACTCTTTACATGAAAAACCAGAAGACGACAAAACTACAAAAAAGACGGAGGCATAAAAACAAAATGTCAAATATATGTCAAAAAAAAAATGAGAGAGAAAGAGAAAGATTTCTACATAAATTCACCACTATCACCAGTACCACCATTATCATCAACCCTCACGACAGGTTCAGCCGCTTCTTCGTCTCCTCTTTCTTCAGCTTCAAGCTCTCCTTCAGCTTCGCCATCTTCTGGTCTGTCGGGTGCAGAGGAGTTGGTGTGCCTGAGCGGCTGCCCGCGGGTGTCGAAGCAGCAGACGAGCGAGCACTTGCTGTGCGGGGGCGAACCATGTCGAGGAACGAGGAAGGCGGCTGAGGAGGAGGAGGAATGGGATTGCTTGAGACAGGGAACTGGCTGTGTGAGGGGAATGATGATGATGACGATGAGGATGAGGAAGATGAAGAGGAAGAGGAGGAGGAGGAAGAAGAAGCACCATTTACAGCAGAAGGGTTCATGTCAAAGGGTGAGATGGGTTGTGGCGGAGTCTCTTGTCGCGGGATGGTCTGCACCTGATCGGCTTCTTGGATGGAAGAGGAAGAATACGAAAGAGGAGAAACCTGACTGGTTGCCAGTGAAGATGAATGTATTGGTGTTGTGTTAGAGGCATACGGCGACGAGCCAAACGAAGGCGCGGCGGGTGAAAGAGGTGTGAGTGAAGAGGAAGAAGAAGAATTGGGTGAATACAGATTGTATTGCGAGTGGCTTCTCCCTCCGCCCCGGATCGTCTTCGCGACAGCACCGCCACTCAGAGGAGAGGACGAAGCTGACGAAGAAGCAAGTGCCATGTGCGGAGTGTAAATCTGAGGCGATCCAAGAACAGAACCAGAAGAAGAAGAAGATGATGATGATGAAGCAGAAGCAGAGGCAGAAGCAGAAGAAGCAGATCCAAGCCCTTGGGCTGTGAGCTTGATGCCAGTTGCCTCCAGTTCATTTACCGTCTTCAGTGACGATGATGGCGAGCGCATAAGCTCCGAATACGATGCTGGGGGAAGGCCACATTTCGCGCGGAGGAGCGAAATGTCGTGGACAAGCTTGTCCTTCTCTATGCGGTGTGAGTGCGCTGCCTCTTTGATCTGCTTCTCCAGCACCTCCACACGCGACGAGGCGAGCGAGAACTGAGTCTGCAGTGTTTCTCTCTCCACATTCAGCACTCTGTTCAATCGCTTCTCATCCAGATTGCTCTGCGACAGAGTCTGGATGTTGTCCTCCAGCTGCACAATCCTCTTCTTCAGCATCTTCATCGCAGTGTCTGCAGACACATTGGAAGAAGAAGAAGAAGAAGAGGAGGAGGAGGAAGAAGAGCCAGAAGACGTTTCAGTGAGAATATGCGCAGACTGCTTCATCGAATCCAGCAGCAGCTGCAGCTGCACCACTTTCTCGATCCTTTCTGAGAGATCGTCCATCAACCCTTTCTGTGCTTTCTCATTCTCTCTCTTCTCTTCCTCCAGCCGGCTCTTCGCCTTCTGCGCCTCGTCCTTCACGCGGGTGAGCTGTGTGGTTGCGTCTTTGACCTTGTTCCGCTCCACATTCAGCCTCAACGCCCATTCGGTCTCTCTTTTCATCAGATAGAGCACACGCTGGTGCAGCTTGCTGGCGGTCTCCTGCGCCGTCTTGTGCGACTCCGTCAGCACATTCTTCTGCCGCTCCCAGTCTTTCTGCGCAAGGATCAGGTTCTCGTTGAGTGTCTTCGCCTGGAAAGCAAAGTTTTGTGCTTCTTTCTTCTGTGCGGTCAGTGCATCTGATAAGATCTTCTGCTGACTGTACAGCTCTCTTTTTTCGTCCTCCCACTTGTTGTTCTCTTGGGCAATCACATCAGCCGCTTTAGTCTTCTCCTCACTCAGCTTCGCCACTTCCTCTTTTAAAGTGGACGATTCCTGCACAGAATTATCCAGTTGCTCTTTGATCGCCTCAATCTCCTTCTTCAGCGCCAGCGTTTCTTCGTGCTCTGTCTTCAGCTGTGTCTCTGCCTCTTCCACTTTCTCCCGCGCCACTTCGAGTTCACTCTTCAGAAGATGTTGTGCATCTTCCAGTGAATGTTTTTCTTCTCTCCATTTCTCTGTCCGCGCAGCCAGCTGCTCATTCAGCGTCTCGTGTTCTTGCAAAAGCACTTTCTTTGACTCTTCAATCGCACTCAGCTTCTTCTGCAGTGCCTCTAATTCATGTTGATTGCTGTTCTTTGTGTCATTCAGCACAATTTGCAGTCGATTGAGTGCTTCTTCCTTTTCAGCAAGTGTCTGCTTCGTCTCCTCCCATCCATTTGTGATGCGGCTGATTTCGTTGTTTGCATTCTCTTTTTCCTTCTGCCCGTTCGCCTCATTCACTTTGATCAGATCGCTCAGCCTCTTCTTCTCTTCTTCACTCGCTTTGCAGCTCTGCTCCAGCTTTTTCAGCGATTCTTTCAGCTCATTCGAAGATGTTTCCATCTCATGCACTTTCTTTTCGTGCTTCTCCTTTTCGCTTTGAAGTTCCTCTGATGCCTCTTTCTTTGCCTTCTCCTTCTCCTCCTTTTCATCCTGAATCTCCTTCTCGTTCTGTGCCAACGTCTTCTTTAGCTCTGCAATCTCTTTCTCAAGCACCTTCACCTTCTCCTGTGCTGTCAGCATGCTCCTCGTTGCGCTGCTCAGCTCATCCTCCTTCGCCGACAAGGAAGTCTTCACAGCACTCAGCTCCTTCTCATACCTCTCCCTCATCTCTCCCAGCACCTCTGCCTCTTGCTTCCGCCCTTCGCTGATCTTCGTCGCTGCATCCGCCGCCTGCGCCTCCATCTGCGAGCGCAGCCACGCCATCTCAACAGCATCGCGATCTGCCCTTTCCTTCATTGTTTTTTCTCTTTCTTCCAGCGTCTTCTTCAGCTCGGCAACGGACTGCTGCAGCTCCACCACACTCGCGCTGGATGTGTTCAGACTGGCTTCCAGCTCTTTCTTCTCAGCCTCTCTCTGAGACAGTTCTCCTTTCAGTGCTTCGATTTGCTTGCTCCACTCCTTCTGTTCTGCGCTGTGCTGTGTGCGGATGCTCTGCTCCTGCTGCACAGCAGCCTCATGCATCTCTTCTTTCTCTTTCTCAACAAGTGTAATCTTCTCCTTCGTGCTCTGTACTTCCTGCTCAGCTGCCTGTCTCTTTTCTTTCTCCTCTGAAATCTCTTTCTCCAACACTGACACTTTTTCAAGGAACTGCGCAACTTTTATCGTGGCATCTTTCAGTTTGTCTCCTTCTGCTTTGATTTCGGCTGTGAGCGCAGTTTTCTCCTTCTCGTGCTCTTTGGCTTGTGCTTCAAGTGTCTCTTTCTCCTTTTCCAATGATTCAAGTGCCTTCTCACTGCTCTGAATCTTTTCGTTCAGTTCTGCCATTGTTCCTTCACCTTCTGCAACTTTCTCCTTCAGCGCTTTCAACTCTTTCTCCTTTGCCTGCATGGCATGCTCGTTGTCTTCTGTTTCCTTTTCCCTCGTTCTCTCCATCTCGACAATCTTCTTCTCCACATCCGCTTTCTCCTTCCGCGCCTCCTCCAGCTTCTTCTTCAGATCCGTTTTAATCCGCTCCTGTTCTGCCATTTCCTTCTCTGCAGCCATCTTCCTTTCTTCCACTTCCTTCTCTGTCTTCTTCACCAGAAGCTCCGCTGCTGCCAATGCTGACACTTTGAGCGCAAGCGTCTTCTCCACTTCGTTCTTCTCTGCCTGTGCTGCTGCCAGCGCAGCCGCTGCCTTCTGCTCTTTCTCCTTCCACTCGCCCTCTCTCTTCTCTTTCTCTTCTTCTGCCATCTCGTTCGTCAGACTCCGCGAATCCATGTCATTCTGTGCCATTGCCTTCCTTTCCTCTGCTGGATCAACACGCACAGACAATAACAGTGCCTCAATAGACGCTCCATCGCTCCCAATTGCAAACTCCTTTTTGTCGCGTGCCCACTTCTTCTTCTTGTCTTTGCTCTTCAGCTTGCTGTCCTTGCTCGCCTTCTCCTTCTTCTTCTTCTCAGCCTCCAGCGACAATGCTCCTGTTGGCGCGCATCGCACACTCGCATCTGAAGAGGCAGCAGCAAACGGTGTGACATCCATTCCCGGAGCAGACTTCACAACAGACGAAGCAGCAGAAAACGACGAGGCAGAAGCTGATGGCTTCCCTTGAGTCAGATTGTCATATGCGGACAACTCATCGTCTCCATCATACACCTCGTCCTCTCCTTGCTCGTCAGCCCCGCTCATTCTGCTCCTCTTTTTGCGGCCTCTGCCATCGCCCAGCCCGCCCGTAAACGGGACTGTGCTCCCAATCACTTTGTTCTCTTCGTCGAGCTCTTCGCTCAGATGCTGCGCCTCGTCGCTTCCTCCTTCTGCTGTGAGGAACGAGCAGATCTTCGCCACCTGCGCAAACGAGGCCATTCCGAGGTCAATCGGCGGATGCGACGCCATCCAACCCGTTTTGTGGAGGGACTCGAAGCACGCCTCACAGAAGGGAGCTTTGCAGACGGTGCAGAAGTAGACAGCAGGCACAGAGTGCGAATGGGAATGAGAAGAGAGTCCATCATCAGAAGAGGAAGAGGAAGAGGAGGAACCGGAAGAAGAAGAAGAAGAAGACGATGAAGAGGCACTTTGACATCCGTAGCAGTTGGCGCAGCGGAAAGTGGGCCACGAGTCCGCATCATCAGCCAGCAGATCGACCGACAAGTTGTTGGCCGAAGGAGCAGACAGAAGCGACGGCAGCCCGCTCCGCAAAGAGGATGTCTTCGGAAGCACCACCAACGACGACGGAGTGAACGGCGCCTGTGAAGCAGAGCGCGAGTGCTCAAACCCTTCATCGGGACTCTCGTCTTCTCCTTCACTCTCTTCTTCCTCTCTCTGCAGTCTGTACATGTTCCTGCTGGGGTCGGTGAGGCAGAAGAACGCTGAAAGGAACTCCTCAGGCGAGCGCTTGCGCGGCTGCGTAGCCTTTTCTGAGACCTCCATGAGTCTCTGGTGCAGCGAGGCAGCAGATTTGGCTGTGTCGTCGTAGTCTCCACTCAGAAAGACCTCACTCGCATCGGTCTGCACAGACGCATCGCTTGTCTTTTTTGAAGCACCAATCCGAGTCAGCGTTAAAAGCCGATCCAGCTCAGCAATGGCACTCCCACTGCCACTTCCTGCTCCTTCTGCTTTTGAAGCACCAGCAGAATCATCTAATTCTCCATCTCCTTCTAATTCTGCTCCGATTCTGCTTCCCGCTTTGCTCCCCTTCGAGTCCCCCATCAGCTCCATCAGCTCCCTCGCCCTCTTTTCCAGCCCTGCCTTCACTGCCTCGCTGCTCTGCAGTGCAAACTTCAGTTTCTCGTTCTCCATCGCCAGCTCCTCTGCCCTCGCGGCTGCCTCGTGCTCTCTCTCCTGTACACTGTCCAGCGCCTGCCTCAGCGCATTCATCTCGTCGAGCTGCGTCTCTGCTGTCTCCAGCTCCGCCAGCAGGTTCTCCTTCACCATCCTTTGCTCTTCCATCTGCTGCTTCGCCTCGAACAGCTCCATCTGGATCGTCTCCAGCGCTGCCACTTTCCGCCGCATCTCGTTGAACGCCCCCATCATCGGGTCTCTGCTGGCATCGGAATCATCGCCTTCTCCTTGTCCTCCCAACGATGCATTGCCAGAGGAAGAAGATGACGATGATGACGACAGCAATCCAGCTGCTTTCCTCTTCTCGGCAAACTCCTTCTGCCTCTTCGCCCGCTCTTCGGGTGTCATATTCGCGTTCCCTTTGTCTCCTTGCTGGTAAAACGCCAGTTCTCCCTCCAGCAGACTCAGCTGCCCTTTCAGCGACTCGATCTCTCTCTGCGCCTTTTCGAGCAGCTTCTTCAGCTCCGCGGCGCTCAGCTCGACGTTCACTTTCACTGCGTTTTTGACGGCCTTTGCACGTTTCCCGAATTGGAGTGTGGAAAGTGTCTCGAGGGCGTTCGTGCTGGAGGCTGAGCAGCAGATGATGAGCATCGTGCGGGAGTTCCCACCAAAGGTCTCCTGCAGCATACGCGTCAGTTTGGAGTTACGGTAGGGAATGTGGGTGACTTTCGGGTCGGTCAGGGCGTTGATCACATTGCCAAGGGCTGAGCAGATGGGATTTTTTGAAAAATAACAGATGAATTCGAGATATAACATGAAGTGAAAATAATTGAATGAAGATGATTAAAATTATTGTTTTCATAAAACAAAAGCCAAAAAACTCTTCTCAAACCCGAAAGAGACATGTTGATCTTCTTTGCTTCTTCGAGTGTCTGCCCTTCTGCTCCTGTTTGTGAGATCTTTTCAGAGCCAGCAAGATCCACCAGATACAGCCGCCCTGTCTTCACACCGCCTGTGATGCTGCTCTTCTGCTGGACGGTGACCATAAACACAGTGTGGGAACGAGACGACCGCTCGTTCATTCCTGTTGGAGTTTGAAAGGAAAGGGATGGAATGAGAGGGAGGAGGCGAATAGTTAAAAAAAAAACAATTTCAGAAGAACATCAGTTACAAAATGTTGAAATATTGATAATAAATAAAATGAAAATTTGTAAGTAATATAATCTCATTTTCATTTCTGCTTTAAAAAAATCAAACCAGTTGCAGCAGTTTTTCTTGATGAATCTCCCTTTTTTAAAAGCATCATAAAGTCTGCAGCATTTGAGCAGAAATATTCAGTAACACCAGCAACGTAGATTCCTTTCTCAACACTTTCGTGGATTTCAAGATTTCCTTTTGTAGCTATAAATAGTAATTACAAATTATTGTTAAATTTATTCGTTAACAACAAAATATCATACGATCGAGAAGATCAAGAATTCGTTCCATGTAGATTTCTACATAGCTAGCTTTGACAGTAAATTCAAGTTCTCTATCCGCATGGGAAATAGAATCAAAAAGATGGGAAATCATTCTTGGAACAATTCCTGCGGTATTTTCATCATAATCATCAGGTCCCTAAAAAAGATAGATTTTTAAAAATTTTCAACATGAAAACGTATACCATCATTGTGAAAGTTTTTCCTGAAGAAGTTTGGCCATATGCGAGAATTGTTCCGTTTATTCCTTGGAGAATATCTGCATACGTAAGTTTTTTTAACA
The DNA here is from genome assembly GCF_001643675.1 of Monocercomonoides exilis. Taxonomy (NCBI): domain Eukaryota; phylum Preaxostyla; order Oxymonadida; family Polymastigidae; genus Monocercomonoides; species Monocercomonoides exilis. The sequence continues at coordinate 1,159,213 of NW_027150559.1, forward strand.
GTTAAAAGAAAAAATTATTGCTTCAAAAAAAGAAAATTGTGAAAAAACCATTTATAATTGGACGCGCTGACTCATCGTAAACAGATGATTGCTCTGTATTCAAAGGAAACACTCTGTCGTAAACAAAATCTTTGTTTCCACCATCCATCTTTTAAAAAAAGCAAAGAAACAGGATTGATAGGAAAGCTATCTAAAATTTTAAAACAAAAATCATTACAAACAAGTAATTCTACGCTCTTTTTATCTGCTCCAAGATTCACACAAATTTTGCCATTCTTAGAAAGCTCGAGACCATTTAAAGGACGAAATCGACAAATAACTTGGACATTTCCACTGGGAGCCGCATTTGTCTATAATTGGAAACATTTGTTCAGACTTTCTAGCAAAAATAAAATTTGTTCAGCACACCATTGGCCAAAAATAAACCTTCACAAAATAATAGATCTATCCCGCAGTTATTTACATAACTTGATTGTTAAATTTTTGAAAGAGTGGTGGAAATGAGTTTTTTTGGAAAAAAGAAAATCAAACAACGATTTCAAATTCGAATCAGTGAACTAACTCGTCTTCCTCCTGCTTTGTGTGGAGCTACCTTTTCTGTGGGATGGGTTAGAGGTAACATGCTCTCTGCTTCAACAAGAAAATGTAGTGTTGATCATGGTGCTGCATCTTTTGCTCACGATATTTTTACCTTTGAAGGTCATATCATTGAACAAAAAGGAGAACCAAATCCCAAACCAATTATATTTTATGTAAAGTGCCATCTACCACCTTCAATTCATCGGGTTCTTGGTGAAGTTAGGTTAGATTTAAAGGATGTTTATTTAGCAAAGGGTATTTTTAAAGGAACTTTCCCTATTGCTAAAACATCCATGCTACCTGGGACTCGGTTGTCAGTTGAAATCGTGTCATCTGATCCAACAGCACCACTTGCTCTCATGCCTGATTCCACCTGCAGAAACGTTGTTGTTAAAGAAGGAGATGCTGCTGCAAAGCGTGGAGCTGAAAGAGCAGCAGCATACGAAAACGTAAAATTGTTTCCATTTTTCAATGCCGAAGAGTTAGAAAAACTTCGAGAACTTCAGCCAAAATCTCCGCAAATTAGTCCAGTTGTAGTTGAAGAAACGATTGAGCCTGCTGAGCAAAGCGATGCCCTTGTAGATCAACAAGAGCATCGCGAAGAGCCCGTTAAAAAAGAAGAAAAACAATCTGATGTTGATGAGGAAGATGAAAATGCTGGGAATAACCAGAGGGTACGTGAGTTGGAAGCAGAATTAATTCGCGAAAAGAAGCAGAGGGAAGAAGATGTCGAAGAACTGAGGAGAAGAAACGTTGAAACAGAAACAGTTTTAGAAAAAGAAAGAGAAGAAATTGCAAATAAAGAGATAAAATTTGGGAAAAGTCTTGCTGAAGCCAAAGAAGAGATCGAGAAACTGCACGTGGCTTTGAAAGAACAAGAATTGCAGAATGAGAAAAACTGTCTTGCTGAGAAAGAGAAAATGGCAGAGTTGGCTGAACTGCGCAAAGAACTGGAAGCGAAGAGCAGTGAAATGCAGATGTTGAATGAAGAATATCAGAAAGCAGAAGAGAAGATTCAGGAGCTGAGTCAATCATTTGAGTCCTCAAAGCAGTCTGTCGAAGTATCTCAACAAGAGAAAGCGAAGATGGAGCAAGAAATTAATTTACTGAAGGAGCAAGCTGAGGCAGGAAGAATGGTCAGTTCAGAAGTCGATGACTTGACTGAGCGGCTTTCAGAGCTTGAAAAAGAGCTTGAAAAAGAGAGGAACGAAAAAACAGCTATTGAAGAGAGGATGACTTCAGTAGAATTACAGCTGCGTGCTGACATTGGAGGAAAAACGGAAATGATAGCAGATAAACAGAAAGAGATTGAAGAATTAGAGCAGAAAATTCAGACTGCTCAGGGATCTTTAAGAGATGCTTGTCTGATGCATGAGAAGGAAATTTGCAAGTTAAAAGAAGAGCACGAAACCACTCAGAAAACACTGCTGAGCAAAGAAAACGAGCTCAGGCAGCTCGAAGACAAATTAGCTCAAATGGAGCAGAAGCATCGTGAGTGCGTTGACTCGAATGAACAGCTCATTTCCGCCAAGGATGCAGAAATCAGCCAACTGAAAGCAGATCTGAGTGTGCACACGCAGGAGCTGCTGGGTGCGCTTGACCGGCTGCAGAATGCGATTGACGCGAGCAAAAAGCTGGAGGAAGAGAAAGACGAGCTGAGCGGGCTGAACTCGGAGGCGTGAAGCATCAGCGACAAAATGAGGGCGGACTGCGAGAAGCTGGAGGAGGAGAACAGCGAAAAGGAGCAGAGAATCGCAGTGATGCAAGGAGAAGCAGAGGAATTGAATGAGCAGATTGAAGCGTTAAGAAAACAAGTGATGGAAGAAAGTGAAAAGAGGGAGGAACTGGAAAAAGAACAAGAGAAGATGAAAAGCTTGATCGAAGAGGAAAAAATGAGATTTTCTGAGGAGCGGCAAAATATGCAAGAAGAGATGGAAATTTTGATTCAAAATGCTCAAAGGGCTGAAAATGAGCTGAAAAGCCGAGAAAAGCAGTGGGTGAGTGAGATTGAAGAGAAAGAACGGCAATTGAAGCAGAATTTACAGGTAAGAGAAGCACTGGAGCAGAAAAACGAACAGAACATGCGGTTGATGAGACTGAATGCTAAGTTAGAAGCACAAGTCGCTGCTTTGGAGCGCGAGAAGGAGGAGACTTCAATGAAACTTGCTTAGATTGAAGAAAACTTCCAAAAAAGCAGTGTAAAAGCGGAGGCAGAGAAGAAGGAAATGGTCTTTACGCTAAGTGCAATGCAAAAGGATCTCGTAACAGAAAAAGAGCTGAGGAGGAAGATTGAAGAAGAATTCAAGATAGAAATAGACAAAAGCCAGACAAAAATTGAAATGATTGCAAATAAGAGCAAAGAGGCTATTAAAGCGTTGCAACAGAAGGAAAACGAAATGAAAGACTTGCTGAGCAGCCAACAGAAGACAATGAAGGAGGAGCAGGAAAAGAATGCGAAGGAAATTGACCAGCTGAAGGAAGCAAGAAGGGAAATCGAAGAGCAGATGAGGAAAAGGGAAGAGGCGATGAAGTTAGAGAAAGAGCGGTTGGAGGAGGAAGTGGCTGCGGCAGAAGCGGAAGCAGCAAAAGAGAAGGAAAAGAAGGAAAAGATGCGCAGCCAGCTGGCTATTTTGATGGATGGCCCGGCGACAGAATCAGACAAGGCAGAGATCATTGCAGAAGAGAAGGAGAAAGAGGCAGAGGAAAGGAAGGAGCTGGAGGATGAGATCAAAAAATTGAAGGAGTTGGCAAAGAAGACGGAGGAAGAGTTGCGAGAGGAAAGCAAGAGAAAGTTGCAAGAGCAGAAAATGGAATGCAAAATGGCCATTGAACTTAAAGAAAAAGAACATGACGCAGAGATAGAAAACTATTGCGACATGGTTCAGAAACTGAAAAGGAAAATGGAAGTATTGCTTGCAGAAAAGAACGAAATCGAAATGCGAATGGATGCGCTTTCGGAGGAGATCGAAGCACATTCAATGGATGAAACAAATATGATTGAGCGTCTGAAGCGCGAACGTGAAGTGCTCCTGCAGGAAATGGAGGAAAGAGAAAGAGAGCGGAACAAGAAGTATGCAGAAGAGATAGCCCAGCTGAAGGAAGCGAATGAGGACGCGATGGATAGGCTGGTGCAAGGATTCGAAGAAGAGAAGGCGCTGCTGGAGGCGGACGAGATGCTGACAGCACAGAAGTTGGATGAGGCACAAAGGGAAAATGAAGCATTGCTCAAGCGGATTGAAGAACTTGAGAATGATGGCTTAGAATTGAGGGAACAGCGGAAGGAGGTGGATGCGCTGGTTGCAGAAAAAATGCAGATGATTGCTACTTTGGAGCAGGAAAATAACAACTTTGAGATGGGACTCGCTGAAGTGGAAGGGGAATTTGCAGAAAGATTCAAAAAACAAAAGGAAATTTCCTTAGCACTTGAAAGCGAAAGAGAAGAATTGGTGAAAAGACACTTGAAAGAGCTGGAGGCTCAAGAGAAGGAGAAGCAAAGGGTTTCGGAGCTGATCAGCGCCTTGAAGCAGGAAATTGAAGAGCTGCAGAAGGAAATAGATGAAATCAATGAGAATGTTATTCAGGAGCGGCAGGCGGAAGAGGAAGAGAAGAAGAAGTTGGAGCGAATGATTGAGCAGCTCAAAGAAGAGCAGATGAAAGAAAGCAAAGAGAAAGCCGCAAATGCCCAGGTTTTGCTGGAGACGCAGCAGATTTATCAGCAGAAGGAAGGGCTGCTGAAGAAGGAGATTGAAAGACTGAAGGGAAATCTGCTGGCTGTGGAAAAGGAATGCAATGAAGCGAAGGCGAATGTGATTCAGTTGAGAGCAGAGAACGAAGAGGTCAAAGAGAGAATTGAATCAAAAGCAGCTGAAGAAACTGCTTTGGCAGCCAAATATGAGAAGGAAGAGAAGGAGCTGAGTCAAAGAATAGAAGCACTTGATGCTTTGCGGAATGAATTGAAGAGAGAAAATGAGGGACTTAAGAATCGATTACAGAAAGCAGAGGCAGAAAAAGCAGAAGCCGCAGATGCTGCCAGAGAAGAATTGAATGAAAAAGAAGAGGAGCTGACGATGGCGAGCGAGCAGCTGTTGGATCTTGATCAATCAGTCAAAGAGAAGGTGAATGCGATTGAGAGATTGAGCCAGCAAGTGAGGGAGTATGAGGAGAAAGAGGAAGAAGAAGCCAAAAAAATGAAACAGAGGAAAGACGCTATGATGCAAACAGATCAAGAAAAGAAAGAAGAAGAAGAAGAAGAAGAGAAATTGGAAAAAGATGATTTGATCGAAGACGCTGCTTGTGATACTTCAGATTTGTGCTTTATGGAAGAATTTGGTGTTCAGACTGAAGAAGAAAGTGTTCAAGGATTAGCTGTTTCTAATAACGCTCCACAAGAGGAATCAACAGAAATGAAGATGACAAAAGACGAGCCTAATGAAAGTGCAATAAAATCTGACGAATCATCCAATGAAGCAGAAGAATTGAATGAAAAGAAAGAAAAATCACAGAGCGAAGCTGAGTTTATTAAAGAAGACAGTTTGGAAGCTGAGCTTAGCCACATGCAGTTTCAGCTGAAAATTGCGCAGAAAGAAATCGAAGACGAAAAGAGCAGAAGAGAAGCTGCTGAAAAGGCGCTGGCGGACATTCAAGAAAAGAAAGCTAAAAAGGAAGCAAGAAAAATGGAAGAAGAATCGAAAGAGAAGGAGAAGAAGAAGGAGGAAGAAATAAAGGAAAATACTTTGTTGAGTGAACAAGGCAAAGACAATTCAATATTAAAACAAGCAGAACAAGAATCTCTTTCTGTGAAAAATCCTCCGTCTCCTCGTTCGTCAATAGCAATCTCTACACAAATACAAGAAATCCCGTTGAAGCAGCCAACGTCTCAGTCATCATTACAGTTTGCTTCAGATGCTGCGTCGCTTCTGATGTGGAATCCAAATGTGCCATCTTCGCAGAGCTTTTATTCCAAACAGCTTTCTGAGTTTATCTCCACTCTGCCTTCAATCCTGTTTAATTCCTTGTTTTTATACCCGCATCTCTTTATTAATTCTCCTTCTGCGTATTCTTTGCTTGTCCCCATTCCAGCTTCATTCCCACCGCTGCCTCAGCTACTGCTTGTAATGGCCCGACCAGAAACGCCACTGCACATCATCAAGTATCCTCCAGTCACTGAATACCCTGTCACATATGTTCGCAGCATTCCCTTGCGTTTTGCTCTTTCTGTGCCAGCTTCTTTTTCACCGCTCCATGTTGCAGAATATTCGGAAGATGAAGGCGGATCATCTGCTGCTCCGATGTGTGTTCCGCTGGCTGCTGTGCTTCTCTGCCGCGTCTGCTTCCTTCTGTTGAACAAAGACCAGACACCACCGGTACCAGCTTTGAAACATGCTGCCTCGTTCTCAGTGTCACCTATCCTCGCTCCTTCAAACGTCCCTCCGCTTCCTCTGGACTCTTCTTCTTCTTCTTCTTCTTCTTCTTTGTCTTTGTCTTCCTCTTCCTCTTCCTCTCCTCATTCTTCTCTGACACATTCAGATTCCATGGTGGATATTCACAGCCCTCGCGAGCCTCCGCCAATGTTCCGTCTGAACGAAGCAGCCGACTGCCCTTCTCTGCGCCATTGCTTATCTCTGCTGCTTTCTTTGCTCGTGCCAGCCATCGTCCGCGACTTGTCTGTGTCTTCACAGTCGCCTCTTCTGCACTCAGCTGCCTTTTGGCTCGGCATCTGCTTCTGCCTCCTCTCCTTTTTCGCGAAGATGAGAGAGAGCACAAAAAGCCCTGTTGCTCTTGCTGTTGCTGCTGCGACTTCGACGCCGCTGCGTCAGAGCGTTCCCCCTCGACCTGCTCAGAAACGAGGACTGCACTCAAAAACTGGATCGTTTTCTTTGCGCTTTCTTTCGCGTTCGTCATCATCTTTGAACTCTCCTTTGGCGGCTTCTTCTACTACTTCGTCTTCTCCCCCACCTTCTCCTTTGTCTGTTTCTTCAACTTCTCCTTCACCTTTTTCCTCTTCCTCTGCTTCTGCTTCTCCATCTCCTTCTTCTCTGCAGCATTCTTCGAGTTCTCTTCGGTTCAGTGAGTCTAACTCCTCAATGCTGCTTTCATTGCTGAATACAACCATTGAGCTTTTGCTTAGCTGCTGCAATTACATCATCCATCGGGTGGGCAAGTTTTATCTCCAGACAGAAATGAACAAGCATGTTACAGTGGAGATTCTGAGAGCACTGGAAATGGAAATCAGAGGGGGATTCAAGCACACAAAGAATGCAAATGTGTTAGAGTTTGTTATTTTCTTTAGTGTTGTTGTTTCTTTAATATTGGCTGTGAAAAAAAAAATAATTAACATATTTCTTTAAAATCGTTTGATTTTCTCTCTTTCTCATTGTCAACTTTTGTTTTTCGTTCACACAGATATTCTGACGACACAACAGCTGGTCTACTAGCCACATTAACCAGCATCCACGCCCACCTTCAGAAGCTGTCATCACCCGACGACCCTCAAAAGCGAATCTTATCCACCTCTGTTGTCGATGCCATTATAGCTGAGATTCTGCAACAGTACTCAGCATCACTGGCCAACCACCTTTTGAACTTCGAGACACGCTTCTCCGTCTCAATGGGCTTCCAGCTGCGGATGATGTGCACAGAGATCGGTGACTGGGTGCGCCTGCACTGCCCGCGCCTCAGCCACCCAGCCTCACTCTGCCGCTCGTCTTCCAAACAGCCACGTGCAGCTTCGCCTTCAACTGCCTCGTTGATGTTCGTTCCGCCATACTCGTCGCTCGACGACCTGCTGAATCCGCTCTGTGAGATGAGCATCGCTCTGACGACGGACATGACGCTGCTGCTGTCGTCTGCCACGCGCAAGGAGCTCTGCCGGTCGCTCTCTGTGCGTGCACTGGCAGTGCTGCTGCAGCGCATCCAGCCGTGTCCCATGTCTGGCACCGTCCCACCAAAGGAGGTGCTCGACGACATTGTGGTGCAGCGCCGCTTTGAAGAGAAAGAGGCGCTGTGGGAGAAGGAGACGGAGTGCCGAGCAGCAGAAGCTGATATTTGCGCAAAGCGAGACGACACGCTGATAGAAACAGATGCAATTAACGTTGAAGTATTCAATCACATGCTGTATGCAAGTAATTTTGTGCATGTTGCTCCTGCTGCTTCCGCTTCTTCCGTTGTGTCTGGAGCAAGTCGTATTTCAGCGTGTTCAGCCACTTCGGATTCAGCTTCAGCTTCGTCAAGTTCGAGTTCCTTGTCAGATTCTGTTGCTGAATCAGTGGCCACACAAGAAAAGGAAACATCAACAGTCATTTTGATTGAGAAAGAAGCAAAAGAAGCAAAAGAAGATGATCAGCCAATGACGGAAGATGCGAAGCGCATGGAGGAGCAAAAAATGTTAGCGCAGTTGACTGAAAAGATTGAGCAGCATGTGATTGATCAGCTTGACAGCCAGAGCAAAAACAAAGGCAAAGCCAAGGGAAAAGTAAGTGGTCAACAGGGTCTGCTTTTGTCGCCTGTGCAGTCTGCACATCGCAATTTCAAATTGCTTTGTTCATCGTTGACTTTGTTTTTGGAGCCAAGAAATTCAGATAATTCGACGTTTCCAAGTGATTCTTCATTTAGTTTGCTTGACTGTAAACTTCAGACAGTTCTGTCTATGTCTATTGTTTAAATGTTATATATGTAGATTTTGTAGATTTTTGCTTTTCGGAAAATGATTTTGATATGTACATTAAACTTTTATTGGTCAGATCGTCAATTAGTTGATTTTTCATTTATTACGAGCATGCCTCTTAATTTATTGTTTTATTTTGTGTGAAATTGTTCGAATTCGATTTGTTTTAATTATAAAGATGTTTCCTATTAGTTTCTTCTTCTTCTTTGTTTTTCATAAAAGTTTCTTTTTGATAAATAAATCTCTCTCTTTATTTTTTCGATAACTTGTGTTTGGTGTAGTTATCCTTATATTTTTGTTTTGCAGTCCGAACATTCTGTCAAAATTCTTCATTTTGTTAATATTTTTCGTTTCTCATTGATATGTAAAAAACACTAATTGATTAATGCAATGTCTTTTTTGGAAACAGTGACTTTAAAATAAAATCAAAAATATCAACTTCCTTTTTGAAAATCAACTGAGCGAGGAAATACATGCAGATAGCAAAAAGAATAACATGACAATATAACTATGAAAGAAAATATACGACAATAAATAATTTTCAAAACATATTAATCAAAAATAGCTAGAAAATCACAGACATAGTTTTGAGACAATTGTTTATGAAAAATCTATTTTTCGTTCATTTTGAAAAAATGAAAGGAATAATAAATGAAAATGAAAATGAACAGTCATGAGAAAAAACATAAAATAATAATAATTATTATTATTATTATCCTATTTCTTTTGGTTCATCAATCCATTTCACTTGCAGATTCAAAGCAACTGTCCACTGGAAAAGTCCACAAAATATAGCAAGAAACATGTTGTTTCAATTAAAATGAAGATAAATGTCAATTTCATGAGGCAAAAAATAGATAAATTTCATTTCATAAGTGTGATAGCTGATGATTGCATCTTCATATCCTTCTTCCTCCATTTTTTCAAATATGTTTCTTTTTATCACTTTCTGTTTGATTCTATTTTCCTTATAGTTTTCTTCTTCTCCTTTTGTTTCATTTGTTTCGTCAGACTCATCGTCCAATCTTCGTGAAAGAAGGTGAAAGAATTTCAAACATGCCTCCGTTTTCTCTCTTTCCGTACTTAAAAGCATTGTTTCTTCTAATATCAAATTAAATGCACCGCCTTCCAGCAAATATTCAATTTTCAAACTCCTATTTTCAATTATTCTGTAAAAAAGATAAAAGTATTCAAAAGTGATTTCTTTGAAATTTTTCTTTGATGATCTGTACACTTTAACAATGTTTTCAATCAGATGAATATTATCTTCGCCTCCACGACATCTTTCAGAAACGTAATATTCTATAATTGATAAAGTCCATCTTTTAATTGTCCACACATTTGGCTTTTCTTTTTCTTTTTTCGCATCTTTCTTCCAATCCACTCCTCTATCAAGCTCCTCTAATTCTCTCGCAGCTTCACTCACGAAATGAAGCTCTTCCACATATTCTTTTAATTCTTGTTGATGGACAATTCTGTAAAACAAAAACTTCCAAGTCGATTGATATGCAAGTTGAGTGAGGTTGCGATGTTCCTGGTGGTATTTGATGATTTCCACAATCTGATTCAAATACAACTCTTTTCTAGCTTCCTATAGATTCATTTTAAAATTAAATAAAGATTAAAAAAGATGTAATGATCCATGATACCTTGACATTTGACAGTTCACTCAAAGATAGCAAAGCCATTTCTACGTCTTTTTGTGTTTCTTCGTTTTTCTCCTTATTTGAAGAGACTTTTAAAAGACAACGTAAACAAATTGAAAGAAATTCATCTGTCTCGTATATTCCAAATAGTAATGCATAACATTCACAAAAATCAACCAGCAAATTTCCATTCATATCTTCTTTCTTTTCTTCATCAATTATCATAGTTTTAAATTGGTAACGCAACCAAGAATCGCAAGTAAACGAAACGTGAACACGTTTCAAAGCTTTTAAATATCCAACACGTTTTGATATCAAAATGAAATTTTCCAATGAAATTTTCTTCCCTTTCATTATTTCTTCAATTATATAATACACATCGTCATTGTAGAAGGATTCCAATTCTTTAATATTGATTTTGTTCATTTCATTGTAAATTTCATCAAATTTCTGTTTTTGTTCAGAAGTTGTACAATGTTCAAGTCGAAAAAACAATTCTGTGGATTAGATATTAGCGAAGAAAAAAAAAAGAAAGAAAGAAAGGATATTTAAAAAAAAAAAGTAATCATTAAAACCGAAAATGAAAGAAGTCTGATTATGTTCTTGTTGATAAGGTCTAAGGTGTTATTTCATCCATAAATCAAAGAATCAGAGCGTTCAAATTTGTAAAAATTTTTTGATATTTCATTATTTGATGTCTCAAATTTAAAAAGAAACAAAAGATAAACTCATTCATATTTATGTTGAGATTTGCTATTACGATAATTCAGTTAAAAAATAATGGTTTTATTTTTTGAATGCATCTGATATTTGATGCACTGTATTTGTCAACTCTATTCATCATATTATTAAAATTATTTAGAAAAAAATCTTTGTGTAAAATTTTCTCATTTTTTTTATTTTTTGTTTTCTTTCTCTTTCTATTAAAATTGAACAAAAAATGCATATTTCGTTTTTGCAAGGGTTTTCTTTTGTTTTTTTTTTTAATTTTTCCATAAAAATCTGATCAAGAATACAGAATTACGAGAGTGTGACAAAAGAATAGAAACGATAAGTGTGTCGAATCTGCTTCATATCCATTCTCTTTTAATTGCAAATTCATTTTTGAAAAAAACAAATGTTCTCAGAATTAACAATGAAAAATTTTCATTTTTGCAACTCAAGTCGAACAAATAACAAACAAGATGGATGCAATTGCTGAAAAAGGGGGAACAAATTTTTTTCAAGAGTTATCTTCAAAAGAAGAGGTTTTAAGTTTATTTATTTTTTGATATTGAAACATTCCACATTTGTTGTTAAAATTATTTATGTAGAATTGTTTTCTGAAACAGAGCACTTCCACTGAAAGAATATATTCAGAAAATCCACAAATTGAATGGAAGGATTGAAGAAATAGATAAAAGTGAACTTTTTTTATATTTTTTCAACAGAAATATTTTTGTGAATTTTCAGAATGATCAAAGAAATGAAAGCGCATTTGGACAATGTCCTGATGTTATTAAAGCAAATAGGATATTGCAAAATAATCAATAGAACAATTAGAAATGATGCATATTCTATTCATTGTCAAAAAAAAGCCAGAGATGATGATGAAAATGAGAAAATAAAAAGATGAGAAGCTTATGACTGATCATTGCGAATGTTATCTTTTGCTTAACGAGGAGCTTTTGTGTGAAGTGCTTTCTATTTGCGTGCCCTGTCTTCTGAAAGTTTCTTCGAAGAAAGAGGAAAAAATGGAAGCTCAAGGGGAAGTGGAAGTGGCATTGCTTGCATTGAGCAAGACAGGATATCAAGAATGAGTGTTTATATTTTTCTTTCATTATATTGATTTTTTTCCCCTATATTTCTAATATGTTTATCGAACGAGAACTGTCCCATTGGTGCTTAACCCGCACCCTGGTGCCAAACCCGCCCCCTCTCAATTTTGCAAAACACAAATATAATTGTTTTTATTTCTACAGATTTCTTCATATTCGCTTAAAAAAAGAAAAGGAATATATGATTGAAATGAAATGATTTCATTAAAATGTTCTGCAAAAGTTTATAAATAATTAAATATCAATCTTCAAATAACTTTGAACAAAGCATTCTCCATTGTCGCTAGAAGTGAGAACAGCAAAAGCATTATTCATTTGTTTTTCTTTATTGATCTCAACATTTCGCGGTTCCAAACTTTTTTATTGATAAAAGAAAGATCGATAGAAAGAAACTACAACGACAAAGAAGAATAATATTTTTTGCGATATTCAATTTCTTTTTTACTAAAAGCCGGTGAAAGTGCTCTTTGAATTGGCTTTTCAATTTCCATTTTTCTTCTTTCCTCAAAATAGCTTCCTCTACTTACATCATCGTGCACGATTTCATATATTTTCTTTTTCTTTTTCTGCTTCATTTCTCTTTTATCTTCATCTGAAGTAGAGCTTTACAAAATAATAAAAATTTTTTTTCAAAAATGCTTTGTTTAAAGGTTGAAGAAGTCGAAGAAGCTTTTAAATTTTCAATTTCTTTATATTTCGATCGAATAAATTCAAAATACTTTTCAGCATCTTCAAGTTGTTTTTTCAACTCAAAGCTATCCAAATCTTCAATAATTGTTGTTGAATTTAATTCGTGATCATCAGATGGAGAAGAACAGGTAGGAATGTTTGATGAAGTTGATTTTGCGGAGTTTTCTTTTTCTACAGAATAAATATCTGATGGTTTTGATGAAGCTGAAACACTTTGCCTTTTTGGTGGAGAATAGCCTCCAAAAAGTTTTTCACGCCAATCTTGAGACGAAGAATGAAGATCTTCTTTCAATGCAGAGGTTTCAATAGGTGCTCCTGCCACTCTTGAGAGCACAAGGGCCGCAGCAACAGGCCAAACTCCTTTCTTTATGAATGCTGCTTTTATTGTTGAAAGTGTCCATGCAGATGCCAAGGCTTCAGGAAGAACTTCTGCGAGTTGTGTTCGATAAGAAGAGAGGGAGAATGGAGATGGAATGACAAATTTGTTGTTCAATGTTGATTTCAGTCGAGAAAAGATACAGGAATCGCACGGTTGAAGAAAGTGTGTCATGCTGGGTGGGAATCGCTTCAAAATGATGTTGTTTTTTTCAGCGGCTTCTATTACAAATTCATCATTATGTGTTGAATGATTGTCCATCAACAGAAGAGCGCTATGAAAGCTGGTTGGTTTGACTTTCTCTGCGATTAATGGAATCCAACAATTGATCATGATATGTCTGAAGATTTCTTTCGAAATCCACCCCGAAGAAGAGTTGATATATCTGATATCAAATGATGATAGAGAACGAAACTCTTTCGGGAGTGTTTTCTTAGGGAAAAGAAGAAAACGAGGCAACGAAGATCCGTCAGCGCAGACACAGAGGCAAATTGTGGCATTCGGTTCTTTTGGAGGCGATGGAACGGCTGGAGGAGTTTGATCTTTGAAGCAAACAACCAATTTTGATGATGATTCCCCGCAAGTGATTGAAGTTTCGTCGAAATTGCATATGTCGGATGATGTGATGTTATAGTCTGAAATTAAAGCTGACAGTTCTGAAAACCATCTGCTAATTCTTTCTTGTGACTGTGCTTTGATTTTTGCAACTTCTATTGGCCTAGCAATAGCGGCTTTCAAAATTTCGCTTCGTAGAATTAATTTGTATGTATATTTTTTATTGATCATTTTCAAATCATTCTTAGTTTTTGGATCATTTTCAATCAGATCAACACACCAAACCATTTAAAAAAGTTTAAAAAAACTTTGAAAATGAATATTACAAACCATGTTTTGCACATCACGAATTCGAACAATTGTTTGGTTAGACAATAGAACCAAAACTTGGTTTTCAATTGTTTCCAACTGGTTGTCTGTGAATATTTGTGGATGTCCATTCCTTCCGACCTCTCTTCCTGCTTCCTCTGCTCTTATCCCTCGTTTCCAAGCATCCTTTGGAATAACTTTGGCTTTCATAGCAGTTGAATATTTAACTTTGAAACTCTGCCGAATTGCAAATAGCTTTTTTGATGGGGATTTGAACGCGCGATGTTCTTAGTTGCCAGAACTCTGTTCAATTGAGATGATGATAATTCTGTTTTTTCTGTCATCAAAATTGGGAATGATCAATTACTCCAGAATTATCAAAATTAATGTTTCTATCATAGGCAATCCTTTTCAGATGGATGGTTTGTTATTTTGTAAATATATATCTTTATTGAAACAATGAAATTATCAACTTTCCAAATTTTTGCAGAAAATCAAATATGGGAATGAAATAAAAAATAGCAACATTCAGCTGGAAGAAGACATGATGAAGAAGAAGAACGATTGTTTTTTCATTATAAAACACAATTTCGATTGTTTTTGAAATGTTTTTATTTCTATTGTTTATAATAATAAAAAACAACAGAATGCTGCATTAAGAGGGGGCGGGTTTGGCACCAGGGTGCGGGTCAAGCACCGATGGTATTTGAATGAAATCAAAGAAATCATCAAAAATCATCAGGAACGCAACAATCTTTGAAAGTTCGCATGTCAGCGTGCTTGGCGGTTGTTGATAAATCGATTATTTTTCGATGTGAATTTAGAAGAGGTGATTGTGAATGAGCTGCATTTTACGAGAGAAGCAAGAAGAGAATTGGTAGAATCGATGAAATGTGTAATTTGGAGAGAAGGGAAGAGGAAAAGGGAGGAAAAATTGAGAAAGAAAAGATCATCATCGGGAGATGGTTATCAGAAATTTATGATTTCTTTCATTTGTGCAAATTGAGGAATGAAGAATTTTTCGACTTATCAACAGCATTGTGAGAGTGTTTCGAGCTGCAAGAAAAAATAAAAGAGAAATTTGCGACTGGCGCATTTATTCCTTGAGGAATGCAGCAGAAAATAGAAATGTGAACGTTGAAGGGTTTCAAAAAGTCGGAGCTGTTGATGCTGTTTAGGAGTGACACAAAAACGAACAATGCATGTTATTTTTTATGAATGTTTCAAGGAAATTGAAATGGAAGAAGAAAGATGGAAAAGATAAAGCGAAAAGAAAGGACCAAAATAGAGATGTTTGAAAGGATGAAAGAAGAAGTATGAAGATTGCGTTATCGAACTGCACTTTGCCCAAATCAAAGGAGTTCATCGCGATTATTATTTGAGCAGAAAGCTGGAAAGCTATTCAATACATCCGGAAAGAAGATGGCTTTTTTTCATTGAGTTCGTGTGACACATCGTCATCTTGGAAATGTGGAAAAAAAGAATGCGGAAAAAAAGAAAGAGAAGAAGATGAAGCATGATGATAACGGCAGGAAATAAATAAATGAAAAGAAATATGAAGAAAAGAGACAAACCATGATATTATTTTTGATTCTGAAGAGATGGCTTCAGCTGGATTTGCTGTATTATCAATAAAAAGCATTTGATTCCCATTCATATCAGTCTTTACCCTGTTGATGTCTTTCGCTT
The DNA here is from genome assembly GCF_001643675.1 of Monocercomonoides exilis. Taxonomy (NCBI): domain Eukaryota; phylum Preaxostyla; order Oxymonadida; family Polymastigidae; genus Monocercomonoides; species Monocercomonoides exilis. Next base: position 1,174,537 of record NW_027150559.1, read on the forward strand.
CTTCTTCTTCTTTTTCTTTTTCTGCTATCACTCTTACTTGTCTTCATTGCTTTTATCGACATTTCAATAATAGACCATTTTATCCACCATTTTTGCTTTGACTTCGTCTTCATATTCATCTTCATCTTTGTTCCGCAGGTTGTTCGTTGGAAGCGTTCAAAGGATGCTATCAAACATATACAGCTGATTTATGCTGCAGTTGCTGGGTCGTGAGAATGCTGAGTGAGTGAGCTTTGGGAGAAGACAATGTGAATGTCTTTGGTTTGGATCGCTGTTGGAAGAAGAGGGGAAAGAGAGGGATATGGAATAATATTCGAAAGAATGAAAGAGGAGTTTGGGAGAAGAAAGGAGGACGAAATGAGGACGAAAGAGGACAAACAGTAATAATTGGAGATTATTATCTGAAAGAATGAAAAAAATGTCAAACAGAAGCATTTTTTGGGGAGAAGAGGTTGTTAGGTAAAAAAGAAATTGGATGACAGACGAGCCAGCTGTCTCTTACAGAAAGGCAATTTACACTCACAAAAGACTGCTTGTGAAGAGGAGTCATTCGAAGCTAGAAGAAACGCAGGCGCGAAATAAGAAACTGTTGAATCTGAATGCGTTCATGTGTCACAATTCTTTTTGAACTGTTTGAGGTTTCAATGAATTGTTTTCTTTGCTGTTGGAAATGTTGGAGCCGAAATAGGAAAAAATGAATGGTTATATGTGTTTTAAATTCCAGTTTTTTACTTCAGGAATGTTCCTTTGCACTTCAACTGTAAATGAAGCATGCGATAAAAAAAAAGAAAGTCTCATCACTTTTGAAAAACAAATAAGTGAATAATGAATAGAACAAATATTAATTTGAAAAGTTTGTTAACAAAAGTTAAATGAATTTTTTTTAACTTTTGTTTTAATATTCATTTTTTCTTGTTTATGTCCGATATTAATTTGCAGAATCATATTTATGTGAAAAATTTTTGATCAAATAATATAATATTTAATCAATTATTTAATTATCTGTTTTAATTGGGCATGAGCGGATGTTCGCTTTTTTTGATTTGTCTACTCATCGCCAAAGCGTTTGAAGAACAAGATGTGTTTCGATTTTTTGAGTCAGAACAACAGGATACTTGCTCTGAAACATATCTGCACAATAACCGTGCTTATTCAAATAAAGGAGGCCCAGAAAATAAATATTTATGTTTAAAGAACGCTCATGCAAGTTTGATTTTACTAAGTATATTTTCTGAAGTGAAAGGATTGCATCAAGTTCCATCAAGTGCGTTAAATTCGTTTTTTGAATTCTTCAACTCCTCTGCTTTATTACAAAGTATTGCAATTGGATACACAAATTATCCATTTATGATAATTACAGGAAAATCAACTGTAATTGTGGATTCCTGCATTTCTCACCAAAAATTGGTAACTCCATTTCATTTGCAAAGTGGGACAATCTGCCTTTCAAACCTGAGTTTGATCCCCCAAAAGAATCTTTGTCCTTCCAGCCTCATATTTTCATCTGATGATTCGAATTCTGTCATTTTGAGAAATTCCATCGTTGCAGATCTGACTGTTTCATCATCGGACTATTTCCTGTTGTCTGGAAAGAGCAAAATGAAACAGATTGATCATTGTGCCTTCAGTAACATGTCTGTGAAATATGACAAGAACAGTGATTACCAGATGGACCATTCATACTTGTTCAGTTCAATGGAGAACAGCCTCATTTATTCGTGTGTGAATGTCTTTGAAGGAGGGATTTCGAGTGGATCTTATTCTTCACACGAATTTGTCTGCAAAAACACAACAATAAGCAACGGGAAAAGAGAAACAAATGCTCTTCAGAAAAAAAGAAAAACTGAATATTACAGATAGTCAATCGTTTTCGTTGTGTGAATGGATTGATTGCACAGCACCACAAGGAGGCGCTCTTTATGTTCATGACAATGAAAATGCTATTCTCACTGTTGAAAATTGTTCATTTTCAAGATGCATTTCTTCAACAAAAGGTGGAGCAATATATGCTTTGAAGATTGCAGAATGTATTGTGCGACACACAACATTTGCTGAATGTTCAGCACAAGCCACCTCGGACTTTGGAGGAGGAGGAATTATGGCTGAGAATGCGTATGTCCAGTCAATGGTTGATGATTGCTATTTTCAAAACTGTTCTTCGGGAAACGATGGAGGGGCAATAAACCTACGACCAACAATGACAATTAAACAAAAACGTTGCATTATTAATTCTGTCTTTTTGCTTTGCCATTCAACACTTGATTGTGGAGGCGCTGTTATGCATTGGAACTGCACTGATCAAGTTGTAATTTCAAATTGTTTATTTTATCATTGCTCTTCATTTTATGCAGGTGCAGTTTGCTTGTTGCTGAATACAAATAATAATGGTATTTTGTTTTATTACTGTTTCTTTCATAACAATACTTGTAATGAAGGTGGACGTGATATTATTCTTCATGGTTCAACATCTAATAATATTGATCCAACTTGCTATTCGACAAGGCAAACATCATACAGAGTTAGTACAAATTGGAATCAGACTTCAGACAGAAGCGAATGGCTTCGCAATGATTTTGGAAATGTGAGATTTGTTTCTTCAACTGATTCACAACCAAAAGGCAACGACACATATGCTTGTGGAATTTATGAATCATATCCATGCAGCACGATCAGCCGTTGCCTCACACAACTCATTCCAGACTTGGTTCCCAATGTAGAAGTATCTTCGGGAACGATTATCGAAACAAATAGTTTTGATTGTGGAGTCAACACTTTTACTGTTTATGGCCAAAGCAATATGAGCACAGCAATCCATTCAGAATTTGAAGCATCTGGGTTGTCTCTATTTTCAGTCTCAACAGGCACATTGGCTGCCAGAGACTTTGTTCTTGTGCATGACTCGGATCATCCGAATAATCGTGGGTCAAGGCTGTTTGAGATAAGTGGAGCAGGAGGAATGAGCATCAGCAGAGTGAACATAACTTTTGGGAGCAGACAATCAGCAGAAACAGCATTTTCGACAGAACTGATCAATGCCCAGAATGGGATGTTTCAGATGGAACATGTGAACTGGGCAAAGACGATTTCCAGAAATTCACTGTTTTCGCTTTCTTCAACAAATGAGATTTCATTGGCACTTTCCGAGTGTGCATTTGATGGGATTGAGAGAACAACGAGCGGAGCAGCTGTAATGTCATTTTCCAATGACAAGGTAAATATCGATATGGATTTTTGCACATTTAAAGGTTGTGGAAGCAGAACATCTGCTGATGGGGGATCGATGATGCTGTGCGTTAGTGATAGAAATGAAGTGAAAGTGAAAGGCGGTAATTTTGATGAATGCTATTGTTCAGCATCATATGGACTTGGAGGAGGAATCCTTCTTCGATTGCTGAATGAAAATCCCAATTTCATGATTTCTTCTTCATTCGGAACAAACACAGCCAAATGGGGGAATGATATCTTTGTTATTTCACCCAATCTGCAAGCAATCGCCAATCTTCAAAAGATTTCTTGCGTTTCAGCCACTTTGGATTCTTTTGACAAAGTTCGAGGATATGACAATGGAAACAACAGTGTTGCCATTCCTCTCTGCATCTATCTCCTCCCCACTCCAGAAGAAATACATGTGAGCAACGTCGAGGCATCTGACCATTCTCATTGTGGAATTGTCCAATTCCCTTGCTTGACTTTGAAGCACTCGCTCACAAGGCAAGAAGCTTCAAAACGTGTGGTTATGAGTGGAATGATTATGATGAGCGATGAATTGGCCTTAGCTGGACAGAAACATGAAATCCGAGGAAATGATGATCAAAGTGGTTGGACAATCTCTGATTCAAGTTCAACATCCAATTCATCGATGATTTCAGCAAGTGTTGAAACAGAATTATCAAAACTCATCTTTTCTCTTCCATCTTCCCTTCCTCTTCACTCCACTTTCATTTCGTCATCTTCATCATCAATAACTCTGTCTCAATGTTCTCTTTCTCTTCAAGATCCATCATCAGAATTGACATTTCTGTTCTTGTCTGTTGAGTCAGGGATCTTAGCCATCGACACATTCTCAGCTTCATCAATTGTATTGAGAAGAAATCCTCTGATTTCATTGTCTGGAAGTGGAACAAATACCGAGTTGATGAGCACTCTGTGGTTGAACATGACGAAATGCCATTTCACAAATGTGGAAAGATCAGCGGGAAGTGGAGGCTGTGTGAGTATTGACAACAGCAACGATGAAAATTCAAATGGTGAAATAATTATTGAAGGATGTGATTTTGATGAATCCTCTGTTTTCGCTGATGGAAGCAGAGGAGGGGCCATTGATGCTCAGTTGAAAGGGAATACGCATTTGGATATTATTTCATGCACATTCACAGGATGCACAGCACCAGCTAAAGAAGAGAAGACTGGGTTTGGAGGAGGAATTGCACTGAAGCTGATTGATGATGATTCTTCATTTGTGATCTCATCCCCTGTTTTTGATGCTAGCAAGCCAAATGTTGCGAAATATGGAAATGACCTGTTTATCGAATCATCAAACTTGACAAAGAGCATCACAAACTCCTCCCTTCCATTTGTATCTGAGCATTTAAATAACATTTCGTTGGATTCATTGAGCGGCTTTGATGGGAGCGACACAACGAATGCCATTCCACTGCTCAATTTCTGGCGAGCGATTGGGTCAGAGATATTTATTGGGAGCGAAGGTTGCGATGTGTGCGTGTGTGGATTCTCAGATTATCCTTGTCTGTCGATGGATCATTCGTTGACAAGACTGGCAGAAGGAAATGAAAGGAATATCAACATCATTGGAAAAGGGAATCTTCAGAAAAGTGTTGATGTGAGTGGAATATCAGTGAAATCGGATAAGAGCAGCATGTGCTCATTGGAATGTGTCTTATCACTTGAACCAGTCCAAGATACTGCAATGAAAATTTCTGGAATTACATATTTCGAACTGATAAACTTTGTGATTCCATCGTCATTCACGAATGGGCTGAATGTTTTGTTACAAGTTGGATCGAGTGAAGGATTGTTGACTGTAAAAGATTGTTCATTCAGCAAAAATGAGGAAAGCAGAGAAGAAGAAATAATAAACTTTGGGTTGATAAAAGCAGATGGAGGAATAGTTCAGTTGGAATTTGTGACGATTCAATCACTTTGCTTTTCACAAGATATTATTTCTGTGTTGTCAACAACAGCATTGAACATTAATAATCTGACAATGAAGAATGTTGAGCTGGAAGGAGCAAGCGGATTGAGTATTTCAAAGAGTTCAATGAGAGAAAAAAATGAAATTGATCAAGATGTTCTCGTTGAGTGGAGCTCATTCGAAGAAGTCACTCAGAACACAATCAATGATATTCCTATCATTCGAAATGATAATGATGAGCCATTGAAAATTGATATCAGAAACACAACGATGAAGAGATGCGGAGGAACAAGGTGTAGAAAGGGTGGAGGTATATTTTCTGTGTTGAATGAGGGAGGAAAGTTTGACTGTTCATTTTGCATGATATCTGAGTGTTTCTGCTCGACCACTGGAAGAGGAGGGTGGCTGTTTTTGGAAGGAACCTCGATAGTTGAACAGCCTCTGAAGTTTGTTTTATCGAATGTCACATTCAGAGACAATACTGCACAGAGGGGAAGAGATGTTTATGTGAAATGCTACTCAATTGATGCACAAATAGTTGATAGACAATTCTTACTGGATTTCAGAGCGCCATTTGAGAAGGAGCTGGCGATTTGGGGCTGCACAACAGACTCGTTTGTTGGGGAAGAAGATCTTCTGCTGATGGTTGTGAAATACCAGAGTGAGACAATATTTGTATCAGCTGTTGCAGAAAATCACACAGACAGCAAGCAATGCGGAGAATTTGAAGCACCATGTCAATCATTGAATGTTGGAGCGCAACATATCGTGCCATCGAATTATTCTCAGCTGCTAATCTCAAAGGAAGCTGTGATTGTTGGAGAATTCAGTGTACAGAATGTAATCATATATTCATTGCAATCAATGTCGGCTTCTCTCATTCATCTGAACTGGATTGTTGCTGGTAGAGAAAATCTAATCACGACCTCAGAAAATGTTCGGATTGAAAGATTGAAATTCAACTTTGGGCAGTTATTTTCTTATTCGGGCAGTTCTATCATTCACAAAGCAAGCGGACAGCTTTCTCTTTTATTTGTTGATTTCTCTTCTGCTGGATTGTCAAGCAACAATCAACCTGTTGTTTTTCTTAATTCAACATTGCTGAGCATCGAAAATGGAATTCTTCATGTTGACAACTGCTCAGTGTCACTCCTATCATTCAAGAAGCCTTCGTTTCTGCTTTGCGGAGATGAGATATCATTGAAAAATGTGAAAATGAATAATTTTGAAGCAATGGGGAATGTGTTTGTGATTGATGGATGCAAAAAAGTTGTATTCAATGGAATTGATGCTGATGGAGTGAAATTGTCTGATGGCTGCATCTTTTCAATAAATGATTCAACTTCAGGAACAATTTCCGTTGGAGGCTCCACATTCAATAACTGTTCAAGAAATTCAGAAGGCACTTCTGTTTTCACTGCGTTTTCAACTTCTGCTCAAATGGCTCTTTCTAATTGCTCTTGCTCAAACTGTAGTTCCATGTCTGGCAAAGGGAGTGTTATGGAATTGAGCAATGCGATTGATGCTTTGATGGATTTATGTCGATTTGTTGGAGTGCTTGGAAAAGAAAGTGAAAATGAGAGAAACAATAATTTTGAAGAAATATGCAAATGGAATGGGTCTCTGGTTCATTCAACAAACTCAACAATAATGATGAAATATGTGACAATATTGAATACTTCATCAGGTGGATTATCGGTGTTAGCTGGCAATATAACAATCGAGAAAGGAGAGTTTATGAACAACAATCCATTCATTGAAAAATATCCATCACTTCGAAGAAATATCATATGCTCAGATTCTGCTTCACTGTCTGTCTCCAGCTTGAAAGGGGGAGATGGAGTGTTGCCCAATTCTTCTCTTTGGATTCTGGATGATGGATGTGATTTGAGAGGAATAGCAGGAGAAAGATCATCTCTTTTCTTCATTCCCAGACTGGAAGAAGTTTCAGTGAATGAGAATGGCAGCAACATTGTTGTGAAATTCAGGGGAGAGCTCTTTTTGCCATGTGATTTGTCATTCAGACTTGTGTATAAAACAGGAGATGTTGAGTTGGTTGAGACATATCAATTTGAGGAACGCAGTTTTGTGTCAGAAACAGAAGTGACTGGGACAATCCCATCAGAAAATATTTCAATGATTGCAGATGAGACAGAGGTATCAGTGATGATTCTGTTTGGGAAGCAATTGGCTGCAACCTCTCCACAAATACTGAAGAACAAAACAGAATCAAAAAAAGGAAATGAAAAGGTGGTTGAAGGAGGGAATGAAGTGCGATCATCATGGATAATAATAGTTATTATTGTGCTAATTGTTTTGTTTGTAGTTGTGCTTCTGGTATTTGTTGTAGTCATTGTGCTGCTGAGAAAGAAACTGAAAGAAGCAGAAAAGAAAGTTGAAAATGAGAAATCAGAAAACGATCAAATAATGGAAAAGATTGAGAAGAGAAGAGGAAGCAATGGAGGAAGCTTTGAGATGAATGAAATCCCATCAACATTACTGGAAGGGATGACGAGCCAACTTCCACTTCTCATTGACAACGATGAAGAACTTCCAGAGTCTCCGTTAATGGCCGATGAAGAGCTGAATGAAAATGATATGCCAGATTTGGAATCTCCATTGCCATTTCCCGAGGAAGATTCTGCTGCTGGAGCACCAAAATCTCATTCGCTCAGTGTTATATCAGCAAAGAAGCCATTTCGAGAGAAAGAGAAAAAGAACATCAAAATATTGCATTCGGTCATTCATTCAGTTCAAGGTGATTTCACGCTGGGAACAAGAGCGATGGATGTTGTTGATGGGAAAGAAGTGGTTTTGGCAGTTGCAGAGCTGTTTGGGCATTTGATTTCAGTTGGAGACGAAAGAATGGAAATGATGGGGAAACAGCTGTGCCCATATTCAATCTTTGTTGAGGAAGGAAACGAAAATGAAATATACCTATTAACCGAAGAGCTGACTGATGAAAAACAGAAAGAGGAAATGAAGCGATGGAAGGCACCTGAAGCGGTAGATGAAGAAGAGGGAATTGAAAAGGCAGTTGTTTTCACACTTGGACTGATTCTCCATGAAATGACAACAGGGGAAGTGCCTTTGAGCGAATGCAATGCAGAAGAAGCGCAGGAAATGATGAGGGATGGAGTGCGACCGCTGACAGAAGGAATCGAAGGAGAAGATCTGGTTGAGCTGATGGAGAAGATGTGGGCAGATGAACCAAATGACAGACCCATGTTGGCAGAGGTGATTGACTTGTTGAAAGAGCTTGAGGAAGAGATTTGACGCTTCTTGGTTTGATTTCTTTGTTTCTTGTCTGCATGCTTGAAGAATGGAGCAAAACTTTGGAAATGATGATTTATAAAAACATCTCAGACCTTGTGATTTGTTTTAAATCCGATCCAATTGAACTTCCTGATCGTGTGGATAATTATATTGAAGGGTTCATCAAATTTGTGTTTCTGTGCGATCTTTTCACGATTGTTTCATGTGTTAATCTTTTCGTTTTGACGTTTCCACATCTCTCAGACAAGCTCACTAAACATGTTTTATTTGCGTGTACTAATCTATTTCTGAATATCAATTATTTTTTGTTTTAGGGTTGAGAATTTTCACATTTCTTCGTTTTTGGTTTTGTGTATCTCTAACATCTTTGAATATTCGATGAATTCAATTGAATTTTGTTTGATAATTCTTACTTGGCCTTTACATAAACTGTTGCAATTTTTTATATAATTATTTTCCATCTTATTAATTATTTCTTTTTATGAATTTTCTAAATTTTTCTGAGTAGAAAAAAGGATATAATAATTTTTATTTTCTTTGAATTCATTTATATAAGTGTCTGCGGAAGCGAATAAAAATTACGGAAGCATCTATTTATACCAGTCAGTAATTTCACTGACTCAGAGTTAATATCCCTACAAATATCGCACGGCAATATGCTTTTACAACTTTTCTTTAACAATGACAAACCTTTGGTGAAAATTTTTTATTAAAAAATTGCAAAAATAAAGATGAAGTTTCTCTGAAATTTTTGAAATGTTTCTCATAGACTTTCTTTAAAAAAAAAATTAAATCTAATAATTAATAAACAAATTATTAAAAAGTTTCAGTAATTCTTCGTTTTTATTGATTTATCAAAGTTATTCAATAAACAACTGAAGAAAATAAGAAATGAATGAAAAAGCAAAATGAATAATATCTGTTTTTTATCAAATTTTTTGATTTCTCTTTTGCTGACTATTGGTTTGAGTTTTCCAAATTTTGCTTGTTGAGTTTTCTGTTCGACGGAAAAAATAAAAGAGATGAACAGAAGAATTGGAGGTGATTGTGGAAGACACAGTGAAGAAGGATCCGAAGTTGATAGAGATGGAAACGATGGAGATGTCGCCTGAGGAGCAGTGGAGGAGAGCTGAGAGAGGCAGAAAAGAAGAATGAAGAAAAGATCAAGAAGAGAGTATATGCGAAAAGCTTGGGGCATTCCGAACCATCAGAGCATCTTCTATCCCAGAGTGGATCGACTGAATACATCTTGGGGAAGGACTCAGACAAGATTCCAGAATGGGTATTAAAAAAGGAGGTTGAGGAAGAAGAGACAAGGAAAAGAACACCATCTCCCTCTGTTTCATCCACTTCAACAACAGATACTTCAGATACAGAATCGACTTTTGTTCGTGGGGAGGACTTGTGTCCAACCACCTCATCAATGTCGAATCTGGTGGATGCAATGGCCTGCTCTTCACCACATGAAAAGCTGATTGTGGATCTGAGGGATTCACTGTTCATGCTGCTTCATGGAAGGAACGAGAAGAAAGAGATGGCGATTGGGAGTTTGCAGGAAAGGGAGCAGACAGCTGCCCAGATTCTGTTCTGGGTGGCGAATGGAGCACTTCATTCATTTGATGAAGAAAAAGAATTGCCTTCGCTGGCCAACCTGAGTCCTCACATTGTGCTGTTCTCAGAGCACATGGTGATCTGCATTGCCCTCCACTTCGACTTCTCATCTTCAGACTCAGATTCATCATCCATCTTATCAACAACAGTTGTGACATCTGCAAGTGATGATGATGATGATGATGACTCTCTGCCTTCATCAGCTTTTGAGGATGAGGATGATTTCAAAAAAGAGTGTCTGAGGTGGAAGGCGCCCGAGCTGCTGATGAACAAGAAGATGGGAGCAACAAAGGAGTCGGTGGCATTCTAGATTGGGATGATGGTGTGGGAGTGTCTGACGCTGGATATCCCATTTGGGGAGTGTGAGGCGGGGATTGCAGGAGACAAGATTGTGAAGGGAGAGATGCTGGAAGAAAAGAAGATGGAAATTGAGTTGTTTGACTCGGAGCAAGAGAGTTTGTTAGTTCTTTAATTGATTGGCCGAGTCAGATCGATATCTGTCGGATGATGTTGGATAGGATGCCTTTGGTAGAAATGATGACCACTCAATCAGATACAACAAATAATAGACCCGAATGACACGTATGCAACAAAAAGGAAAGAGAAAGAGATGAAGATGAAGCAGATGAAAGTCGAGTGATGATAGAATTCCCAGGAATAAAGAATGTGAATAATAAATAAGGTTGGAGCAAAAAACGAAGATCAAGTTTGGATTCAGATGAACATCGAAAAGAAGAAGAAGAAGAAGAAGAAGAAGAAGAAGAAGAAGAAGAAGAAGTGAGGAATGGAATCAACAGATGAAGAAGATGTTGTTGTACAATCCGATGGACAAGTCACTGTGAAGTGGTATCGATCAATATTCCGATATCCAATGCATGCCTCAAACAGTTAATTTTTATCAATAGCAGCCAATGTCCACTCACGCAAACATGGCACATGAGATGGAGTTCGTCTGCAAAAGAACTCATCCATAGCTTTCTGTTCCTCAAAAAAGGCTTTTTGAGATTTTCGCTCTTCATTATTTTTGCTTCTTTTCTTTCCTTTTTCTTCTTCCATTCTTTCTCCGTTTTGGCCTCCATAGTGTGCTCAATTTTTTTGCAATTTTCAAGCTGATCCTCATGCTCTATTAGAAGAGTTGAAAACATATTCCATGTGTCGTTGAGCAAATCATTCTAATCAATAAATGCAACAATGAAATATTCGCATGTTGCTGATGGAAACATATAAATTTTCAAGCGAAAAAAATACTTGATGTTCGATAAAGAAGAGAAGGTGAATTAAGCCACCAGAAGAGGTAATTGAAATGAAAAGACAATATATCATGCAAAGAAGAAGAAGAAGATGTTGTGATAATCATTGTTGCTGCAACTGCTGTTGATGATGTTGCTGATGTTGTTGAACAGATGGAATAAGCGGATTAGACTCAGATAACCATAAAAGTTGCAAGAGTGATTTCAGTTTTGACACAGACGACAATCTTTTCTAAGATATCACATCTGATTCACTGAGAAGAAGGAGATAATCAAGAAAATGCAGTTTTTATATTTCAGACAATGATGCATTTTTGAAGCTTAATGAAAAATGAAAAAACCATTTAGATCTTTTGAGGTGTTCCAATTGTTTTGATCTTTAATAATTGGTTCGAAGAAACTGATAACAAGATCTTCATATCCTTCTTCTTCCAGCTTTTCATCCAGCTTTCTGTTCAACGTTATTTCCTTCTTCACCTTTTTGCTTTCTTTTTTCTTCTTTCCATTCAGCCACCTCGAGGAAAATGAAAAAATTCTCTTGAAAAAATTGTTCCTTTCTTTTCTTCTCAACATTTCGGAAAAATGAAAATATAAAATTTATTCTCCATTCAAATGCAAAAACGTTTTCAAACCTGAAAAATTATCTGTAACGCCCTTTTTCTGCATTATCACATTTATATAGCATATGATTAACAAACCATTTTGGAATTAACATGACAACAAAACAAAAATTCAAAAATTGTTGAATTTAATGATTCCAATCTATCCTATTTATAAGCATCACTCATACACTGCTTTCAGCCTTTAGCATTTTGCGAAGTGAGTGTTGTGAAAAACAGAGCAAAGCTTTTCAGGTTTATTGGAATGGTTTAACTGATCAAACAGTTTTCCTTTTGTTTGACATATGTTGACAAATCTGGAAATTTTGATATAAATATAGGTTATGAAATTAGCTCAATACTTTCCTGAATGGAATTATTAATGAATTCAGAATTGATGTTTTTTCTCTCATTTGTGTTTTCTCTAATCATATACAATTTATTGCAATATAGATTATTTCAAAAATTTCACAAAAATTCACAAAAATTCACAGAAAAAAATATATTTTCAAAAATTATCACCCAAATTGAAATTAAAAAAAAAAAAAAAAATTATAAAAATAAAAAAAAAAAATTCAATTGCAAAAAGTTTTGTTTTTGTTGATCAAAACACGAAAATAGTAATATTTTTCTCTGAGATGATTTATTTAAAAAAGATACTTAAATTTTTGATGATGTCATCACAAAAGAGTTTAAAAATTGGGTTTTTGGAAAGAATAAAAATAAAATCATTCATTTTATAAAAGCACTTCATCGTTCAACAATTTCTGGATAACGTGCATTTTTTTGGAAATTGTTTTTTTAGACAAATAAAAAGAATATTGGAACTTTCATATAATGATTATTCTTGTATCTATTGATTTCTTTTGAGTTAATAATGTGTTGAAATGTGAAAAAAGTTGTTAAAAAAACGTGAAAAAATAATTTACAGATATCGCATAAAATACCGGACATCGCACAAAATACCGGACAAGATCGATTTCACAATAACTGCACAAAGAAAAATTCTGGTAATTTTCCTCAAAACATATCTCGTCAATGCAAACTCACGTAACATACAAAACTTTCAGCACAGCTTCATTTGTGCTCAGAAAAAATTATTTTTAAAAATCTCGGAGAAACTCAAAATCTTATTTCTTCGAGATATCAATCATTTATTTTTTCTGAGCTCAAGCGAAGAAGTCCTGAAAGTTTAATATATTAAATGAGTTTGCATTGACGAGATATGTTTTGAGGAAAATTACCAGAATTTTTCTTTGTGCAGTTATTGTGAAATCGATCTTGTCCGGTATTTTGTGCGATGTCCGGTATTTTATGCGATATCTGTACTATAAAATTTCATTCAAACTGAGCAAATGAAGATATCTGCTCATTCATCAGAATAATAAGAAGCAACTTCAACGTCATCAATACCATATGAATCTTCTTCTTTATCATCATCACGCGGTCCATGCAGGATATCATCAGTATCAGGAATTTCTTCATTTTCAGAAAAATTAATTTCTTCATCTGCAATAATGGGCTTTTTCTTCGAAAATAAAATGTTTCAATTTTTTTTAAAATATCAGCAAAACTTGGTTTAAGATTTTTTTGAACAAGTTACATGGATAAACAATCTGCAATGAATGTTTTTCTTTCTCCATGGTTTGGAAAAAACGCTCTTAAATGACTCCACAACACTTCAACGGTATTGGCACATGCACCTGTTTCTGGATCTTTGAAGTTCCTTTTATGACAGACTGCAATATGTTCATTACCTATATCTTTCAGGCAATAATAGCTTTTCCATTCATCATTAATTATTATTATGACTGGGAATATCTTTTCTTGAATAATATGGATCAATGTTTCCTTTTTCCTGTCAGGCACGATAATAACCAAATATGTTCCAGCTCCTCCTCCTTCCTTCCTCTCAACTCCTCTGAAAATCCACATCAAATCCTTCTTTCTTCCTCTTCCATATTTCCTTTTCCTCCAAACAGCCTCATCAATTTCGACGTATTTTCCCTGTCCTCCAAATTTTAACATCATTTCATTTCATATTTGTGTGTGTAAATAACTCGAACAACGCTTTTCCACAAACCTCTTGTTGGTTAAGAAACTTCTGTCAGTATATGAATTTGTTTTAATCCAATTCCAATCAAATATTACAATAGAATCTGCAAAACAATATTTCTCAGATGTTTCATATTGGAAAACACAGAATTTTTATATATTGAGGTTTTTTTCTGCAAGTTTGACACAAAAGAAATTTGAATCCTTCTGTTTCCTCCCTGATTCTCCTTTTGCTTCTGCATTTATGGCAATCCTTGGAAGCGAACTCTTGAAAACGTTTGAAAAACCAATTCCACGTTTCTTCTTTATCATGGAAGATCGTATTCAATCGAAATACTGTTTGACTTTTTTAATCCTCTTCAGTTCTTGCCATAAAACTCTTTTGATCATGAACTATGTATTAGAATTTTAATGACTTTTCCATGTTTTTTTAACCTTCTTTGAAAAGACTTTCCGATTGCTGGAAATTTTCAAATCGAATCAATATATAATGCAAATGACTTTCACAATTTTATTGTGCAAAATTGGGAGTTCCGATATACTTTCATTTTACCGTTTTTTATATCAAAGCAATGTCATTTTTCACAGGTTTCTATAAAAAGTTCTTTTCACAGAACAAGAAACATTAAAAATTTCAAAAAAATATATATATATACAATAGGATAAAAATAGAAGAAACCATGCAATGAAATTCACATTATAAATAGGAATCATCACGGAAGATTATTTCCAAAGTTCGCCACGACTTCAGTCTATCGCTTTGTGTTCACAATCAGCGTTTCATAATAACAACAATTTTCAAACGCTTCTTATTCAACTCATTTTTTTTCTTTTCAAAAAATAAACATAAAATACTATCATGATTACGGCATTTTTTCGAAAAATCTCATAAAAATTAATATCTTTCAAAATAGTGCGAGAATTAAATATATGCACAATTTTACAGATGAAAATTTTGTGAAGCGAGGCATATTTTGTCTAAAATGATAAAAGCAATTACAAATACATCTATTATGGAAAATTTAATAATATCAAATATACAAAGCAGAAAGTATTTTAAGTGAATGAAAAGAGAGAGCAACAAAAAGAACTCTTAAAGAACCAATACTAATACAGTTTACGACAATCTTGTTAAAACCAGAATTACAAATAAGAAATTAGAAGACATTTACGTTAAAGATTCAAAGAAGATTGCATTAAAAATGTATGCAAAGAGAATAAGAACAAAAATGCATAGAAATGACTTTAAAAATATTAATCGCTCTAAACAAAAAATTTTTTTCTTAAAATTATATCCTCTAAAAAAATTGCTTAAAAATGAAAAATTTCTTTACGCAACTGCAACTTCCGAGTGAGCGTATGCTGATGATCCTGGAAGTGGTCTTTCAGTCTGTTGAATGCAACCAAACATTAAAAAATAAAATGAAATCGATAAAAAATTCAAAAAAAATTCAAAAATCATTCAAAAGAAATTTGATGAGCATGCCTTTTTTTCTTCACCAAGATTGACCAAGAACACGGTTGCCATGTAGAGAATTACAAATATTGATACCGCAGCTAATAAAGAAGAATGAAATTAACAATATTGAAGTTGAATAAAAAAAAACATCAATTATTTATAATAAAAAATTTCAGTCAAGTTGATTATAAAAGTGAATGAACATTAAATAATTGCAAAGACTAATATGCAAACCGATTGTGGCGCACCACCCTTGCACTCTTGATTTTCTCAGTGTGATGAGATCGTCAACCTCAACCGCTTGCATGCACTCGTCTTGATTCTTGGCATCGTGGCACATTCTATCTTTCAGAGAGGTCAGCTCTTTCAGGCAAGTCTTTGTGTCACTTTCGCAGAAATTTCCCATTTGCTTCTGTGAGGCCTTATTCATCGAGATGGCAAGGAAAAACAGAATTGCGAACAAGACCATCATAACAGCTCCCACGATTTTGGCAATTGGAACAAGTTTCTTCATTATTCGGTGTAATAATCCTACAAAGACGAGGCAAATACCAATAACCATCAGCGCAACTCCAAAAATAATATAAAAAGTTGTTAAAGCTGCTGGCTTTAGATTTTTACCATCTATCTTTTGCTTGTACGGATTTATATACTTTGTTGAAATGGCAATCATAATTCCCGTAAGCAGCATCCATCCACCAAGTCCAAAAATCCAATACTTTGATTAATAAACATAAAAATTAACCAAACATAACAAATTAATAAACAGATAAATGCATAAAATAAGAAAACAAACTCTTCGAGAAAAACTAAAGGACATGTGAATAGTAAAGACTAAAAGATATATAGCTGTTAATATTACAGATAGCACGCACATAACTGCTACGAGGCTCATCATTTTTTTAGCAGTTGCAAGTAATTTTAAGGGATTTTTTATTGTTGCATCATTACAACCAGGGAAGCTTTTTTTAAAATCATTTGTTGACAACAAAATTGTTGAATCCACTGTTGGCACAAGCCCCCAAGATAAGCATGCAAGTATAGAGAAACTTCCGATAATACCAAGATATCCAATAAACGTAATAACCATATATATTAATGAACCTCTCTTTGTAACTGGATGATAACCAGCTCCAATAATTCCGAAAACTCCGCAAGCAAGGCCAAAGCAAGTCAACAATAACATCATCACTCCAATTAGAAAATATCCACGTATTGATGCTAATGCAACAATAGACACCACAAACATGGCAAAATACCATATCGTCATAAATACAGCTAAAATACGCAAAACTAAACGCAATTTCGAATTTGCTAAGATTTAAATATATAAGAATGACACAATAAATCGATAACTTTGAAAAACTCCAATAATCACAAACTTGCAGCCATTTATTTTCAATTGATCCAATACCCTTTTGTTAATCAAATAAAAATTTCAAATGGGAATATATTTATTGATTACAAAATTGTATTCAACTTTTCATTTTTGAATCTTTTTCGTTATTAAATAATTTTTAATATATACAGATTGACTAAGATTGAGAGACTAATAGAGATGCGAAAGCAGAAAAAGTTTGGTACAAAAATTTCTAATCATTTAAAAAAATTTATTTGTTTCCTTTTTCAAATCTGAAAAATACACATAAATAGAACTAATAACCTATTTAAACACAACAAAGACATAGGCACAAAAACTCAATAATTACAAATTCATAATGCTTCATGAAAAGTATCAAAACATTGTTTCTGAGGGGATGACAAATCATGGAAGTTTGGATCATTGTCAATGCATCGATCATTTGAAAATAAAACAAACGAAGAATTTTCGATTTTTGATGGCAAACAAGTTGTTTCTTGAACAGATGAAACAGAAGACGAGTTACAATTAAAATCCGTTTTGCTCTCGCTGTGAAAAGGATTAGCAGAAACATCAGCGGGTGAACAAGACAACAACGACGCATCTTTTGCACACGAAGAATTCGACAGCCCAGAGTCAGAAAGCGATGAAGAAGCATTCGATGCATTTGAAGCATTCGACGCAGCGTCAATCAAAACGCCCTGGATCGGCAAATCCTTCGTGGCAGAAGCAGACGATGGAGAAGAAGAAGAAGAAGGAGAAGGAGAAGAAGTTGATGATGAAGAGTTAGTTTCTTGCTCAGAACTCAATAGAACTTTTGAGGCAATCAGAGAAGAAGAAGAAGAAGAGCCAGACTGAGCAATTGAAGAATGAGGCGTATGAGGCGATGTGCAAGTAGAGCTGTCTTCATTTATCATCTGGCTGCCAAGTGCTCTCGAAGCCAGAGAATCAACATTGCACTGCCCTGACCGCAGTGAAGCGACTGCCCCATCTGCAGCAAAAGCAGTATTAGAAGCAAAAGCATCAAAAGCAGCAGCTCTTCTCATTGTCCCTGCAGCAGTATTAGAAGCATCAGCAGCAGAAGCAGCAGAAGCAGCATCAGCAGCCAAGTTGCACCCAGTCAGCTGCGGGTCAAATGAACTCAATGAATCCAATGCACCAAAAGTGTTTGATGTACTTGATGTTCCCAATGTGATCAATGTGATCAATGTACCTGACGTCTTCGAAGGATGTTCAGACGCATTCGATGCGAAAGAGACGTCCAGATCAGACGGATTCGCATCGGAAGCTTGCTGTTGCTCGTCTGAAGCACTGTCAACTCTGTCATTCCTATCAAATCTATCAGCCGATTCAACATTGTCAATGTTATCAGCATTGCCAACAGAATCTGTCTGCTCAATGCGATCATCGCAATCGCTCGAAGAAGCGCTGCCGCGCGGGGTGAAAGGGACAGAGTCAGGCAGCCAGGAAGGGCGGCGGAGCGGAGTGCGGGCGGAGTTTGGCGTGCAGAGGGACGAAGAGATAGAGCGGGCAGAGAACAGAGAGTTGGAGAGAGAAGAAAGAGGAGACAGAGAAGAAGAAGAAAGAGGCGAGGTTGGAGAAGAAGGAAAGGGAGATGTGTTGTTTGAAGCAGCAGTCATTGAAAGACGCCGGCGGTGTGAAGAGGCAGACGAAGCGGCTGAGCGAGAAGCAGCTGGGTTGGTAGCAGAAAGGGTTGATACAGACGATGGAGTAGACACAGAATGCATTGATTTCACAGATTGAACAGAAGGAGGGGAAAGCAATGAATGTGCTGGTGAGCGGGAGGGTGCGTGTGAAGGAAAGTGAAAGGCGGAACCAGCTTGAGAAGACAAACCATTGCGAGATGAAGGAGAAAATGAAGAAGAAGAAGAAGAAGAAGAAGAAGAACGACCGTGTCTGGAAGCAGATTGAGGTCTTGTTTTGACGCGTGCAGAGTTCTGAGAAGGCGATTTCAAAGGAGACGGAAGCTGTGAAGATTGAGAAGACTGAAAAGAATGAGAAGATTGAGTAGAGGATGTCTTGGGAGATGCAGTGGCTATTCGGAGAGGAGATCGATGGGTGTGCTGCCCGCCATTTGGGATGGTCTTTTGAGAATTGAAGAGGTCAGAATGCTTTTGAGAAGGTGAATAATCACAATGAGAGATGGAAGAAGAAGAAGAAGAAGAAGAAGAAGAAGAAAAAGAAGAAGAAGAAGAAGAAGAAGAAAAAAAAGAGAACCGACGCTCAAGCGATACAGGCGAAAAAGGTGTGCGTGGAGAAGGGATGGACGAGGCAGTCAGAGAATAGCGATGTGTTCTGGCTCTCAGAGACATCGGAGAAGTCGCTGCTTTTGGCTTTGGCAGGCTGCGGGGCGACGACAAAGCAGAATAAGACAATGATGGATGGTGTTTTGGATGGGATTTCCGGGGAACAGGACGCTCAGGTGAGCTTTTGCTGATGGAAGTGGGAATAACAATGGAGAGGCCGTGAGATGAACGAGAGGAGCGAGAGGAGCGAGAGGATGAACGATGCGATGTGGGTGTGGAAGGACGCGCAAATGGTGAGGTGGATGAGGATGAGGATGAGGAAGAGGAAGAGGAAGAAGAAGAAGAAAAAGATGATGATGATGATGACGATGATGAAAGAGAAAAGGGAGTAGAGGAATGAGATGACTTAGACCCAGACAATGAAGTGGATGAACGTGAACGTGAATGTGATGTTGATGTTGAGGTTGATGTTGAGGTTAATGTTAATGTTGATGCTTGTGATGTGTTTGCAGGTGATGGCGAAGGAGAAGAAGGAGAAGAAGGGCGCAAGCGCCGCTGCGACAGCTTCGGCGATGCAGAAAACGAACGAGAACGGACAACAGGTGCAGATGCTGTTGATGAAATAGACGAGCGGCGGTTGTGAACAGGAAGGAAAGGTCTTGATTGGTGCTGAGATGTTCTTTGCGTCAGTGTGCTTTGAGAAGAATATGCAGGAAGAGAAGAAGTGTCTTGGGGGTTGGATTTTTGTTTTGAATGGTGTTTTGGTGATGGGGTTAATGAAGAAGAAGAAGAAGATGATGATGATGACGGAGGTGATAATGATGATGTTGTTAACGATGATGATGGAGGTGGTGAAGAATAACAACAAAAAGAATGCTCAGAGCGAAGCACAGGCGACGACGATGAACTGGAACGGCAAGTCGGAGAAAGCGGATTGGAAGAAGGGTGGTTAGGTGATGAGTCCTGAAAGGAATGACGAGGGAAAAGCGGAGACTGAGAAGAAAGAGAACCAGAACGGGGAGACTTGGGAGGAAGTGAAGCGCGTGAATTGAAACGTTGAAGTGAAGCTGGTGAAGGAGAAAAAATGGAATGACTAGGAGAGTTTGGGGTGTGTGGTGAGCTGGGAGCGTTAGGACTGTGATAAAATATATTATATGCAGCATTTCCCCTGGGGGATTCTGGTCTACTTGAGGAGGCTTTTGAACAACTTGAGGGGGAGCATAATGATTGTTGAATGAATGCATGAGACGAACGGGGACTTTTTGAAGGAGAAAGATTGGACTTGAACTTTTTCTTTTCCTTACATTCAGAAAGAACTTCTGAATTTTCTTGATTGCCCTGTTCTTTTGTTTGCGTTTCGAATTCATGTGGAAGGTGAATTGGAAGAATTAACGGATCTTCAATTGCAAGGGTGCGAGGAACATCCCATCTAATAAACTCTGAATTTTTCATGACATTCGACTCTTTTGGAAGAGATTTTGATAGTGAGTATTGTTGTTCTTCTGTTAATGCTTGCTCAATTTCCAAAAATGAATCTGAATCAAGTATTTCTTGTGATTGTTTTTGCTCATCTTTAGGAAAATCTTCCAGAAGCGAGACTTTTGGATCAGATTTTGGAGAGTAAATAGCTTCAGATGCAATTGAAAGGAAAAAATTAGTTGCACGATGTGCTGATATATGAGGAGAAATAGATCTTGGTAAATGAGAATCATTTTCTCTTTTGGAAGAAAATTGACTTATTTTTTGATCATATGGTTGTATGCATTTCTTGCTATTTTTATCCAATTCGTTTTGCAATGAAGATTCAAGAACAATAACAGAGTCCGAGTGACGTTTTGTTAATGAATAACTACGTAGTTTCTGCTGACTCATAACGCGGAGAGCCCTTTCAAATATGTATCGTCAGCTCTATGTATTTCAAATAGACTTCCGTATACTCGTTAATTACTTGAATTAACGTTGTTACAAAAAATCAAATATTTTGATTATACAGATAGTGGGCAAAAGAAATTCGTGGTGAGGTATGGTTAAAGATCAACAACAGAAGGAATCTCTTTTATGTCTTCAAGACCAGTGAAATTTAAGGAACGGTTTCCCTTTGACGTTCGAAAACAACAATCAGAGAAACTTTTGTTTGCAAAGAAAAGCTTATTATCTTTTAATAACTTTTTTTTTAAAGACGAGAACATCCAGAAAGAATTCCAGTAATAGTTGAAAAATATGAGAAAAGTGATTGTCCAGGTTTGCATTCAAATATTTTAAATTTGCTTTTTTTATAATTGAATTCAACGTTTCGTATTTTATGAAATTCTTTAGATATTGACAAAAAGAAGTGTGCTTCAGACCGTTAATGAAATAATTAGATATTTTTAACTTTGCAATTATGTTGTACGTTACACATTTATTCTATAAGGTTTTTGGTTCAAAAAGAGATGAAGATGGCACAGTTCATTTGTGTTATTCGAAGAAGAATTGCAGTTTGTAATTACAACTTCACGCAAAATTCTTGAGAAATCAAATAAAAATTTTCATTTTCATTTATTAATGTTTTTATTTATAGCTTCAAGAGAATCAATCACTTTTCCTTTTTGTTGACAACAAACCTCCTTCAATGGCTGCAACTTTGGCATCCATCTATGATAAATTTAGAAAGAAGCATAAAAAGGACGATGATGGTTTCCTTTATGTTGTCTATGCAGATCAGGAAACTTTTGGTCAGTAATTATTCTGTAACAGCCTTTCATACACAATTCTTCTGTTACGTCTAATTTTTCATCTTTCATAAATGTTTTCCGCCTTTTTGTTTTATAATTCAAACTTCGCTATTTTCTCATTAAATTTATTTTGTAATTTCCACTTTAATCGGTAAAATTTCTTCATTGATGTTAAAGCGAAAGTTCAACGAATATTTTTCATTAAAAAGACGTTTTTGAACGAGGCGAATCAAGTTCCAATCTAAATTACACAAACTACAAATATTTAAATTCATTTCCCCAAAACTCTTTCAAAATTATAGAATTAAGTTGAAAACAAAACTGCTAATGAATAATATTGAAACAAAAATCTTTAACTTCCTCCGGAAAGAAGCCTTTGGAGGCGTGCATCTACATCGTCAACGTCTGCAGCTGGTGCTGCACTTGAGGTTGCTTCTGAAACAGGTGCAGTGTCAGCTTTGAAGCGTTCAAATTCTCCATCCAAAGACAGTTGGTGCTCAGCTGCAACTTGGGAAATTAGCTGGCTAACGTCAGCCTTAATGAAATTTTAAATAATAAAATTTAGCGAGTTTTCACAGGAAACAGCATAAGTAAAAACATTGACATACAGATTCAATTTGCTCATCGGTTGTTGCGTCCATTTGTTTCATAACAACCTTTAAAACAAAATAACTCACATAAACATAAATAAACAATGAATGTGCAAACTTCAGACGTAACATCCATATGATCCATCTGCTGTTGAAATTGTGCCATGACCTGATTAATCTATTAACAAAAATCAAGAGTAAAACTCAAAATAAATCAAAAAATATTCCACCTTTTTCATATCCATAGAATCCATTGCAGAAGATAATCCTTTTGTAATTCCGCTTAATGTAGAAACCATTGCCATCATTCCAGTTTGCATTGACAGTCGAGAACAAAGACCATCAATTCGAGAAGAATACTTCATAAATGTCTGCGCGCAATTATGCTCACGAATTGCATTTTCTGCGTAGATTCGAGCGCCTTCTGCATTATTAGTTTCTATTGCCTTTTTTATTTTGATTTTTGCATCTTTGCTTCTTTTTTCAGCCTTTTTAGAGGCTCGGATGAATTGCTTGCTGGTGAGTCTCATATTAAACAACAAATCATTTAACTTTGTGGACATTTCCCTGTATTAGTGTCTTTCAGGTTTATTTGAAACCCAATAAAAAAGTTATTTCAAAGAAGATTAAGGTTGGGAGACCCTTCATTTTTTGTTATTATCAATATGTTATTTTGTTTCAAGGTCTATAAAGATTTAAAGTAGAAATTACTCATATTTTCACATGAAATCTGAATTTGTTAGTCGTTGTGTACAAACAATAGATTCTGCAAATTCTGCAATCAAAAATATTGCTGAAATACCAATATATAGCTCTCTTTGTATTTCAACGCATTGCAAATTACTTTCAAAAAGCTCAATAAACATGAAGGTAAATTTTTAAGTAAATTCTTATTGATTTTTATTTCATTAACGCTCTTTTTTTTAAAGAATTACTTTTCAAAGAGAAAAAATGAAGTAATGAATTTTGCATCGTCATTAAACTCGTTGAAGTTTCACGAAATAATTTCGTTAAGCAATACGTGCGTTGATTCTATCAGCTCTTCGCTATGTGAAATTCAGGCATTTCTTGCCATTCGCAAGACAAACACGAAAAAATTTTCAATTTCTTCTGTAAGAAGAGATGATGATACTCATCATATCCAACACAAATTGGATGCCGTTACTTTTATTGGTTCAGTAGAACGAAATATTAGCGAGGATGATGATATTAAACAAATTCAATCATCCAATAGCCTTCTTCAACAATCAATTCCACTTTTTACTCAGTCATCCGTTTTCAGAGAAGATGAAAGCAGTTCTACAAGCAAGGCAAGTATTTACAACAGATCCTCTTCCTCAGAGCTTTTCACACCAATCTGGCCAACTCCACAAATTAATAATTTTAAAAAGAATGAAGATAAAACAGCAGACTCGAAATTTAAGCAATTCCCATTATTGACCAGTCTTGCTTTGAAAAAATCTTCAAAAAAGACTCCATACAAACAATTAAAAATCAGAACCCTTTTGAGAGAAGTTCCAAAGGATAAGGCACAAAGCACTGAAGAAATAATCAACCTGCCAAATCTGAGGCTAGAAAGCATATTTTGTTCCAGTGTTGATGAGAAGCTCTCAAAACTGATTGATGTGACTGAACAGCACTCAGAACATTCAGATAATTCGCATTGTACTCAACAGGGAGAAAGCTTGCAAATCAAACAACCTGTGCATTTGCCAAAAAGTCCACTTATCTGTTTGGAAGATGGGACAAAATCGTTCTCAGACTCTCTTCTCGAAGGAAATGAAAAAGAAAGTGACTTCACTCACATTACTCTTCGTCCAGATAAAAACACAGAGAAAGAGGAATTGAGCATGCAACAGATTAGTCGCAGGAAGTTGCCAATTTGGAATAAAGAAGATAACATAAGCACAAAAACTCTTGTCAGCAAGGCACTAACTCAAGAGCCCAATTTAGAAGATGAAAAATCGCCGACAACTGCAAACCAAACAAATCGAAAAGATACGCCGAGCATTCGAAAGTTTAAGAGTCAAAGAAAAAGAGAGGAATTGCAGAAAAAACGAATGAGGAAACGACGAGAGAGAGAAGCGAAAGAGGCATCGAGGCTGAAGGAGGTGCAGCAGCAGGAGTCTCTTTTGTACGGATCATTTTTCACTAAGCAACTTATTCCCAAACTGTCAGACAGCTTTCAAAATGAAGCCAAGCCAGCAAAAGCCAAAAGGAAGCGTGTTGAGGAGCTGCCGTTTTTCACGAAGGAGGAAAGCCAGCATGTTTGCACGCAATGGATCAATCTGTCGATTAAGCACTCGAAACGAAAAGAAGACGAAAAAGAAAGGATAGAGTGGTATTTGGACAACATCCCGCGCAGAATCCACAAATATGTCGCAGATGAGATGGAACTGAAGAACCCATCTTCACAAAAAAGTGAAAATGACATCCATCTCACTCCATTGCTGACAGTCACACACGACATGCCAAATGATACTGAACAGACGTCATCTCCCAATTCACCTCGATTGCCTGACTCTCCTCAAAACACATCAACCACTTCAACTCCTTCTTCACCTCATGAATCTCATAAATCTCATGAATCTCATACACCCACTTCAACTCCACAAGAAACAAGTGACAATGCACAATCACATCAGCCAGCAGCCGCAAAAGCCAAACACGGCGACATCAGCGACCCTTCCTTATCTTCTGTGTCATTCCTGGACTTTGGAGAAGAGCCCGACGACCAGCGCGAAGAGTGGGGGCCCGAAGACACAATACGGCTGATGGAGGCCGAGCGGGAAAGGAGGAAGCGGAAGGAGAGGCGCGCGAAGAAGCTAAGCAGGTCAGCGCAGAACCAGCAGCAGAACGAAGACGAGCTGTTTCTATCGCCCTTCCAGTCAGTGAGTGAAGAGACGGCCAAAGTGCACCTGTTCAATGAAGAGTATTTGAGAGGCGCAGCTGAGGCGTATTTGTCGGCTGTGACAACTGAAAACGACGAGCAGTTATTTCCTTATGGCGATGAGCAGAGTGAGTCAGAGGAAGATTTTGAAGAAGAAAGCAAATCAGAAAGCGAAGACAAAGAAAAGAAAATATCAGGGGAAGATAGCAAAGAGTTCTCTTTATTTAACTATGAAGAAGAAAAAGAAGAGCGCGAAGCTCTGACAAACAATTTGATATCCGATCTTGTTCAACCTCCTGGGCTATCATCTCCTGATAAAGAAAAAACAAATGAATTTTGATTTTAATCAGAAATGTTGAAATGTTAGTAAATTAATTTATGTTAATATATTTTTTAATATGTAAATACTGTCAGTATTTTTATTATTTTCTTTTAACATTTTTTGTTCAATTAATTATTGAATCATATTCAACTTTTTCCAATATAAAAAAAGAATGATTAAATGCTCGTGTAATAAAAAATAGAGAAATGGTACTATCTATTTAATTTAAATCAATTGGTTGTTGATGGAAGTTGTTGTTGGATTATTCCAGAGTTTGAGAATAAAAAAGAAAACAAAAATATGTTGGGTTAAAACAATGTTTAAAATTTTATTATTGAAGCTTTTGTTTTAAATTATTAATGAAAAATAGTTTACAAGAAACTCTAACTTTTATGTACCCATCAGTGTATGGTCAAGGAAGCTGGCCACTATTCGTTATTGGAATTTTTTTTCTTTTAAGTTTTTTATCAACCGGATATCTGGTTGTAAAAGATTTTAAAACTAAAAACAAGTCCACTCAAGCATATAAAAGATTATACATAATTGTTGCTTCTTTATTCTTTATGATCAAATCCTTGCTATATTTTATTCCTTTTCCTTTTAATACTGTTTTCTATTCCTTGATTTGTTATCAACTTCCTCGCTATTTGCTTCTGGTACAATGGCAATTTATGGTTTTGTGGCTTGGTCCTATTTCCAGTGTTTCTTCAACCTTTGCAACAACTCGCATCAGACCTCTTCCAATTTTTTTCCTCATTTTTGATATTGTTCTTTTTGTTGGATTGGTAATTGTTATCATTTTTCAACAAGTTTGAATTTATAAAAGCGTTCGATATAATTTATTGTAGTTTCATTGTTATTGCTATTTTAGGACGTTACGAAAAGTAATGAGAAATTTGGACTTCCTAGCGATGTTATTGGGATAATCAATACAGCGGTTTTTGGAATAATTGTAGTAATTATTTCTATTTACTCTGCTACGCTTTTTAGAACAATAAGAGGATCACATTTAAACAAGAATGTTCAATGGAGAATTAAACTATTATTAGTAATTTCTGTAATTTTTTCGTTATTTTATTTAGCCAGGGTTGTATTCAATATTTTTGATTTAACTAATAAAAATCGCATTACCGACTCTTGGCGCAAATATTTTAATCGTTGTCTTGAAAACGAAATTTCATGGTGAGTCATTCTGCTTTTTGATTGATAATTCACTTTTCTTTTTAATGCGACATGTTTAGTCAGAACTACTTTCTTCAGCATATAACTTTTTATGTCGTATTTGATTTATTACCTCCGCTTCTTCTTCTTGCCGTTTTCAATCTGACAACAATGACACCTAAAAAGCCTCGAAATCCACGAACTCAAAGGCTTGTTCCTGTTCAAACTTTGAAGCCGATTCTTTCTTCTGAAGAATTTCCCAATTCTGACAATAAATATAGCTTTCAAGAGCCTCGTCCCTATGAAACACATTCATTTCAAGGAGAATCATATAACTCCCAACACAATCTTATAAATCCAATGTTTTATGATGGTCAAACTCATCCAAGTTTATGTGAAGGAGTAACTGAAATTGAAGAATCTCTTCACACAATTGACTCAAACTTTTCTGAACAAAGTCAATCTTCATTCTTAGGCGAATCATCACAAAGTCAAATGTCCGTTTCCTCTGATGAAAACGCTCATAAAATGTTGAAAAAGAAGAAGAAAAAGAAAAAGAAGAAAAAGAAATTAAATTAAAAATTTATCTTCAGTTTCTGTTTTTTGTAATTCGATTTTTGGTTTTGTTTTTCTTGTAAAGCAAATTTCTCCATTTATGTTTTCCAATGTTATGTTTAGTCTTTATGTTTTGACAGTTATTTGCTTTATTCGCGATGTTTTCGGTTTTTAACATTCTTAATCGAACATTTTTTTATAATTCATTAGTTTGTTTGAATTATGTTGTTTCATTTGAATTTTTCGAAAATAAAAGTCACTTTTTGTTTGATTGAAGTTTTTCTTCAGTGTTCATTTTTTATCAGAAGAAAAGATATTCAGAGAAATGCCATGGATATCTTTTCAAAAAGATAAACGAAACAAAGCAATAATTTATGCTTGAGATTTGATGTGCTTTGCGATGAATTCATAGCTCTGGATATCTGTACCAACTTCCTTAATGACAACGCAAGAGCAGTTGACGATCTTACGGGGTTGTCCGTCTTTGTCAATCTGGCACAGTCCAGCCCATTGGCCAAGATCTTCTGCGCTTTCAACGCGAAGAATTGGAACGTTACGATGTGCGCACAATGTTTCAACAAGCTTCTTGTATGATTCTTCTTCGCAGGAATCAGCAAGAATGCAAAGAGCGGCCTCGTTACGATCAAGAGCCTTTGCACATTCACGCAATCCACGGAAGAGTTTTCCGTGAATTAACGAGCTCTTGAGCACATTTTGAATGGCTGTTGGAAGATCAAGAGCTTTTGGGGCTTCGTGTGCAATTGGGGTTGCTTCGACTGGTTGTCTGTTGTTAATTAAATTTTTATAAATAAAATAATTGTGTGAAACATTGTACAAACTCTTCAATATCCATGACTGGTCTCAAGTTGAGAAACTGTCCTCGACAAAATTCCCCAAGTTGTTATTCAAGATCATTATTTTATTACTTCTGGGAATGCGATCATACAAAAAATGTTTGTTCATGTTAATAGATATTATTAAAATTAAATTGAAAAATAAATTCTCAATAATCTCTTTAAATAATTCAAATTTTTGATTTCAGAAAAATCATCAAAAAAAATTTAAAAACGATGTGGCGATATGACTCTTAAAGAAGGGAAAAGTTGAGATACATTCCATAAATTGGAATGTCCTGATGAAATGTGAAAGCATCATTTTTTACAGAGACAAAACACAAAACAAAACGAGAAGTGCAGAATTTATTTACAAATGAGTATAGAATTTTTTTTTTGTTTTTTGTGAAATGAGATTTTTAATCATCTTCGTCTTCTTCCTCCTCCTCCTCGTCGTCAATAGCTGGGGGCGGCTGATCATCATCAAACGCAGATCTGCGCGCGCCATCATCTCCGCCGCTGCTATTCTGATTCCACTGCGGCCAATCATCATCTCCATCCTCATTGTTGTCCTCTTCCCCTCCAGACCCATCCATATCGTAATCTCCTTCTCTGTCTGCCCCGTCCTGCTCTTTCATTGCCGGAGCAACAATCGACTGAAACAGCACGTCCCAGCTCCACTCCGCAGGGGAGGCACAGCTGCCCAGCGGAAGCTGCGGAGGAGGAGCAGCCAGCAGAGCAGCATCGAGTCCATCGACCTCATACCGCTTCTCCTCCAAAAGGCGCGCAATGTGCAGTGTGTGTGCCAAATGATCAGCTGGTGGCGGCAGGCGCTCCACAGGCGGGGCAGGAAACGAAGGAGGAGGAGGCGGCTCGTCATCAACATTATCAACACCATCACCACCGCCACAAGGATCGTTCTGCTGCTGGATCTCTTCTTCTCTCTTCTTCTTCCACACCTCCAAGTCGCGTCTCCGCTGCTGCTCTGTCTGCAGCGCCTGGATGACAGCAGCAACCAGCCCTCCGCCGAGGAGCAGGCGCTGCTGGAGCGCTTTGCTGCGGCTGAGGAGGACGGTTTCGAAGAGCGTGTAGAGCTCAGAGAGAAGCAGAGTGTTTGAGGGGAAGTCGAAGAAGAGGCGGACGAGGGGGGTGAAGAGGGAAGAAGGGGTGGAAGAGGTGGCATCGGGGGGCGAGAGAAAGGCGTCGTCCAGCGCGGAGCCGTAGCCGCTTCGGAGGATGGTGGAGATGAGAACAACAACTGTGTTATTGTGTGTGTGTGTGTGTGTGTGTGTGTGTGTGTGTGTGTGTGTGTTTATTATGTTAAAATGAATCGGATGAATGATAATAATAAAAATCAAAAAAATAAAAAATATTTTTTATGAATTGAAAATTTGAGCAATGAACAAACAAAAAGTCAAGAAATATTTCGAAAAAATAGGTTAAAAAAAGGGGAAAAGGTAAAAAAAAAATATAACCATATAAGGCAAAACTCTTGCGAGTGACTGACACTACAAATAGAATGGTGTAAGCAAACCTTTCATCCGATAAGTGCCTATGCTTCGTCCGCCTCCTCGAAAAGAATGAGGAATAGGAAAGTGTGCAAGTGGTGTGAATGCTGTGGATGAGGAAGAGAAGGAAGAAGAGGAAGAAGAAGAAGATGATGATGATGATGGAAATGAAGAAGGAGAAGGAGAAGACGAAGATGATTGTGAAGAAGAAGAAGAAGGTGCAGGAGAAGTAGAAGAAGAAGGAGCAGAAGTTGTGCATGTTGGTGGAGGAGGCGTGATTGGCGGAGGAGAAGGAGGCGGAAGCGGAGGTGGTGTCAAAGGCGGGGTTGGCAACGAATTCAGATTGGGACTTGTAAGAGAACTCGAATTAGGATTAGAAATCGAACTTGCACTGGCATTTAAATCAGTGTTTGTGTTTGTGTTAGTATTATTGTTAGTATTACTATTAGTATTAACATCACCATTCAAGCCCAGCCCTGCATTTGTGTATGACGGAGACGTCCAGTCGAACGAGAGGCAGCGCACAAGGGACGCCAGCGAAGACAGGATGTAGTGCACGATGAATGCTGGAGGGTCGAAGTCTGCCTGGATCGGGTTGATGGGCTGGCCGTCGGGATCGCTCGGGTTCTGCCGCGTGTTCCACACGATGTCCACAAGCAGCGACACCGCCGCGGAGCATGTGCTCAGCGGAATGACAGCTAAACCCCCCTTTTCGCTGGAAGTTGAATCTTTCTGGTCATTTTCGTGTGAATTGTCCATTCGAGAACCCAGCAATGCCATCTCGAGAAGAAGATTCATTTCGTGGTCTGTCAGAATCTCGGTGAAGAGCAGATCCTGATGCTCTGGTATGTCGCAGAAACGAATTATGATGTTGTTGAGTATCTGGCCTGTGTTTCCAGGAACCTTTGCAGAAAAAAAAAAGAAACAAAAAAATATATTTAATGTGATAATTTTATAAAATATATGATTTCAAATATACTGTTGGTGATTTGCATTTCTTCATCTCGGAGAGAAGCAGATATACCATGTCGTATTTCTTCATCCACTGTTTTTATTTTCAACAATAAAAATAACTTTGATTCAATACCAATATCAAATTACAAATCACACATTAATAAGCCCTTCTTTTTCACTATTATTCTCGACAATAACGATTAGGTCAAATAATAATTCGCAAAATGGAAAATTATCGAGATGATTAACGAGCATAGGAATTGTATTTCTTTCCTCCATTTTTTCAAGCAGCTGATGAATTGTTTCCAAAAAGAATGAAAATAAAAGTACGCAATTGTCATAATCTTCCAAAATATTTTATTCAAACCTCTGAACCGAATCGTGTTAAGAGCGAATGGAAGATACGGCAGACGTGATGAGCATAAACAGATTGAACAGGATTTTGATTTTCTAAAAAAGAAAAAAGAATTTCCAGGCATTCGGGCTCATATAACGCCTCTTGAATTCTTTGATCATCTTCAGACAAAATTTCTGTTACAAGATAAGGAAAGGAATATTGCTCCATTTCCGTTGGGCCTTTTTCGGGATTCTTCACCAAAAGATTGAGCATCTGAACAACAATTTCGGGTGACGTAATACTACATAAAAAATATCAATCAGAAAAATAAAAAAATTAATCAAAATCAGGAACATCTCCTGAAATTTTAATTTCAAACTAATCCATCAATTTTGGAGATTGTGATTTAACATCTTGTAAAATGTCCTCTGATTGAAGTATTTCTTCAAGCGATGCGCCTTGTGCAATTAATTTTTCTGAAGTTGACTCTTGCACTTGAAGAAATCTCAGCCATGATGCCATTTTCTGATCGTATGCCCTTTTTAGCAAATAAAAGTCAAAAATCAAATATTCAAAAATGCTGTAAATTTGATGGATAATATCATTCTCTATTAATAAAATCAAATTTCTCGGAGATTTGTTCCTTTTAACAAAAAGATTGTTGAAATGATGAGAAATGAAAAAGAATTTCACCACAATAACAGATTAGAAATTTTGAATTTTTTATGAATTTGAATGATATTAATCATTTGCAATAAAAATTATTAAAAAGCAAAAGATTAAAATTGAGTTCAATCATCAAATCTAAATATTTTTTTTAATTCTCTTGATAAGACCGAAATTTTTGTAATTATTTCTATTTATTTTAAAACTTTTCAAAAGACTCATAAACAAATTTCTATATTTTTAATGAAAGTGTTTCAATGCAATTTTCAAAATAACTATTTATAAGTCAGATCAATATAAGAAATACGTTCTTGACGGAACTGCTTTTTTTTTCAAATAATAGTTAGGCTGTATTTGAGCACATTCATTTTTTTCGTCAGGTAGAATTCCAAGATGTCGCTTAAATTACTTCTCGAGCAACGAGAAGAAATGATTGGGAATTATGTTGGGAACTTTATTGCACATCGCTTGAAGCAAGGAGTTTTGAAAAAAGAAGATGGTGGAATATTCGGTACAAAACAACAAATGGTGTTTTTGCTCACGCAATTTTTAGTTTTTGCGAATGGAGAATCTCCAAGAGATAAAATTACTGATGTTGTTGTTTTAAAAGATGCATCTGTCACGCCATTGCAAGTTAAAGATATTAGTGGAAATGTTTTTCCATTAGAAATTACGAGTCCACATCATGGAACAAAAAAAAATCCCAATCCACCAGGTTCAATAAAGTTTATCGCACCAACTATTGATGATCGTTCTGAATGGCTTGAAGCATTAACGCAGGCCATTGAGCTTCAAAAAGTATGTCCATATATTTTTGAATCAATATTAACATTTTCAATTTTGCAACATGAAAAGGATTGTTATTCAAAACCTCTTTTTAAGGAAAAAACAAAGGAAAATGATCGTCCAACTTTTTCAAAAATTGGAGTGTCTTTTCAAAGACCTTCTTCAAATTCTCAAACTCCATCACCGTCACCTTCACCTCCACCTCAGGCTCTTGCAGGTAGTGCCTCGCAAATTGATGATCATCTTATCGAAACTACAAATATGCATGCTTCATCTTCTTCATCTTCACCTCATCCATCTCCACAGGTTTCTCGTGCAAACGAAACTTCGACTTACGAACGAAAGTCGTACGACGCGCCTTCCTTTATGGCGGCTCAAAAGATTCAAGAGCCGCAACAGCATCAGCCTTTATCTGAGCCACATGCTGTTCAAGTATCTCACGCACATCTTCAGAGTCAGCAGCAAGCGACTCAGCCAATACAAGATACTCAGCAAAGATCGCTTCTATCTTCTCCTCCACAGGAAACACGAACTCAAAATCAAGCCCTTGCTCAAAACATGCAAGTTCTTTCACAACCATCACATTCAGATGGACTCTTCTCTCAACAATTGCCACCTCAGGCATCAGCCGCAGTCCCAAAGACTTTGCCACAGCCTTCTCAAGCTGCCTATGTTAGGCAAACTATTCCTTTGAATTCCACATTCCAAACATCTCCTGCTTATACTGCTGCAACTGCAGCTGAGTCTGCTTCTCATATTCAGCAACCTTATCAAAATCATCTTTCTGAAAACAAAGTCAACCTTTTCACTGCCCAGCCATCTCATTCACAATTGGCGAGCAGCCCCCAGCCAGCACAAAAGCCGGTGCAGCAACCTGTGCAACAGTCAATTCAGGAATTACTTCCACCATTATCAACAGCAACTTCAGCATCAGCATCAATACCAGCATCACTTCCAGTTACAATATCAGCGTCAGCATCAGCATCAACAACATCATCAACATCCTCACTGGATCATCTGAACACATCCACATACCCCCTTCCATCCACACACTTTGAGAGTCTTTCGCCTCCTGCCTCTTCTTCCCATTCTCCATCTCACTCAAAACTCCAGTCAGAACACTCCGTCCAGTTTGTGCAATCACCCAATCTGGGAGCCTCGCTGCAGTCTCAATTCACCCCTCCTTCGCCTCTCTCTTCTGCTGCCCCTGTTTCGCATCAAGCGCCTCACCAGCAGGCACAGCACCAGCAAAACAAGCAAAGCATCCTAAACACTCAAACACAACAAACACAACAAGCTCAGCAAAATCAGCAAAGTCATCAAAGCCAGTTGCATCAGCAGCATCAACAGATTCAATCTTCTCCTCCACCCCACAAGGAATCAAAGCCAACCTCCAAACAGACTTCCTCAGCACAGCCATCTGCTCTAACAGAGTCTTCCTCCTCTGTCTCTTCCACTTCCTCTGCCTCATCCCTCTCTTCTGTCTCCTCACTCTCTTCTCCGTCTGTTGTGCTGCCCGTGGCAGAAGGCAGTGCAGCGCCGATTATCATCCAGCTGCCGTCTGACCCGGCGCTTGTGGCGCAGATTATCTCGCAGCTGACGCGGCCAGCGGCGAAAACGCAGCAGCAGAAGCAGAAGCAGAGCCAGAGCCAGGCAGATCCCGAAGACGAGTTTGACCCCATCACAGACGATGATGAGGAGGAGGAAGGAGAAGGAGGAGAAGGAGGGATTTTACCAGCACAGCTTGCTTTTCAGACAGCTGCCTCGGCGAATCTGTTTGAGAACGAAGAAGAAGAGGAAGAAAGAAAAACAGCTGCAACGGGGACAGCAGGAGCAGCGTCTCGGGCTGGTTTGTTTGAGGACGAAGAGGCGGCGAATGCCTCTTCATCATCCGGCAGTGCATCAGAGCCTGCTGACTCTTTTCCTCCTCCGCCACTACCTTCTCTTCTGCTTGCAATGGCACAAGAAAAGGAGGCTGAAGAGCAAAAGAAAATTCTGGAAAAGCAGAAGGAGCAGCTTCTTTGGCAGGAAATTGAAGAAGAAGCTGAAAGAGCGAAGCTACAAAAGAAGAAGAAGAAGAAAGGTTCAAAAAAGAAGAAGCATCCAACATGAAAATCGATAACTTCGTTCATTTGAGACTTTTATCTTGTTTAAGTTGTAGAATATTTTATTTTCTGTTTATTGTTCTGAAAAACGAGAGCTGTAACAAATTTTATCAATGTTACCTAAAATTTTGAAATATGACTTGTTTTTTCCCGATGATAAATTAAAAAATGAAATTTTTAAACAGTTGAGGAATTAATGCTGACTATCTTCAAATGAAGAAATGCAAATATTTAAATATATGAAAAATCAATAATCAGATAGAATATGTGCGGATTTTTAGCTGTTGCTCTGGAATTGTCCTTTATCAGTTTGTTGAATGGCAAATCCCGTTCAGAATTTTTTCAAGATCTCTTTTCCATTATTATCATAGTTTAACCTTTATTGTTGGATTTGAGAGATGTTTATCTTTTTGCTTTTAAGTATTGTCAAGTGTTCAGAATTTACTGAACTGATGTCTAATCGTCAAACATGCCCCAAACAGAAGGGATCAGTTGGAGATTACAAAATGAATGTTCTCGCCAATTTCTGGATTGGAACGGCTTGTCTCAGAGATAAGCCTGGGTCTGGTGTTGGTCCAGTTCGTGGCACAAATGCCGTAACAATTCATGGTCTTTGGCCAGGAAACAATGCATCATCATGGCCAGAGTGCTGCAACAACTCATACCCATTTAAGCCAGCAGAAATCAGTGGAATTGCTGATCTTTCCAAGAATTGGGTCTCTACACAAGGCCCCGATAACTCATTCTACACACACGAATGGGAAAAGCACGGAACATGCGCAATGGATCTTTTCCATACCGAACGCGATTATTTCTCATCTGTTGTGAATCTTAACAAGCGTCTGAATATTGCTGGCATTTTCCGCGCTGCTGGAATTATTGCTGGAAATAGAACATATTCGAAAAATGATGTGAAAACAGCATTGAGACGTGGTCTTGGTCATGATGTTCTTCTGGAATGCGCTAAAGTCAATGGAATATCAATGCTGAACGCAATTTACACATGCATTGACCATTCTCCATCACTTAATGTTCAAGAGTGCACATCGGATTATAAATCAAGATATGAGCCAAAATGTCCATCCTCGTTCATTTTGCCAGCAATTCCAGATTCTTGCTACAAGTAAAAAGTAAATTTTTTATTTAATCAGAAAAATTGAGGGTATGTTATGTTATTACTCTCATTTTTCATATTTTAGATATACTGTTGAGTATTTATCTTTGTATTTTTTTGCATTTTGTAAAAAATAAAAAAAAAAATCAAAGGAATAATACATTTGAAATTTTTAATTATTATTTCAGCAAACTTTTCTTTTATTTCTTTCACCTTACCACTTTTTTGAGTGTTTATGTAGCTGTTTAAAGTATTTTCTTCACGATCCTATTTGTTTTCCAACATATTTTTGGGTTGTATTGATGTAGTCATTATGATTGAAAATAAAGAGTGTTTTTTCATTTTAAACAGCAACTTAATATTTTTTTTTTTTTTTTTTTTTGCTTGTTTGTGAATTAATGATTTCGAAAGTGTACTTCATTATCACAAATTTAGGAGAGTTGAACAAAATAATTAATTTTCTCATTTTTGATATATGATCCATTTTTGCTCTTATTTAAGAATAAATTCATCTGAAGAGTCATCATTAAAGTTTTATCAGAGTTAAAAAGGTTTCAATTTTTAAACAACGATCAGAAAATATATGTACAACATATTCACATCCAAGCAAACTTACGGGGTAAAAAAAGGAGAATAAGAAGGGAAAAAATGGAGAAAAAGAAAGATTCTGTGAAAAGATGAGAGCTGCTAACATATTTTCTCTCTATTTATTTAAAGCTTCCTAAAAAAGATTATTATTTCCTAATAAACTCTGTTCCAAAAATACCCATTTTTAATTTTAATTTTTTGGGTTTCATTAATTATTTTTGTTGAAAGGATTATTTATGAATACCCAAAAAGATGAATCAAAAGATACAGATTTGTTTTTACCAGGAGATGATTGGCTAAGCATTGGAAGCAAGGAAGGACAAAATCAATTTTCTCAATCTTTTCCTTCTGCATCTCCTTTTAACATTCCAAGGTTAATATTCTCTCAGTTAAAAATGATATCATTATGTTTTAGACAAGAACCATTGATTATAGATAATTCTTCATCAAGCCAAACAACTTTATTATCAGTATATGCTTTTTTTCAATTTTTTTGTAAAACTTTAACTTATTTCTTCAAATTTTTAGACTTTCAAAGATGAAATACAAGAAAATTCCTTTTGGACTCAAAATTTGGAGGGTACACAACAGTACAGTTATTTAAATGTGTGACGCTGAAAATTTTCAATGTTCCGATAAAAAATTTTTAATTCAGTTGATAATGTCATTCATCGGGTGCGGATGTCTTGTGGGTCGCATGTGCTCTCCTGTCCGGAAATTAGATTGGAAGAGATATTTTTTGAGTTTTTCATTTTGGATATCAATAATTCAGGTTTGCTTCTTTATCAAATACGACAATTAACAATATTCATTGTAGATTTTAACATACATCATATTGTTTTTTAAACGAGATAAAGGATGCTCAATTTTTTCCATTGATGACAAAACTCTTTTTAAATTTGGAGCTTTAAATTACAAACATATAAAGTCAAAATTTTCTGTATGAAACGGTTTTTAGTTTTTAGAATTGACCATTCTTTTCTTTTTATAGATTTATCGATTCATAACAAGCATTATCTTGCATAACAGCATTATACACCTTATTTTGAACATTCTTTTTCAGCACCGATTGCTATTAGTTAAAGAAGGCAAATGGGGAAAACTAAAGGTTGCATCATATTTTTTTTAGCATTTTTTAGCATATATATAATTTCCTTTTATAATCCTTTTATTAAAATTGCAAGACCGCCTGTCTATTTTTTGGTTCAGGGGCGTATGGATGCCTTGTATTCTGCGCAATAAATGCAGTGGCAAAAAGCAACAGCATTTCAGTTGCCAGCAGTTCTGCAATGTTTGGCATTTGCGGAGGGTGGATAATGAAGATGATAATTGAGAGGAAATCATTAAGTAAAGGACAAATGTTTGTTAGAAATCATAAACTTTTTAAGAATTTCAAATTTATTTCTTTTTTTATTCTGCAAAAAAAATGCAAATAATTCAAACAGAATTGATTGCTGCTTGTCAATCGGGTTGTATGCAATTGGTGTGTTACTCTGCAGCCTTTTTGGGTGCCTTAGCTTCTTGCCTAATCTCGGAGGGATGATTGGAGGTTTTATTTCATGTTTATTAAGCTATTTCCCACTTATAGTAACAATTTTTTTTTACAACAATTTGTAACTCGAAATGTGTTATTATGTACAGGATGTTTAATTAGTGGAATATTTATGATTGATAACAGGCGAATTGTATCAATTTCAATAATTGCTCTTCTTTCACTGATCTTAATCCTTCTTGCAATGTTTATTTTCTCGCCGTGAAGAGGGAAAAGTCTTAAAATCAAACAATATTACCACTTTATTTGATTGTTATTGAGATTATATCAAGAAAAGTTGTTAAAAGTTCGGAGATAACCACTTTTTTTCACTTTTGAAACCCAAGTTTTTGTGTCTTTGTTGGATTTCGTTCGTTTTTTAATATTTATTTTTTTTTTTTTTTCGAAAAATTGAAGTGCTCAATAAAGTCATTTAAAGTCACAAGAAAGTGTAGAGTGAGGAAAAGAAAGAAAGAAAAAAGAAAAAAGAAAATCAAATTGAAATGCCTAACTGAAAGGAACATAAATTACTAGCGTGAACTGTGAAAATGACTCTACGGTGGTGTGGTGAATGAATGGGGTTGAGCGAAGTGATGATGTGAAACACACAAAAGTAAATTGATTCCTCTATCGCAAATTGTCGAAGTTGTGTCCATATGCTTCTCTCCACACACAGAAGTTATTGGGAAATCGCGTTTGTCCCTGATCTTCGATGTTCCATTCGATGTTGTGAAGCATCTGGGAATCAGAGAAAAGTTGTTAAGCATTGTTAAATTCAACAAAAATCAAAATAAATTTAAAAAATATGAAAATTTTGAGAAAAACTTTTTTTAACAAACATTCACAATTGACTTTTGAATTTCCTCTTGCTTTTCTGGTGGGACAGACTTTACAAGCTGCTCAATGAACATCATAAAGAGCTGATAAAAAATTAAAAATAAAAAAAGATCGAAAGAAAGAATTAATAAAATCATTAAATTTTCTATTAACATGATTATTTCACAATACATTGTTTTTGTAGCAAGAAAGGCAAAATAGAGAATAAGTTGAAGGAGGCGAAAGCCGCTGATCTTTAAGAGAAATCTGGAACAGGGTCGTCATCAACGATGGCAAGAAAGATGGGAGCTGAAATCATCAACATTGGCAAAGGAAAAGGGGGAGGGAAGCGGATGTGGTATTTCATTTGATAAAAAAATAATTATAAATAAATAAATAAAACTGATTTATAACAGAAAATTATAAAGATTCAAGTAACCTTTGTTTCCACAGCCCTCCATGTCTGCATTGCAGGTGTTTCTTTTCGCTCGTTTTCTTTCAAAAAGCGGAAGAGGCAAGTGAACACCATGCAACTAAGATCAACATATTCGTCTTCTGCATTACATATGTATTTATTTTTCCATTGTAATTGTCACAAAACGAAATGCATATGATTAATTGAATTCATTGTCATGTGATTTACACATCAATTGATAATGACCATTTAAAAATATGATAACAAGAAATGCAAAAAAAGAATACATATGAAAAATAATGCAAAAGAAGTCCAATAAGCAAACTTTGCGATGTAATGGCCTCGTTTAACTTGTGCAAAATGTCTTCAAAAATAGGAAGAGGAACAGTCAGCAGAAGAGCAGGTCGTTTTAAGCTCAATACACTCAAGAATTTCAGCACTCTGGATACAACTTTTGGATAAAGCTGGATAGAAAAAAGAAAATAAATAAATAAATAAATAAATAAATAAATAAATAAATAAATAAATAAATAAATAAATAAATAAATAAATAAATAAATAAATAAATAAATAAATAAATAAATAAATAAATAAATAAATAAATAAATGTATTTCATCCAACAAATTCCACACCATCCATTCTCTGTTGCAGACAACACACAGCAGCTTCATCGCCACTGCGATTGCTCTTTCGAGTGAGTCATCTCCATAAAACAGACACACACTGAACGGCACATACGAGCCAGTCAGAGCATTCGTGAGGATCACCAGCAGCTGCCCAATCGGCTGAAGGCGCTCTGAATAGATCGTTTTCTGCTCTTCGCTGAAGATGCTTTCGTTTGCTGAAGACGAAGAAGAAGACGATGAAGACGATGATGAAGCAGAGGAGCCAAACGAGAACAGAGAAGAAAAACTCGATGAATTTGACTGAGATGTCAAAGATGCTGAAGAAGAAGCTGGTGAAGCAGAAGAAGCAGAAGAAGAACCAGAAGCAGAAGAAGCAGATGATGACGACACATCATTTGAATTCATCGCTCCTCCAACAACTCTTCCATCTTTTCCAGCTTCCCCTGGAGCATCGAGGCTTCTGGCACCGATGAACTCGCCAACCTCAACGACAATCTGTGCAGCACAGCGGAAGATGACAATGCCATCTGCACTGCCTGTGTCATCAGAGAGGCGGCGGTTTCTAGACAGCGTCAGCTCTCCCACGACTTTCAGGAGGGAACCCAACAAGGGAAAATCTTTGAGCAGCAAGGCAGCGTTGACGAGGCGGGAGAAAAGAGGCATGAATGGCAGGAGCACTGCAAGGACGACGGTGATGAACTTGTGCGACTGGCAGGCAGAGAGCAGGCCCCGAAGCTCGGCGCAGAGGCAGAGGAGAGGCAGCTTCTTGGCAGAGACGGTAGAGACAAGGTCTGAAGGAGAGTATTGGTTGAGGAGGGAGAGGGAAGTGACAAAGGGTTCGAAGAAGGAGGTGATGTGGATGTGATATGTGTCGGTGAAGAGGATGCTGGAAGATTGGTTTTAAGGGTGAAATTCATAAAAATTCATATTAAGAAAGAAATAGTAAAGTTAATGAAAGTAAAGAAAAGAAAAGGAAGAAAGAAAGGAAGGAAGAAAGAAAGAAAGAAAGAGAGAAAGAAAGAAAGAAAGAAAGAAAGAAAGAGAGAGAGAGAGAGAGAGAAAGAAAGAAAGAAAGAAAGAAAGAAAGAAAGAAAGAAAGGAAAAAAAAATAAAGATAAATTAATGTTAATTGAAGAACACATCCATTTTGGATGTAAAAAAGGAGTTGCGCAAACCTTCCGAGAACCTTGAAGAATGAAATGCTGAGACGAGATGGCACAGAAAGGAAAGGAAATGAGTCCTTTGTGTGATGTGTTAGAAGCTTCATTGGCTGAATGATAAAATGAAAATTGAAGATGAAAATCAATAAGAATAAGAGAAAGAATAAATGAGAAAAAAAAGAAAAGATAAGATAAAAAGAAAGAAAGAAAAACATAAAAGAAGCATTGTCAATAATCGCAATCATCAATAATCATAATAATAAAATACACACAAATTCCATTTTAAGAAACTCCTTTTGAGTGATGTGGCCTTCGATCCATTCTTTAAACAGCGCAAGCGAATCCTGAATAACTTTGCCCTCATCCACTTCATCCACCCTCATTTTACTCTTTCTCTTCTCCATCATTTCGACACTTTCTGCCTTTGGCGAATAAAACAGGCGCAGATCATCCAGCGCTGCCCCAACCATCAGCGAAAGCGCCTCTCTCTGCGACTCAAACTGGCACAAGCGCATGACTGGCTTAACAATCTGTAGTCAAAAAAATAAATAAAATAATAAAACAAAAATAAATAAAATAAATTTATCCACATTTCATTAGCAATACAAGATAAAACATCATCTCATTAAATCACAGAAGTCATATAAAGTAACTTTAAATTGCTTGATTATTTTTTTCTCAATGTGCATTCATTCATTCACTCGTTCATTCATTCATCCATTCATCCATCCATCTCAAAATATCACAAAATTCACACACACCATTTCAGTCGCCCGCAGTGTGTCCACCATAAACCTCTTCCGAAACATCGACATGAACCGAATCAGCGCCCTCGCCACTCTCTCCAGTGCGACTTCCAACTCGCCCTTTTGAGCGCTTCCTTCTCTTTTCTGTGCCTCTCTGCCTGTCTCCAGCAGCGCCTCCAGCAGCGTCGCCTGCGCCAGAGCTGCCTGGCTGCCCTGCGGACTCGCCATTCCTCCTCCAAAGGCAGCAGACTGTGCATAGATTTGCTGGGACTGTAATGATTGTAATGATTGATGAGATTGCTGCAGTAATTGGAGTGTCTGGAAGCAGCAGCAGCAGAGCGTGGCGTCGAGGCTGTCGTCTTCGGAGTCCTTTGCGGGGGTGATTGTGGCTGGACGGCGGTCGACGGTGTCTGTGGCAATCAGAATAAGCCATGTGATGCGAGTGAGCAGAACAGCTGCCTGTTGTAGAGAAGGGGCAGGGGCAGAGGAAGAGGCAGTGAGAGAGGCAGTGGTATTCAGAAGAGGGTTGGCAGAAGCATCAGAAGAGGTTAACTGGATGAGTGTTTTCAGGCCAGAATGGAAGTTCGTGAAGAGTGTTTGGATGTAGTTGCGGAGTGGGGTCGGGTCGAAGCGGATGAGATCTGCCACAGAGTTGAGCTGCTTGGACAGCTCGACTTCGCATTCGAGTGGGTCTGTTTGAGGTGGAAAGGGTAAATAAGGTTAGGGAAATAGTAATAATAATAATAATAATAATAATTAGATTTAAAAAGAAAGAAATGAATAAAGAACAAAATACAATTTTTAAAAATTGAAAAACAAAAATATTTAAAAAAAAGCACAAAGAAGGTCAAAACAAAACAAAGAGAAAAGGAATCTTCGTTGTGAAAAGTATTAATATTTATCTAAAATCGCATCAGAACAAAATAAAAAATAAATAAAAAAAATACATCACCTTGCATAGTCAGTTCATGTGACACAGCCTTTTCAGCGATCTCTATACGAGTGCTGATAAACTGCGAGGCGATTCTGGAGACATACTCCTGCCAAGTCATCGATGGCTCTGGGGACGATGTGGCAGCAGCAACAGGCACAGGCGACTGCGAAAAGGGAGGAGAAAGTGCAGCATTCTGCATATTTGGTGAAGTCAAAGCAGAAGAAGAAGAGGAAGAGGAAGAAGAAGCACCCCCCATACTCCCTGCCCCACCTGCTGCTTTCCCCAGCCACCTCCCTCCAGCGCTGACGATCTGTGCCCAGACAGCAAGAAGGAGGGAAAGGTTGTGCTGTGCCCACTCCCAGTGTGTCAGAGCCTTCATTGTGAGCGAGGCAAGCAGCTGGAGGAATTTCTGCCCTGTCGGTGAGGGCATTGGCGTCTGCGGCCGGCCAGCCAGAAGCGACGCCTGGGAAGGGTCAGAGACGCAGAGGAGATCAGCCAGCGTGTGGTGGCTGCGGAGGCGGAGGAGGAGGAGGCAGAGCTGGTGGAACACTTCAGACGAGGCGAGGACAGCTTCCATCGACATCAGCTCGTTTGTCCTGCTGACGATGCTGTAGAGGAAGCCGGTGCGTTTGGCGTCGGAGGAGAAGATGGACGACCAGATGAGAGAGAAATAGCCCACTACGCTTAGAGCCTGGTTGTTTGGGAGAAGGAGAAGGGAGAAGAAGAGAAGAAGAGAAGAAGAGAAGAAGAGAAGAAGAGAAGAAGAGAAGAAGAGAAGAAGAGAAAGAGGAAGGAGATGATGATTGTGAAGATAAATGAAATGATATATGCATAGCGTTGCAATTGGAAATAAATAAATAAGTTAGTTGTTTAAAGAAACAGACATATTGCACAAACAACAAATCATTCATCAAAAAATAAATAAATAAATAAATAAATAAATTATTTTCTAAAGAACAAAGACACACCAATGCTTTATCGTTTTCTGACAACGTGCCATCCATCCGCTTGACGAGTGCAAAGCAGACAGCGATGGTAGTCATGGCGCTGCATTCAGTCTGCACAGCTCCTGCCTCATTGGATTGTTCGCCTTCGACAAACTCTCTCCAGGAATTGGGCAGATGGATAACCTGGACTTCAGATGCAATGCCCTTGTGGAGTGTGCCGATGAAGTCATATGACAAACACTGCTCAGCAAGAGAAAGCGAGACGCGAAGGATGCGGTGAGAAAACGATGCTATTAAAATAAACATCAGGGTGAAAAAATAAAAGAAAAGAAAGTTGTTTTGAATTGTATCGAAAATAATATATCGAGCATGAGCGAGATGTATTTATAAGCAGCACAAACGATGAAGACCAGCAAATCCACCAGAATTCCACTGCACAATTGTGGAAGCTGCAAGCTTCATCGTTGGTAGTAGTGAAGTGTCCCTGAATTTAATTTGAAGCTTTTCCAAAAATAAGTTTTTTCAAAAGTGAACATATTATATTCATACTTTTCTATGTTCAGCAAAGGTGAAAAGATTTTGAGTGTTTAATCTAATTTCTCGGACAAGTTCGCTCAACATTTCCAAGCCAATGTAAATGTGGTTCATTGTCTGTGTAAAGCACACTCCAATTTCAGTTGTATTTACTTCGTTTTGATC
Organism: Monocercomonoides exilis; assembly: GCF_001643675.1. Taxonomy (NCBI): domain Eukaryota; phylum Preaxostyla; order Oxymonadida; family Polymastigidae; genus Monocercomonoides; species Monocercomonoides exilis. The sequence continues at coordinate 1,218,564 of NW_027150559.1, forward strand.
AAAAACCCAGATAATCTTGCTAATTCTTGCATAAGCCTCACATACTGATTGCAAAGCTGTAACAAATGCAGGGAGCTGATTCTGGGATAATTGAGAATTTGAAGAAAACGACTGTTCAATCAATGAAGGGGATCTATGAACAAGAAATTGGTAAAGAAATGTTTCTGTTGAAAAATGTAAATATTTCAAAATTATAAAATTAAATCAATATTATTGCAAAACAATGATATTTAAGGGTAGATGCATTTTGTATTAATATAGAAGATCATGCAAACTCGTCTCAAGTTTTGATTCTACAGTCAATGTTGTAAGATGAACAGAAAAGAATCTATTTAGTGAACGACTCGCAACAAAAATAGCATAAGGATTTGAAGAATGAAGAAGGATTAGCTTGCAGTTTGCAATAACTTCAGGAGAATTTGAAAACTCTTGCAACGAAGCAAAAAGTTGTCTCATTTGTTCTTGGGGAGCACCAAGAAAATATTGAGTTGTAGCTTGCTCAAATTGCTTGAGTTGATCAACATTCATGAATAGAAGCAATTGCGCAACTATAAAACAAGAGCCAAAGGAATAAATGAAAAATATTTAATTTTCTGTACCATAACAAATGTTTGATATCTTTCTTTAGGAATTTCGAGTTGATTGCTTTCATAATTTTTCAATTTGACAAAAGAAATTTTATTGTTCAATCAAAAACAAAGCTTATGAAACGATAAAATTGCTTCTGTTCGTGTACGATGGGAAATGATCAAGAATAAATCTTCATTCTAGAAGAATAATTATCTAAAAGCGAAATGAATTACTTTGCCTTCCTTCTATATCTAACACCAGTTGTGAGACGTGCTTTTCCTCCAGTTGGAGTGCAGATAACATTGGCGCAGTTTCCGCAAACAACTGTCGAAGTGGCGTGACTGAAAACAGTCATGCTGTAATTATATGAAATGCAAATAAGAATTAATAAAGTTTGAAAATGAAACACAATAGTTTCGGAAGATTACGAAAAATATCAATAAAATAAAGAAATTTACAAAATAATCAAAGTTAACAAATCATAATCAAAGCTACAAACATTTTCTGGCAATTGTGGCACTTAACATCCATGAAATAGCTATTTGGGGACTGAACAAGGCGCTTAAGCTTGTAGCTTTGCCTTTCAGATTTCTTTGAAGGATGAAGGAGATCTACTTTGAATTGATACTAAAAACGTTTTAAATGGATTGATAAAAATGAGTAAGTTAATATCAATTAACGTTCATCATAATATATGATACCTTCTTGACCATTTTGAAGTTTTTTCCCACAGATTGATCAATGAAAATTCCGCTATTGAGATTATTATCCCTTACTCCGAAAATAATTGCATGAACCATTTTTAAACATGGCCCTGAATTCTTTTGGGGAAATTCATTTTAAAAACCTTGGAAGATCAACTGTTGCTATTCGTAACTGTCGCAAAGGTGAAGACATATGCTTAGAAGAACCGCTTATACGGTCTTTTCCTCCCGAAGACTGGTTTATTCAAATATGCGATACATTCGAAGTTGATAGAACGTTTGGTGTATTTCTCATTGGGTATGCGTTTTCCGAGGAAAGATTTAGAAATTGGGTGTACAACGAAATGTTTGCTCCTGATACATCAACACTTGATATATATTCTTCCTTTAAAGATACTCTGTCTGCATTTGTTGGCCCATTAAATAACTATCTTTCTCATCGATATAAGCATCATCCAAAACATTGGAATAAACATATAAAATCGGAACCATACATTTTTAATTCGGATAATTTGGAAAGAATGTGGCTTTTATGGAATACAAATGTCCATTCGTTTCAAGCGTATTTTGATTTAGAAGAAACCGGAGATGCTTCTCGACCAACAAGTGACAATAAGGATGAGTATGATTTTGAAGCAGACGAGCATCCTTATGTTGAAGTTTCGGAAGAAATAGGGAAAAATCTTGGAACAGCAATATTTGAAGTTGCTTCAAGAGTTCCTCATTCTTGCGCACCAAATATGAGTTACACTCTTATGAACAGTACTTTTACGGGGCTTCGTTATCGTTGTGTTCGCCCTGTTAAAGTGGGTGAAATATTGTCATTTTCATACATTGATGCATATGACTTGCTTTTTCGGTCAACATTAATGCGTCGAGCAGATCTCTTGCGTCACAAATACTTCTTTTGTTTGTGCCCACGCTGCCGCGATGAAGATTACACACGTGCATTCCCCTGTCCTTCCTGGCATCACTGCAAAAGAAAGACATCTTCAGCAACACCTTCGTCATCTTCAGGCTCTTCGCAAGCTTCGTCAAATGATTTCGCACATTCCTCAAAGTCATTCTGTGCTTCATATGAATTTCCCTCTGAGCGGCCGCTTGCAGTGCGATGTGACGTGGAAGGGTGGAAATTTGTCCATCGCCACCCAGAAATGTTTGACTCTTCAGGAGTTGAGCTGCATGTAGGGCTTCCAAAACCTTCTCTTTCGATCTTCATCGAGGAAGATGAAAGCAAAACAGGAAAAATTGAAGAGAAAACAATGCTGCCGCCTCACAGTGATTCTGACCAGACGCCAGTTGCATTTCCTATCTGCTCTCCGTCTTCTGTTATTCGATCGTGCCCATCAGCACCTCTTTTCTGGGGAGAAGCTGTTGATAAGCTGTATTTTATGGGAGATGTTGTTGGGGAAGAAGATGAAAGGAATGTGATATCATCATCTTCATCATCATCAACTTCTTCTTCTTCTTCAACGTCTTCTTCTTCTTCCTCCTCCTCTTTATCTTCTTCTTCTTTTCCTTCTTCTATTTCATCTCAACAATCTCACCCATCTCAAAAAAGAATGAACATTTCAAATTCTTCACTGCCCATCCATTTGCAGTGCCAGTATGTTCAGAAGCCCTGGCGATGTTTGAACTGCTCTGCGAGATTCACTGAAGAAGAGATGAATGTGATAGATTCGCCAGATATTGAAGATAAAGTGGATAAAAGAGAAGAAACTGAAGAGGAAAGAGAGGGAAAAGGAGAAAGAGAAGAAAAAGGAGGAAAAGAGAAGAGAGAGGAAAGAGAAGAAAGAGAACGAAAAGAGAAGAATGAGAAAGTAGAGAAAAGAGGAATAAGTCGTTATGTGTGGGAGAAAGTGTTAGGGAAGTTAGTGCTGCAGGCAGTTGGGAAGGATTATGAAGTGATTAAGCAGCTTGTGAAGGAGGCAGCACAGGAAGATGAAGAAGAAGATGAAGAAGAAGATGAAGAAGATGATGACGACGACGTATCACTTTCTGAATGGGATGGAGAAGAAGATCTGGAGGAGAGGATGAAGAAAGAAGAAGATGAAGAAGAAGAAAGAGAAAAGGAAATGAAAAGTGAAATAGGAGAAAGAAAAGAAGAAAGAAAAGGCGATATTGAAGCAGCGATTGATGCCGAGATTGAGAGGACGAAGGCGAAGCTGAGGCGAATGAAGAAGAAAGAGAGGAAGATAAAGAGGATGAGGCAGATGCTGCAGGAAACGCAGGCAATGCGGATGATGAGGAAGAAGCTGAGTGACTTGAAGAAAAATGAAATGATGGTGAAATATGAAGCGTTTTTGAAGGAGAAGGAAAAAATTGCTAATTGTGATGATGATGATAGAAAAGGTGATGAAGCAAAGAAGGAAGGAAAAGAAGAAGTAAATGAAGATGAAGATGAAGATGAAAATGAAAATGAAAATGTGAACATCGATGTAGGAGTATGTCAAAATGAAGAAGGCGATTCAGAAAGCAATGAAGAAGATAAATTTATTCGTGTAGGAGGGGCAGATGCAGAGCAGTATCAAAAGAACCCTCTTCTGCGAAAGATGCATTTGGAGTGTATTTTAAATGAATGTGTGAAGCATTTTGGTTATCAGCATTGGACAGCAGGTTACTTGTATGAACAGCTGCTCGACTGGAACTATATGTGGATCAATGATATGTTGTGTGTTTTTATGTGTTTTGTGGTGTTGCTTTATTGAAAAAGAAAAGAGAGAGAGAGAGAGAGAGAGAGAAAGAAGAGAAGAGAAAAGAAAGGAAAAGAAAAGAAAAGAAAAGAAATGATAAATTTGAGGGTTTTTTTTTTTTTTTTTTTTTTTTTTTTTTTTTTTTTTTTATTTATTTATTTATTTATTTATTTATTTATTTGTTCTCTATCTATCCATCTGTATCCTTCAATAACACCAATTTTTCAGTCTTGTCCCACACCCAGTTGAAGCAATCGTCACAACAGCAGCTCCTCTGCTGCGATATTGCAAGAACGTAACCAAAGATGGCATAAGCTTCTCATCAGGCGTTTCCTATTTCGCCCAGCGCGTCGCATTCATATTGGAATCTCTTTCTCAAAGCACTTCTATCATGGAAGAAATGAAAATTACAGTGAATAAAACAAAAAATGATCAAACACATAAATTTGTTTCGCTTTACCCGGAGCTTCCGGAAGATTTTGACATGATTGATGAAATGCAGAATCTTTTTGAAGAAGCTCTTGTTCCATTTATTTCTGAATGGGGAATAAATGAATCAATATCGCATTTCTTGATTAATCATATAAAGGGCGGAAAAGAAAGGGGGCTGAGAATTCTTAAAGAAGCAGAAGTTGTTGGTGAATATGAGCCATTGGATTCTGACGAATAGTTTTGCGAGATTAATCGATTTTTCTTTTTTTATCTGTTTTATTTAAAATGTAATGTTCATATTTTATTTTAAAAAATATTGTTCAAATATAATTTTTGAACATAATTGTTTTAGTTTTTACAACAATTTTATTCTTTTTTGAATTTTGATGTATTTTCTTTTTTTGTAAACTAAATAAAGGGTTTATTCCCTTCATACATCTTTACAAAACTGAAATGATCTTTTGCCTTCTTCTTATTGCCCCTTCGTTCGGGTTCTTATTTAATATGACTGAAACAATACATGAGGGATTTTTAGAGCATTTTAGAAAGGGTCAAGAAGTTCAGGGACGCTATTTTATTGTGAAAGGTGGAGTTGGCTCTGTTTATCTGACCGTATGAAATGTTATAAATTCTGAAAAGATTTTGTATTATCTAATGCAATGATTTCATTTGACAATTTTCAAAATATAAGGTTACCGATCCAAATGGAGACGTTTGCCTTTCCTCCAATGGTCGTGATGAAAAATTCTCTTTTAATGCACCTTATGAAGGAGAATACCGCTTCAAATTCATGTCACACTCATCAGCTTCTACTAAAACAATTAGTTTTCTTCTCGAAGAGCGCACTGTCGAGCAGCACGCACGAGAAAGTTTGCATCATTAACTCCTTTTCTTCCTTCTGTTTTCAAAAAATAATAATGTGAATTTATATTCATAACTTAAAATCTTTATATAGAAATGATGTCTGGCTCTGAACTTGAAAAAGGATATTTTGAGTTGGCACACGATATGGATTCAATCGTGAAAAAGCAAGATATTATTAAGGCGAAAGAAAGAGAACACAGAGAAAGTTTGCATAGCATAAACATATTTTTGTTTTCTTTTTGTTTTGGCAAAAATCCGATTACTTTTTTTTCATTAATAGCGAGCTTGACTGCAAGAAAACGATTGACTTTTTGGGGAGTGTTGTTAATTCTTACGGTTTTAGCTTCATCTATAGTACATATTAGTTATCTCATGAAGTTGTTTAAAAACAGAGTATGAAAATTTTGATATCTTTTGAAATATTTAATTTGCTAACATCGAAATTGAAAAAAATTTTTTTGCATTCTACAAATTTTAGGAACAAAAAGTTTAAGCTCACTTAATAAATGCGAATACAATTCTTTTCATAACATTTTTGATCAATTCACTTCTTTTCTTTACGGATTTTAAAATCAATAGTTGAATTATCTTTTGGTTTTTGAGATTAAACAGCAAAAAAATAGTATTTTGCAATAATTCGAGTTGATTTTTAAATCGAAAATAAAAAGTCCAAAGCTTTGAATTTCTTAATTATCATGTACTTAATATTTCAAAATTCGTTTGATTACTCGTTCTTTCAATAATTTTATTATGCAACTGTTGTATGGAGAAAAATACAATGTGTAATGGTTCCAAAGAAGACTCTTTTTCGTGTTTGGTCTATAATTTTTTCTGTTTTTATTTTTTTATTTATTTATTCATTCATTTCTGAGCTTATCAAACATTGTTCAATTTATTCAACGATGTTCTGAAAAAACTTTCTTTTCTTATTGAATGTTTTTCTACATGAATATTTTTCAAATGAGGAATCATTTTTGATATCATATTTTTTTGTTCAATAATTTTGACACGAAAATTTCCTTTGAATTTCACCAAAGAATAATGAAAAAGGAAAAATACTTATCAATGACAACTTCATCTTTGTTTCTGCAAAAGCATTGGAAAATACTGCAATCGTGATGTGTAAAGCATTTGAATACAAAATTACTTGCAAAATACAAACTTCCTTTGAAAAAACTGCACACCAAAAAAAGTTATGATTTCAAATATAACGATCCAAATTAATAATAATTATTAAGAAAATAACATTGAAAAAATAGTTCGATAATTCAAAACAATTCTTAAATTTGATTTTTGATGAAATTGTTTTTTTTTTTTTTTTTTTTTTTTTTTTTTTGAATAGTGATTAATGAATATTTTTTTTATCATTATTATTAAAAGACTTTGTTCTTTATTGACGATTCGTTGCATTAATTGCAAATTTCAATGTTTGAGATGAAAAAATGACAATAATCTCTTGAAGATGAATTTCAAATTACTTTTATTTATTGTTTGTTCATAAAGCAATTTTATAAATCGAATTATTCACATGAATAAATTGGACTTCAATAATAATCACCCATTTACAAAATAAATAAAAAAATCGATCACTTTCATGAAAGAAAAAATAAATACGCAACTAATAAATATTGAAATTTTTTGTCATAAAGATTGACCAAAAATTTATAGATTTTCAAATTTTTTCGCTTTCACTCTTCATCAAAAACATTTGAAATAGCATAATCCACTTCCTTTGGAACCATGGAACTCGACAGATGTGTTTTTTTCCATGTTTGTTTCAATCATTAGAAAACTGACAAAAAAAATGAAAATATTAAAAAATATAAATAGTTAGTGTTAATAATGGCGGACACTTTCAATAACTGTGGACAGTAGCATTTTCTCAACAACCGTTATTGAAAGTGGCATTTTGACAATTAACCCAATTATTCCCTCAATGAATATGAACTTATAAGTCAAACAAAAATTAAACAACTTGCTCTGCAGAATTTTGAAAAAAACATTTTTAATTTTCGGAGAAACTATAAGAATTTAAATTCTTATAGTTTCTCCGAAAATTAAAAATGTTTTTTTCAAAATTCTGCAGAGCAAGTTGTTTAATTTTTGTTTGACTTATAAGTTCATATTCATTGAGGGAATAATTGGGTTAATTGTCAAAATGCCACTTTCAATAACGGTTGTTGAGAAAATGCTACTGTCCACAGTTATTGAAAGTGTCCACCATTATTAACACTAACTACAGTCTGAATCGGATATAATCACATCGGTTTTTGCACAACTTTTTGTGACTATATCCGATTGTGATAATATACGATGCTGCTTAACACAGAAAAAAGTGAAATTAATTTTTTTTATATACAAATTTTGTGACAAATTTTTTATTTATGGAAATTCTACACAGAAACACATTTTTCAATAGAAATAACAATTTTTTAAGTTTTATAATTTTATTCAGACTTATTTGAGCTCATTTTTGAAAAAGCGAAAAATTGAAATTTCTGATCAAAAAAGCGATTTTTCAATGAAAAAATCACCCATAATAACAAAAAATGTGATTATATATTTTCTGCCCAGTGATTATATGCGATGAAAAATGAATGAAAAACAAGCAAAAAATGTCGCTGCATCGAAAAATGTGACAATAAACGATGTTGATTATATTCGACGTGATTATATCCGGTTTAGACTGCATATGGGGGAAAATACGGACTTTCAAACTTTTTTTGCACAAAGCATGAAAAAATTGTTTCACTCATAACTTTATTTTGCTTTCTCGAAATTCAAAATAAATCAGATTTTCATATCCGTAAACATGCATCGTTGAAATCAAAACAACAAGTTTTCCAACATTTCACAAATGTCAAAAAATGGAATCATTTTTATTGTGTTTTTTGATGTGAAAAAGTCAATGAAATATGCATAATTTTGCAATGAAAATGCCTGAAGCAAAATATTTTGCCCAATATATATATATATATTAATGTCTTGTTTTGAGAATATATATAGAATTATGTGATTATTTATGAAACGAAATAAAAAATCAAGATATTGATTGTTGAAAGGTCTTTTTCTCGTTGGCAAGTTGTTTTTTATTCGTATCATTTATATTTCCAGATTGTTGAAAACAATTGCTTGATGTTATAGTATGATAGCAGACAACTGTTGATGGTGTTATCAACTTTCAGCATTTTCATAATTCTCACAAATAAATAAACATGAGGAGAATAATATGAAACTTCAAACTGTTTCATTGAAAAATTTTGAACTTTTTTTTCCTTTTGGTGATCAAAAAATAATGAATAAAAATCGGTTCATTTTCAGAAATGCACGTGAAGTGACAAAACATTATGTTATGAAATCAATGATACATATTTTTGAATATGAAAATGCTATTTATTTTGAAATCTGAGAAATTTTAATTAAGTTATGAATGAAACAAAGTCGAGATGACAAGTGCAAAAAAAGATTGAAAGTTTGATTTTTCCACCTCCTGTTAAATTTAAATTTTGAAATGCAGTGATTTCAAATAAAATTACTTATCTGAAATAAAAAAAATAACTTTTGACAGGAAACTTGAATAAAAATTTCGATTTCAAAAAGAATTTATCATATTTACAGAAAAAAGAAAGGTGAAATAAAAATTTTATTTTTTTTTTAGAATTGTTCGAAATTCTGAAAGTTTGATCATCGAAGTTGTAAAAAATAGCCAGATGAAGTTTGTTTGACTTGAATAAAGATGCAATAACCTTTTATCACACTCATTTTTTTTTGAATACATTATCCCATGATGCAAAAAAAAAAAAAAAAAAAAAAAAAAAAAAAAAAAAATACCAAATAATAATCTCTTTTCAATTTCATATCTGAAAGCTTTCTATTTTTGTAACTTTATTTATTAATTTATTTATTTTTGGTTCATGATATAAGCAACAGAAAATCCATATTTCACAAAGAAAATTCGAAAAAATTGAATAAAAAAACAAATCGAATTATATTTATCTAAACAAAAAAACAACAAAAAATTTTAAACAACGGAACAAGTTTTGAAAAGAGATAAATTACAAAAACAATATTCAAGTTTCAAACTTAAAACAATTCGAAGAGAATTAATTACAACGCCCATTATAAATATATTACATTTCAATTTATGGATAATCCTGCTTGGTTTGGGCAACTTAAACGTAGAATTATCTTAAGAAATGATGTACAATATCAATCTTTAAGAACTAAAGGTATTTGCAATGAATTTTTGATTGAGCTTTTTTTTATTAAAACCAGGATCTTATACTTTAAAGCGCAATATTGCGCATTTGTTTGATGCATACGGAAAGATTGTGGATTTATCTTCTAAGCTTCATTCATCAGAAAAAAAATTGCATGAATTAAACGAAGAAATAACAAATGTCAAATCCATAAACAAGGAAAGATTTGAAAAATTGAACCAAATTGATCAAGAGTGTGTAAATTCTGACTAAAGATTTGTGCCTGCATACTAATATGTAATGTTAATAGAAATATAAAACTCCGCCAACAAATAGACAATTGGAAAAAGGAAAAAGGAAGCATTACAACCTTGCTTGATGAAGCCAATAATAGTAACAAAGCGTTAAATGTAGTTCAACTTTCTTCTTTCTTTCTTTTCCTGTCTTTTCTTATCTTTTTTCTTTTTTGCTTTTTGTCTGTGAAAAATGAAAACTACTTTTATCATAAGCAAAGAATTATCGAGTTGAACATTGAAAATGAAAAATTGAAGGCGGAATTGGAGGAACATCATTTGACTCAAAGTCAAGAACATATGTACGAAGAGGGGCAAAAGAAAATACTAAGATTTGACCGATGTTTTGTGTGTTTTTTTAAATCTTTATTTCAAATGTGCAAACAGTTTATACCTATATTTTAGAAAGAACATTCAGCTATAATTGCTGTGACATCTATTGAAAGTATTGGCGACATATGCGCAAACGCTTCTGAAGATAGAATAGTAAAGTTCTGGAGGCTTTCCGATGGTATGTGTTGATTGTTTATTTTTCATAGAGTTAATAAAAATAAAGGAATTCAAACACATCAATTTTCAAAATTTGCATGCACTCTTCGAAGTTTGGCATTCACCGCAGATGGACGTTTCTTTGCTGTTGGCGTGAAGGGAGGAGCAATAAGCATCTACAACACATCCACTGCCAAGCTTTACAGTACGCTTGTTTCAGAATCTGCAGATATTTCGTCCATCGTCTTCACAACCCCAACTGGAGATTTACCACCCACGCTTGTAACGGCTTCTTCCAACGGGAAGCTCTCCGTTTGGGATGTGGCTGGTGGCAAAGAGCAAATTATCCTTGACTCACAATCAGAGTGTTGTGGCATTTGCGCTTCTGCTAATGCAACTGTTTGCAGTGCGCACAAAGATGGATGTGTGATTATCAGCTTATCTAAAGAATCATCACAATATTATTCTTATTTATTTATTCATTTATTTTGCTATTTTCTTCACTTAAAAAACGTCTTTCTTTTATTTTATGTGCTACTGATTCGGACATTATACACATTTGATTGCTTCTTACAAAACTTAACAGATATTCGTGTGTGTGATATCCGGAGTAAAGAACTTATCAAGGAATTGAGTGCAGGCAGCGAAGGTGCTGCAGTCACATGCATGAGCGTTTCTGAGGATGGGCAGCTGCTTCTGGCCGTCTTCTCCGACGGGACTGTTGCCGTGTTCGATCTGAGCTCTTTTTCTGAAATAAGATATTGGTCCATTGCTGATCTGCGGCCTTCTCACACTTTTGGCTCGTGCTGTTGGATGTGTGTATTACAGATTGATGTGCTTTGTCAAGGAAAATTTTTTATTCTTTCTTTTTTTATTGTCATTATTATTTCACATCTAATTTTTTCATTTTCATTTTCATATTCATTTTCTTTTTATTCTTTCTCACCGTTTCTGTTTTCTATATTGTGCTGTCTTTCATAAAAGTGAGTCGAGTTTTTTCATTGGGTGCCAAAATGGGATGATTGCAACAGGAACTTTGAATGATGAGCAGATTAAAAGTGTTTATTTAAGTGAGCTTGGTGATTCGTCACCTGTCATTCATTGTGCTGCTTCTTCAAGAAAAAACAAACTCGTTGCCGCAACTCCAGATCAAATTTCATTCTGGATTGTTGAATGAGAAAATGCATCTGAAAAAGAAATCATAAGAAAGAAACATAGATGCAACAAATGTGAAGCATTCAAAGCGTTGTTTGGTGAAAAATAAGAAGCATTTGGTCAAGAGATTGAAAATATATCTAATTCACACAGGTGAAAACATTTCTTCTTTTTTTGTGGTTAGCTTTTTGGCAAGCTTTGTTTATTATTTTTGTATGTGATTTAGCTTTTTGTTCAAAAAATTTTTTGTTTGGATAAATCTTCTTTTCAATGGAGTAATAATTGTTTTAGCTTTTGGACTCTTTCAAAGAAGGAATTAGTTGAAATTGCTGTTTTTGCTTAAATTTAATAAAAATATAAGAAAAAAACATTTTAAGTTTATCACCAGATCGATCATGACCATTGCCCGCATTTCAATTTTCATTTGAGAGGTATTTTTCTACCTTTTACTCGTTTAGTTTTACGGTTTTACCATCAAACTAAATATTTTGATAAATTATTATGACTTCAAGTTTGATTTGTTCTTTTTTCTGTACCTGCTTCAAATATGCATTTTTCTTTAAGATCACCTTTTGGATGAAGATGAAGGCGCTTTGTTTGAAGTTTTCGATAAAACAAAGAGTTTGAAAATTATACTTGAATTTTTATTTTATTTCGTTTGTGTTTACCTTTTTTTGAAGAAGCACCATCCGAGAATAAAAGAAAGCATTTTGATCAGCCACAAGTCGAGCAACCTCCGGAAGAAGAAGATCCTCTCGATGCTTACATGAAAACAATATATAATGAAACACAGGGGATTTCGACAAATACCGGGAAAAAGCAGATCCAAGAGGAGGAAGAGGATAAAGATTTTGAGGCCTCTCGTGGACTTCCAGAAATGAATGAATTAAATGCATTGTCATCGTTTGCTTCTTCGTTTCTTCCAAAGGAAAAACGAAAAATTCTTCCAGAGATTGATCATTCTACTATTGATTATCCTCCTTTTGAAAAAAATTTTTATTTTGATCCTCCTGAACTAGCGAAGCTTTCAAAGAAAGAAATTTTGGAAAGGCGCCAGCAGCTGGAAAATATAAGAGTTCGAGGAAAAGATTGCCCATGTCCGATCACTTCATGGGTACAAACAGGTCTCAATTCTCGTGTTCTTGAAGTTATTGAAAAAAAACTTCAATTTTCACAGCCCACTCCGATCCAGGCCCAAGTAATTCCAACGGCAATGAAAGGAAAAGATGTTATTGGAATCGCCAAAACTGGGTCTGGGAAAACGATGGGATTTGTACTTCCAATGATCCGCCATGTGCTTGCTCAGCCACGCTGCCAGCCAGGTGAAGGCCCCATTGCGCTGATGATTGCACCGACGCGGGAGCTGTGCATCCAAATCTGGAGGGACACGCGCTCAGTGACGTCGTGCATCAAGATGACCGGGCACGGAGACGGAGGCGGAGGAGGCAGCAGCAGCGGGAGAGGGTGGGGCTGGTCGCGCTCCAGCATGAACGGCGGGAACGACGAGCGGATCCGGGTGGTGGCAGTGTATGGCGGGGCGACGGTGAATGTGTCTGACCAGATAGCGAAGCTGAAGAGCGGCGCAGAGGTGGTGGTGTGCACGCCTGGGCGCATGATCGAGCTGCTGGCGTTGAACGGCGGGAAAGTGACGACACTGTTTCGGACGACCTATGTGGTGCTGGACGAGGCTGACCGCATGATGGACTTGGGGTTCTCTCCGCAGATCACCAGGCTGCTGCAATGCATCCGGCCAGACAGGCAGACGCTGATGTTCTCGGCGACGTTTCCCCGGCAGCTCGAGGCGATGGCGAAGAACATCCTCACCAAGCCGATTGAAATCATCGTCGGCCGAAAATCGTCTGTCTGTGCAGATGTCCACCAGATCATCCGGATCATCCGCCCAGACGAGACGAAGCTGGAGGTGCTGAAGGAAATCCTCTTCTTGTGGCGGAAAAGGGCAAAGGAGGAGGAAAGAGCAGGAATGTTCCAGCAGCCTGGACAGCCTGATCAAACAAATCAACCTAATCAGCCTGCTTCAGATGCCTCATCTTCAGCCACAACAGCAAACACATCTGCACCTTCTCAACAGACACAGACACAATCACTTGCCCCAGCATCCTCTCCCACCCCTGCTCCAATCACCCCTGCGCTGACTCCATCCACTTCAGCCATCTTCGCCAGCCTCAATGCCTCTTCCACCCCAACACCCACAACCGCTTCTCGCACAGCCATAGCCTCCACTGCACCCACCCCTCAGCCTTCTGCTTCCCCTTCTCTGTCACCTTCTGTAGTCAATCTGTACGACACCCCTGCCTCACACCAGGGTCCAATTCTTGTGTTTGTGAAGGAGCAGACTGATGCAGACAAGCTGTTTGCCTCGTTGATTGAATGTGGCTTCCCTTGTTTACCACTGCACGGTGGAAGAGACCAAGCTGACCGCGACTCAGCGATTGGAGACTTCAAAGAAGGGAATGTGCCGATGCTGATCGCGACGTCGGTGGCGGCGCGTGGCTTGGATGTGAAAGGGCTGTCGCTTGTGGTGAATTATGACTGCCCTGATCATCTGGAGGACTATGTGCATCGAGTGGGGAGGACAGGAAGGGCTGGGCAGAAAGGTACAGCCATCACGTTTGTGCATCCGGAGAGCTCGGGGGGAGATGATGACAGATACACACCGTCGCTGGTGAAGGCGATTAAGCAGAGTGCAGCGAATGTATCGGTGCCGGAGGATCTGCTGCAGATAGCGCAGAGCTATTTGGAGAGGGTGAGCAGCCACTTGGTGGCGATGCCGTCGTCTGGGTTTGGAGGGAAAGGGTTCAAGTTCGATGAGAACGAGGAGAAGCAGAAGGAGGTGGAGAAGGAGATGCTCAGGAAGCGGTTCCGCACAGGAGACGATGATGACGATGGGGCAGGAGAAGGCGGGATGGTGGAAGACGACGGTGACGACGACTACGAAAGAGCAGAGCGGATTGCTATTTCGCATGGACTTGTACCACACGTGGCTTCACATCAGTCTTCTTCTTCTTCTTCTACTTCTGCTTCTGCATCAAGCACGGCTGTTGGTGCTGGATCTGGTATTGGTTCAGCAACAAGTGCTGCTTCTTCTCCTTCTTCTTCTGGTGCTTCTGCTTCTGGTTCTATCATACCTCCTTCTCCATCTCCTACCCACTCCACCACCTTCCTATCTCTATCACCAACACCGACATCAACTCCATTGCTATCAACAACACCTTCACATTCCTCTTCCTCACAAGGCGTCACCCTCTTCACCCCAATCTCCTCTTTGTCTTCGGCCGAGGCAGCTACCGTGCTGCGTGCGAAGTCGAAGCTGACGCTGACACCCGACCAGATCATGCGGTACATTGTGAAGACGATGCCTTTGCCATTGGGGCCAGGAGAGACCATTCAAAGAGTGCAGTGCAGCACACGCGATGGATTAACGTTTGTTGTCAGGAAGGATGCGACGGCGGAGCAGAGAAGGGCGGTGCTGCAATCGGCGATGGTGGCAGAGGCGGTGAGGCTGGAGGTGATGACAGGCACACTACAGACAGCTAAGCCGGCTGCGGCAGGGGCTGGTGGCGTGGCTGCAGCTGCGTCGCATTTCTGTGAGGAGATGGAGATTAATGATTATCCTCAGATGATAAGGAGTGCACTAACCAACCGCACGGAGCTGGCGTCGATAATGGAGCTGACAGCGACCAGCATCACTCCGCGTGGTATTTACTGCGAGAAGAATTTGAAGGGCATTTCTGTTGCTCCTCCTGGACAAAGGAAGTTGTTCTTGGCAATTGAAGGAGACAGCGCTGAAAAAGTCAGAAGAGCAAAGGCAATGCTTGTGCAGCGCATGACAGATGTTAAAGAGGAAATGATGCCTGTGGTTGGAGGCGTTGGCCAAGCTCACGGTAGATTTAAGGTGGTGAGTTGAATTTGCCACATTTATTGTTATTTAGTAATTTTTATGTTTTTTTAAAAATAAATAAATACATTTCCCAATATTCATTTCATGGATGATCTGGAAAAAAGTTTTTTTCTTTTGTTTTTATTTTAATTGGTTTTATAATATTAATTTAACGATTACTTAAAAGAGGTACATTTAACTGACGCTGAAAGAAATAGGACAATCGAATCTCTTCGAAATTTAAGGAGCACTGCTCAATTTTGGCTTGAACGACTCCAGGAGCTGGAAAAGGAACAAATTGCCTTATTGGAAATAAATTGTCCACATGATGAAAAATTGTCAAATGGTAGGAGTTATATTTAACTCATTTTAGAATTTATAATTGCTCTTTTATGAAATTTCAGAAGAATCTTGAATGACGTAAGAAATGTGTAACAAGTCTTCTTCACAACTTCGCACTTCATCAATTGTTGATTTTTAAATATAATTTTCACAGCTTAATTTTTATTTAATAGTTTTCGGCAAGAAATATTCAATTCAATTTTTCAACAAAATCATAAAATTTTTAGAAAAAACTTAAGCATGTTTTTGTTTGTGAAATGTTTTTTTATAATTATATTTATAAAAAAGATGTGCAGAAACTTCATACAGAACAATCTCCAAACAAATTCATTCTTGATCACAATGGATCTTTTCCGTATTAAATAGTTCTTAAAATGTCAACGCCTTCGCGAAGAAGATTAATGCGAGATTTTAAAAATCTCCAACAGGATCCTCCTTCTGGAATAACTGGCGCTCCAAAAGAGGATGATATGATGTTTTGGAATGCAGTGATCTTTGGGTATCAAAAATACATATAAATATCGTGAATTAACTTCATTTTTAATTCATTAATTGCTAAATATTAATTATTACCTTGTGTCGCATTTAAAAAAGCCCTGACGACACACCTTGGGAGGGTGGGACTTTCAAGTTAACCATGCAATTTTCTGAAGAATATCCAAACAAACCTCCTGTGGTCAAATTTGTGACGAAAATATTTCATCCAAATGGTAGACTTTCCAACTTATAAGCATTTAATCATTCATATTTATTATTTGCGATTTTTCTATGATAACAAAGTGTATACTGATGGAAGTATTTGTCTTGATATTCTCCAAAAACAGTGGAGCCCAATTTATGATGTGACGGCTATTCTTACATCAATTCAGGTAAGCGTTGTTGTGTTGATCCTGTTTCATTCACCTTTCGCTCCAAATCTTTTCTTTCGCACTTTAGTCACTTCTTACTGATCCTAATCCCGCATCTCCCGCAAATTCTGAAGCAGCGAGATTATTTGCCACAAACAGACGAGAATATGACAGAAAAGTTAGGGAGGTCGTTGAAGAATCTTGTATGCAAATATATTTTTGGTTTTCCCAAATAATTATTCTTGTATATTTCAGGGAGTGATCCAACTGAATAAAATGAAATTTTGTTTTTATTTTTAATATTTATATCCTTTTATTTGGCTTTTGAACATTCATCTTATTTAACCGTTCCTTTTTCAAATCGAACATGGTTTCATAGCTGTCATGTTCAAAAAAAAAGATTTAATTTCAACTAGAAATACCAAATTTTTGTTCTTGTTCACAGAAAAGTTTATTACAATTATGAAAAATATCCAAGAAATATTCTTCAAGAGGAATAAAAATGACTGAATTAATCTTTTATTTTTGAATCTTGGATGATAAGTTCAATTATTTGAGATATGATAAAATGAGAAGTGAAACAGAAAAAGAAATCGTTTTTAAATCACAGAGTTATATTCAAATAAGATCATTAATCATAGCGTTTAAAGTGTCTTTTCCAAGAAGGTATTTCCAACATTTAACAACGTTTCTGAACTTGATCACACTTTTTTTTAAAAGTTTAAATTAAAAACATTCTGACAGATTTGAAATTACATATTTCTTGATGACAACAAGCAAAATTGATTGCTCTAAAATTCACAAGAATTGAAAATGTCAATTCAACCTCTCCTGTTTTGGAGGAAGATAAGAAGAAAACTCAAAAAAAAAAATGAAACGGTTTTAAAGATAGTCATTTTTCAGATCTTCATCATCGTCGATCCTTCTCTTTCTTTCTCGCTTTTCTCAGAATTCTGCTGGTTTAATACAACCGTTTGGAGAAACGGGCCTTGTGCTGTGCTTTCGGTCTGTCTGCGTCTTTCTTCATTGGCGACGTGAATTGATGAATACGAAGAAGGACGAGACAGATGCGGAGAAAGCATCAGTTGGGTTGAATTTGGTGATGTTGTTTGTTTAGCCACAGAATTTGAAGATGATGAAGTTTGTGGATGAGTGGATAAAGCTGAAGAGCCTGTTGACCGACTTGGAGAAAACACCGAGAAGGAATGGGGAGATGTGGGGGAATGAGGAGAAGGTGTCTCTCGGGCTTGCCTGGTTTTTGTGCTTGAGAGCGAAGGAGATGGATATCGGTCTTTGAAGACAGGGCGGAATCTTGTTGGAATTGGGGAATATTTTTGGGTGGATGAATTTGCAGCTGCAGGAGAAGCAGATGATTTTTTTGGAGTCCCACTTGTTGGTTCATTCGGTGCAGCACTTGAATCTGAAGCAGAAGGAGATGCAGAAGACACTGAAGATTCATTTGAAGATTCTGACGCTGATGGAGAAGTGATTGATTCTATCGAAGACAAAGCCTCTGGGCGATGCTGCAAATGAGCCTGACGGCTCGAAGAATCTGGATGCATTGTGGAAGAGTTTGCAAAGCCACTTTCTTGTTTTGATTGTCGAGACAGCATTTCCGAAGTTGCATTGCTTGCACTAGGCCTTGTAAATCCCTTTGCCTTTCCTGCATCATTGCCCGGCTTTTGCTCTTTCATTTGCCGAGTTGTTGAATACTCTCTGACAGCTTTAACTGCATGCTGCTGAGAGGGCATTTCAAATGATACCGAATGTTGTGTAGCAGACTGAGAAATGCTTGAATCGGGTGGTAACATAACCATCTTCAGTTTGTCAGATAGAGATAACGAATTTGACAGAAGAAGAGATTCTAAAAATGGATCTCCTGATGGAGGAAATATTTCTTTGTCTTCGTCTGTCTCAAAAAGATGAGAATCATGTTCATCTACACATACAGGTGATCGAGGCGAACACGGCGATGGAATTCGAGGAGGAGGGAGGAGCAAGGAAAGAGGCGGAACATCGACATGCGTTCCAATTTTTGTTGTTAACAGCGTTTCATGAAGTTCTTTCAATTGTTGTGATGACGGATTTTGTTTCAAAGCATATTCAACATCCTTTATTTGTTCTTCTCGTTCTTCTCGCTCATCTTCCTCTGTGTAAATATATGGAGTACTTTCGACAACTTCAATATGCGGATCAATTGTAAACTCATGTTTTGAAGATTTTGAATCTTGAAGTTTGAAATTCATTAATAAGAATAATACATCGCAAGTTAAGATAAATATTTAAATTACAAACTTTGAGTGCTGCCGTGAGATTCATTTAAATTTTTATCATTCGGTGGATGTTGAGAATAAAAAGCTTTTTCGTTCGCACGCGAATTTGCCATTAAAAATGAATTGAATGAAATAAAATTGCAAGAAATGTTTCAAAAAGTTGCGCTTCAAGCAGTTTTTTTGAATATTTATTTTTGATCAATAAACGTTATTTTCTATTCGAAAAAAAATTTGATAAATACTTTATCACTAAAAGTCAATTAATATTGTTATAAGTGGCTGTGAAAAGTAAAAAATGGAAAATGTTTTGCAAAGATTTGAAAAGAAAAATATAATTCACAAAAGAAATAATTCCAAAATGTGAAAAAGAAGAATACATAAAAAAGCTTAATTTTTCATAATATAAACCGAAACCACAAAAAGTGCATTACCGTTGTGATGTGAAGCGACATGAAGCTAAAACGTTTGTTAAAGCAACGATTTGAAATGTTACAAATAATATACTATTCCTTTCACAATTTGTAGGATTATCAAAAATGATCAATGAAAGTGTGAACATCTTGATAACAGAAAAAAAAGAAAAGAAAAGAAAGAAAGAAAAAGAAAGATATATGATGCAAATATGAGCACCATAGGCACATTCAGTATAGCATTTTGATCCATTCATCTCTGCTAAATGATGCTTTAATTATTCTCATCAATAACATTCTTCTCATAATGCATGGTTTCAGCATCAGAAGTCACTTCTGATTCATCCCCTGGTTCCTTCAATTGTTCTTTTTCTGTTTGTTTTTCCATACAATCTGTTTGTTCCAAGGACACATGGCTCTTTCTCCGTGTCTCCTGGCTGCTGTAGCTCAACTGCTCTTCTGTCGCACTTCCAATAAGATGATGAGCATGAATAGGAGAACAAGGGTGCTGGGGCTGTTGAATCTGCAGCTGTGGAGGAAACGCAGAAGGAGCAGAAGGCTGTGGGTGAGTGGTGGGGAATGTGTAGAGTGAGTGCATAGAGGCATATGAAGATGAACTGGAGGTTGGTGTCAGAAGGGGTGGGGTGTCAGAACGGACAGTGCTGAGGGAAGGGGAAAGAGAGACGGGAGAGTGAGGCAATTTGAGATACATTGAGGTTGAAAGAGAGGAGGAGGAAGAAGAAGAGGAAGAGGAAGAAGAAGAAGATGATGATAAGGGAAGTGGAGGTGATGGATTTGTTGAAGAAGTGGGAAGTTTGTTGTTTGAAGTGAGAAACTGTGTCTGTAAGAGCTCGTCTCCCTGATTGAGCGTAGCACTGCTGGTATTTGTCAATGCTTCTTTTATCTCTTCAGACAAAGTGAATGAATTTGAGGGCTTGTTAGCTTCATTGGTAGAGAAAGAAGAAGAAGAAGATGATGATGATGAAGGCACAGGAAGTGTGGCAGCAAGACGCTGTTCTTCAGTCTCATTAGGATGAAGTGTGAGTGGCTGATACGACAGCTCCAGCTGTGCTTGAGAACGAGAAGCGAATGAATTGTGCTTTTTGCTTGGAGAACTTTGCGGACTTCGATCAGAAAGAAGCTCAACTTGAGAATCAGACGGAGCAAAATGGGGAGATAAAGAAGTGACAACAACAGGCGCTTTCTGTATTTTGACTTTAACATCTTCTCCTTCTCTTCCTTCTTCTTCTCGTTCAATTGAACGATTGTGAGATGCAATCACAAAAGCAGCTGAAGTCGTCTGGAGTGTATCTGAAAGCACAGCTTGCGACTTGTCATCTGAAATTGTGTCAAACGGAACAGAAAAAATAGACTGCTGGTTTGCATTTTGTGATTGCCCATTCGATTCTTCGAGATGTGGAGTGGAAGGAGAAGATAAAGAATGCGAACGAATAGGCGAAGAAGAAGCAGAAGAAGCAGACGACTGCTCAGCTGAAAAAACAGGCGAGTCAAAATGACCTGCAATGTTTATCGCTTCATTCAGCTGAGGAGAAGGCGTCGCTGCAAATGTGTCGTTAACATTCGCCTCGCTGTCCAATGTCGAGCTCAGCCCTTTTGAGGAAGAGGCATCAAATCCCTTATTCGAAGCAGTGGATGCAGAAGCAGAAGAAGCAGCTGGCTGTGCAAGCCTCTCAGTGATAAGCGATGTGGACTCGTCCAGCGTGCTTCTGGCTGTCTGCGCAGTTGGATTGAGCATTTGAGGAATCCCCTGGGAAGATAAAGATAAAGCTGGAGACGAAGCTGAAGCTGAAGTGGACAAAGGTAAAGACAAAGGCAAAAGCAAAGGCTGGGATAAATGAGTCACTTGTGCCTGATTCCGCTCTAATGATGCAATAGGAGATGAGTGCAAAGGAAGTGGAACTGTATTAGCAAGATCATCCAGTGTAATGATTGGTGGGGTGCTTTGATTAGGAACATCACTGTCTTTTGCCTCATCACGTTCTGTTTGTGTAACTGCAGTCTTTTCGAGCGTGGGCGTGTGCATCAGCGCTCTTTCGTTGTCTTCTTTGTTTTTTTCTTCGTTTTCTGCGCCGCTTGCCCCGTCGCCTGAATGTGCTGCAAGCGTCTTCCCGTCTCTCAGCGCTTCAAGAGCAGGGAACAGCTCATTCATCTGCAGAATTCCATTGACATTCTTCGCTTCTTTCCTTCCATCTGACACTGAATTAGGCTCTGCCCCTTTTCTATTGCTATTACTAACACTGCTGCTGCTGCTTCCTGGCCTTAGAGGAGAACAATAAGGTGACGATCCACTGCTGCTTGTGGAAGGGCGACTGGAATGGAGTGGAGGAAGGCGCATGGACGAAGAAGGAGATGAGATTATGGATCCTCTCTTGTTCGGAGGAGTCGCTGTGGAAGAGTCCTGTGACGCCTGTTCGGAAATCTTTTCGTATTCCTTTTGAGAAGTTGATTGAGAAGATTTATTAAATGTTGTTTGCTCACTGCCTTTACCAGTTTTTATTTGAGAATCAGAAGGAAAACCTGAAGATTCAATGTTTGCTCTTTCATTCTCTGCCTCATTCACTTTTGTATCACTATTTTCTCCAATCTTATCTGTTTCTTTATTCTTTTCCTCATTCTCTACTTTCTCCTCCTTTTTCTTCGCCTCCATCTCTTCCATCTCCCTCTCCCTCTGCTCTCTCTCCGCTCTGTTCTTCATAATCCTCTGCAGTTTCTCTGCCCTCAGCCTCTTCTCTTCCTCCTCATACTGCGCTGTCTCCTGCGCCACTCGTGCTGACAGATAGCTCCACCGCCGGCTGATCGTGTTCAGCAGCCAGTCGATCCCTCTCTCCAGCCCTTCGTCTGACTTCTTCACACTGAAACTGTACATCGCATTGCTGTCTGGTTGTTGTTGTTGTTGTTGTTGTTGCAGTAAGTTTGAAGAAGAAGAAGAAGAAGAGGAGGAGGAGGAGAAGGAAGATTGAGATGAGGATGAGGATGATGAGGCGGACGAGGAGGAAGGGGAAAATGAAGACGAGGATGAAGAATAAGATGTAGTCAGCAACGGCGACGGTACAATATCTGATTTTGTGCTTGTATTTGAATGGGGGTTGGATATAAATGATACAGAACACTGTGCAGAAAGCGGAGAAACGGAGCCTTCGACGACAGGCGTGGGTGATTCAACAGGAACATTCGCTGGCGTCACAGAAGAAGGAACAGCAGACGAAGGGCATTCGTCTGAAGAAGGGTGGATCTTCTGTGTTGTCTGGCGTATTCCCTTTCTCCTTCGGTGGCTGCTTTGTTGATGTGAAATGCCCTTCAAGTTGTCAGAAGAAAGCGACAAAGAAGAGGAAGAACGAGAATGCCCTGCCGATGTCTCTGACGACGATGAGTCGTCTGCCTCGCTTTCTGACTCCATTTCCGTCTCCACTCCATTCGAAGCACCTTTCTCAGCCAAAACCTCAAACCCGCCTTGAACAAACGCACCCTTTGCTGAAAAGCTGAGTGCCATGTCGTTTTCGCCTGTGCCGTGTGGGACAGGGGTGTTGGCAGAGGAGAACTCGCTTGCGACATACGGAAGAGGCGAGCTGGAAAACTGCTTGGGGTCTTCTCGGCACTCGGGATATGAGTGAGTATGCGAGGGAACAACAGATAGAGAAGATTGGGAATTGGCATGTGAAGATGATGAGGATGATGAGGATGATGAAGCAGGAACAGCAGAAGCAGCAGCTGACGGTGTGAATGCAGCAGAGTCAATGGAGAAGTGCATCAGCGCAGACACAGGCACAGTCGACGACGAAAGCGCGCCAGACGATCCGTATTCGCTGCGTGCACCGATGTCTGGTGATGTGATGGTGTAGTCAGGGCAGAACAGATGCGGGGTTGTTGGGCACGGCACGTTCATCCCGCGCGGCTGTGGCTCCTGCAGCGGGAGGGAGAGCGAAGCAGAGCTGTGTGTTGAAGCGTTGCCTGTGGATGCAGTGAGGGCTGTTGAGGGAACAGGAGACGAGGCGTCTGTGGGGGAGACGGTGCGGGTGGACGGCTGGAAGGCGGAGTCTGGGCGATGTGAGAAGGTGACGGCCAAATGGCTGCGTGATGGGGAAGAGAATTGCTCTGCAGGCGGTTGTGATGGATGCTCTGAAGTGTGGGAAGAAGAAAGGGAGGAGAAGGAAGAAGAGGAAGAAGAAGAGGAAGAAGAAGAGGAAGAAGATGATGATGAATGAAGTGTGGTTGTTATTGATGATGATGACGACGACGACGACGAAGAAGAAGAAGAAAAAGCTTCAGAAAGAGGAGAAGCTGCTGATGAAGAGTCGTATTCCTGAAGTGACAGAGGTGTTGTGTTTGTTCGAGATGAAGCGAAATGATTCGGAGTCACAAACAGATCCACAGAAGACACATTCCCCAGCTCAGCCTCGTTGTCTTGCCGGTTCCGAGGCATAATGGGCGTGTGGTAATCAATCTCTTCCAAGGACCTTTCGCGCACCACATTTTCTGGCGTTGCTGAAATCGTTTTGTGGGCCAGCTTCCTTGATTTCCGGCGGTGTGGCCGACGATGCACTTCGCTGTATGGGCGGACTGGAGTTTGAGGTGGCTGTTCAACCTCAGTTTTTTGTTGAGAAATAGCTGGCGTCTTTTCTCCATTTGCAATAGGTACCATCTCATCTTCAATTTCGTCTTCTTCGTCCATAAATTCTCTTGTGGCAGATTTTATTGAGCCAACATGAACGGGATCTGTAATTCCAATTGCTATCGTTGGAGCAACATAAAAAATGTCTTTCATTTGCATTACAGTGTTTAAGTTGAGGATAGTGGAAACTTCTTCGCACGACTTGGCACCAACTATGTCTTGTTTGTTTGCACATCTGATTTTTGAATAAATAAATCAATATAAGAAAAAATAAATCATACACAAGCACAGGCTTTCCTTTTAAAAAGGGTGTTGAAAGATTTTTTGTAAAAATATCTCTCACTTCATCCATTCTTCCAATGTCTGTGCTATCAACAACAAAAATAACTCCATGAACCTGAAAATGATTTTAATTTGAAATAAATGATCATGAAAATAAAAATATTTGAATTTTCCCCAGCACAACGAATCAAAACCTCCGCATAGTATTTGTTCCATATTCCTCGAATTGTTCTGCCTCCTCCAACATCGTAGAATGTGATGTCTGCATTGCCTCTTTGAAGCTGAAGCCTGTTAAATCCAAATGTTGGAACTGTCTCTCGAAAAGCTATTTACCAAATGATTAATTATATATACATGTTCAAAATTGAAAAAGAGAAATAAATAGACATACTTCCCATGAGAGACGTTAAAATCGAAGATTTCCCTGCATTATCGATTCCAAGAAGTATTATGCATATGTTTTTCCTGTTTTTGAGCTTAACATAATTGTATAGATTTGATAACAGTCCAAACATATTTCGATTATTTACCCTTAATTAAATTATTTTCTCGCACAAACTTCAATTTTTGAACTTTATTCATGTATTTGTTGGTGTGTATTTTATTTCGCAACGAATGGGAGAGGAGACATTGATGCGAACGCAATACAAAGCGATTTTCAATGAATAATGTTGTTTTTCAATAAACGATTGAAAGAAATATTTGTCGGTAATATAGGTTTCTTTTTCGAAAAAAGATCATTATGTGCTATGCTTTTCATGAGGAAGTCATTGTATAAAGAATCCCAATTGGTATCGTTTAAACGTAATTCAAACCAATATCAACCAAATCTCAGCCTTATTAAATAAATATATGGATTCAATTCCAATCTGTAGGTGATAACAGAATTCAATATTTTCAATTCTACCATAGTCTAGGAATCTCTCGATTTTTGATTTGTGAATGATTGTTTAAAAAAGCTGCTTTGTGAATACTAAGCTTATGTTTTATAATTTTTTATCAACTCCAAATCAAAAAAAATCAGAATATATAAAAATAAAGTTAAGCAATGAATACTAACACCGAATTACAATAAAACAATATCGACAACAGAAAACAAAAATATTTGTAAGTTGTAAATGCATATTCTACGAACAATTCTATATGCATGTCCAGCCACCGTCGATTGTTAAGAGTTGCCCGGTTGTATAAGTTGATGCATCGGATGCGAAATAAATTAAAGCACCATCAAGTTCTCCATCACGTCCGGCTCTTTTCATGGGCACTCTGCTTTCAATAAATTTTTGAAATGCATCCACTTCAAGAGCATCTTTTGTCATTTCTGAGGGGAAATAAGCAGGGCCAATTGCATTTACTGTTATGTTATATTGTGCCCATTCTGCAGCAAGAGCTCTTGTCATCAAATGAACTCCTCCTTTTGATGTAACATAAGCAGAAATATGTTCGACTTGTGCAGATATTGCAACTGAACTATGAATAGAACCAATGTTAATAATTTTTCCATATTTCTGTTCAATCATGTATTTTGATACTGCTCTAGCAACATAAAATACTCCATTCAAATTAGCATCGATCACAGCTTTCCAATCTTCAGTTTTTGTTGATTCTGCAGGAACATCTCTTGCAACTCCAGCATTATTCACAAGAATATCAATGCGACCAAATGCATCGTGAGCCTGCTTCACTGCTGCGTCCACTTGCTCTGGAACAGTTACATCACATTGAATGGCAATTGCACGTCCACCCATTTTTTCGAGATCTTCCACCACTTTGTCCAATCTATCTTTTCTACGAGCAAAAAGTGCAACAGCTGCTCCTTGTCTGACCAACGCATGAGCAAATTGGACTCCTAGTCCGGATGATGCACCAGTTACTATTGCAAATTTGCCTTTCAGATCGAAAAGAGATTTATTCTCTGACATGATAACTTATGATCTAATATTGTAATTTATTTTTTCTTCAAAAAAGATTATGTTTTTATTTATTTTTTCAAGTTCTGCATTAAAAACAAGTGTTGTGTAAATGTAATCATTATAAAAAGTAAATTCATTTTACTGGTAATGTTAGAGGAAAATGAAAATAAAAATGATTATTTTTCAAAAGTAGATTTTTCAAACTCAATCTCTAGGAAAAAAAAAAAAAAATAAAACAAAATAAATAAATGAATAAATGAATAAAAAAAATAAATACTCAATTCCAAAAGTGTATGATTTCAATTATTTTTTCACAATCAAAAATTCGTTGAAACAGGATCAAATTCGAAGATCCTGATTTGAAAGAAACACTGTTAAAAGAAAAAAATACACGTTTCATTTATTTCAGAAAGCGACAATACGTTGAATAATCAAATATTTTTTTTCCATATTTCTAAATACATATTGAAAAGTCAACATTTTCCAAAAAGAGTTTCTTTTTTTTCATTTTTTTATCCAAATACCACATTCAACTATTCATTTCAGTTTGATTCTTTTCTGAGTTATTCAATAATCTTTCAGTAAAAATATCTATTTTAAACGAAATTCAAGATGAAAAAAGTTTGATTTAACATTTGAAATGATGAAAGAATAAGGAGAAATATCGTTCCTCCAATAACCGCATTTTTCACTTTGAGTAACAAATGTACTTAACATTACAAATAAAAAGAGTCTTTTTTTTTTAAAATGCAAAAAATTTTCTATTTTACATACTTTAATGCATTTGAGATGAGATTCAAATGCACATCATTTGAAAATGTTCAAATGCAAAATAAAACAAAATTAAAATTAAATTAGTAATAATCGATTAAATCCTCAATTATTTATTAGAATAAATCGAGATAAACACAAGATAAGAGGGTGAAAAAATTCAATTTTAAATATGTGATTTTCCTTTTTCAACAGTTTTCATAGCTCGTAAGAACATTTCATTCATACTCAAATGAAACATTTTTATTTACTTTTTATTTTTGCCACGTTTTGGCTTCGCCATTCTTTTTGCTTTTGGTTTTGGCTCTGCCGAAGCTGACATTTCAGAAGCATTTGAATCACTTTCTTTATCTTCCTTTTTCTCATCGTTTTTGCTTTGCTGGCTTCGAAGACTGGTTCGTCGAGTGTTTCCTTCAGCATCTGCATCCTCTGATTTATCTTCCAATTTTTGTTTGCTTGCATTTCCCTCATCTTCACTGCTTTCACCATCGTCATCGTCTTTGATAGAAGGCTGGCGTTGCTGGCCTTTTTGCTTTTTCTGCTGACCACTTGCAGTCCGCTTACCTTTCTCGCTTTGTTGCTCCCCCTTTTTCGCACTTGATTTTCTTTCTTCTTTTTTCTCCTCCTCTTCTCCTTGCTCTTTTTCTTGCTCAGCTGAATTTGTCGATTCAAGGGAATCATCACTTTTCTCCACAGCCATCTTTTTTTTGTTTGTTCGTTCATGCTTCAGATTCCTTTGCTGAGGCTTTTGAGATTCTCCATTCTCATCTTTCCTATCCTTTTGATCTGGTGCTTCGGATACATTGTCTTTGGATGAACTGTCTAAGTTTTCTGCATCAGCATCATCATTTCCATTTTTTCCTTCAGTTTTGTTCTCCTCTTCATTTGCCTCGCCTTTGTTGTCATCCTGATAGAATAATATGGGCGTCAAATAACGCGAAGGCGGGGAAGAAGCGCCCGCTTCATTGTGAAAGCTTTCGTCTCTGTCTTTTTGTTCCAACGAAGCCATCTCTGATTCAGCTGCATGCTCAAGTGATGACCCAGACAGAGGTGATATGCTCCATCCAGAACCGCTCGTGTTTGCTGGAGATGCTGCAGAAGCAGAGGAAGCAGACGAAGAAGAAGATGCTGAAGCAGCCGCTGGTGAATAAGAAGAAGGTTGTCCAGCTGCTGATTGTAATGATGGCTGAATGAATGGCGCTTGAGAGAAAAGCGGTGATCTTTCATAATGCTCTGGAAACTGTGTTTGAAGTGGAGATCCCGAAGGTAATGAAGAAGAGCCAGGCGCAGCAGAATTTGCAGAAGCAGGAGAAGTTGGATGGAAAGAACCAGCCTGAAGGCCATTTGCAAGCTGTGCAAGTTGTGCAAGCGGAGAAGAAGCGTACTGAGAAGAAGCACCAGGAGGAGGTGCTGCGGGAGACTGGGGAGATGACTGCTGTTGATGCTGCTGTTGCTGTTGCTGAACAGGAAGCATCTGATTTGGCATGTGCATCATTGGAGGATAAGGCTGCTGAGGATAAGGTTGCTGTAACGGTTGTTGTTGTTGTTGCTGCTGCATTTGAGGCGGAAGAGGATGAGGATAAGCGCCATACGGTGGATGCTGGAGCTGATACGGTGGAACGCCATTGGGTGGCAGCGATCCAGGAGATGGCTGTGGATAAGGCGGCTGCACCATTCTGCCAGCCTGTGGAGGAATCTGACGTTGTTGTTGTTGTTGCTGTGACTGTGCATGCTGCTGCTGTTGTTGAGGCGGAGGCATCTGAAGAGGATAAGTGGGAGGATAAGGAGGTCTCTGATATGGTTGATAGTATGGTGGATAGTTCGGAGGTCCCTGGAACTGATGTCCCATTGGTGGAGCCATCGGAGGTGCGGGGCCGCCAGCAGGAGGATATTGCTGATACATTGCATATTGCGGTGGCTGGTGTTGTTGTTGTTGCTGTTGTTGCTGTTGTTGTGGCTGTTGTTGAGATTGTTGAGGTTGCTGAGGCTGCTGTTGAGAGGAATACTGCATTGGCATGGCACCGTGTTGTGGAGGGTACAGTTTGTAGTACTGCTGATTTTGGTAGGATTGATGTGCAGATTGTGGTTGGTTGCGGTACGATGCTTGCTGCTGTGATGAAGGGTATCCTTGTGATGGTGGATAAGGCGCATTGAAACCAGGAACAGAATTGGAGGAGGAGGAGGAGGAGGAAGCTGAAGAAGAAGAAGAAGACGATGATGATGATGGATAAGGAGCAGATGAACGAGAATAAGCATCACTTCTTTGAGACTGATATCTCGAGTCTAAACGTGAGCGAGAATTGGAGCGAGAGTTTCTCGATGAGGAAGAGGGGGAGCGAGAGTGCGATAGAGAACGCGAACGTGAACGCGAACGTGACAGTGAAGCACTGGATCTTCGTGATCTTCTTGATCTTCCTGATCGAGAGCGTGAGCGGGAACGGGAACGAGAAGGAGAACGGGAGCCAGAGCGAGAGCCGTAGCGAGAGCCAGAATGATAGCGAGAACGAGAATGAAAGCGAGAGTCAGAGCGAGAGCGAGAACGAGAACCTGTTTGAGAACGGGAACGAGAGTGTGAATGAGAACGATAGCGAGAATTAGATCGAGACGGAGAACGCGAATTAGAACGAGACCGATTGTTATAGTGAGACTGAGAATGCGATTGAGAAGGACGATATTTATCATTTTCATAAGCATTGCTAACCGAAGTGTTCTCTGAGGAAGTTGAAGAAGAAGAAGAAGAAGATGCTGCCATTTGCTGTTGCTGTTTCTGAGGCTGTTGAGAAGCATCACTAGAAAGTGTTCCGTCTTGTGTTATTTCAGATCCTCCATTTGCTCCTTGCAATTCGACCTTCTCTTCTTTCGAATTATCAGACGTTCCATCTCCAACCTTTTCTTCAGCATCATCTTTCTGAACACCACTTTCATTTTCTGTGTATTCTTTCTGGTTGTTTGATGCATCTTCATTTGCTGTGGACTGATATTGCTGCTTTTCATTGGAATTAGAAGCATCTGAATGGGTGTGGGATGAATGGGAATAAGAGCGAGAATTAGAATGGGAGCCACGAGAAGGCGAGGCAGAATGTGCAGAACCCGAAGAAGAAGGCGAACGTGAGTGAGAATAAGAACGAGAACGAGAACCCGAATGTGAATGAGAAGTTCTTTCACGAGATTCCACTGAAGAAGCTCTCGATGAATGAGAAGGATGGCCATGCGACTGGCTTTGTCCACTGTGATGAGAGTATTGTGAGTGATGACGAGTATTTGATGAGGAATACTGCGATGGCGAATGGGAATGGGAATGAGAATGTGAATGAGAATCAGATTGAGAACGAGAACGAGAACGAGAATTCGATGTTGAACGTGAATGAGAGTGAGAGTGAGAGCGCGAGTGTGAATGAGAAGGAGATTGTGACTGATCACTTGAACGATGATGTGAGCGGTCATATGAACGATAGCGATCTGAGTGTGACATTGAGGATTGGCCATAGTGGCGACGAGAAGTTGGATACCTGGATGAACGATAAGAAGAGGTCTGTCTGTGAGATGGTGAATGAGAGCGGGAATGAGAACGATGGGAAAAGTCAGGTGAAGACGAGGAAGAGGAAGAAGAAGAGTCAGAAGAACGAGATCGATGATAGGATCTGTGATGCCCGTCGCGATGGCGATAGCGATGATAGGACGAGGATGATGAAGAAGGCGAACGAGAGGACGAACTGGAAGGCGAGCGAGAACGGTCAGAGCGGCGGGACTGATGGTTGTAGCTGCCTGCTTCACGGGAGCGATCGTAAGAGGAGCCTCCATTGCGAGAAGAGCTGTAGTAGTCAGAGCGATGGGACGGATATCTGCGATAGTCTGCCACTGAAGAATAGCGTGATGAAGAGCCGGAGGCAGACGAGCGGCCGGATTGAGATCTGGAATAGCCGAATGACGATGAATATGACTGAGAATACGGCTGCTGTCTGGATTGGTCATTGCCACTGTATTTTGAGGAACTTTCAGAACTTCTCTTTTCGGGACGCATGTGGCGAGATGCTGCATCATACAAGTTAAGACGTTCAGACGCTCCCGATTTGCCATTTGTTTCGGATGATCCGGAACTTTTTTCAGTTGTCTGCTTTTTGGGATTTTGCGATTGTCCATCAGATGATTTTGATCCTTTTTGATCTTCTGATGATGCTTGTGGGCTTGACTTTGAAGATTTTTCGTCATCAGCGTTGGTTAGCACTTTATTTTGAGACGCATCAGTCTTAAATTTATCGCTTTGTTGACTCTGTTGAGCTGTTGAGATTAAAGGTGATTTATTCCGTATTCTTCTTCTCGATTGATTGCCTTTACCGACAGCTGAATAATCAAAAAACGTGTTTCTATCTAATGGAGAAGATAACAATTTTGCTGGGCTATTAGCCTGCTTTTCTTTTAGGAACTGCTTTTGCCTAGCATTCCATTCAGCTTCTCTCATTTCACGCGTCTTTCTCATCCTGGAAGATATTAAAGCTGATGAAAAATCCTTAGGATTATCCAAAAGAGGATCTCTGGCACCTGTCACAATTAACAGTTTCTTGGATGCAATGTCATTTTCAAATCCTTTCCCTTGAATTGCTTTCTTTTCTGGGTTTTGCAGTATTTGAGATGGTTTTGCTTGTTGCACAGCAGCATATGGTTGCTTTACTAATTTATTTTGAAGGGATGGTTTGATTTGTTCAACTTTTTTTTGTTGTGCTGTCGAAGACTTTTGTTCTGATTGCTGAGATGCTGTCGAAGAAGTCTTTTGATTCACAGATGTTAGCTTTATAACTCGTTTTGGAACTGGTTGTAGTGTGTTCGTCTTAATAAGTTTTATTGTTTTGCCTGGGTTATTTGAAGAGATCATTTAACTTGAGTGAAGTGATCAAAAAGAAAATTGTTCAACAGCAAAAAACAGAAATACATCAAGAAAATTATCGACAACATATACATCAAACATAAAATTAAAAATAATTACGAATAGAAACAATTTATTTAATTGTTAACGAAAACACCTTAAAAAACGCCACCTCACAAGATAAAAGCCGCGACTATTGGGAAGAGATCATAAAAACGACAAAAATAAATTTTTGCCAAAGAGCAGTTGAGTCTATAGCTACCATTCTTGCTAGCTCAGAAAGTACAAAGCAGGAAAAATGGAAGTTATTGCGACAAATACCTCAATTGTTTGTTTCTTTCCGAAAGCAAGAAACGATACAAAACGTTCGCCATTGCCTTTTACAAGTTGGAATGCCATATTTACAGAACGACGGCGAAGATAAACGTGGATTGCCTCTATTCTGCTGTGCTTTTACAAAAGAAATTGTTCGTTTATTTTGGCATTTGCTTCCTTTAATTGGAATTGACTTTAAATATAATGATCGAAACAGATGCTTCGCAATATCAACATTGCAACAACAGCCAAATTTGATGAATATATGTGCAATGGATTCATGTCTTTCGTGCTTAAGCTTTTTGGCTTCAATTGCAAATAATATCGATGATTCCAAAGATGCATCTTCTGTTGAAGGAATAACGGAATTCTCAAGAATTCGACTTTTCATTTGGAGAATACTTCCTATCATCGACGGTATTCTATTAACGATACAAAATTGGAATTTGAACACACGCGAGATATTGAGCATTGCTGCAAGTGAATGCAGAATTACTTTATCTATTCTTCAGAAGGAAATGGACTCTGCAACAAGGACAATGGAATGGATTGCAGTTCAAGAGGTGAAGAAAAAGACTGAAAAGAAAAAAGAAACAGATATTTCCATTCGCTACTTATCTTGGCACATTGTTTCATTCTCGAAATGGATTGAAGAAATTCTAATGGGCTTGATGGAACACATAACAACTCGAATGAGTGAAGAAGAAAATTATGACGAGGAAGAGGAAGAGGATGAAGACGAGGAAGAAGAAAATGAGGATCAAAAAGAAAACAAAGAAACATCCAAATTCATTGAAGAAGTCAGACCACACAACACCAAAGACAATGCAACCAAAAGACATCAAAACAGAAACACCACAGAAATGCCTCAGTCAACAGAGCTTGCTGAAGCCGCACATTTGAGCGATCTGCTGCGTCAGGAGGTCGAACTGGGCATTTCATACGGCGT
The DNA here is from genome assembly GCF_001643675.1 of Monocercomonoides exilis. Lineage (NCBI taxonomy): Eukaryota > Preaxostyla > Oxymonadida > Polymastigidae > Monocercomonoides > Monocercomonoides exilis. Next base: position 1,251,455 of record NW_027150559.1, read on the forward strand.
TTCGTCTGACGGGTCGCCGTTTGCCTCTGTTCCGCTTCTGCTGCTGATGATGTTTTTTGGGAAAACCAGCAATCTTCCCCCCAAGCCATCAATCACAGAATTCGCTCGCATCGCAGCCAGAAAGGAGGCTGCGTCTGCGTCTGCGTCTTCTTCCTCTGCAGCGTCTGATCTTTCGTCCTCTGCGCTTCTCCCTTACACGGCATTTGAGTCACTTGCCCATCAGATCTCTGTTGTCCTTGGAGCTTCGCTGTCACAGCCACTTCTGTTGGTGCTGCAGACGCAGACGGCAAAGAAGAAGAGCGTTGCACAGATGGTTGATGAGTACAGAAAGGAGAAGGAAAGCGACCGAGCGCTGTTTCGTGAGCTGTCGAAGCACAGTTTGGCTGAAGAGGAACTTTCAAGCAACAGACTAAGCACATCTATGTTAGAAGAAGATGATTCAGATGACAAGAATTTTGCATTCCATTCATCTTCCTCAAGGAATTCCTCCTCACACACCGCCGATTCCTCTGACTCCTCGTCTGAAACTGTCTCTTCCTCTTCCTCAGCGCGTCGTGTGCCGTCTTTGCTGAAGAGAAACCAGCAGATGGCTGTGACGCTGCTTCAGATGCTGCTGAAGATGGGGAGCTCAAACAACAACACAGAGACAAGGCAGGGGCCGATGGACGAAGCAGAGCTGATCAACATCGACTCGATGGCAGATAACCTGTTTGACTTGCTGTCCAAACAGGATTTTTCAGTGGAGAAAGAAGAGGAATACAGAGTTAGTTCTATGACATCATCATCATCATCTTTATCTTCTTCATCTTCTCTTTCTTCAGTGACTCTTCCTGACAGTGCATCGATGGGTGCAATAGGACTGATTTGTGATCTTATTATCCGATCGCCTTCACGTTTGATGCCTCGTCTGTTCGCATTGTTGGATTCTCCTTTGCCCACAGCAAGTAATAATGCTCTGTATGTTCTGTCAGAGATTGTGAAGAAAGAGGAGAAAGCTCAGAATGAAGAGGATGAAGAGGAGGATGATGATGATTCGGAAAGCGAAGAAGAAGAAGAAGAAGAAGAGAAAAAAGAAAGCGCTAACTCTCAATCAAACAACTCAGAATCAGAAAGCAAAACAACCCCCAAACCAACAAAGCCATCAAAGTCATCCTCTTCCTCGCAATCTTCCTCCTTTGCCCGCTCCACTCTTCTCCTCCGGCAGCTTGCCGTCCGCCTGCTCCCTCGTCTCAACGACAGCCACCTCTTCACTGTGACTGCCACCTCGCGTCTATTTGGGCTGCTGGATCCCATTGACATCCAGCCAGTGCTTGTGAGAGCTCTCTGCCAGAGACTAACACAGAACACGGTGGATAGCTACAAGGAAAGAGGGGCTGGTGGGCAGAGTGAGCTGCTGCACCGGACTGGGGCAACTGAGGCGCTGGTGGCGACGCTGAACGGGAAAGGGAAGAAGCAGTGGCTGGAGAACATCACGAGGCAGAAAGAGGAAACAAGAGAAGATGGAGTGAAATCATCGTCATCTTCTGCTTCTGCATTGTCATTTGGAGGTTTGTCTTATCCAGGCAGTAACAATGACACCTATAACACCAACAACAACACCATCAGTCTCCACACCATTGAAAGATATCTCCCTTTCCTTTCATTACTCGACTGCGGATTCCATTCTCCTCTTTCTCTGCATCGCCCATCCACATTCGATGTGCCGTTGTCTCCAGCAGACATTGGAGTTATTCCCCCTTCTCCAAATCAGAGCGACGCATCCTCTGCATTGAGTGGTGTGCTGTTGGTGATCAACAAGTGGATGATGAGTGCAAGTGCAACAGATGTGGCGAGTCTGTTCAAGTTTCTGCTGGATTATGTACTGCCTCAGGTGATTAGAGAAGAAATGACTGTGGAAAATAGATTGGGGATGATATCATCATCATCATCATCATTAACATCGTCACAGTTGATTGAACAACAAATATCTCGACATACACAAGCCGCTTCAACAACAACCACAAAACCAAATGCAACTTCTTCTTCTTCTCTTCCTCCTCCCCAATATTTCACCGGGATCTGCTCTGCTTCCCCATTCATTTCAAAGCACTCTTCCACTCTTTTATCACTTCACCAGAGGAGTCTGCTTCCTCCTTCACTTCCAATGCTCCACTGGCAGTCTCAATCATCAGCTGCATCTTTCTTTCTTTTGCTCTCCTTTTTCAACCAGAACGATTGTTCTTCTTTTCTCAAGCTGTTCAAACTGATCCTTCCTTTTGTGCAATCACAACGTGGTGCATCTTCTGCTTTTTCTGCTTCTGAATTGCTTTCTCCTCAATCTGCCATTTCATCCATTATTGTTCCTATCACTTCAGTTCTTCGTTCTTCTATGGCTTCTCTTCAATCTTCGCGTCTCAACTCTTCAAGTAATTCTTCTCCTTCTCCTTCCCCTTCTCATCCTCCTTCTTCTCCTTCATCTTCTCCACTTCCTGTTCTCTTTCCTCTGCTTCTTCTTTCTGTTCTTCCTCCAAATTTGTTCAATTTCTCTTTCGAATCATCATCAACTTCTTCTTCTTCTTCTTCTTCTTCTTCCTCCTCTTCTTCTTCCTCTTCAGAAGAGGAGTATTCGAATCAATGTGCATTGTGTGCTTCTCAACCGCCAGCACTTAATTCTCTTTTCGAACTATTGAAACAACTTCTTTTTGCAAACACTGTTTCTTCTTCTTCTCCTTCTTCTTCTTCTTCTCCTTCTCCTTCTTCTTCTCCTTCTTCTTCTTCCTCCTCCTCTTCTCCTTCTCATCTTCCTTCCCCTTCCCCTTTTCATTCACCAGAGATCATCCACATCGCTTCCAGACTCCTCGGGAGATTTGGCATTCATCGTCTGTTTGTTCACCAAAGCTGCTTTTCTTCTTCTTCCTCCTCTTCATTATCACCTTCTTCTTCTTCTCCTCCTTCTTTTTTCCCTTCTTGTTTCACCCAATTTTGCAATCCTGACTCTGTTTCATTCCCTTTTCATTGGATTTGTTCCAATTCAATTCCAATTTCGACTTCACAGAAAGAATTACAGAGAACAAACGATGAGACAGACACACGATTAATTCGCTCTGTTTCTTCTGCTCTCAACAATGTTCGTCCTTTTGTGCTTGTTTTATGTCAGCTGTGTGGAATAGAGAAAGAGAAAATGTTTTTTTCTTGTGCGAAAAAAGATGAACGTTCTGCAAGTGATTCATCATCATCGTTTTCTTCTTTGTCTTCTTCTTTTGCTTCCTCCTTCTCTTCTTCTTCTTCTTCTATTTCTCCGAACCTTTCTATTTCTCCGAATTCTTCTTCTTCTTCTTCCTCCTCTTCTTCTCCTTCTTTTCTGCCAGATCTTCCATTGTCTCCTTCTCTGATGATGACACTGAGATGGATGCTGCAGATGCTCATGTGGACAGGATGCGTGGAAAGCCAAATAATTGATATGATTTCTTCTGGTTCTTCTTCTTCTTCTTCCTCTTCTTCTTCTTCTGCTTCCTCTCAATCATCATCATCATCTTCTTCTTCTTGTAAAAATTCTTCTTCCTCTTCCTCTTCTTCATTATCATTATCATCATCTAATAACACATCATTCCTGTCACACATAACCAATCCGAATGAAATGCGTGTTCTGTCTGAACAGATCTCAAAGACGAAGATGGCATGCCTTGATTCTCTTGCTTCACTTTTAGTAGCGTCTTTCAGCAAAAACATAGAAGAAGATAAAGAATTGGTTGATGATGATGAAGATGAAGAAGATGAAGATGAAGAGAGGAAAAGAAGGGAAGAAGAAGAAGAAGAAGAAGATAATGATGATGAATATCAAAGAAGAGGAGAAAGAAAAAAGAATGAAAAGGAAAGCCACACCAGATTTCGGAAGATTGTTGAGATTTCATCAGAGCCAATTGCAAGCAAAGAAGAAAAGAAAAACAACAACAAAAAAAGTTCAATGCAAAACAATGAACATTTGGCGAATCAATTTAAAGAATGGTTTTTGAATGCATTTCTTGTTTCTCATATGAAAATAACAGGCTTGTATGATGTGCTGCCTTCATCCTTTATGAAGGACATGTTTTATTCTATCACAGCACATGGACAAGATTCATTGTCATTATTGTCAACATCTTCTTCTTCTTCTTCTTCTTCTTCTTCTTCTTCTTCTTCGTTTTCTTCTCCTTCTCCTTCTCCTTCACCCTCTTCATCCCCACCACAACTGCCTCATCCTCATCATCTCCTCTCTCATTCATTCAATTGCTCTGTCTTTACTCTTCTTTCGCGCTCTATCATCCTGTCAACCACATGCCATCGCAATGTCTTCCTCTCTTTGTTCACCCGCTTTGCCGATCTGCTCATTCAGATTGCTCTTGAACAGAACTCTTCTTCTTCTTCTTCATTATCTTCTTCTTCTTCATCGCCTTCTTTGTCATCTTCATCAACCTCATCAACATCTTCTTCTTCTTCTTCTTCAAATTCTTCTTCCTCTTCTTCTTCTCCCTCTTCCTTCTGCTTCTGCCGCAGAGCCTCTGCTGTGCAATGCTTAATTCTCTTCCTCAACACTTTCAATGTCAGTCTTTCTCCTTCTCTTTCTCAGCACATTTCTTCTTCTCAATCACAAAATTTCAATGAACAGAAAGGAAATCCCACTCAAATGCAGCTGATTTCCCCTATTTCTGGTCTTTCCTTAAGCCATTTCGACCCATTTGCCACAGAAATACAAAGTTTTATTCTTTCGCTTTTCCGGCAATCTCCTGAAAGTTATGTGAATGGATCAAAAATTAACATAACTTCTTCTTCTTCTTCTGATAATGCTTATGATCAAAATTGCTGTCATTTTTCAAGATGTGCTGAATTTTCTCAGCTCCGTCGCTTAACACTCCAACTAGCTGGTCTGTTTTTGATCATTTCGTCACATAACAACCCAACACCTGGAACAAATCCTCTTTCTGCGATTCTCAATGAAGAAGCTTATGCTATTCCTTCTGTATTGAAATTAGACCCACAACAAAATAATGATGATATTGATGATCCAGTCAAAAGATATGGAAACTTGGTGATTGGAATAAAGAGACTGTTAACGCAGCTCTCAAGCACAGATAAAGATCCTGAAATTGTTTCAATGTCTATGAAGTTTTTGAACGCTTCTGGTTTAATAAATGTTAGCGAATAAATAATTGTTTATTTCGATTATTTATTTTTGAATTTTTTGTGAATAAGTTTTTTTACCTTCTTTTGAAATATTTACTAAAAATTTTTAACAAATGATATTTTGGGGAATAAAATACATTAATTTGTTGCGGAATATTATTTATTTCCGACTTTAAAATATTTTGGAAAAAACTTTAAAAAGAAAATATGTTTAATGATCAATAATCAAAAACAAACTACTCTGAGCACATTCATTTTTATAACATTGCATTATGTTTGCACCATACATACTGTTTTTGTACACCCTGTAGTAATATTTTTTTGAATTTTAATTGCTATTTTTAGCGTATTTTTGCTGTAAGTTTTCTGAATCTCTTTCGCATTGATGGCCGACCATCCATTACTTGGTCAATCATCAATTAAAAATGAAACTCGAGATGGTCATTTCAACTTAAGTCTTGCTGATGATCAACTTTTTTCCTCCGCTATTCACGACTCTCAGCAAAACTTTAATGGTCAGAACTTCCAGCTTGAAGTTGATTCTTCGCACTACGCTCATTATGCATATCACAACGACGATAAGTCTTCTTTGAAACTTCCCGAGCTTCGTTCCACTCCGCCTGTCTTTGATTTGAACTTACCACAATCATCATCTTTTTGGCCCATTCCGTTTTCACCACTTCATTCAAATACTGCTGTTGGTGCGAATGAAACTCACAATCAAGTTAACAACGATGAACTTTCCGAGGAAACAGAAAACCAGCAGGCGAAAACAAACGAAAACGAATCTCTTTCTTTAAAGACTTCCAAACTTCCACAAACGTATTCATTTTTGAGCCACTTCGAAGGACTTCCTTCTTTAATTCCATCATTTGCAGATTCTTTTTCACCACATATGGGTAATGGTATATATTCGCCACATGAATATGTCCCAACATTAACTGCACGTCAAGTGACAACTCCAGATGGGATGTGTGTGCCAATAAACAGTGAACAGGCAAGTAGCCATCATGAAAAAAGTGAATTACCTTTTCAAAATGCCGACGGAGAGAAAACGAGCAATAAGAATGATGCTTCAAACGTTACTAACACATATAACCGACAATTGAAAATCGAAACAATTATGTGTTCTCAAACGCCACCTCCAGATCAACTTTTACGGATCAACGAGCATCTCCGCACGAAAGAAACAACTCCACACTCTTCTCCTTCTGGCTTGTCTTTGTCTTCTCCGTCACCTCATGAGCCGCTGCATTCCTCGTCATTGATTCATTCCATACCTAATCTCTCACCTTCTTATTCGCACTCACCAGGATTTCTATCAACTTCCCCGCTTCTCTCTTTCTCCCCCATCACACCTTCCATCGCTGCTGGAGAGCCCACAGCGTCGCCTGCAGAGGACACGATTACTTCATCTTTGACCTCCCTTTCACCGAGTGACGGCTTGGCAGTCACTGACAACACAGATATTTCTTCGCTGATGCCTAGATTATCTCCGTTGCCAGGCGAAGATTCCGCTCCGGACTTGGGAAAATTGCAAAGCGACAAGTTTTTCAAGTTTAAAGCGCTTGGGATGGACGAGCCAGTGTCTACAATGCAGTCAGAGCAGTCGTATTCAGACGATGCATCAGAAATACAGCAGAAGCAACAAAATCAACAAAAGCAACAAAAGCAGGAAGGAAAATTAGCGAATTTATATGAAGAACTTTCTCCATCAAAAGACTCAAATAAATCAGATGAGCACAACCCAAGTCCGGAGTCTGATACTAAAATTGATTCTTCTTTGAAACAACCAAGCAATAATATCAGAAATTCTTCTTCTTTTTCCTCTTCTTCTTCTTCTTCCTCCTCCTCCTCTTCATCTTCTCAGTCACCTCATTCCTTTTCTCCTCAATACACTTCTGCTCAACTTCCACATCATCACACACGGACACGCTCTGATGTGCATATGCAATCGCATGCACGCTCATTCGTTGATTCTGTTGATTATCCTCATCCTCATCTTCATCCTCATTCACACATTCATTCCCATTCTCATTCTCATTCTAATGTTCCTTCAAACACACATTTGAATGCTTATTCTAATATAAATACTGATATTCCCTGTAATAAACAGTCAAATGCTGCGTCTTCTAACACTCATTCTGATATTTCCTCTGATATCCCTTCTTATTCTCGCTCTTATATTCTTCCCCATTCTCATTCAAATTCACATTCGCATGTTCATTCACGCACCCACTCCGACCTTCCATTGCTTGGCTTGCCTTCTGCCGATGATCATTCCAGAGGAAAAGGCAATAATCAGCTGTTCCTTGCACTTCATTTGCCTCAACATCAAAATTCTTCTTTCTTTTCTTCTTCTTCTTCTTCTTCTTCTTCTTCTTCTTCTTCTTCTTCTTCTTCAGATGTTATTCCTTTCTCCTGTAAATTAACTGATTCTTCTGATTCTGTTGATAAAAATCCACTTATTCCCATTTTATCATCTTCATCATCATCTTCTTCCTCTTCTTCCTCTTCCTCCTCCTTTTCCTCTTCTTCCCCCTCTTCTTCATTCAACCCACATCCACCTCAACATAACAACAAAGACTCTTTTAATCAAAAACACAGTGTTCATCTGATTTCACTAGAAGCAGATGAAAACATGAAAATCGAAGAATTTAAATCTAATTCAAGAATAACATCAACATCATCAACATCTTCTTCTTCTTCTGCTGCTTCTCAGAACAATGCTGCAGCACATCATAACACTGAAAGTTCTATAAAGGATTCTTCTTCTTCATCCTCTTCTTCTTCTTCCTCATCTCCATCATCATCATTAACAACAGCATCATCATCAAAAAGTTCTTCTTCTCCTCATACTCCTCCTCCTCCTTCTTCTTCTGCTGCTGCTGCGGTTGCTTTGCATCTCAGCCATTCACATAGAGAACAAGTCGACTCATCTTCCCCTTCTCCATCTTCATCTTCCATCTCTAAATCTTCTCCTTTTTCCCATTCAACACATTCTTCTTCTCTGTCTCCTCCTTCTCCTTCTTCACCTCCTTCTCCTTCCTCTTCCACTTCCACTTCCACTTCTTCTTCTTCTTCACATGTCAGTGTTGACATGGGTTCTTTGCCTGATTTGCCATCACGTGATGAATTGCCAGATATCACAGATGAACAAATAATGATGAAGATGAAAGACGAAGAAAACAAAGAAGCAGATGAAAAAGAAAAAGAAGGGAAAGAAGGGAAAGAAGAAGTATCCAGAAAAGAAACAGAAGAAGCTGAAAACAAAGATAAAGACAAAGAAGAAGAAGAAAAAGAAAAAGAAGATTGTCAAATAGAGTTAGAAAGAAGAAGCAGAAGCAGAAGCAGAAGAACAAGACGAATTAACAAAGAAACCACTCAATCTCAACCTCCATCCAAAACAAGAGCAAAGCTGTTAGAAAGAAAGAGAATGGGCCATCACAAAAAGCAGAAAGAAAACCGTTCTGTTTCGTCCTTCACCCTCTCCACAATCTTGTCTGCCCCTTCTCATTCATCTTCTGATAGATCTGGCGATATTCATTCAGGAGCTGCTTCTTCTTCTTCTTCTTCAAATTCTCCTTCTTTTCCTTCTCCTTCTCCTCCTTCTTCTCATTCTTCTCATTCTCCTTCTTCAAATTCTCATTCAATTTCTCCTTCTCCTTCTCATTCTCATCCAAACAACAAAAACACTCATATGTCTTCAAGTCATTCATCATCAGCATCATCTTCTTCTTCTTCTTCTGGTGCTGCTTCTTCTTCTCCCTCACCATCTCCATCTCCATCTCCATCACCATCATCTTCACATTCTGCCTCTCCTTCTTATTCCCCTTCTTATTCCCCTTCTTATTCCCCCTCACCTTCTCCTTCTGCTTCCCCTTCTTCTTCTCCCTCTGCTTCTCCATCTGCCTCTAACTCAGCTTCTTGCTCATCTTCGCATTCTTCTCGTTCTTCTCGTTCTTCTCGTTCTTCTTCATCTCGTTCTTCTTCATTGTCATCTTCTCAATCTTTATCTTCTTCTTCTTCTCATTCTCATCCTCCTTCTCCTTCTCCTTCTCCTTCTCCTTCTCTTTCCTCTTCTTCTCTTTCTTCTTCTTCTTCTTCTTCTTCTTCTTCTCTATCTTCTTCTCTTATTTCTTTGGTTGAGACTGTTTTGGCAGCACCAGAGAAAAGTGTGTTTTTAGACAGAAATGCAGCACAATTGAAGAAAAGCTTGGGAACAAAGAGAAATAAATTCCATAGGAATAATAATAAACACAAACTTAATCAGAATAAAGTGCAAAGTCTTAATGATGTTAATGATGATGTTGATAATCATAGAAGAACTGATAGCTATGATGATGGTGATGGTGATAAAGATGAAGGCGATGATGATGATGATGCTGTTGTTGATAGAAGAAAGGATAACAAAAAAGAAGAAGAAGAAGAAGAAGAAAGAAATGTAGTGGATAAAAAAGAAGAACAAATTAAAAAGAACAAGGAGGAGACAAAAGAAGGAGGAGGAGGAGGAGAAGAAGAAGAAGATAAAGAAGAGCAAAGAGAAGAATTGAAAGAAGAAGAAGATGATGATGACGAGAATGAATGCAATGAAGACAAAGAATCATCCCCCAATGACTCAAACACAAGAATAAAAAGAGATCAAATCCCCAAAAAGCAATGGAAGCTGAGCAAGAAAGAGCAGATGCGACTGCGAAGATTATATTTGAAGCACCACTTGAAGCAGCAGCGCCTTCTGAGGCAGTTTCAGATGCAGAAGCAGGCAATTGCTATTGCACAAGCGCAGGCACAGATTCATGCGAAGATTCAGGCTCAAGCTCAATCACAGGCTCAATCACAAGCTTATTCATTATCTCGTTCTCATTCAAATATTGTTCCTCATTCTCTTTCTGTTTCTGTTTCGAGTTCTCTGTCTGATTCTCTTCCTCGTGCCAGTTCTGTTTCGAATTCTCTTTCTCTTCCACATTCTCTCTCTAATTCTCTTCCGCATTTGCTTTCACGCACACAACAGCCAATGGCAAATACACACAGACAGACAAATATGCTCGTACACTCACAGCAACATGTTGCACATGAGATACAAGATTCAAAAGAAGGAGAACAAGGGAAAGAAAACAAGGAAGGAAAAGAAGGAAAAGGAAATAAAGAATTCAAAGACAATAAAAAGGGGAATGAATCTAAAGACAATAAAGAAATCAAAGAAATCAAAGAAACCTCAAATTCTCCTTCACAAGAACCCAGCCCTCCCAGACAAGCCACCACGACCCCGAAACCACAAACACCACTGGAGAGATTGCAGAGGCAGTATCAGATGATGCTGATGATGAAGCAGCAGCAGATCCTGCAGCAGCAGCGGAGCATCACACAGAGCACTCATTTGCAACAAGCGCAGATGTCAATGCAAATGCAAATGCAGATGCAGATGCAGAAAAACACACAAACGTCTTCACAGAACATGGAAGTTGCAGAGAAGCGATTGCAGAATGAGCAAGACGGGTACAACCAGCACGGCTTTATCCAAACACGCTCAAACACAGCAGAGTTGCAATTCTCCGAAGCTGCTGGAATTTCTCCGATGCCGAACAAAGGTGACCTTTCAGCTGCTGCTAATGCTCCCTTTGCTTCTTCCGAAGGTATATTTGAAGGCGGAACCGGAATTGGAGGAGGAGGCAGCAGTAACAACAACAATAATAATAACACTATTAACAGAGCAGATTATCCCAGCTCTTATCTGCGGCTGGTGCGAAGCAGGCGAATTTCTCCGATTGAAGGCGAAGACGGCACATTCAACGGATTCATCCGTACTGACAGCAGGGACAGCAGCAACACTGGCACAGGAACAGGAGTTTTCTCTGGTATTGGCAAGGGAGAAGGTGATGGCAGCGCTGAAGATCAGCATCTCCGTCTCCTTCCGGCTGCCTCTCGCTCATTCGGCATGCTTCCCTTTGCTCGTTCTGAACAGCCTTTTGTTTCCGCTGCTGTTTCTTCTTCTTCTTCTTCCTCTTCTCCCCCTTCTTCTTCCTCTTCTTCTTCTCTTCCTCCTTCCATGTCTCCATCCGTCCCCCGGTCCCTCACTCAATCCTTGCCCCACCCTTCCCCTTTCCCTTCTCCATGTCCGCAGTCCCTTGAATCTCTTGACTCAGACCTGAAGAAGGCGATCGAGCAGATACACGTGCTCAGCCACAAGACACCTCAGCCTTCTTCTGACTCTCCCATTGAGAGGCCTATATCTTCACCGCCGATGCCTCCAAGAGCGCAGTCGGTTGATTCACTGCCGGAGGAATGCTTGATTGATCCGGCACTGCTGGATGTGTCTTCTTCGTCTGAGGATGATGATGATAATGAAGTAGAAGAAGAAGAAGAATATGATGAAGGTGAAGGTGAAGGTGATGATGGTGATGATGAACAGAATAATGCTGAACATCATAATCATCGTCGTCGCCGTCGTCATCATAATAACAAAAATAAGAAGGATGGAAGCAAAGAAAATGAGGAAGAAATGCCAAATCCAAAGAAAAAATGCGCAAAGGAGAAAGAAAACGGAGGCGCATTCCGTTTTGACAGCGGAGCCATGGGTTGCTTGTCAGACAGTGACGAGGAAGATTCACGTCCTCCTTCATCAGCGTCTGCTCTGCTGATTCAGCAGTCAGTGAAGCTCATCCGGATGAAGAAGCTGAATGTGTCATTGAGACAGCTGGCTCATAAATGCAGTTGCGGTGTTAGCAATGTGAATGCAAGTGTTAGTAATAGTAATAATAATAATAATAATCTCAATAATTGCATAAATAACTCCTCCTCCTCCTCCTCTGCTTCTGCTTCTGCTGCTCCTTCTGCTTCTGCTTCTGCTTCTGATATTAACAAGCGCATTCAAAAGCCTCTTTTCTCTTCTTTTCCTTTGCAGCAGCTTCAGCTTCAACAGCAACAGCAACATCAGCAGCAATTGCTTCAATCCAGCCATTTGCAGACACTCAACACATATCAGGCACATTTGAACAAAGGATTAACACAGATTGAGAATAGGAAGAGCGGTGCTAATGTATTATTGGCTAATTCTTCTGGTTCTTCTTCTTCTTCTCCTTCTCCTATTTCTGCTGCTGCTGCTGTTGCAGAAACAACTGTTGTTCCTTCAACCTCATCTGCAATGCAATCTCATACAACAACGATGCCAACACATTCATCTCCCTCTTCTTCTTCTCAACAATTAGTGTCTCAGCCTCTTTTGCCATCTATTTATCCTCTTTCTTCACAACAACTTGCAATATCTTCTTCTTCTTCTTCTTCTTCTTCCTCCTCTTTCCTTTCTCCTCAATCTTCTTCTCTTTCCATTCCCACAGCATCTCCGCCTTCTTCGTATACTCATATATCTCCTGTGAATGCAGATGGAGGGAATAAAATGAATAACATAGTGAATGATGCTAATACTAATGCATGTACTAATGATGTTTCCAATACAGGTGATAAAAGCAATGATGCTGGAGTTACTTCTTCTTCTTCTTCTTCTTCCTCATCCTCTTCTTCTTCCTCATCTTCTCCTTCTGCTGCTACTGCTGCATTAACAACCACAACTGATTCCAGGCGCAAGACATACACACTGAACTACAAAGCAGCGCCATTTATGCCAACAAAGAGGGTGTCGAAGATTGTTGTGGGGAGAAAGGAAAAGGAGAAAGAGAAAGAGAAAGAGAAAGAGAAAGAAAGGCATAAGAACAAAGAGAAAGAGAAGGATAAAGATAGAGATAAAGATAGAGAAAAGGAGAAGGAGAAGGAGAAGGAGAAAGGGAAAGGGAAAGAGAAAGATAAAAGTAACAGCAAACGTATCACACGCAAACTGACATGGAATGTGGATTCAAAGCCATTTGTGCCTCAGAAGAAAGAGGCAGCTCTGAGCATTCTGCAGACATCACAGAAGAAACAAGAATTTTCATCGTCTTCTTCTTCTTCTTCTTCCTCTTCCTCTTCTTCTCCCACCAAAAATGATACAAAAAATCGTCTTTCCTCTGAAAATGCTGCTGCAGCTGTTGAAGGGAATTCACAACAGAACAGAATCACATCTCTTTCACAGCCATTGCCAATAACTTCTTCTTCTGCTTCCTCTTCTTCTTCTTCTTCTTTCTCTGCTCCTCTGATGCATTCAAAACAAAAAGGAATTGCAACATCTTCTTCTCTTCCTTCTTCTCTAATCCCATCATCTTCACAGTCAGACCAACAAAACAACCCCAAAACAGGCAAAACCCCAAAAGAAAGAGCATATTCTGACAGACAAGGGAAAGAAAAAGAAAAAGAAAATTTCAAAAGAGAACAACATTATCAGAAAAAGCCTGCTCAACCTCCTCCTCCTCCTGCTCCTCCTCCTCTTCTTCCTCCTTCTTCTCTTCTTTCTTCTTCTCTTCTTCCTTCTTCTCTTCCTCCTTCCCTTCCTCTTCCATTAGATCACTCTCAATTGCCTCATGGAATTCCATACTTTTCACAATATCCCTCTTCGTTGATGCAACCACCGCCTTATCACAACCTTTCCCAAGCTCCTCAAATACCACCTCCTCCTTCTAATATTCCTGCTTTTTCTTCTTCTCTTCCTCCTTCTCTTCCTTCTTCTTCTTCTTCTTCTTCTTCTGCTTCTGCTTCTTCTTCCTCTTCCTCTCCATCTCCTTCCTCTTCCTCTTCTTATCCTCCTCAGGGATACCCCATACCTATACCACCGATGCAAATCTCTCCTTATCAGATCCCTCCTCCTCCTCCTCCTCTCCCTTCTTCTTCTTCTTCTTCCTCTTCTTCTTCTTCCACTTATCCCCTCAGCACTCAACAGCTTCCATTTGTTCATCCTCTTCCTTCTCATCCTCCTCCTCTTCCTCATTTAGGCTCTCAGATGATGTATCCAATGCAGATGTACCCGTATCCTCAATATACCATTCCTTCTTCTATACCCCAGGATGTTCCTGGTCATATTCCTGCTATTTCTTCTTCTTCTTCTTCTGCTGCTGCTTCTGCTTATAATTCTTCTGATTTCAATACTTTTAATGCTGATGCTATTGCTGATGAAGAAACAGTTGATTCTCCTCCTTCGTCTCCTTTATCACCTTCATCGCCTTCATCACATTTATCACATTTATCGCATTTATCACATTCCTTGCTTTTATCGCATCCTTCTCTTTCTTCTTTTTCTTCTCGTTCTTCTTCATTTGATTTGTCCCCTCCTTCCTCTCCGCCTTCGATTGAGCTGCCTTCTTCGGTTTCTCTTAGCTCTTATTCGCTTATTCGCTCTGTTAGTTCTCGTGTGAAGCAGAAGAAGCATAGATACAGAGAGAAGGAGAAAGGGAAGGAGAAAGAGAAGGAGAAGGGAAAAGATAGAGATAGAGACAGAGAAAGGGAAAGAGAGAAAGAGAATGAGAAAAATGATAAAATACATAGAAGGAGGAGGAAGGAGAGAGAAAGAGAAAGAGAAAGAGAAAGAGATAAAGAACCAGAAAGAATCAGACGTAAAAAAGGAAAGAAAGAAGGGACAAGAGCTAAAAGAAAGCGAAAAGAAAGAGAAAGAGAAGAGAAAGAAAAGAAAGAAGAAATTGAAGAAAGAGAAGAACTTGAAGAAATTGAAAGAAAATTGGCAAATGAGGATAGCGAATATGAAGCTCATAGAGAAAAAAGACATAAAACTGATCATTTTCATAGTGATGAAAAAATGCCAGCGAAGAAGAAGAAGAAGAAAACAGAAGGTTCTTCAGCAATTAAAAGTGGTAAAGTGAAGAAGAAAGTGAAATCTAGACATGTTGCATTAGCATCTTCTTCCTCTTCTTCTTCTTCCTCTTCTTCTTCTTCCTCTTCCTCTTCTTCCTCTTCCTCTTCCTCTTCAGCGCCTTCTTCTAATTTTCCTGATGATATCAATTTATCAGACAAAGCAGAATACATAGAACAAACCACACAAGAACACGAAAAAGAACAAGAACAACAGTTTCAACAGCAGCAACCGCTGCATAATATTCCCTTTGATCTGTCTCCTTTACCTCCTCTTCCTTCATTCACTCCACAGCCTTCAATGGAATTCCCAGCAGATGTAGAGATGGTTCTTCCTTCTGTTGATTCTAAGGAAAGAAGAATTGAAGAAGAAGAAAAAGAAGAAGAAGAAGAAGAAGATAATGATGATGATGATTATGATGATAATGATGATAACGATCATTTGCTTGGCCATGCACATAATCATGTGCTTTCTCACTCACATAATCTCAAATCACATTCAGATGACACAAGAAGTAGCAGAAGCAGAAGCAGAAACAAAAGTGGAAACAGAAAAAGAAGAAGAAATAGCAGTGGCAGTGGTTGTAGCAGTAGTCACAGTTCATCAGATGATGATATTGAGTTTGGAGGAGGAGGAGGAGGAAGAGAAAGTGGTGGTGGAAGAGGAAGAAGAAGAAGAAGAAGAAGAGGAGGAGGAGGAAGAGGAAGAGGAGATGTTGGAAGTGGAGACAAACGTATTGTCAAAAGGAAATCACATACACGAAAGAAAGAAAGGGGTCTATCACTCAGCGACAGCGATTGCTCGTCGCTTCATTGTTCTTCTCCAGTTAAGCCATCAATGATGGCATCTTCTTCTTCTTTGCTTCCCTCTGATTCGCATGCATCTCTTGCCAGCCATTCATCAATTAGGTCAAAGGATGATGAAAAGGTTACTGTTGGATTGTCAAATGCAAAGCATCCATTGCCTGCTATGCCTCTTCTTCCTTCTTTGCCTTCTTTGCCTTCTTTGCCTTCACTTCCTCCTCTGCCTGATGATGATGCTGATATTGATATTGATAACGCCCCATGATGTATATACACACCACTCATTCATCTCATTATTTTATTTTATTTTTATTTTTAATTCTCATTCAGATCATTCACATACACAATCTTAATTTTATGAAAAAATGAAATATGTTTTTTTTGTGTGTATTTTTTCTTTTTCTTTTTTCTTTTTTATTTCTTTTCTTTTTCTTTTTTCTTTTTTTTTTTTCATTCTCTTCTTTTTCTGTCATTTTTGTATTAATAATTGATTGATAGCTTTTTTTTATCCTTTTCATTTTATTCAATTATTCTATTCCTCTTCTGCTGCTTATAATTATTTTTTGAAAAATTCTTTTGTATCATGAAAATATCTACTCTTAAGCTCATATTTTATGTATATTTCTGTTTCTGCGATTTCGCTAAAAACAAGTCGACTCAATTTTTTTATATTTATTTCATTTATTATTAGCTTTACAATCGTTCATTCACTTTTTCATGGAAATTTTTTTCTTCAAAAAAACATTTTTATGTTTGGTTGCGTAATATTTATTAAATATATTTTTATTTATCATATGCCAATAATTAAAAATAAAGATCTAAAAATCAATTTGATCTAAATATTAAAAATTTGGGTAGAAAACCACTTATTTAGCATCACGGGTTCAAGATGACTAGACCAATTAGAGCTGTTTGGATTCATACATATTTATGAATTTTTATATGTGTCTCGAAAAATTCTTTTCATTTTTTTAGGGTTATCGCCAAGTTCCAAAATCCGGTTTGTTCAACTTGCTTTAAGTCATTTTTCAGGATATGATCTATATTATTTTCAGATCCACTTGATGTACCGGCACATATCACGCCTGAATATTGCAGTATTTTCCTTTTAGAATTTATTATCTATTCAAATTATCGATGATAATTTTGCATTATTCATTTGTAATCATTTCTTTGCAGAAACATTAATGGATGCGCTAAAGGCACAAAAGCAATTGAAAATATCTCAAGTCAATGCGATTTTATCGCAAAGCAGGAAACTTTTGGAAACTCTTCCAAATATTATTGATGTTACTGTTCCAGAGGGAAAAGAACTAACTCTTGTTGTTTGCTTATAAGTGCTAAATAATGCATTACAACTAAATTATATGTATTTTATTATATGTTGGATATTTATTTGTTATTTAATGTCCTAGGGAGATACTCATGGGCAGTTTTATGATGTACTAAATATTTTCAATTTGAATGGTCCTCCTTCAAATGAAAATCCATATTTATTCAATGGAGATTGGGTGGATAGAGGCTCATTTGGAACTGAAGTATTTTTTGCTTATTTTGCTTTTTATATTTCTTTGAAATACATTGATATATTTAACTTGATATCTGAAAAATAATAAAAAGCTTACACTTGTCCTCCTTGCTTACAAGCTTGCATATCCAAAATCCGTTCATCTTCTACGTGGAAATCATGAAAGTGCAATGTGCACAAAGGAATACGGATTCAAAAACGAGGTTGAGGACAAATACAATGCTGCCGTTTATCAAAACTTCCTCTACATCTTCAACGCTCTTCCTATTTGCGCGATTATCAACAAACGAATATTTGTTGTTGTTTGTCTTTGCTTTGAGGATTATAATTTATTGTAATCAATTTTTTTCATCTTATTGTTTATTATTATCAATTTTTATTATTGTAAATAAAAATCAATTGAAAACCAACTTTGATGCCTGACAGCACGGTGGCTTGTTCACGCGCATGTCAGTCCGTCTGGATGAGATTCGAAGAGTGAATAGATTTACTGAACCTGGCGAAGAAGGAGGTGACCAGCTTATGGCACAGATGCTGGTTTGCGATTTTGACGATATTTTTAATTTGCTAACATTTACAAAATTTTTATTGTTAACTTTCATATTGTTTTTTAAAACTCTTATTGCTATAGTGGAGTGATCCAATGGAGACTCCCGGACAAAAAGCTTCTCTTAGACCTTTTGGCTGTTCATTTGGCCCTAATGTGACTGATGTGTGCAAATTTTTCATTTCTTTTATTTTCAATAGAAGTTTTTTAATTTATATGTTTTTTTTTTAAAATTATTGTTGTGTGTGATTAGGAATTTTTGGAGAAAAATGGTCTTCAGATGATTATTAGGTCACACGAAGTGAGGCAAGCAGGCTACTCGGTAGAGCATGGTGGAAAACTTGTATGATGCATTACTATTGATTTCTTTTATTAATTATTGATATTTATGGTATATATATATACATATATATATATACAATTTCTATTTTCTCAATTTTCCTATATATCGAACACCCTACCTCCTCCTATCATCAGATTACTCTTTTCTCTGCCCCTTGTTATATGGGCGACACTAACAAAGGAGCGTATCTTCGTCTGTCAGGTACCAATCTTGAGATCCGCCCCTTCCAATTCACAGCAGTCACCTCTCCGCCAGCCAAGCTCTATTACGACCCCAACTCTTGTCGGTCTATGTGAGAAGAGATTGGGATTCAAGAGATGTGTAGAGAGAGAGAAAGAGAGAGAAGAGGGGAAGGGTATTTTTTTTTGTGGGGTGTGTGTGATGGAGGAGAGAGAGAAAGGAAGGGAGAAACCGTTTATATCTTTATTTAACATAATTTCTATTCCTTTTTATTGAAATAAAAAATATGAATTGAACCAGAAATTTTTTCGTTCGATTTTAAATAAGAAATAAGAAAAGTTATCTGAACTGAAAAAGAAGAGACTCTCTTTTAAACACCGCGTTTGGTACGTCTTTTTAAATGCTATCCTTTGTTTTGTTTCAGTTAGTTGGATGCTTGCATTCAGTCATACCATTTTGCCTTTCTCAATGAACTCTTTCCATTCGTCTTGTATTTCTAAGTAATTTTCTTTTAATATTAAATTTTGTCTTTTTCTTTGATTGCATCCAATATTCGTAACTCACTTCTCCAGATTTATAACAAAACAACAAAAACAAATTATTTTTTTATTTTTTTCCTATCCCGATGATGCATCCCTTTTTCTTAAAAACCCATCTCTTTCACATTCCGTTCGAACATTTAGTCTTTACAAAAGTGAAGGAAAAATGTATCAGAAATAATCTGCTTGCTCATGTGCTGATGCTGGCCCATGAAGTTCCTTTGATAGAAGTTCGGTGATTTCAGTGCATTCTTTTTCTGATATTTATTCTTGAAGAGTTGAACATTCATTTATGGCTATTCCAATTCCATTTTTATTCAATTCGAATGGAAAGTGAATGAGTCCAATAAATGCATTGCATTCTCTTCTTCTCAATTTGCATAAATAAAAAATACATCTTTAGTGCTCTGAACCGTCAACAAATTATCCATTTTGGTTTCACCTCTTCATTATTACTCGCGTTCATGAATTCTTCAAGCACCTTCACTTCTCTTTCAGCTTCTCTCGGAAAATGCAGCTTATTCATGATTACTGTTTCCAATTCCTCTTCGTTATGAACTCTTTTAATGATGCAATCATCAATAGATCTACAGGTGAGATGAAAGATCGATAAATTTCTGATCACGTTTGTCGGTTCGTTAGATTTCAGTCAAATAATATTCTTTTTTTTATAGTCTGCAAGCAAAAATCACAAGCAAACAAATTTGAGAATGCGAATGAATAAACGCAATCTTTTCTCATTTATGCTCCTTAACATCATCAAAGCATATTTCTCATCTTTTCGTGTTTCTTCATTATCATATTTTCTGAAATCTTCTTCAATTAAACAAGAAATGTATGGATATGCCTTATCTTCCGAAAAAACAAAGATTCGACGAATAAAAAGACAGCACCCCCACAGAAAAACATGAACTTTTCGTTTGTTTCGTTATTTCTATTTTCTTCATCAAAAATCAATTTCTCAATCCTCATGCGAAATAAAGAATTTCCACTTTTTAAATACATATCTTTCAATAATCTGAAGTGTTCGACAATCTTCAACTGTTAAGTGCAACTTTCCAATGTAATTCTTTTTTCTACAATCTCTCTAATAAAAGGTGTAGCTCACCTTTTTGTGTAAATTCCAACTCTTTCACTTCCATCTATCCAGAAATTCGATTTATCTTCAATTTTCTGTTTTTGTTCTTGAAAGAGAAAATTGCAGAGTCCAGATTTCAGTTCAAAGCAAAAATGATTAAAGAAGCATTCGTTGTGCGTAATCCTTCTATTATTCAAGAGTCAAAAGAAACAGAGATGTTACATTCAGTAATTACTTTGCTTCATAAACTATTGGCAAATAATCAAAAAATGCACATGTCAAATCAATAATTCACTACTTTATTAAAACAACAAATAATGTTTTCGCCAATGATAAAAGCATCTTCTTTTTATTTCCTTTAACATTTTTTACAAAAAATTATGATGATTTTTATCTAACACAAAATCACCAAATTAATTATTTCTTGAAACATATACAATTGCAAACCTATTTTTCAAATGCATTTCATACAAATAACAAATCATGTTAAAAATTTGATAATAGAACTTTAACAATTTTATTCTATAAATTTTCAAGTATTAAATCAATTTGAATTTTATCCAACTTTTTTGAATTGACAGAATCAATTCTGATTTGTCTCAATCTTGTTTATGATCAATGAATAAAAAATTATAAAACAAATTTGATCATATTTGTTAAATATTTTACTTGTATTTTGATGCTAAGCAGTTTGTTTTTATCAACATTTTTATCATTTATTCGCATGGCAGTTCGCTATATATAACTGGTATGCATTTAGCTCTTCAATGTGAAAAAGTCCGAAAATATTGATGTTATTTTTATTGTTTTAACGTGCGAAATAACAAATTGCGAATGTTTTTGCTCCTTCAAACTTTAATAGTCAACGTATTTTTTCAAATTCTCCTAATCTGATATTTCTCCTTCGCTTTAATTATGTTTGAGAGAATTTTTTGATGTTTCAAAAAAATTTTCGTTGCAGACAAATTTTTAAAAAACTATTTTCGTTATCTATTAACATATTTCTTATTATGAAAGTTATTAATAGCATTGCAAAGTTTATATAAATATCAATAGTGATTGTTTTTTGGATTTCTGATGTATTTTAAATTTTGTTTTATCTGTTACGATCAATTACCTTAAACATTTCAAATCTATCATCAATAAAGAATAAAAAAAGAATATCCTTTTATTTTTGTGTTTTTATTGTTTGAACAGCAGCAAATGTTGAATATCGAATTTTGAAAACGTGGAATCGGTGAAACTTCGCTTTTTGAAAAAGAAATCACAAATTTTTTGATTCAAATACATTTGAAATGCATGGTTTTATGGAAATCTTTTGATAACTTAGAGTCGAAAAACAATCAAAAAATATGATCACTTTCCCAGAAGTGAATCAATCTGCATTGACTCAATCAATTCAAATAAAAACAATTCATTTCATATTTTTGTCTTTCTTTTTGGCTTTGTTTAGACAAATACCATGTGATTTATTCAAACTGAAAAAGGTCTAATGATTTTAAATTTTTCAAGAAAATTAAAAAAAAATATATATCTTATAAGTTCAGATCAGAAATAGAAAAAGGAAATGGAACAAATTTATTCAACACAGGAGAAAGAACGAGAACAAGCAAAGAACGAATCGACTCGTGTGCAAGGTTTGAGATATTTCTAATGTTTTTGAACAATGTAACTGTTAACTTGACGGATTGTTTGAATATTTTGCATTTTTGGATGTTTTGCATGCTGTTTGATGGCTGTACGGCTGATGAAATGATACGGGGCGTGAAATATGCAGATCTTGTACGTGAGTACGAGTTACTAGTGCGACGTGCAGATGAGCTGGAGCGAGGACTTTTACGCCAGAACGAGCAGATTGAAGCGCTACGAGGGCTGGAGCCGATGGGGCGACTTTCATATCGCTTGAGTGAGTTGATACTAGCAACAAGCGTGGTGAGACTTAACGAACAGGCAGTAATTGGCTTGCGAGCGGTTAGCGAGGCGCAAACGCTAATTCCTCTTGCATCTCATCTTCGGAAGAGCGCATTCAGGATCCATGTGACTTGCTTCCAAGTTGACGAAACAGGAACACAGATTGTTCACCAGCATGCGGTCGGCTTCCGTGTGTTGGATCGAAATGAGGCAGCCAACCGCGGGATTGATATGACAAGATCTGAACTTGCAGATTCACACTTTGTGGTTGTGTTCACAATGGATACGACTGGGACATACAAGGTAAGTGTGTACAAGCCAAGCAGACGGGAACGTCGTAGTGTTTGGGGAGCAGACGGAAGCGGACCAACTACACCCGTGTCACTTGGAGAATCTCCACTGATTGGGTGGGGATTAAGTGGTGGAAGAGGGATCGGAGCAGGAGCTGGTGTGGGATCGATGGTTGGGGCTGGCAGCTTTGGCTCGAACATGAGTGCGGCTCCTGTATTGAGGGGACCAGGAGATGATGGAAGGGGAACTCCAGACTCGCAGTTGTCTGGATCATCTTCAATAGAATCACCATTGCTGGGCCATCTTGGAGGAGATGGCATTCCGTTTGTGCCAGGTGCAATGTCGACTTCATATGGGACTGGGGGAGCAGCACCAGGGAAAGTGACCTCGCCTTCGGTGTTTCTGCCAGGATCGCCTACTCCCGCTTCATCATCAGCATCTAATCCAGCATTGGCATCTTCGTTTTCATTGTTGTCAGGTGCTGCAGGAACAGTCACAATGCCAACAACTCCACCACAGCCACCTCAGCCTGGTTCAGCAGCATCTGTAATGCCAGTGCTGCCATCTTCTGCAGGGGTGTTTGGAAGGGGAGAAGTGTCGCCTCTGCTCGGAGATCAAGTGAGCCGGACACCAAGTCCGTATGGGAGTGGAAGTGTATCTTCAGAGAAAAGAGATGAAAATGGAGGAACGAGCGCAGGTGGGAGCACGCATGGGAGTGTTCACGAGCATTTGCATGTTCATGTGAAAGGATCACCAATGTATTTGCGAAACGGGTTTTCGTTTAGAGAGGATGAGGTGAGTAAAGGACTGCGTATAGTGAACGCGGGAATGGGAGTGGAGTACTGCAGCCCTGGTGTTGGATTCCAGCAGGGTAAATGCAACTTCGCTATGAAAGGTGGGCGATTTATGTGGAGGTTTATTATCGATGAGTGGAACGGATGGTCGCCTCTGGTGGTTGGGGTTGTGGATGATAAAGTGTGGATGCCAGGGCTGTCGCTGACACAGACAGTGGGCGCGGTGGTTGTGGATGTTCTGGACCTGCGAGTGTATGTGAATGGGGAGGAGAGTCGAGTGTTCAGACGTACGGAGAAGTATGCATTGGGGAAGGGATCGACAATAGATGTGTATCTCGACTGCCTGCGGGAGCGTGTGTTGCTGTCACTGGACGGAGCACCGGCTCGTGAGGTTAGAGATATTAGCCCGTTTCCAGAATCTCTAACAGCGTGCGTGCAGCTGTATGCAGAGAAGACAGGCGTGTCTGTTGGATTCCCGTTCCCGAAGACTATCATTGATAAAGAGGATGATGATGAAGAGGATGATGATGACGAGGAGGAAATGGAAGATGAGGAGGAAGACAATGAACTTGGAATTTCTGGAGGCGGAAAGGATGTGTTTGCACGTCCGAAGCAAGTGTTCAATTCAGGTTTTTGAGGAACTGAAAAATTACTGAGACGTATGCAATTTCTTATTAACTTTTGCTGACTTTTTTTTATTTTATGTTTGATGATGTAAATGTTTTGTTAGGAAAGGAAAATTATTTGTTTTGAGTTTAGCATTTAAGTTTCTTTAAGACAATTAGCAAATATTTATTCAAGAAATGCACAGCAAAAACATCAATATCGATTGATATTTGTTAAAGAGAAAGAGCATGGTTTGACATGAAGAAGAGCTTTTGCAAATTGCATCTCATTTCACGTTAATATTTATTTTGATTGAAACAAGTATGTAACTTCGCCTTTGATACACTTTTTTTATTTCATTTATCATTTCACGATATATAAGTGAGAAATAACTAAGACTCTAGATATTTGTTGAAATGCTTTTGCACATTTTCTTTCTTGCAAATAAATTCAAAACATTAACACTTAAAAACAAAAAGTAAATGGAAACAAGCTTTTAACGAAAAAATACTAAAAAAATTCAAAGAAAAATCGAAAGCAATGTGATATGACAGCTTCAGTCCTGTAATCACGATTAAAAAATAAATATCAGCAAAAATTAAAATTTAAAAGAAAAAGTTAATTTCAAAAACTGCGGACTGAAAAATGAAAATGCAACTTAAACCACAATCTTAAAATGCAAAATCAACAAAGTCGTAACTCAAACAGAATGCTTTAATTGCATTCTCAAAAATGTTAACAACATCTTGAATAATTCATACAAAATAGCGAAAATACATAACAAATTTCTTACAAAACGGTGCAACATCCACTTTTTCTCGCTTCTGGTTGAATGTTTTTCGAAATAACAGATCTTGCAGCCATCTCAAAAACAGTGGACAAGTTCACCTGAGTTCTAGCAGAACATTCAACATATGCAGTTAGTCCCAAGCGTTTAACCATTTGCTCGGCCTAAATTAAGAAAAAGAAAAAGAAGAAAAGATATTCAATATTAATTTCGTTGGAAAGCAAACATCTGCTTTTTGAACCAATTGAATGCCTTTTGGAGGCGCATCTCTAAAATCACCCTTTGTTCCAACAAGAATGACTGGTACACCAATAATAAATTCTCTAATCTCTGGTAACCACTTCAATTCAACAGGAAAATGTTAACTCTTTATAAAATGAAAATCAATAAACCTTCACTTCAATATTTTGAAAAGAAGCGGGATCAGAAATTGAGAAGCAAATAAGAAAAACTTCAGTATCAGGGAAGCTAAGAGATCTTAATCTATCGAATTCTTCTTGCCCTGCAGTATCCCAAAGTTGAAGGTGAACTGTCTTTCCATCAACAACTTGCAAAGATTCATAGTTATCAAAAACAGTTGATATATAGTCATCTGGAAATTTGTTTTGTGTGTAAGACATAAGCATGCACGTCTTTCCAACAGCACCGTCTCCTATGACAACACATTTAACATCCTACAAGCAAATATTAACCATTCATTTGCATTCATATCAAATAATTATTCAATAATTAAAAATAGTTTGACAAATAACATAAATGAATAAATAATATGTAGATTATTATAATATATCATAAAAACAAGATAAGATTACTGCAAACTGTAACAGCAGACATCTTTATTTGTTATTTTGATAATATCAACAAAATTATTTAATGGTTAGATCCATTTGACTTTTGGTGTTGCAGTATTTAAATGTTATGGTTCGCTCAAATTTTGTTCATTTCAAATTTTTGTTTTCAAAAATTTAGTTGTCAAGAATACCGAAAATGTCTCACCTTCGTATAGATATTTTTTTTTTGAACCATTAACATCCTTATTTTTGTTGAAGAATAAAGAAAAAATGAAAACCAAAAAAATTTATTTTTGAAAAAACAAATAAAAGATCTTTTTTTGTTGTTGTTTCCTTTTCATTTTGTTTCCTTTGTTTTGTTTTTTATTTATCATCAAATGATTGAGAATGAACAGACTTTTAAATGATTGTGAAACAAAAAATATTTATTTTTCTTAAGAATTTTTTTTTTATTCTGAAGTTTAAAGAGCAGTTTTGATGAAGGATAATAACGAGAAGATTCAAAAAAAAACCCAAAATATTTCAAAAATGTATTCGCAAATCCAAATGATTATTGTTGAAGATATTTTTAAAAGAATTTCATTGTTTCATAAAGAACTTTCAATATTATTGTTTTTGATGTGTGTCTATTGTTGAGTTTAACACGAACAAAAAGTGTGACATGCAGGGGAAAAAATAAATTAAAAACTATTTGATCAAATTCATTTTTATATTTGAAGTAATTCTTGCTCAAATAATCATCATGATGAAAGCTATAACATTGTTGTTGTTGCAGTTTTAGTAGCTGTTGTTCATATATGTTTTTTTTTATTTATATTAATTTTTTATCTTTCTTCATATCTTCCCTTTCCCTCTGTCTATATCCAGAATGGCCTGCTCTGCAAAGAACTTCACATCCGTGTCCTTGTCGTGTGTCAGCTGCTCCAGTGCCGGGCGGATCTTCTGCATCAACACAGCAGGCGACACACGCGCCGAGAGAATGGCGAGTGTCTTTGCGCAGACAAAACGGGCGTTGGGGACAGAGTCGTGGGTGAAGTTGAGGGCGATGGGGAGAAGATGCTGCTCCACTTCGCTGGGCTCGAAGACGGAGGAGAGAGACTGAGTGGATGTGGTTGGAAGGGAAGAAAAGAGAGAAGAGGGTAAAAACGAAATGAAATTCAGGGAAAAAAAAGAAAAGAAAAGAAAAGAAAAGAAAAGAAAAGAAAAGAAAAATTAATAAATAAAAGGTATGATAAAGAAAAATTGTTAATAAATTAAAATAAATGTTGAGTTTCAATAAAACCAAAAAAAAATTTTAAATATTCTTAAAAAAAACAAAAAGGCAATTTAACGTTGTATTTCGCAGGGGTATTTACCATTCTCCACAAAACCACTTCATTAAAAAAAAAAAACCAACATTCAAAACCGCTCCACCAACCTTAACACAAGAGAGTGCGGGCAGTCTGCTCAAGTAGTTCCTTTCCTTTGCCAGTGTCTGGATGGACGGCACAATCACATTGATCGCCCACTCGTTCGACATCAGCAGCGCCAGCTCCTTCAGATTCTCCGCCGCTGTCTCTCTGACTACACACACAGAATCTGACAACAGAGAAAGCAGCAGCTTCAGCAGCGTGTTGCTGAAGAAGTCCTGTGTGAGTATCGACAGCTCCTGCATCTGCCGCGCAATCTTCGGGATCAGCCGAATAACTGCCTGCCGAATACGCCACTGCCTGTTGTTTGCGAGTGAATCAATCTGCCCTGTCAGCAGCTCAACTGCCTGCGTCCCGTCGACTGCGGCGATCAGCGTGTCCACTTTGTTCAGCAGCGCCAGCTTCACCTCACCGGCCTCTTCTGTCCGGCTGAGGATGTCCTTTGCCAGCGGGATGAGTTCAGAGAGCGTTTTGAACGGGGCGAAGGAGGAAGCTAACAGCGCCACTTGCTCAGCGGCTGCTTCTCTGACACGGAGGATGTCGTCGTGGGTGAGGGAGCGGAGGATGGGGCAGACCTCGCGGTAGAACAGCTGCTCCACAGAGGAGAGGGTGGAGGGGGTGGGCGCTGCGGCTGCTGGAGATGCGGAGGATGCAGAAGAAGAGGAAGAGGAAGAGGAAGAGGAAGAGGAAGATGAGGATGAGGAGGAAGAAGATGATGATGAGGCGATGTGAGGAGGTGTTGGAAGAAGAACAGATGCGACTTTATTCAGCTGCGCTGTAGCCACAACTCGAACTTCAGTTTCATCATCCTAAAACGAGTTGTAAAATATTTTTTTTTCCAAAAAAAAAAAAAAAAAAAATGAATGAAAATTACAAAAAAAAAGTTTTAAGTTTGAAAAAATATATCAGGAACAATCAGAAAGACTCATCAAACCTTCAGCAAGCGCACAACAGCGTTTATTATCTCGTTCTTCAGAACATCCGTCTTTGTGAGTTCACCCAGATCATTCAATGACTCTGCCACTCTCTGCCTGACTCTCCATGACTTGTCTGTCCAGAGCACTTTCAATTGCGGAATAATTGAATTGGCTATATCATCAGGAGATACAACACGCGCAATGGCAACACACACAGAAACACTCCAGATTCGCACAATGTCCACTTCGTCTTCGCTAAGCTTCTTCATCATAGGAAGCGCTTGCTGCTCCAGACCTGGTCCATCAAGGAATGGAATTAAATTCTAAGTTGCGTTTATGATTCAGATAATAACATTTTGAACTTTCTCATAAAATATGGAGAGTCACACAATAAGATTTTTTGCAGCTGCTTGCCTAATCATTGGAGTTGGATCTCGAGAAAGATCAACAAACATGGAGATGAGTTTTTCTCGCTTACTTGGATATTGCTGATATAGAGCAACGATCAGTGCACAGCAACTGATTTTTGAAGAATACCATTCTCCACCTAAAATTCTCCCAAGCATTTCCATAAACAAGCGCTCCAAAGTAACTGAAGTGGAAGCTCGTATTAAAAGAGTCAGAGACGAAACAGCCTGTTATTAAAAAAAAATTATTCCATTTAAAATATGATACAACAAAATGGAAAAAACCTTCTCTGTAACACATAACTCTTCTACAAGACATAGCTTTTCTAGAGGAGTTATAAGAAAACGGAAATATTCTGGACCGCCAAGAAAAGGAATCATGGATCCTAATTCTTCTGCAATGATGCAAAGAACTTCATCATCAACGTCAAAATAATCTAAAGATAAATGAAATTCAAATGATGACATAAAAAATTTTAAATTTCAATGTATAAACCCGGAAGGACAGTCAGAAGTTCATTTCTTGTTCTTTCCGGTCCAATCGCAAGAGCAATTGTCGTAAGCCTTTTTGCACATGACAATTTATATTCAATAAGCTCTGAACGAAGATCCCCTAAAAGCAGTTGAACAGAGATGTTTTCATCTCCTGCTGTGTCCATTTTTAAAAATGAAACTTTCTTTCGATCTTTTTCGATCAAATAAACCAGAAACAATATATAAGTGTTTTTGTTTTGCAAATTTTTAGTTAAATGGCCGTTGAGCAACATTCATCGGTCACGCCATGCCTTTGGGAAATAAAAATTAAAATATATACAAACTGGGGTCATCCTACGGAAGTTGGATTGACTGAAATTGATTTGTTTGATGAGTCAAGGAACCCTATTCGCCTTTCTTCAAACATGCTATCCCTTCAGGTTGGATCTACGAAATTTCCACCTGCTCCATCATTGGAAGTTGCTTCACATTTGGTTGTTCCCACATTTGGAGCAGTTTCGCTTCAAGTTGCATCAACAACATTGTCTCTTCTAATTTCTGGAGTTGCAAATACAACCAATGAAAAACATATGTGGAGAGCACCATTCAAAGATATTCCAAGAACTCCAATAGAAATTGTGATTCGATATCCTTTGACTTCTCAAACTGCTTTTATTTTACCAAAAACTTTGAAATTGTGGAATTATAACAAGACTCCGCTTGATACAAAGAAAGGTGTTCGAAAGCTGGAAGTGATCCTTAATGGTCATTCCCATTGGATTGGAGAAGTCATTAAAGCAACTGGAACTGTAGTTGGTGACTTTACAACATCTATTTCACTTCCGTCATCAAAAGAATGGCCTCCTCATCTATCTTCAGGACTGGGAAGGACTCAACCTCTCTCTTTTAATGCTGATTTGAAAAGGCCAGCATCGCCATCAAAGTCAAAACAAGCTTCATCAGAAATTCTCCCGACAAAATCTTCTTCCACTCGTCCGCTTTCTCCATCTTTGAGAAAACAATCAGGAGCAACTGTTATCGTGCAATTGCCTCAGCAAGAAAGATCAAAGTCTTCATCTCCATCTTCAATTATCAAACCCACTTCACTTTCAACACCTTCTGAAAAGGTTGGATTGAAGAAAGCATCTCCACAATCTTCTTCAATTCAAAAACTTAATCCCAAAGACATTCATTCCTCCAGACCTAATTCCGCATCTGCATCATCTCAGCTCAAAGACCTGCAAAATGCAAATCAACCACACCTGAGGCAGCTAACACCTCCATATCGCAGTTCTCAGGGAAAGTTGCTAAGGATTGCTGATTCGCCAGCACCTTCGTCATTTCAACAGTCTTCTTCTGCTTCTGCTTCAGTTTCCGAACCAGCTTCTCAGCAAGTGAAGCCCCGCTCTGCATCCAAAATGGAACACTACACATCATCCGCACCCAAAGCACACACCCCACCTCACAGAAACCATCTCTCCCCGACTCCCTTCAATTCAAACCACAATTCAACCTCTCAACAGAAACTCAATCATTCCATTTCAAAATCTATCACTCCACCACCGCCTTCTCTGTCTGCTTTATCGTCGTCATCATCTTCTTCCTCTTCCTCGTCCTCGTCTTCTTCTGAAGCCATCTCCCCCAAAACGCCGTTCCGTACTCCTCCTCCTCCGTCGCGCATTCCTCGTCTTATGCACCCAAAGAACAGGGCAGCTGTTCGATCGCCCCACTCTCGTCTTCTTCTGAACACACTGCGGCCAAATGGCCCAACAAGGTTCATGTTTGGATGGCACCAGCACAAAGGAGAAAAAGGGAAAGAAAGAGAAACACAGCAAAGTGAAGAATCAAAAACCCCATTTAAAAAACCATCTCCTTTCACAAACAAAGAGGCGAAGCGAGAAACAGAGATGAGTAAGATACCTCTTAAACCAGCTGAAGGAGAGAAGAAACGCGGAGGAGCTGGCTCAGGAGCCACGCCAAGCGACAAGAAACGGAAGATGGATGTTCTTGTGGATGTGAAGGATCTCAATCACTATGCTCGCTATGGAGATGACAAGAGCGAGGAAGCGCTGTCTGAAGAATGCACAGAAGCAGAGCATACAGAAGGAGCCATGTTTGAAGAGCCCCCAACTCCACCCCCACAGTCGTCTCAGCCTTTCTCCTCTCCGTTCTCTTCCACGTCGCGTATGCCATTTCAGTCCACTTCTCTTTTTGCTGCCACTTCTGCTTTTGCTCCTTTGTCTCTCTCCACTTCGCCAGCACCGCAACAGCTGGGGGCCACTTCCTCGTTCCTTGCCTTGCACACAATGAAGCCTGAGCCATTTGTCGTATCGTCTGGAGACACACAGCTTCCCCATCAAACACTAAGATCTCAGCAAACAGCGTATTTTGTGTCTCCCTTGATGGAAAGCACAGGTTCGTTTGCTTCTTCTTCTTCTTCTTCTTCTTCTGTTTCGTCGTCTTCAGCTGCTGTGGTATTCAGCAGGAATGGAGATGTGATTGCTTCGGAGAGGCCAATTACGCGTGGACTTTCTGATGAAGGAGAGGAAGAAGAGGAAGAAGAAGATCTCAAAGGAGATGATGATGAAAGGAATGCTATTGAATCACATAAAGCTAAACGAAAAGGAGAAAAGGAAGAAGAAGAAGAAGAAGAAGAAGAAGAAGAAGAGCAATTACTAAAAGAAATTGAAGGAATCGAGCAAGAACGAAAGAAAGAGACAGGAGCAAACGATTCTTCACTTCTCAATGAAGAAAGCAACACATCTGAAACACACAAAACACACAAGATATTCACTTCTCCTTTTGATGAGGAGACAATTGACGATCGAATCAAATGGAACAGCCAAGTCAGTAAGAAACCCTTGACCGACACACAATTCATTGCCAAGCAGCTTCAGAAGGTGATGGGGCGAACTAGCAACAATGATGCTTCCTTTGCTGAAAGCAACGAAGAACAGCAAGATGAAGCAACCGAAAGCACTTCTGAAGAGCCGAAGAAGCAATTTGCTTCTCGGTCCCATTTACTTGCGACGCTCAACAAGCCAATTCATTCTCCAATTGACGAATCACAGGGCACTGAATTTATGCACCCGTGCCGTCTAACCCGCTCGCTCTTTGGATTCACAGTGCAAAATCCAGTCTTGCCGTCTGCGTCTTCCATCTCCATCCACATCCACTCCAACTGGGGCGACCCGTCTCGCGTCGGACTCACAGCTGTCTCGCTTGTTGACAGCAGCGGATGCGATATACAGCTCTCGCCACACAACATCGCTACTCCAATGCAGGAGCTCTCGTTGTTTGAACCAAGTGAATATGAGGACGATGAAGATGAAGGCGAAGATGAAAACAATGGAGAATATGCATCGAATGAATATGGAGAGTGTGATGAGACAGGAATTTCAAAGACACAGGATGGATCACTCTGCCTTCCGAATCATTCTTCTGGTTTGCAAGCAACAGGAACGCTCCGTTCAAAGCCAGGTAAGCTTTGGATTCATCGCCTGCTGCATCTGCCGATCGACGGCGATCCGATTGGCTCTATTGACGGGAAGCAGATGTGGCTGGCGCCGTTTGTGCAAGGCGATCCATCGATGACTATCACACTGCAATTGAACAGACCCACGCAGCTGGCTGGGCTGCGCCTGTGGAACTACAATGCGAACAGGCACGGGATGAACATGTACTGCCACATTATGCAGAAGCAAGGCAGTGGTAGAGCAGAAAGAGGAGAAAACGGGAATTCTGAGGAAGGAGATGAAGAAGGGTACAGAGAAGGAGGAGATGAAAGTTCACAAAATGCCATTGATTCTACCGACGATTCAGAAGAGGCAGAAATGCTTCTGAAGCGGTCAGAAGGCGAAGGCTACGAAGAGTCGTTCAGAGGAGTGAAAGAATTTGCAGTGTTTCTGGATGACAGCTACTTTGGCACATTCATCGCCAGAAAGGGAACAGGATTGGGGTGGCTGCCTCTCTCACAGTACATCTCGTTTGAACGAACTGAGACGGGCTCCGAGAAAAGAGCTGAGAAAAATGGAATTGTTAGCATTGGAAAGGGTGATGGGGATTTGAAAGTTGGTGCAACAAAGAAGAAAGAGTCAGAAGTGAAAGATGCAAATGGCACATTTGATTGCTTTGCTGATAATTCTTCAGAGCGCCTGAAGATGATCAGTAACTGCGGTGGCAAGCACCAACATGCACGTTTTCCTGCACCATCCTCTTCTTTGGGATCTTTTGATTCAACTTCTTCTTCCTCTCCTTCTCACGATCCATCTCGATTTCAGCAGGATTACGACACAGTGACACTCCCAAGTGGCTTTGTGTGGTGCATCACCATTCATTCAACGTGGGGCGATCCGTTTTACGTTGGCTTGTGTGGCATTCAGTTCTGCGGTGCAGATGGAACCCCTTTGGATTTGCAGACACAGAAAGAGAGGAGCTGCGATCCAGCTGTCAGAACAGGCACATTGAGCGAATTTGTGCAGATGGGAAACAAGTCATCGAAATCATCGAAGTCATCGAAGTCATCGAGTGGGATGGCATTCAATTGGGGTATTATGAACTCCACACAAACGCTCTTGAATGCGTCGATGCGATTGCGGAACAGCGATTTGGAAGGCACGCTGCGCAGTCACCGTGCAAAGGGATCCATTCCTGGTTCAACACATGCTACAGCCTCAACATCTCAGTCATCTCAGCCATCTCCTCGTCATTCCCTCAGCAGCCCCTCCGCCAAAAGTGTGTTTGTTCCGTTTGAGCGCTTTCCGTCTTCTTATCTGTGCTGTCTGCCGTGTGATGTGACAGACCTGCCTGGAATGGAGGACGACCCGCGGACGCTAGCAAACATCACCACGCCTCCCTTTGCCACCCATGTTGACCGATGCATGTGGCTGGCGCCGTTCACGCCAGGCACAACGAACAAGATATTTCTGGTGTTCAATGAGCCCCAGTGTGTTTCAATGGTCCGCTTCTGGAACTACAGCAAGACGCCTGAAAGAGGAGTGAAAGAGTTCAGCCTGAGTGTGGATGATGTGCTGATCTACAGGGGTTACTTGGCAAAGGCGCCGCCTGCTCGGCAGAAATTATTCCGCAAGTCGAAAAAAGGAGGTTTTAAAAAAGAAGGTGATAGGAATGTTACTTGCGAAAGAGAAAAGAATGGAGGAAAAATGGAAGAAGAGCAGGCTGACTTTGGGCAGACCATATTCTTTACGAGAGATTCTGATTTGATTGCGAGAGAATACGAAAAGGGACGTGTGAAGACTGTGAACGAAGAGCAAAACGTGGCATTAATTGACAATGGAGTTGTGCTGTCGAGACCCATTTCACATAACAACGCGCAAAAAAAGACAGTGGAAAGACCTAAAACAGCTGCATTAAAGTGAGAGACAATGCTTAATTGTGTGAATTGAAGTTGTTATGAAATATTCAATATCTGCTACCAATATTAGATTTATCTTTATTGATTAGCTTGTTTGTTAATAATAGTTATTTATTTGTGAAGCCAAATATTTTTTGTGACGTCGTAAATAGATATTTTAATTTATATCTCTATTTATTTGGTTTTTATTAATAATTTTTTATCTTCTTTTAAATGAAATAATCAAATATTTTTCTCCCATAAACAGAATCATTCATTTATTCATGGGTTGTTGCATCAACACTGACAAAAAAACAAAAACTGATGGAGAATCTTCAAAACCAATAAAGGTTGAATCGGTGACGTTTTACAGGTACCACAAATTTATAGTGGAATTATTTCATCACTTTCATGATAAATATCATTTTCTATTTTATTTGAGATCTGACGCAAATGGAGCACCTAGCGAACCCGTTGATGGAGTATTTTTCACAACAGGTTTGAGTGAAATGTTCATTTTAAATTTATGATATATTTGTTTCAGACAATAAAATACATGCTCGTTGCGTTCTTTCGCACGTTTTGGTATGCTTTATGTTAGTAAAAATTGTTTATAATTAAATTTTCTAAAGGTTGGATCATATGGTCGAGTTGTCTGGGTCTGCAAGTATGCAACATATTTTATTAGACTATTTTTAAGGGTTTTTTTATTATATAAATAATATTAATTTCAAAGTGATTCACGAGGTGTTGGTATGTGGTTGCTTGCACTTTCTCGATTTCTTAATTATGTATTCATTAACGCATAACTGGGGATTGAATTAACACATTTTTTTAGCAGTATGCCTTGATTTTTTAATTTGTTGTTTTGTTAGATTTTTCTTTTCTTTAGCCACCAAATTATGAAATTGTTGCTTGTAATCTGACTAGCTTATTGATGAATATTATTGATACACATGCTGAACTCCCGAGGTTTGTTTTGTTTGTGTGGTGCATTTTAATCAAATAATTATTAATTTAGGCCGTGGCCTGTTGGAGAATATGAACTTCGCTTGTTTATAAATGATCAGCTTTTGCATCAGGCTCAATTTAAAATTATTGAACCTCCGACAAATTAAATATTATTTTTTTTGCAATATTCACATCAATATTTTAAATGCATTTCTTTGAATATTTCAAGTTTTTATTTTCTTATAACTTTGGACTGCAAATAAAGTATTTATGTTCTTGACAGTATTTGTTCCATTGGTAAATTTTGTGTAATTTATTCAATGTTTTATGAATCAATACTTCTGTTGTTATTCTTTATGTATCGTTGAATAACTGTCAAATTGTTGATGAATTTTTTGAAAATCTAATGAATTATGTTCAGTTTAATATTTTAATGGACATATCAAATTGAATTTCATTTTAAGCAATATTTGATCTTCTATTTGCAAGTTCAAAGTTTAAAAAGAAATTTTCTAAAAATTTTTTCTTTCTCTTTTTTTTAAGAAATGCACAAGAAGTATTTTCATTCGAAAAAAATGCTCAAGATGTATGAACATTTTGACATTGTTCAATAATAACTAAATTACCTACCAAAAAAGACAATATTATAAAAAACAAACTGAAATTGGCCCATCATGCAAAAGATTGAAATTTGATCAGTCTTGGAATTATTTTGATCGAAAAGATTTATTAACATTTGATAAAATGTCTAGCGGAAAAAATTCGGGATTTACCGAATCTTTGGATGAAGAAGAAAGAAGCATCGAGCAATGGAGAATTAAAAAATTGGTTAAAACTTTGGAGAATGCAAAGGGAGAAGGAACAAGCATGATTTCTCTCATTTTAGCACCAAAAACTCAACTATCACAAACTCAAACAATGCTTACAGAAGAGTATGGTACAGCGTCAAACATCAAAAGTAGAGTCAATCGATTAAGTGTTCTCGAAGCAATTGTGTCAACTCAACAACGTTTGAAGCTTTATAACAAATGCCCACCAAATGGACTGTGCATTTTCTGCGGAACAATTTCTACAGATAAGGGACCAAAGAAAATCACAATTGATTTTGAACCATTCAAACCAATCAACACTTCTCTTTATTTGTGTGATAACAAATTCCACACTGAACCTCTCGGAACTTTGTTGGAATCAGACGACAAGTTTGGTTTCATTATCATGGATGGTAATGGTGCGTTATTTGGTACATTGCAAGGAAACACACGAAACATCATCACCCAGTTTACTGTTGATTTGCCAAAGAAACATGGGCGAGGAGGACAGTCTTCTGTTCGTTTTGCACGTCTGAGAATGGAAAAGCGTCACAATTATGTGCGTCGAGTTGCAGAAGTTTCAGTTCAATGCTTTATCACAAATGACAAAGTTAATGTTGCTGGACTTGTTCTTGCAGGTTCTGCTGATTTCAAGACTGAACTTTCTCAGAGCGAGACCTTTGATCAGCGTCTCCAAGCCAAAATTATTAAGATTGTTGATGTCGCCTATGGAGGAGAGAACGGATTTAATCAGGCTATTAATTTGGCTTCTGATACATTATCAAACGTTCATTTTGTGCAAGAAAAAGCACTCCTTCAACAGTATTTCGACGAAATCGGACAAGATACTGGAAAGTTTGTGTTTGGAATCCGTGATACAATCGCAGGACTTGAAATGGGCGCAGTTCAAAAATTGATCGTATGGGAAAATTTGGATATTGATAGAATTGAATTTCGCCATCCAACAACTGGTGATGTTTCGATAGTGTATCTGACACCAGCTCAGCAGAAGGATCCTTCATACTTTCATGAGAAAGGAGTGGAGTTGATATTAGTGTCAAAAGAGCAGCTCACAGATTGGTTTGTGCTAAACTACAAGAAATATGGATGCACTCTTCATTTTGTGACAAACAGAAGCAGTGAAGGTTCTCAATTCTGCAGAGGTTTTGGTGGAATTGGTGGGTTGTTGAGGTACAAAGTTGATTTTTCAACTCTTGATGCACATGAAGCTGATGGGTTGATGGAGGATGATGAAGCTATTGGTTCTTCAAGCTCTTCTTCTTCTTCTTCTTCTGTTGCTTCGTCCACTGCAGCTGATGCAGGCTTCTTTGGAGACGAAATTATGGAAGAAAACCCGTTTGATGATGATATCTCTTCGTATTTTTGATGCTACTCTGACACAAATGATGCAAACAGAGCAGAAGGAGGAGAAAAAGAGAGGCGCACAAAAAGAAGAAGGGAGAAAGAAAAGGGAACAAACAAGCAATGCGATGGGAACGCCTTCTGCTCTTTCTTTGGAGCCAAAGAAAAAGAACCAAAAACAGCCATCGGAAATAAAAGAAAAGGAAAGAAGCATCAAAGCAGAATTCGACAAGGAAAAGAATCGCTATTAAAAGAAAGTATGCCAAAAAAGCCCGAAAGAGAAACTCAAATTACAACCAAGAAAATAATTGAATCATCGAACTTTGCCGATGAATTGGTAAAAGAACGATCAGTTTACCAAAGGTTGGAGAAGCAGACTGTAGAAATTGAAAAGCAATTTGAAGTCATCTTCAACCAAATGCGTTTGAACGGTCAAATGATGAATTCATTTTTCTTCGATTGTGATGAGTTATCTGGGTTGTACAAAAAGTGCATGAGTATTGCACAAAAATTTAGAAAAGTCTGGAGTAAGAAGAGATATAGAAAGAAAGAAAGAGGATTTCTTGGAGGGATGAGAAGGAAAAAGAAAAGAAAAAAAGGAAGGTGCTAATGTATTTGTGCGATGTATTGTAAATTGTAGTTATAATTTACTCAAATTTCTTTGAATAATCAAATTGTGTTCTGAATGAAAGTGCATTTAGAAATTTTATGGAACATTTATGAAACATTTATGAAAGACATTTGGCTCATAAAGATGTCTGAGTTAAGTTCATTCCATTTGTAGAAAATATCTCTGTCCCAACATAAAAGAGATATGAACATATATTTTTTTAACTTTTTTTTGACTTTTTTTTTCATTTATTTTTTATAATTTTATTGCCCCAATGCAAATATTTTTTTATTTGGCCATTTGAAAGTTATTTTTTAAAGATATGGAGCAAAATTCTTGCATTAATGAAAAAAACAACGATTTATTCCAAACTTTTTTCTGTTGTTATGTCATTATTTGTATTTCATTCCTATGGAAAAGATTTTTTAGAAAAATAAAAAAATCGAGGAAAAAATTATATATGCTGAAAATACGGGAATGCTGGAATTCCTTAATTTCTTGTATATTGCAATTGTTAATATGGAATAGTGTTGATTTATGCATTTCTTTTTTATTGGAAATAAGTGTGTGATGTGGGGGTAAAAAACCTTAAAAAATGAATATATTATGGGAAAAAATTACAAAATAAATATTAAAAAATTTTTAGAGTTCGTAATCAGAAGTTTTTTCTTCTTCTTGTGACAGGCCCGATGTTTCTTCTTCGCTGTTTTCTGAATCATTTTCCACTTGCTCATATTTTTCATTTTCTATCTCGTATTCACTGACAAATTCAAATATTTCCTAGAAATTATATTCTTACGAGGCTTTGACCAAAACCATTGCAAGGTGATCTGCAATTAATGATTTTCGAACTCCGTTCGGTGGAAATGCTTTTCGCAAAGTTCCCCATAAACCTTCGATCGTGTTTGTGCATGCTTTTGTAACCGGCTCAACGAAATTCCTTTTGTGGCACACTGTTCTGTGTAGATATCCATACGTATTTAAGCATTCATATGCCTTCCACTCATCGCTCATGATGATGGCTTCAGGCTTAATGTGTTCAAGAATAATTGGAAGAAGCGTTTCTTTTGTTCTGTTGTGGACAATCATCACAAATCGAGGTCCTGCTCCTCCACCATCAAGCCTTTCCACTCCGCCAAACAAACAAATTTGCTCTTTTCTTCTTCCCCTTCAATTCTTTCTTCGACGCCAGACAGCTTCATCGATTTCGACGATCTTTCCTTTTTCTCCAATATGTATTTGCTTCAAATTCCACATCTTCATGCACACTGCCCTAAAAATGCCTGCACAAAATGCAACTGTATTGCGATAAATGCCTATTAATTCTGCAGTTTTGTTGATAGAAATTCCAACCCATTGTCACAAATGTGTTCAAAAAGTTTTTCCCAATCCTATTTTTCTCTTTGAACACATAGTCCCATCAAAACAGATTTTTTGATTTTGCGGCAAGAACAGTTCCAATATCAAGAGTTCTTATCGTTCATTTGGATTGTCATCCGTCTTCGGCATTTCTTGCACACAAAAACCTCGCCTTTGAAAAAACCATGTGAAACCAATCCCACGTCAAATCTTCGTTGTGAAATATGGC
This sequence comes from Monocercomonoides exilis, assembly GCF_001643675.1. Taxonomy (NCBI): domain Eukaryota; phylum Preaxostyla; order Oxymonadida; family Polymastigidae; genus Monocercomonoides; species Monocercomonoides exilis. The sequence goes on from NW_027150559.1 coordinate 1,290,399, forward strand.
AAAATTTTTTTGAAAAGTTCCATGACTTTAATTTTGTCCCACAAAAGATCAAAAAAGATCACAAGATTTCGATCATTCCGTTCCCATTTTATATTATATTTATTATTGTGTTATCTTTTTTTGCTCCTATCAACAATAATTGAGTTTCTAATATGCAAATATTTCGTCAACATTTATATTTTTCGTCGTTTGAGCGTTGATAAATATCATTTTTCTGTTCATTTGTTTTTAATTTATTATTTGTCTTTGTTTTCATCTTTTTCATTGCATTCGTTTGAATATTCGTTTGATTTTTAAAAATATAACGAAATTTTTATCATTTATACTTGTTGGAATAAGAATAGATGAAAAGTTGCTTGATTTGTCTTTTTCCTTGCGTTTTTCATTAAAAAAATATATCAATTCATGGAAGGAAAAATTGCTCTAGATTTAAACAGGTGTGTTCAAAAAACAATTAAAAATCCAATAACAAAAATATCAGACAGAATATTATATTTAACTGATGTAACATTTAAATTATGAAGGTTTAAAAGATTACTCATATTTTGTAATAAAAATTCTTTTCTTGAGTCACATTTATTTTCGCTGTTATTTTGACATTGGTTGATAAATAACTGATTGATCTTTCAGATGCTTCTGTTACAGCCGAGACAAATTAATTGGAATTAGAGTCTGACAATGATGCTGAGATGTGCTAAGGGATTGAGATGCCTGATGTTGCTTGCGTGCATACATAGCAAATGTTATTGCAATAGCGCGGTGGGCGATGCTTTCTGTTCCGCAAGTGGAGTCGCTTCTGTAGCTTGTTGCATTGAAGGGCATAATGTCGGGGAGTAAGAGGATCTTTACAGTTGTGGATGTGATTGCGTTTCAGTTGATCTTCGATCTGTTTGACTTGTCGCTGCTGTGGAAGGCGAATGAGCTGTTGGTTTCACGATCGCTGCAGTTGAGGCGTGTGGTGGAGAAGCTGTTCAACTAAGTGATAGGGCGAAATGCTGCAGTATGCAAAGTGGGAGAGAGAGAAAGAGAGAAAGAAGAAGTGAGGAAGGCGCTAGTGACTGCTGAGATAATAAAAGAGGATATATCATTATCGTCAGTGGCAATTGATTTTGCATCGCTGAAGGAGCGAGAAAAGGCGGAGGAAGAAGGAGAAATAGAAGAATTCAAGCAGAAGAGCGGAGGACTCGTTGCTGTTTAATCTGTTGGTAAGCTGAAGGGAAGTGTTCTGATCCAACAAGGCAGTCAACGAATAAGGTGTGTGTTGAGCGGATAAGCGGCCTGCGACTGTACTGGACGAACTGAACATGCTGCAGCCAAGAAGTCGGGCAGCTGTGGAGGTCAACTGAAAGAGATTCACCGGAAGCACAATACCGAAGAGGCGCTCTGCGCTAAAGCCGTGCAAGATTTTGGTTACATATGCAACAGTGTATGGCAGGGATGAAGCAGGCGATTGTGGAAGACTTGGCATACGAGTTTTGTGTTCTTGCCGAACGATTCGTGCACAAAGCAGAGGAGCGCAAGTTTGGTTGTGGTATCTGCATCGATTGAAAGGAGCTGATTCTCCATGCTTTTCATGCTTCTTACAGCATACGCACAAGTTGTGCAATGGAGTGGCAGCGTAGGTTGGAATGGTACATAGATGATTGCGAAAATGTTAAGTTAAAAACAGCGGAGTGTGTTGAGAAGACTTGGGTACCAAAGAAGGAGCAGAAGCAGGAAATCTGGTAGATTTTGAGTAATTACAAGGTGATGATGTGAGTATAGACTATTGTGAGTGTGTTTGATCGCGCGTCTGAGGCGGAGACGCAGCTAACGGGGTTGGATGAGGGGAGGAAGACAAGGTTTCAGATAGCAAAGGTAGCGGTGTCGTTCTTCACTTCGGAAAAGAGGCTGGACACAGATCAAGAAAACATCCAGTGAAGGCAGTCGTCAGTAGCGCCGCTGGGAAATACGATGGATTCGCAGTCTGAGCAGATACATAGGGTTGTGATGCAGAAGACTTGGAGGAAGGAGGTGAGCACAGTTGTAGGGGATACGATCTGTGGAGGAGCAGCAAGCGGAGAGAAGATGGCAGTCTCGATGGAGATGAAGAGAAATAAGATGATGAACAGGATGATGGGAGAGGGAATGGGATGAACGCAGAACTGAAGAACATCTTTTTTTGGGGGGAGACAACAACGGTTGAGTTGAATGAAGCTACAATGGAATTGAAGAGGAGGTGTGTGGTTATCTCGACGGAGGTGATTGCAGTGAAGGTAAGGAATTCTGTTTCAGTGGTGACAGACGATGAGCATGTGGCGGCGAAGGTGGTGGAGGTGGATCTAAGTCTGTGAGGCGGGAGATCGAAAACGGATGGAAGAAAAGGAGAAAGGAGGAGGAGGAGGAGGAGGAGAAGAAGAAGAAGAAGAAGAAGAAGAAGAAGGAGAAGGAGAAGAAGAAGAAGAAGAAGAAGAAGAAGAATTAAAAGGAGAAGAACGAGAAGAAGTGGAAGAAGAAGAGGAAGAAGAAGACGAAGACGAAGAAGAAGAATGAGGAGGAGAATCATGAGGCTAAAGTGAGAGCATTTGAAGAGTGTTGAGATGTGTTTGAGGAGTTGAGCAAGTTGCTTAAAGAAGAAGAAGAAGAAATTCTGAGAGCTTGGCGATCGATACGGCGAATTTTTGTGTGAGGAGATGACTGTTTCACAATTCAAAAAGGATTAGAAATTTTCTGTGAAAGCCATTCAGCTGAGTTTGGCAAGGAAAAAGAAGTTGATGATTAACCACAATTTTCTGGGCGCATATGATGTGAGGCTGTTTGAGGAATAATTCAGAGCCGGCTTTGTTTGCTGGGCCGAATGCAGTGGAGCAGGTGCCTGTGCCAGCAAGACTGGTGGAGTTGGGGCAGAAGGCGAAGAAAAGAGGAGAAGGAAGAGGAGAAGGAAGAGGAGAAGGAAGAGGAGAAGAATTACTAAAGAGGAGTGTGAGGATATGTGTGGCGCTTGTGGAGAATGTGAAAGTGAAGATGAAGAAGCAAGCGAGATATAAGAAAGAAGAGGAGAAGATGTTTGAGACAGTGCTTCGATCGGGATTGGATGTTGAGGGGTTGATTGAGGCAGAAGAAGAAGAAGAAAGAAGAAAGAGCAGTGTGAAAGGAGCATCGGCGCAAGCATTCAACGAAAGAGGGGTTTTGTCACAAGATGAAAGTACATATCAGAACGATGGAAGTGAAGATGATTTGAGTTTGCGTTTCGAATGAGACGGCAACGATAAAGCTAATGGAGCTTGTGCAGAATAAAGAAGGGATTCTGCCTGACATGCAGAAGATTATTTTCAACGATGTGCAGCTGAGTGACATGCGCGCAATGGGCGGGTGAAACATTCGGAACAATGACGAGCTGAAGCTGATGCTGTGTCTGCTTGGAGGTGCAACAGAAGCGAAATAGCAGATGAGGCAGACGAAGCAGATTGAAAGAGAGGTGAGGTTGAGTGGTAGAATGGCAATGTCGATGGTTGAGACGGCAGGAACAGGTGTATTGGCAGTGTTGATGCTGATAACGTTGATACAATCGAATGCAATACAGAGGATGAGCAAGCAGGAGCGATGCCTCGAAGAGCATTTCAGATTGTCCACTCTTTTTGAGCTGATGTTCAGTTAAGTACTAAGAAGTTGTTGAATATGGTCACAGAGAATAAGCATTATGACTTTGGTTTTGCTTCTTTTAACTCTTTTGCAGATGGTGGTGGAGGTGATGTTGAGGAAGAAGAAGAGATAGCACCAATTGCAAAGTTTCAGTTGGATGAACATTTGAAGGAGGAGAGGGAGAAATAATATCATCACGTAGCTTCTTTTCTAAATGCTCTAATTGAGTGGAGCCATTTCTGTCTGGGTTATTTGTGGAATCTGCTTGGATGTGAGGGACAAGATGTGGGAAGCGATACGTGTAAGTGGGAGATGGCTTTTCCTTTTGAGTCAGCGAATATGATTGAAGGTACTGATACGTTTACGTCAGCAGCGTTTGAAGCCGCACTGATAGATGTTTGTGCGCTGCAGGTTTGCATGGAGAAGGCATAAGAGACGAGTTGAGGAAGGGGATGTTCTTCAATTTGGAGAATGAAAACAGCAGCTGTGCTGTTTGTGAAGTAGATGAATTCGTTTGATGAAAAGAAAGAAGAAGTGGGATAGGAAGGAGAGAGAGAATGATAAATGCAAACAAGGTAACACAGATTTTGGTTAAATGTGCCAGGCAAATGCTTGCAGATGAAGTCGGTAGTTGTGAAGGAGTTTGTGTATGATGCGAGCGAAGAGTGGGAGGTGAATGAGGAGGGCAAAAGGTGAGGAAGGATGGAGAGTGGGAGAAGATGCGAGCCGGGTTAGTATGTGTGTGTGATGTGGTACTGAATAACACGATGAGAGTGAAGAGTTCGGTGATGGTGCAAATACAAGCGCCAGGAGAGTTGATCCTGCAACAAATGTGCAGCGAGACAAGAACACAGAGCATTGTTCTAAAGGTGTATGGTACGCAGATGTCGTTGCATGAATTCTTTTTTCCAATGAGACAAGTGTATAGCGCTATCCTGTGCGTGCGGCAATGCGGGAGCATGACGTGTGTTGCAGACGAGAGGGAGGGAACCGAGTGAGGGCAGAAACAGAAGGAACAATGGATGAAAAAGTTCGAAGAGGCTGCTCATATTTGTCGCAGGAGGAAGAGAAGGAAGTTTTTTTCAAGTATCAGGAAAAGGAGAATTATTACCGAGCAGATGTGGAATTTTCAATGAAATTGTTACGGATGGATGTGAAGAATGTGCTTGAGAGAGTGATTGTGTGATGTTTCCTGCGTGTGAAGATGCACGTGGTGAAGGGAGATGTGTGTGCAAGAGTATCCCCAGCTGATCAATGTGCAAACTTTTGTGTTTGTGCCAAAGGAAGAAGTTATCAAGTTAGTAGATTTTTATTCAATTATCGAAGAAGGATTCATCCCTCAAATCCGTTGGATTACAAACAAAAGAAGCTATCAAAAGATCCTCCATTCACTTTCACTTCGTTTTCATTCCCTGCACGTAACATCATCAAGCCTCATTTTGACTTCATTGTGCTTCCACATCCTGGAAATGCGCTCGAATTCATATCTTTGTCTGTTGCGTAATTGATGAAACAAAAGTTGGCTATTAACAACAAACCTTTCAATTCAAAAATATGTTCAAATAATTAATTTAATTATAAAATTTATGGTCTAAACAAAATGAAAACCACTAAAATTATACAATTTTCATATGCATTGAACATGTGGAGGCAAATTTTATTTCAGAGAAAAGTTCAGATACAGATTGAACATAAAAAAACTTCTGATATAACAAATTACTAAATAACATGAGAATAAAAATTTTTCGAACAAAAATTATTAAGGAACACGTTGTGAACTTTATGTATCAACAATTTCATGATATACCAAAAATTATTATCGCATATTCATCGAAAATTCTCAATTTTTATTTTGATCCAAATCTTGGATATATTATTTTTTGTTTCAAAAATTTTTTCCTTATATAGAGGTTTGTAATGAACCAACAAATATCATTATGAAAGTTTGATATATCCATTTGTATAATGGTAACGGAATGATTAAAAAATAACTTCCATGGGTCAGATTTTTGATCTGATGTCACTTTTCAAAAAAATTTAGCCATATGTCTAATAACTCACCAGTTAAGTGTATCTCTCATTCTGGAGCTGCCATCAAATTAGAAAATTGAAGATCACGAACTAATTTTTGAATAATAAAATGTATAGATCAAAATTTGTATGTTTTTTTATTTCGGTGCAGAACGAACTCCGATCAATATTGTTTGCTATCATTGCATAATTATTTGTTTTGCATTTGTTTAAACCTGGTTTTTTTCAATTATTCACATTCCCGTATAATAAGCATATGCCGAAAAAATTAGTGAACAATATGTGGAAAAAAATCCAAAAAACAAAAAACTTACGTCCTATTTGATGTGATTATGAACATATAATGCTTCTCAAAACTTTAAAAAATTATATGATAAATTATTGAACAAATGGAGCAGAATATTACACTTCAGGCATTTTCATTGAAAAATTATGTAAATTGAATGAATATTTTGTGATCCATAAAACTCATTTGAAATAGATTAATTGTTTTTCACACTTGTGAGATCGCAAAAGTTTCAGAAATTATATAAATGATGTTTGCTTTAGGAGATGAAAATACTTTTTTTTGAAATCCGGTGAAGTTATTGAAAATTATGAGTGTAATAAATATTTCTTGCACAGTGCATAAAATGCTGATAGTTCATATTTTCTTTTAAATTTCGAAATTTCCTTCAAAAAAAGTCTCTCGGTTTTTTCATGTGAGCAAAGCCTCTACTCCACCCTTGATATCAAATGCGTTCATCTATAACTTCATCACTTCTTCTTCTTCTTCTTCTCCTTCTTCTTCTTCTTCTTCTTCTTGTTTTCATTAGGAATATCATCTTTTCAGTGATTTTGTGGAAAGAAAAAGAAAAAGAAAAAGTGAAAAAAGTTTGGAGTCTTCTTTCTTCACTGTTTAGCCTTCTGGTTCCTTTGAAATATTTGAAATAGATTTTCTTTTATTGTTTTTTAATTCTCATAATCCAATTTGTCATCGTCCTTTGAATCTCGTCTACTCTCAGATCAATAAATAATAAACAAAAATCATCTTTATTGTTCATCTACTTTTTTTATTGAGAAAATTTTGTTTAACCAAATGAGTCAAAGCAAAGAAATCATTGGATCATTCTTGAAATATTTTCTGGCGTTTTGCAAAACAAATTTTGATTAAAACTTGATTTTCCATTACAAAGTCTTGGACAAAACTTTGAAAAGGGACAAAACCCGAGAATGCGTATCGAAAAACTCAAAAAAAAAGTGAAAGAAATAAATACTGAAAAAAGGAAACATCTTCCTTTTGTTCTTCAATGGAACTATGTTTGACTTTTTATGTTATGATGAAATTATTGAACAAATTCAATTTGATAAATGGATCACAAAGTTATAATGTTGGCTTTTTCCTTCGATATGTGTGTATTATGTTTCAAAACATATTTTTTCATTCATAATTTTCGATTTAAAAATTATCCTTGAATGCTGTGTGTTGAACGCTGAAAGGAGAACAGGCATATTCAAGAAATCATCTCCTTTATTTCAGTGAAAACATTTGTTTTTCAAAAAGTTGTGATGAATTCAGCGTTTGAATTCAAAATCTCTTACCAATGATTAACAACCTTTGAAAAATTTATACCCAGAAAAAAGTTATGATTTCAAAAATAATCACCCATGTCTCCTCTTCCTTCGCCTTCAGAACTTTTGAATGTTTTTGCAACTGCAGAATTTCGAAGATAAAAATCAAAAGTTGAAATCTTGAATTTTCTTATTTCAAGAAAAGAGATTTCACACCAAAGCATAATATCAAAATGCTTAGTCTTTCATTCCACACTATATCGACAAACATCATCTTTGAAACAATGAAGAGAATTCCAACATAATGGCAGACAGAATTTGTTCAATATCGAGAAACAAGAAGAAATAGAAGAATGTGCCAAATCTCTTTATCTTTCAACAGATAAAATGACATTCAAAGACATCATTAAAATTGTTTGGTTTTTGTTTTGAATTTTCTATTATCTTTTTTGATGTTGTATTTTCAGGCTGAACATGTCATGCAAAGAAAAAACAGAAATAAAAATGATGATGGAAAATTAACGGATATTAATGAAAAATGGTCAAGACTGAACAAAAAAGAAGCAATGCTTTTGAAATGGAAAAACCAAAATCTGTTGTTGTAAAAAGGTTGCAAGCATCCTTATCAACAAATATTTTTGCATGGTTTCCATAACGGTGCGATATGGTTCGAACAAAATTTGCGCCGATCTGATATTAAATATAGACGAAACAGGAGTCAGTTTGTGTAAAAAGGATGACAATTTCGTAATCAAACGACAGATCAAGAAGACTAAATGTTACACTCCCAACAACATCATCCCAACGCAAAATTGGTATTCGGAGTTTTTGCAGATGGATCTTCCATAGATCCAGTGATGATTTGGCACTCAAAAACTGTTCCAAAAGATCTTGCAGTTTTTTAATATCAACGAATTGAAATTGTGGCAAACGGAAGCGGATGGATAACAAAAAAGAACTCTGAAGAAATCATGCTGAAAAACGTTTAATCCGCTGTTAACAAAAAAAGAATTGAACTGCATGGATCGGAAGCATCTGCACTTATTACAATGGATGGGCATTCATCGAGGCTTTGCTGGCCTGTCATAACATGATGTCGTGAACATTATATTGAAATGGTTTTTCTTCCTTCGCACACCACACATTTGACACAATCGCTTGATCGCTATGTGTTTGCCCAATTCAAAAAAAGACAGCATTCATCATTTAAGCCTCCAACAGAAAGTGGAATTTCATCATATCGAAAAGCACTTGTGCCAGCATTGGCAGATGCTGTGAGTACTGCGCTTGACACAAGAACGATTAAACAATCCTTCTTCGCTTGCAACATAGAGCCATTTGATCCTTCCATTGTTTTTGACCGACTGCTCAATCAGTCTTCAATTACAAAAATATCTTCAATAAATTCATCGGACTATGCTTCAAATGGTGTTTCAAACATGAAAGTTCTAACATGCAATGATTTTGTACAGGACAACGAACCAAGTGAAGAAGGCTTGAAAAATTTTTTCAATATTGGAATGGAATGAGTATTTTTTTAATTAAATTTTATTTTTCCGAGAAAAAAAAGCGAATCCAGAACCTTGAAAAACAATCTGCAAAATTTTATTTCCTAGAAAAAAGCAGATGACGACAAATGTGATCGGTGAATAAAATGCAAAATGCCCGAATAATCTAAAGAAGAAGAAATGAATAAATTTTCTTTGTTTTCAGGAGAATAACGAAAAAGAAGACAAGTGTATGATACAAAATGGGGGAAACAATTGTATTTCAGCTAAAAGTGACTTTTCTTTTCAAACATTTTTGTTTTGCAAATTATTGTTAGAATTTTTTTCATTTGGGTGATTCTTTTTAAAAAGTCGCAAATGTTCAATTTTCAAAAAAAATCAAAAATTTCTAACTTTGCTCAAATTTCTGTTTCTGCTTACGAATCTTCTAAAGAATGTTTGAAATAGCATTATCCAGAAATAGATTCCTTATTAGAGAAGTTTGGTGTATGCAAACAAAAATTTGAACAAAATATGAAATTTTCGATTTATTTGAAAATTAAACATTTGCGACTTTTCAAAAATAATCACTTATTTTGTTCGATTATTATCACCTAGTCTCATATAAGTATGTGTTTCTTTTCTATTTTGATTTTGAACGCTCGTTTCATGCCATGATCAAGAAAACTTTTCAAAAACATTGTTTGAGCGTTTTTTCAAATAAATATTTATTTTTCTTGATTCATTATAAAAGAAATCAGGAAGTGGAGTCAATCGTTGAAAAACTCCTCAAATGATAAGGCATTCCAGGGTTTTGTTCACGACTTTAAATTCAGAATAAATAAATGCGGAAAATATACTCTTAAAGACTTTGAACTTTTATCGCAAATCTGAAACCAAAGAACTTCAATGGAAGACTTTTGCTGATCTGTGTCGGAAATTACAAACAAGCTTTTTGAAAAAAAATGAAAAAATTAAATAATTGATGAAAAAATATACTCATTCAATCAAAGATGATGTGCATGATGGCAAGCAAGAAATACCAGTGAAGAATTTTTGCCAAAGATAAAAAAAAAAAAAAAAAAAAAAAAAAAAAAAATCAAAAGTTAGATTTGTGAAATGCATGTTTGGAAAAGAAATGAATTAAATAAAGTTGAGAATATTAAGAAAAATAAATCAAGAATAAAAGTGAACAAAAACATTGAAGTTGGAAAATACTTCTGAGAAAAAAAATGTATCAGGTGAAATGATTCCTTCTATTCTTCCGGTTGGAAAAAGATGCAAATGAAGTAATTGCAGGAAAAAATAAAATAATTGAATTGAATTGAAAAATGAATATAAAAGATTTTGAGAAAGGATGTGATACAATTTCAATGGTAACAATATGCACGTTAAAAAATTGGAAAAGTTATTTCAATTCTTCTCTTTCAGAAGATGCAGCAAAATGTTCAATTCGTAGAGTCTTTCATTTAATAAATGAATGGATTTTCGAGCAATGCAGTCCCATCAGCGCTTTAACCATTTGAAAGCTCTTTCATATTATTATTCTTTCTGATTTCTGAGCTTCATTCTCCCCTTCCTTTCATCCTCCTTCGTTTTCTAAAGCAAGCACACAATATTACCTGCCCTGTTCAATAGTCTTCTATCCCGCATCAAGCAACCCCATTTCAGCATCATCCAGAATAATTTCTGATTTCTCTTCCATTTTCTGATTTCTCTTTTTCTTTTTCTTTCTCCTCTTTTGCTTCTCTTCCCCTATTTCTTCTCTTTCTCTCTCTTCCACCACTTCCGTTTCTTCTTCCTTCATCCTCTTCATCCCTTGCTCTTCTGAATCCTCTCCAATCATCGAAAAATGTCTACTTGGGTCAGAAGATATCCCAACATAATATTCTGCTGGATTTCCTTTTCTTCCATCATCGGCAGCAACCCCACCATATTCCTCTAATCCAATCTTGGATCCGCCCCTCTCATCCCGAATTTCATCAACATCTTCCATTTGTTTTCGTTTCTTCCCTTTCCTTCTCTTCCCCTTTTTAGCTTTTCTATCTCTTTTTGGCATATTCACATCTTCCTTTCCATATGCACAAGCACCATTTTCCATGCTTCCGTCATCTCCGCTGCTCATAAGCGTGGCAACTGTCTGTATTTCAATATAATTCACTGGCACAACCTCGATCACTTCCTCATAATCAAATCCACTCTCCACCATTTCTTTGTTTTCACACTCCTCCAGCTCCCCTCCTTTATCTGATGACACCCTCATCTCATTCCTCATTTCTTCTGTCAATAATGTTTGCATCTCCCCCTTTTCTTCCTCTTCTTCCTCAACTCTTTTTGCAACATCTTCTTTTCTCCATTCCCCTTTCTCCATATTCGTTGATTCTTCATAATCTCCATCTTCATCTCTCCTTCCGCCTCTATGCTGTTTCTTTCTCAGTTGCACAGCAATCATAACAATTACAAATAATAGAATCGCAATAACAACAATGCATGCGATAAATGCAAATAAACTCCATTCAATTTTATCCCCTCTTTTGTTGATATTATCATCTCCTTCTCGTTCATTTTCATTCTTTTCATTTTCCGGCTCACTCTTGTTTATCACAACCAACTTATTTGTGGACGACAAGATCCCTTTCCCAAACAGGATGCTCATGCTCACTTCTGTTTTGTTCTCGATCACTTTCACCAAATCCGACGAGATTACAGAATGAACTTCGTTTTCTGTAATGCACTCATTCTCTTCTATCTTTTGTGTTTGGATACGCTCAACTTCCCCGTCTTTCATGCTTATCTTCAGCGACAAGTTGCACGGAAGAAGCAGCTTCCCCAGAATAATCAAATCCATGCTCCCACTCGCCTGTGTTGTGTTCTTCACTTCTTCCAGAATCGAGATGAAATACGATGATCCTCTTTCTGAAGCTATCCCTCCCAATTGGCATCCTTCGTCCAATATCCAAAGCGATGAGTTATCTTTCAGTCCATCTCCTCCTTTCACGCTCGCGACATTCAGTTCGCTGTTCCCTGTGCAAATCACATTCCTTCGCGCTGATCCGTATCCCTCAATAGAAGGGTTGTTGTTCTCAAATTCACCTTTCTCAATCTTCACATTCCCTCCACCCACCCACAGCCCACCTCTCTTGCTCTTCATAATCGTTGTTTCCCTCATCACCACTTTGCTATCTTCAATATCAACCAATGACCCATTCCATTCACATAATCCTTCTTTTCCTTCAACCTCTTCATTGATAATCTCCCCTTCTTTTTCTCCATCAAACACACATATCTCAACCTTCACGTCTTTGCACTGACTCACCCGCATCATGCTTCCCTTCTCCACCGAATTCGCGCTTTTTTCAAACGAGCAGTTCAGCACACTCACCTCTTGCTCGGCATCTTCCATACCAATCGCACACTCTTCAGACAGTACAGTTACATTCTCTATCGTCATGATCTTCATCACCACTTTCGCTTTTCCTCCAACACTCACAACATCTCCCTCACTTTTGATATTTGAAATGCTCGTTTCAAGCAGCGTCACATTCGATTCTCTGTTGAATAATAGTATCGATCCTGCTGAATGCAAATCTTTAAATGTTGAATCAAATATCCTCAGCTCTCCGCTTTCCACACCCACAACCGAACTGTTCAGCTTCATATCAACCGTTGTTGCTGATGAGTAGAACTCGCATTTTTGGATCTCCATTGACCCGTTCTTCACTTTCAGGATGTAGCTGTGAGAAGCCTCAAACGTATCTTCAAACTCGAATGAGCACCTCTCCACAGCGCTTTCGTTTATAAACTCCATGATGCAATCCTTTTCTTCCGATTTCTCAATCTTTGATTTCAACCTCACAATCGCCTGAGACTTTTTGAACGATCTGACAACCAGATCTCCAATCACACATTCTCCCGAAACCACTCCTTCTCCGTCAATCAGAATCGCATTCATCACTCCTTGCTCAATGTGGTCAATGGCACCATTGATGCTGCTGCATGGATTGCCCTGAGCCCCGCATCGTCTGCTGTCGTTCCCTGACCCATTCAAAAACACTTGAAGACCTTTGAAGTATGTGATCCGAGGAATAACATCCATGTCAGTATTCCCTTTTAAATCGCTCCCGCAGATGGAGTTGTTTGTGCCCAATGACTCCTGGTTGTAGTTCAGCGAGAACAGCGTTTCGTTGATCTGGTCATAAATTGAATGGCATTTGATGAATATGTCTTTCCCCACATGTGCCTCGTTCAGCCTGAACAAGATATTCACAATCTTGAAATTCAGAGATGGAATCTGACTTTCATCATCAATGTTAACATTTGGATCGGCTCCATCGATGAACAGCCCTCCGCCGCGCCCTGACTCCATCGAGCATCTGCATGTCGAAAACGTGCTCCCATTCACCTTCAAAACCGATTCTTCACTCTTCAGCACCACTTTCATTCCTCCTCCTTCTGTGTTCAAATCGCTCCTGCACGTGGACATTGTGCAGTCCTCGATCGTGCAATCTATCGCATTCTCAAACGATCCCAATTCAATGACGCTTGCACTGCTTCCTTCGTTCTTGATGGTTTCAAACCAACAGTACACAACTTTCAACACAGGCTTGTTGCCATTCAAATGAGTATTTTCATTTCCATTCATCTGGTTTTCCTCTTCTGTCATCGAAATCAGGCTGTTTGCTGTCAAAGTGGCTGATGAAATGTTCACATTCTGAATCGTCACCTGGCTCGCACTTGGGCTGAAAGCAATGAACCCTTTCAATTCGTTGATCTTATTCAACGTGCTGCTCTGAATTGCAGCGCTCCCTCCGTTCACTTTTATCACGCAATATGCAAAACTTTCAACCGTCCCACTCGATGACCCAAATGAGCAGTCTGTGACCGACAAGACTGTATTCGTTCCTGACGATTCAATGAATACTTCATGATTGGTGGTGATGCTTGGCTTGATGAATGATAAATTGAAGAATGACAGACTCACATTCGACGATATCATTGCACCACTGCTGACAGCATTCCCATCTTCATCAGTAATTGTCACGCTTGTCCCTTTCTTTGTTCCTTTTATCGCAACAGCTGGAGCTTCTGAATCTGGAGAAGTTGGCAACGAAGACAAGAATGATATCGGATGGCTCAGCGATCCTGAATCCCCAATGCTGACATGAGATTCGCCTTTTCCAAGTGGCTCATATCTCAGTGATATCAAGTGGTCAATCGATGAGCATGGTGCTTCAGAAAACCCACACCCGCTGAAGTCTCCTCCTTTCTCTTTCGATACATACCCTTTCTCGCTCCAGTTATCCCACAAATACACAACCAATGGAATCACATATCCATTTTCTCCTGTTGTCTTCCTTTCCCATCCACACAGCTCATCCAATGACTTCTTATCACTTGCACTCAATTCCTCTTTCAGTTTTTCGTTTGACATAACCTCGTCCAGCTCATTTCCCGATATGAACACTTTCTTCCCTTTCCAGGCATTGCATCCCTCAAATGCCATTCCATCCAACACAAATGATTCCATTGTATCTGCCAAGCTCACAAACATCCCTCCTCCCATTCCTCTTCCTTTCTGCAAGCTGTCTTCTGTTGGCACCTGGCATCCTTTGAATGTTGCGCTTTTGATCTCCAAACTTCCTCCGTTCTCAACTGAAATCATCATCCCTCCTCCTTTCATCCCACTTCCACCTGTGCATGTTGTTGAAATGCTGCAGTTATCCACAACTGCGCTTCCTCCTTCTTTTATCGCAGCACCAATGCAACCTCTTCCTTCTCCGCTCCCGTCTTCCACCGTCACTCCACTCACTCTGCTGTTCTTGATGTCCAATTTCTCTCCATTTGTCATCGTTATTGGCGACTTCCCGTTCATCGTCAGTGTCGGTACAATTTCCATCATCAATCCATCCACAATCAGTTCTCCCCCCTCAATGTTCAGGATGTTGTATCCAATCTTTTCATTAGCCAATGCATCGCTTGCAAACGAGACAGAACAGCTTGTTATCGTGATTGTTGATGACGAAGAATGGACAAATGCAGTCCTCCTTCCATTGATAACTTTATTCATTACAAATGCCAAATTATTCATTTCAAATGATTTTGTGCACTCGATAAGGCCAATTTGATTTATGTCCCCTCCATCCTTAACATCAACCTTCATCTTCTTTCCTGCTGTAACTGCTTTTCCTGTCAAGCTCACATCAAATGAAAGCACTTTCATTTCACTTTTTATTGATGATTCAGAAGAAACCTCAACTGCCTGCATGTTTTCCTTAACTCGACTGGTCACACAATAATCAATGGATTGGCACCCAAACTTCTCAAATCCACAAGAGTTGTGATCATATGCCATGCTTCCGCTCCCATCGACAGTCAACTTCGATCCGATTGAGAACAAATACACAAACAGCGGAATCACTTTCTCATCTTTCCAATCCTCACTCCCGCAAAACTTCAATTCATCCGATGGAATGGCGCTTTTATCAAAAAATTTGAAAGAGTTTGCATTCACTTTTGTTCCAAGCAATATCGTTGAATCGCAACAAACAAACATATCCTTCCCATATTGTGCATCATTCAGCGATGAAGATGTCGATGAAAACTTAACATTTTCGGCAATTTCCATCTTGCAGTTCGGACTCGCCATTGTCAGCATCATTCCTCCGCCTCTTCCTTTGGTTCCTCCTCCGTTGTTCTTCGCCTCGCATGAATCGATTGTGCTCGTCCCATTCACAACAACACTTCCATCTCCATCTAAGCTCACGCATATCCCTCCTCCTTTTCCAATCTCTTGTGATGTCCCTTGGCAGTTGCAGTTTATTACAGTGCACGTTTCAATCACAGCAATCCCAACCTTTCCCTCTCCTTCCTCATACTGTGTTCCAACTGCTCCTTTTATCAGCCCCCCGTCTCCATTAATCTTTCTAACGTTTGCTATGTTGCATCCTTTGAAATACACAACACTCACCCCTGCCACAAACTCAACAAACGAATGCCCATCAAATGTCAGACCTTCTCTGATTTCAAATTGCTCCATTCTCAGTTTTCCTGACAACGCATTTACAAAGCTGTATCCAATCGATTGGCTAACAGCACTGTCTGGCGAACTAGCAACCGAGCAGTCTGTGATATTGAACGACGGCGAGTGTGCCGAAATCATCGCCGATGCACTGGACAGAGCAGATGGAATGCTAAATTTGATCTTTTTAATTGAGCATCTGCTTTGCACATCGATCAAGAATTCTATAGATTCAAAAGTGGCTGGCACCTTCACCTCGATTGCCGTCCCTTTTGTGGCACATGAAATCTCCCATTCAAAGGAATCGGCCATGGCAACCTTTTCGACAAGCACGAATTCTGGATCTAACTCTATATTTTTATTTCCCCCTGAAAATCGCGCCTGCGCAGTGTGTGCGATGGTGGCACACGGATAATAATCGAGCCCGCAAAACCACGAATTGTATCCCCCCAGATTATTCTTTGCCTTCCCAACATGTGCCGCACCGGATATTGTGTCCAAAAATATATTCAGAGGGAATTGCCCCATTGTTGTGTCACTCCGATCATATCCCACCAACTCGTTGAATTTTGAACTGTCATGCTGGACATTCAGCGTTGAGGAGTTTCTTTTCCAGCTTGCAGAATTGCTCCCATTTACAAACACATAATTTCCGCCAGAATTTGCTTCGCACCCTGAAAAGTCGACAGAAACAATTGAGAAGTCGTGTGAGTTATCATCCAGATACAGCATTATCCCGCCACCATATCCGCTGCACTTGCATCTGTTGAATTTTGTTAATGTTTCAACCTGCAACTTGCTTGATGATTCCAACTCGACCTTGATCCCACCACCACTTCCAGCCTTGCACTCGCAATCTTCGATTGTCACATTCTTGACCATAAACGTCTCTCCAGCCTTCACACTCTTTGCAACAACCACCCCATCTCCTTCAGTCAACTTCACATTCGTCACCTTCACATTCGCCAGCTCGCTATCTCCTGATGCTGTGGCTGTCAAAAACAATGCAGAAGAAGAAGAAGAAGAAGATATATCCGACTCAGAGAACAAGGATTTTGAGATATTCATATTTATGATCTCCACATCGGTCATCAACAGCTGCGACAGCGGCACCACAAACACTGACGAAGACATCACATAGTTTCCTGAAGAAACACTCGTTGTGATCACAACATCCTCCAATGAGAGTGACCCACTCCCATCAGACACCACAACCACACTCGGTGAAGAAGGATTTGCATTTGAGTTGCAATCAACCTTCATGTGCAATAAACCAAGATGACCTGTTGACACGCTGAACAGCGCCCCAGCTGATGAAAGTGCTCCTGTTTCGATCGAGCTCTTATCTTTGTCTTTCCCAATGACTGAAATCTTCTTTGTCCCAGTCTCAACTGTTGCTGTCTCACTTTGATGATTCCCTTCCATCAGTGTGACTGACAGGCTCACTTGAATCACGCTCTTTTCAACTGCAACTCCAATGGTCCTGCATGCACTTGACTCATCCAATCCACACAGATCATCTTCACCGCCACCGCTCACAGCCACAAACCGATTGAGAATCCCTCTCTTCAGCCAATCCCACTTTTCCCTGTGCTGATATGTCCAACTCTCTGAACTCGATGCATCGTATGCATAGCACACTCTCTGATCATCTGCATTCGTTGTGTAACATTCATAGAACGGATTATTCGAGGATAAATATAGGTTATATTGATCTTCATAATAAACATCATGACCATGAGGCAGATCTCTTGAACATCTACAGTCGTGAAAGAAAAGGAAATAGCAAAAAATAATATCATTTTGTAATCCTTGCCTGTGTGGATACAAATCCAATCCCCCACCATGAGAAGACGCAGAGCACGATATGAATTGAATGTTCCTCATTTTGAATGATGTTGGAACACTATGGCAATACATACCCCCACCCCATGAATTGGTAATTGAGCACGAAGTGAAGCTGCAGTCAAACACACACGCACTCTCCCCTTCTCCACTTTCTGTTCCGATGCATCCTGTTCCTGAAACCAGAAAATTTTCGAGAAAAAGTCCTCCTCCATCATAAACTGCTTTACAATTCTGGAATTCACATCCGCTGATTCGAACGCATGTTGAAATCGTATAAACGAACACTCCTCCTCCCAAATAATTTTGTGCAGTACACGAATCGAATGTGTTATTCAAAATTTCAACAGACTTAATATTATAGCAATGAATACCTCCGCCACACCAATGTGCGACACATTCATTGAATGCACAATGCGAAACTGAAACAGTGGCAGACGATTGACCATGCATGAATATCGCACCACCGTTCGAAGTGCCATCGGAATAAGTGTTGCCGTTTCCTGTTGTTTTTGATTCACTCCACTCACACCAAGTGAATGAATTTGCTCCATTGAATGTTTCGTTTTGTCTGTCAGGCTTCAATGGTACCTCTGCAGTTCCTTCACGTTCAATATTTCTCGTCCGACAACATCCAACAAACGAGGTGTTCGAGACAGTCAGAGAGGCAAAGGGGTTGTTGATGGAGGGGACAATCCCACCATCATATGCATCGCAGACTGATGAGAACGAGCAGCTATTCATCAGACATGAGGTTTGGATTGACGTAGAGGTTGAAGGCGAACATGCATCACCCGCTGTTGAAATATTGAAAAATGTCAAATGAGAAAGGGATATTAGGGGTATTGAAGGAGATGAGAGGAATGGGGCTGATGAGACACAAAAAGAAGAGAAGTGTGATTCACTCACTGAAATACTCCCTTCAATGCCTTCTCCATCTCCTTCTCCTTCTCCTTCTCTTCCTCTATCTCTTTCTCTTCCTCCTTCTTCTTTTTCTTCACCTCCACTCTTCTCCCCTCCATATCCCTTCCCTCCAAACAGCCTGCCTGAATAGATCTCTCCCCCTCTTCTCCATCCATTCAATGTGATATTCGTTAATATCCCAATGCTCCCACTCAGATCAAATACCCCTGCCTCATTGTCCTTCCCCATCCCCACAACACACCCTCTCACCACAACCACGCTTCCCCTCCTTCCACGTACCACACTCCCACACTCACTCCCGATCAGCCCAATCTCCTTCAATTCAATCGACGAATTAATTAATCTCATATTTCCGCTGATATGGCTTTGTTCGCTTGTCCGTTCATAATAATTGAAAGAAAAAATAGAATTTGTATCTCTGTGTTTGTTTTGTTTGGTGTGCTTAACTTCATCCAGATTTTCATAATTCTCTCTATTTTTGAGCAATTCTTCATTGCCAAATGAGCATGCACCTGAAAATGTAATCACAGATTCACATCATAAAAATATATTAAAGGCAGAAATTGCATACTTTTCATCGATGTATACACATTCATATCGCTGTTTTTATCATTGAAAACAACATTCGAGCCAGGTGAATGATCGACTGTTACCAATTGGTATCTATGATGGCAATTAATAATGTATATATATACGCATATCGGAAAAATCAAATATCTCATGCTAATTGAGAAATGCGCAATCAAAGAAAAGAAGAATAAAATAATGGTAATAATGATTAATTAATTTCTCTTTCACTTTGTTCAGAAGTATTTTATCCTTTCCAATCATATTGCACATTATAGAGAAAGATTTTTATTTGGAATGATTAATGATCAAAGCTTAGATTTCCATGTTTTTTTCTATTTTCAATTTGTTGTTTCTTCAATTGTGATGTGGGACGTGATTTTTTGCTTTTTGAATTTTGTTCCACATGGAACTTTCAAAGATTTTCCTCAATTTTTGTATATTTCTATATAATATTTGCATGAGAATGTCAGAAAAATAATTAAATTATTAAAGAAAAATTTTGGAACAAATTATTGATTTTTTCATAAATGGAAGTATTCTGCCCCATATTTCCTTCTGATAGAAAATTGAAATAAAAGAGGAATTGTGGGCAGATAACGACCGGTGAAAAAATTCGATTTTTATGTATTTATTCATTAATTCGATTGTTCTTTAAAAAGCAAGTATAATATTTTGAAAGTGATTTTCGAATTACAGTGTGGTAATTTATAACCCGAATATTTTTTTGAAAACCCGAACAAAAAATAAATAAATGGGACAAAATATTTGACTTCAGGCATTTTCATTGAAAAATTATGTATCAAAGATGATCTTTTTGTGATCAAAAAATTTGAAAAAAATGGGTTTATTTTTTGAAATACATGTGATGTCACATAACATGATGTTATCATATCAATGATATTTGCTTACAAATATGAAAATCAAATTTATTTTGAAATCTGAGAAAGTTTTGAAATGTTATAAGAAAAATAATTTTTTCGTGCTTTGTGCAAAAAAAGCTTGAAAGTCCGTATTTTCCCCCAAATATCTTTTTTTGTGCAGTGTATTGATTTCGTTTTTAAAATATTATTAATAATTAATACAATCAACAAGCTCTTATTTCACAATTTTTCGAGTATTTGGGTGATTATTTTTGAAATCATATATTTTTTCTGTGTGTTGATTTTTCGAAGTTTGTTTGTCACTGACAAAAGATTTTGAAATCAAATGAGAAAATCATTATTTCAGTTTCAAAAACAAAAATTTTGAGCTGAAATATAGAAATATATATCCTGGATAAGCCTGTTCACTTTTCAGCGTTCGTTAACTGTTATTCAATAAAAATTTTTGCACAGAAAATTATAATTTAAAAATTATGATTTCAAAAATAATCACCCATTTCTTTTTTTTTTTCATCATCAGAATAATCATCATTAAAAATTTTCAATGAATTGAATTATCTTTTTTTCGGTTTTTCATCTTCAAACAAAGTCTTTTTTATTTCTTCATAATCTTTTTCTTCATTTTTTGACTCTTTTCTTTCATCCTTTTCTTTTTTCCATACAATAAAAAATTCTTCATCAGTAATTAATTTTCCAAAATAATCAAACCTTTTCGTTCTTTTCTTCAGAGTGACGGAAGGTTCTTTTGGAAGCTTGGCTGACACTTCGTGCCACTGATGAGACAGAATTCCGCTCTTCGCAAATGTTGATTTGATTGTTGATGACAACAAAGAAGTTTGCAAAACTTGTGGAAGCACATTAGCTAGCGCTTCTCGTCGCAAAACAACAGAAGAAGAAGAAGGTGCTTCATAATTAGAATTTATGGTCTTTTTTAAAAACAGCTAATACTCCACGATCCAACGGCTGTGCGATGTGAGTGGTGTGGGGCATGAAGGTGACGAAATCTATTGAAGAATCGGCAAACTACTTCCATAAGTCTGGCTGTGCTCTTGAAGAATGGGAATCAAGAAGGAGAAGGCAACGATTTTCACTCTTCTTCAAAGTTTCTCTTCTTTGCGTGATCCCTGGAAGCAACGCTTCTTCATTGTGTTTGAGGAATAGAGCTTCTGTCATCCAGCCTTCATTTTCGCTGCAAACATCCAACTGTGAACTCAGAACAAGGCGCAGTTCATCAGGTTATTTGTGACAAAGCAACAACATGAAGCTTTTTAGGCAACATCCATCAGCTGCAGCTGCAACGACAAGAGTTGCATTTGGCATGTTCATCGGTATTTTGGAGAAACCAACAGACATGTCGGAAGGATGGAAAACAAGAGAAGAGAAAGAATCAGAGAGTCGAAGAAAAAATTAATCAATATTGAAGATGAGAGAGTTAGAATAATGATGTTAATCATGAAGGTCTGGTTGAAGGGTGAAAAATGGATGGAGAGTTTGCTGATAAGATAAAGAGAACCGTTGGATATCGAAGTTTCGAGGATAGAAGCCTTAACCTCGGTGTTCCTGTTGGTGTATTGACAGGGATAGGCTTTTAAAATGTTCACTTCTTCATCTTCTTCATCGAAGTTGTCTTTTTTCCTATCATTGATAACAGTGTTCATCTGAATATATAAAAAATGAATAAATACAACAAATAATAAATTGTTACAAACTAATTTCCTCATTTGCGCAGAATTGAAACTTGTCCCACTTTCACAGTCAATTTTCAACACTCAAAATATCGTTTCCTTTTCTTCTTTCATGAATAATTCTGGTCTTCCATTTTTCCCTGCCTTCCATCCTTTTTCCAAAGCAATAACAGCCCTATCAATTGCCAAGCAAGTGAATTCCTTCGTATTTGCAGCATCAGCAACCCGAGCTTCTTCATTAGCGATAATTGTTGCAATACATTCTTATCCACTTTCAATATGGCGATATAAAAAGGATCTCATTAAACTTTTGTTTTTCTTGAGTCTTTGTTGCTTTTTATTTTCCACAACACTTATATAAAAAAAAATATTGTAATGATCATTTTTTATTTAAGAAAAATAATATTTTGAAATGTCATTTAAAAAAAACAATTTTTCAATTTTTTCCTGACATAATGAACCAGGTTGCTATTTCCAAATCTTGTCAGGGGAGGTGCTGATATGAGATGGAGGAGCTAACACCCCCATCTCCCCCCTTCAAAAATGAGGGATAGTAGTTCGATAAAAATTTCTAACTGCATTCTTTTCTTTATATACAATATACAACAAATATAAATATAAAAAGTGGGTTGATAAAACTTATTATTGGGTGATTTTTTTTTTTTTTTTTTTTTTTGAAGATATCAAAAAAATCACCCAATAAAAAAAGTTAGTGTTTAAAAAATTATTTGGGTTAATAAATCACACTCATTCATAAATTAGAAGACCTTTCTTTAAAAATCCAACAGGAATGAATATTTTGTACACCATCTTCCTTTTTATAAAAAAACCCAAATTAGTTGATAAAATTATCAGCTTGTTGGTTGATAACCCGGGTTATAGAAGATGACCAGTGAAATTTTCCTTATGATCACCCCCTTTATAAATTGTTATGAAAAAACAACGAGAGAAATTCAACCTTCGCAGATTTTTATCTTTTCTTTCTTCGTCTTAATATTGAAAGTTTTCAACGATTCAGCTTTGAATCCGAAAAATAATCCTAAAAGATGGTTTCAGAGCATCATATGCATTCAATGCTGGATTGATTTCAAAGAGTGCATACTACAGAGCTGAAAGGCGAAAACTGAACATAGAGACGTCGGAATAAATGGGAGGCCATGGAAAATCAGAAAAAAGTATCGCAATGGAATATCAAAGCAAATAAAAACGATTTACACAGTCTCAAGGGAATAACTGCAAAGCAATGAACAAATGCAGTTTGAATTTAATAATATCAATTATTAAATTATTTTTTTTTACGAATAAGCAAGTTTTATTTCTTCTTCAAAAAAGAACGAAAGATTGAATAAAAAGGCTGTGAACAAAAAGTGGGGAAATTCTTTTATTTCCAAAATGAAAGGACCTTTATCAAAAAAGCCTACAAAACTTCCAATAAATAGAATCGAACACTCAACAAGGCTTATTTTGCTTCCTTTTTTTTTTTG
Source organism: Monocercomonoides exilis (assembly GCF_001643675.1). Lineage (NCBI taxonomy): Eukaryota > Preaxostyla > Oxymonadida > Polymastigidae > Monocercomonoides > Monocercomonoides exilis. The sequence goes on from NW_027150559.1 coordinate 1,313,496, forward strand.
AAGAGTTGGAAAAATCGCATAAGAAGAAAAAATATTGTTAGAAATTAATATCAAATCTGGATGAAACTTATATCAAAAGAGACATAACTGAATCAACGAAGATTATTTCTCTGCCGGATTGTCCCAGCTCAATTTCTCAAGAAGAACCACTTCCTCCATCTATTTCCTTGCTTTTAATGATTTCCGCTGATGGGGAACATTGAAAAACTTCAATGATCAGTTGTTCATCATTTCTACCCCAGGAATATTAACAGGCTAACTCCGACAACTTTGTTTTTCCTGCCACCACAAAAAAGGGATGGATTCCACATAATTTTTTGACCTATACAAATATGTTGTTGTTGATTCAAATGATAAAGGAAGAAAACTGATGGGATTATCTTAGTTTTCTGCGTGCCTACATATGAATGGTGCCACAACACACTCAAACAAAGATGTTTTTGAATTGGCAAAGGGAAATAAGATCGATATTGTGTTTATTCCTTCGCACACCTCACATATCTTCCAGCCATAAGATAAATATGTTGATGCAAATATTAAGAAAATAATTTACACATCTGATATAGACTTTGAACGAAGAAATGCAACCTCAAACAGAGCCAATTTCGTAAAAAAATTAAAAGAAGCATTATCAGAAGCATTAAAGCCTTCGACCATCGTCGTATCTTTCAGGGATTCTGGCATTTGGCCCTTGAATCCAGAAATAATATTGAAAAGCCAAAGTGAAACATCTCCAATTAAAGATTGCGAAACTTCCATCAACAAAATCCACTAGGTCGATAACTCTAAGGGTAGAATTTACACTCACGATAAAGTTTATTTATTTATTCACACAATACATTTCATTGAGCCTTTTTAATAACTTTTTTCTATGAAAAAAATTTTTCGCGGGTTATCTTCCAACTTACTTTCGTTTTCCGTAACCCTAATAAACGAATTAGCAAAGAAGAAATCGGCATATAAGTGTGATATCAGACAACGAAAAAAAAAATTTTTTTTTTTCTTTTCTTTTCTTTTCTTTTCTTTTCTTTTTCTTTTTCTTTTTCTTTTTCTTTTTCTTTTTTTTCTTTTTTTTTCTTTTTTTTTTTTTTTTTTTTTTTCTTTTTTTCTTTTTTTTCTTTTTTCTTTTCATTTTTCATTTTTTTCTTTTTTTCTTTCTTTCTTTCTTTTTTTTTTTTGAATCTGACATGCAAAAATATGTATTTCATTCATTTTAAAAAAGTTCAAATGCTCGGAAAACATTTTCTCAAAGAAAACTTATTTCTAAAATTTGATTTTTTTTGTATCATTCCTTATGTGTGACATTAAAAAAACAGATAACTTCCAAAATTGCTTTTTTTAATTCATATGAAATTTTTTTGTTTATAAATGGGGAAAAATATTTTGCTTCATGCGTTTTCATAGAAAAATTATGAACATTTCATTGATTTTTTTATATCAAAAAACAAAATTATATGTGGTTCATTTTCTGAAATACGTGCGAAAACACTGAACATTATGTTGTGATATAATTGATTCCTATTTACGGATATGAAAATCAAATTTGATTTGAAATCTGAGAAAGCTAAATATAGTTATGAGTGAAACAATTTTTCAATGCCTTGTGCAAAAAAAGCTTGAAAGTCAGTATTTTCCTTTATCAATTAAAATTCAAACCGAAATATTAAACAAAAAAATATGAATTAAAAAACAATCACATAAGTATTTAACAAATATGGCTAATTTTTTTTGAAAAGTTCCTTTTGTTTAATTTTCAAATAAGATAAAAATTTCATATTTCGATCAAATTTCTGTTCCCACTCATAAAATTTCACTGAAATGGAAACAGAACCTAAACAAAGTTATTATTTCCATTTCAGAAAAGTTTCGTGAGTGGGAACAGAAAATTGATAAAAATATGAAATTTTTATCTTATTTGAAAATTAAACAAAAGGAACTTTTCAAAAAAATTTAGACATATTGTTCATTTTTAATACTTGAAAAACAAAACAAAGAATGTTGTTCATTCAAAACATCAACCTTTTGCTTGAGATTTTTCAAAATTTATCATTCAATGAGTATTTTTTTGTATTGATTAGTTTGAACATTATAAAAATGTTTGTTATCACATGTTCAAAATTTTCTGAAAAGTTCCTTTTGTTAAAATTTCAAATATAATAAATATTACATATTTCGATCAAATTTCTGCTTCCACTCACCAAATTTCATGAGAATGAATATATTATTCTTATCAAGAATTTGTTTTCATGACAGTGAAGTATTTTTTGTGGGAGCAGAAATTTGATCGAATATGACATTTTTTCTTTATTTGAAAATAAAACAAAAGGAACTTTTCAAAAAAAAAAAAAAAAAAAAAAAAAAAAAAAAAAAAAAAATACACTTTGTTTCCTTTCTTTTTTCCTTTGAGATCAAGAAAGGTGAACAAAACACGAGGAAGTGTGATTTTTTAAAAAATCTTCAACATAAATCATTTGGAAAAAAATTAAAAATTAAAAATAACAATGTAAATTTTTGAATTCACAACAAAATATTACAAAAAATAAATAAGAATATATTTGATGAAATAATGTGATTATCAATTGCAATAAGTTACACATATTTTTTCTTTTTTGGAATGAAAGTAATATTTTTTTAAAAACAGAATTAGGATCAACTTCAAAAACAATTATTAAATTGATAATTTTTTGATGTGAAAAGCGATGTGATCCAAGTATTACTATAAATTCACTTTTCATTTTGTGAATTATCAGGTTTAATGCTCGAATTGAATTTGCTTTCAGCAGATGCACATAATTCTATAACATTGGCGTAATCTGACTTGTTTGCGGAAAGCAGCTCACGCTTTTGATTCACATTTTGCATTCAAAATATCGCAATATCAAACATAAAAAAAAATAAAAACATAATAATTAAATCTTGAATGGCTAAAGAACAAAAAGAAACGAGAAACCTTTTTAGCTGTCTCAGTGAAACGTTTAAGTCCGGATGAATCAAACATCGGGATAAATGACTTTATTGCACCAAAACACGATTTCTTAAGGAATTGTTTCGAACGAAATTGGTTAAAACGTCAAAAACAGAAAAAAAAAATTATGAAAAAACGATATATTAATGCATCGTCAATGTAACAGATTGTTAAATAAACAAATGAAAATATACAAACCCTCACTTCTGGATTTGTATCATCAAGCAAAATGACAAGAGTATCATCAACAGCTAAAGCATTGCTGACATAGTTCCGATCCATCTATTAAAAAAAAAAAAAAAAAAAAAAAAAAAAAAAAAAAAAAAAAAAAAAAAAAAAGAAAAAAGAAAAAAAAATGCAATTCACAAGAAATCACCATTGATACACATGCATGACAAAACACATTCATTTTCAAAATGTGTATTCAAAAATTTCCATTTATGCAACATAATGTAATAAATACCGAATGAAGAGCGATAAAATAAAAAATCACACCATCGGAAGAAGAACAGCAGTTGTGTCAAAAGCCACACATCGAATAACATCTTTCTTGTCTTCAAATCTCTTCCAAAGGGATGTTTTCATTTCCTGTAATATTTCATCCTCTAAAAAAAAACAACAAATTGACATAAAATGACAATATAGTTAATTAAATCAATAAAACAAATAAATGAATAGAATTACAAATAAACAAATAAAATAGTATTATTATTGTTTCTCTCTCTTTCACTTTTCTTCTTCTTCTTTCAGTTTTTCTTTCAAAAATCAATTCCTCATATTTTTTTTTTCTTTTTTAAATTCAACACACTAAAATGCACGTTTTTGATGATCTCATTTTGCGAATACATCAGCACAAGCTCAAGCATTCCCAGTGCCCCAAGGCGAATCCCATCCAAGTCGTCGTCCTCAAGCAGCGACGATATCCTCACCCACCACGACTCAATCTCAACCTCTGATCGACACAGCTCCACAGACTTCACAGCACCCCTCTCAGAAGCTACAACGGTTTCGCTTTGCTTCACTTCTTTCTCCAAATCCCCTTCTTTCTTTGCGCTGTCCTCTATCGCTTCTCCTTGCGCCAGTGCAATCGACAGCTTCAGTAGACGGTAGAAGAAAGTCACTACGAAGAACCGTATCTCAGCCTCGATGATTCCAATGCGCCACTTCGTGTTGTCGACAAACAGCGACGAAAACAGCTGCTGCAGAAACGGCACAAACAGCTTCAGCTGCTGATAGTCGCAGGAGATGAAGAAGCATGTCTCCCAGAACGACCGCCGCACCGCTGGCGCCGAAGCCTCTCTCCGCAGCACACTCCCCAAAAACGGGAGAAGATGCGGAAGCAGCGCTGGCAGATACAACACCCCCGCACGTCTGATGATCTGCTGTGTGTGGCGAAGCGCTTGTGTGTTTTCCTTCAAGAGACAGGTGTGCAGTTGCCCAGACGATAAAGAAGCAGGCAATGCCGAGAAATCCTTCAGTGGGTCAGCAGATGAGGTGATTTCTGCCCACAGCGAAGGCATCGACTCCTTTATGACAGCGTCCAAGCACCGCAAGAACAGATCGCCGACAAACGACGAGCCGTTTGCCCGGCTGATGGTAGTGACGAACGACTCAAAGACACGACGCTTCACGAATTCCTCCTCCTTCGGGTGCTGAAGATGCCCCATCTGCCTGCTCCTCTCTTCCAACTCAACAGACAGCACATAATCTTCCCACGCTGTCAAATGCAGAAGGAGATCAAACAGCTCCAGCGCATCGTTGAACGCCATGCTTCCTTCAGTCTTCTCATTGAGAATGGCCACGGACTCAAATGACTGCTCGAGCATTCTCTCTTCCTCCACACTCAGAACAGTAGCATTTCGCAGCTGGCTCAGTCTGGCAGCCGCAGCGCGAGAGAGCGACGAAGTGGATGAGGCGTGTGCCGGATTGGTGAAGAAGGAAGCGGATGAAGTGAGAGTCATCTGCGGGGCCAGGGCAGTCGTCATCGATGGGCGGGCAGGGGCAGCTGTGCTGGGATCGTCGTTGTCGCTGTTGTGAAGCTCCCCAACGATATCGATAATGGCCTCTTTCAGTCTGCTCAGCAGGAAGCGGAATGGATTTACTGAGTGTGAAAAGCGCTTAGTGATGACAGAGGAGGAGGAGGAGGAGGAAGAAGAAGAAGAAGAAGATGATGATGATGATGAAGGTGTGCAAGAACTGGAAGCTGAGGTCTCTTCTGAATCTGCTGAGATTTCAGTCTCTTCTTTTTCTTTTGCTTTTTCTATTTCTTCATTCTCTCCCGTTTGCTGCACAGAATTCAACCACCTTTCCTTTGGCGAGTGTCTTATGATTGCGATCATCGTCTCCATCTCCATTTTCTTGCGTGTGTCGTCAATGAGAAGTGGAAGATACGACTCCGGCGCAAAAAACAGGCCGATCAGCGTGCAGCAGTCGCTTCCGCTGTGGAAGTCCTTCCGTTTTGGTACCTCTTTCATTGCCTCGCAGAGAATGGCCATGATTTCGCCCAGCCGCATCGTGAGGTGCTCGTCTCCGAAGAGAATAACATACTTCAGCTGGCTCATAGCGTGTTCGCGCCGCGTCTCGTCAGGCGTCTTCATCTCTTCCTTCACAGCGCTGATGACTTCGTCGGTGAATGCCCGCACAGCAAAACGGCTTTCCACAGGCGGGCGAGAGGTGTATGGAGCGATCAAGTTGAGTGGGTGTGGGTTTGAAGCAGATTTTGAATTGAGGTGAGATATCGAGGAGGAGGAAGAAGAAGAAGAAGAAGATGATGATGATGAAGCGGAGGCTGATGAACGTGTTTGAGAAGGAAACAGTATTTTCTGTGGTTTTGGCTTTGATGAGCCAAAGGGAGCTGTCATTGGAGTAACAACAGATTTGGCCTTTTCAGCCTCTTTCACAAGAACAGTCCAGGCTTCTTCAACAAGCGGTGCTGACTCCAAAAGCGAAGGCGCTCTTTCTAATCTCTTTTCATCTGCAATGTACTGTTCTCCCCAGCGTTTGATTATGTCAACAGCTTTTTCTGTGTATTATGAGAAATTGAATCAAATAAAAAAACAAACGATAAAATTAGGAAAACAACACAAATGTACAAAAAGCACTTGTTGATTTAATCAATAATCTCTAAAATGAATAACACAAAAATAGCACATAAAAATCATTCCCTTTTGAACAAACTTTGAATTTCTGGTATGTTATCCCCAAGCAACGAAAGGAGTGGAGCAGTAAATATCTTTGCATATAAATGCCGATCCATAATTGTACAAAGACAGGTTTCAATAAGTTCTGCAGTTTTCATTCGTGTCATCCAATTCGAATCATATGCCAAAAGAGCAATTTGCGACTTCAGCTTCAATCCTATCTCTTCATCATATGCTTGATTATTCTTAACCATCACTCCAATGCTTTCAAGCGCTTCAACTTTGACAGCTGCCTTTGCTTGACCTGATCTTAAAATTCCGTGCAATTGGTTAAAAATCAAATGAAGTCCGGTTTCTTCAAAAGCCAAGCGAGATAACAAAATGTTTGACATATGGCATGCAGCCTTTTCCAAAAAGTGTTGATTTTGTTCATAAAAATTTTCATTCACAAAAGCACAACAAACCTTTTTAACTTCAACTTCTTTGTTTATTGCACAAAAGCCAACAAATTCCATGAGATCTTTCACCATTGACGCAAGCTCATCATCACTACAAAGCTTCGCAACTTCAACCATCATCACTGCTTCATTCTTCTGTTCGTCTGTAATGTGATAATCGCTATCTTTCATTTTTTCTTTAAAAACAGGCATTAAAATTGTAGCTAATCCATTACAATACAAATGACATTCAACAATTAATATGTATAATATATTCCGCACTAAATCGCTCCATATAAATCCATTTTTTGATTGTAACAATAGTGCAGAACAGTTTTTCATAAAAGTTAGAATCAGCACATTTCCTTCCGTTTCTTCAAAAATAACAAACATATTTCGTTGCTCAGTTGTTAGTTTTATATATTTCTTTAGTTTTATATATTTTTTAAAAATTATACAAAAATATAAGCAAAGAAAACGGTTCAAACATTTAATTCAGAAAAAATTGCTTCCAGCTTTTTCTTTAAAACACTCTTATTTGCCGGATCGAAAGAAATATGTTCATCGCCTCGTTTTATAATTGGCGTTGCCATGTAAGTTATTCGGTTGCTCTTAATAAATAATTATTATATTTCAACCCTTTTATCGGCAATACTAAATTAAAGGCAGTTTGATCTTATCTTTTTAGAAAGAGATCTCATGGATATCACATTCCTTGATCTCGATTTTTTCTTTGAAGATGTCAACAAATTAGTCTTACGATTATTTAGAAGGCTTCCAACTGATGTTTGCTTTTTTCTCTTCAATTTTTGATTTCATGTCGAAAAACTCGTTTTTCTATGAATGCAGCCTCAAAGACTAGACAATCGTTGGCTATTTCCTCTCCGTTCTAGTGAAGAATTTTTGCGCGCTGTTTTGAGTTTATGTCAGCGTGCTGAAGCCAATTATGCATCGGTGATTATCCACCTTTGTGCACTTTATCCTAAAAACTTCGAGAGTCTTGTAACTATTTTGAAGGATAATGTCATGTTTCTACCTTTATATGCAATTGATTTGAAAGGAGTTGGAGCTCAAGCAGCTTTGGTATGTTGAATTTCAAATCTTCATTAATATTTTAATTTTTTGTTGCAATAAAACAGTACTACACTTTCTGCCACATCATAATTGATACATTAGTTTCAGTTCTTGATTTACCACTTTTCCAATATGCCGATTTAAAGCTGTCGGAATTCGTATCAGATTTTGTTAAATCATTTTTTGAAGAACCTCCATTTCTATTGTTTGCTTATAAAGATTATATAGCTGGAATCTTTAATTTGTTTATCGTTAATTTATCATTTAGCACTTCCGAACCGGCGTTGCAGCTATTTAGTGAAAAAGCCAATGAAGAACTTTCACTTCAAATTGGAGGAACAATGAACAATCTTTTAACACGCAAATACTTGTATGCTTTTTAATTCACATAGGTTAACTTATGATATGAACATTCATGATTTTCTTTTTATTTTCTTGTTTATAACTTCATTTTCAAATGGAACAGTATCACTGATCTTCTCTTTTTATCAGTGAATCATATCGAGCTTGGCTTTCCCGATAGGAGAGCTGCCTTAAAACAAGGAGCAGTTGTTGCTACAGCAAAGCCCGAAAAAGGTAAAGACAAAAAGAAGAAAGGCCAAGAAAAGGCTGCTGAGTCTGCACCAACACCTGATCTTATGGGGCCAGATGCCGAGAAAGACAAGCCAACACCTCTGTCTATTGTTGCAGCATCTCCCTTTCCAGTTAGATTTCTTATTGCATCGACAAAGATGCGATGGGAGCTTATTGAAGACACTGATCTATTGAAACCTCTCGTAAGGAAGTTTCAAGAAAGAGTATGTCATAATAAAACAAACAATAATCTTCAACTCTTTTAATGTTTTGCTCAATTTTTGTTTTCAAATGTATTAAATATTTGTATTTTTATCAATCCTTTTTTCAATTTTCCCTAATTATTCAACATTTTTCCTCATGTTATTTATCTTTATTAACTTCAGCTCTCAAAAGATCCATCAGTCTGGATGGCGTGTCTTCCGCATCATCTCAACTATTTCTTTGTCACAGCTGCCAATTTATTTGCCAGAGTGAATCTCACTCTGCTTTTAGGAGAAGGATACGTGTGCATTCTTTTTTGTTATTATTATTATTGTTGTTATAATTCTCATTAATAATTTAATCCATTTTTCATTCAAATTTCTTCTTCTTTCACGCAATTATTTCGATTCCATCCAAAAAATGAATTTTTTATTAATTTATTTTCAAAATAAAACAAAACAGCCGGAAAAACTATACTCAACCGTCTTCTCCCGCAATATGTCCTTCCAGCACCACGAGGCCTACCTGCTTCTGCTGGCCACTCTCTTCACAAAGCAGAAGCTCGATTCACAGCAAAAGGAGATCAACGCCTTCATCGACGTGGTTGAGGCAGTCGCCACGATGAAAGGCAAGATCCGCTCAAAGAAGGAGTCTGAAGCAGACAAAGATCTGGTGGCGCGGATGAAAGTGAAGATGGACAAGAAATACTCAGGCCTCTCAAAGGGAAGCGTGGGAGGTGCTGCAGCCGGCGACGCAGCTAATCAGAACGCAAATGCCAATCCAAACCAGAACCAGAATCAGAACCAGAATGCTAACCCCAATCCAAATGCAGATGCCAATGCGAATGCGAATGCTGCCACAGCAGCTGGAGCCGAAGGAGCAGCACAAACAGGACAAGCAGCTGGTTCTCAGCCACAGACACAGGCACAGCAACAACAGCAAGCACCACAACCACTTCAACCAGAGAAAGAGAAGGAGAAAGGAAGAGTTGAGAGAGGGAAAGGGCTGATAGTGATGCGGGGGGTGTGGATCGACGAGGAAGAGCAGAGCGAAGAAGAAGAGGCGATGGTGAATGTGGTTGCATACGAGGCGCTTTCCATTGCTCTTTTGGGAACAGCTCCGTTTGAGTCATCGCCTTGGGTGGCGTTCCGGCCAACAGGCGCTCAAGCTCCTTCTCCTTCATCATCAACCACGTCTCATTCACCTTTCCCTGGAATCTACTCCTCTCTCACGTCACTCAACACACACGCACTTACAACCACCCACTCCGCCTCTCGCTCTTCTTTTGCATCGACTGCGATGCCGTTCATCAACACGATCACTCCGCCGTCTTTGTTTCAGCGGGGATTTGCAACGTCCTTTGCGTCTTCGTGCATCGGCGTCGGGGGAGGTGTCATGCCGCGTATTTCGCACCACACGCTCAACCGCATCTGCGACGAGATGTTCCTGCAGAAGAACTTCGACCACCCGAACATGCACGCCGTCATCGCGCCCATGGCTCGCCTGATGGCTGTGATTGCTCTTTTGGACTTGTCCATCTTCAGCCGCAGCCTGCTGCTCCCCATCGTCACTGTCATCTCCTCTGGCCATTCCTCTCCCATCAAGTGGCTCAACCGCAACGAGTCGAGCCGGAAGAAGAAGCAGTTCTATTTGGGAGTGCACGAGGGGAGGTACAAGCTGATGGGCCATGTGCTGATGAAGTGCATGCGGTACATGCTGAACCCGGCGTTTGGATGGTTCGATGCATGGCTGGAGACTTCTCCATTGGTGTCTCCATCGTCTTCGTCCATCCTCCACAAGATGCTGTCTGCCTCTTCGTCTTCGTCTGCACAGCAGGTGTATTCTTCTTCAGCTGCCAATGCTGCGCTGATGCAGGCAGTGAATGCAGAGATGCGGAAGACGATGGCTTTGCTGCCTGGAACAGATGATTTGGAAGGAGACAAGCTGAAACCAAAGGCGAATGAAGGTGAGCAAGGAGAAGAAGGGAGCAGCTCAAGCAGTTCGAGCAATGAGCATCAGGAAGATGAGCGCAGGATCCATGGATCAGGGAGAGGGAAGAGTGAGAAGCAAAGAGAGAGAGAAGAAAGAGAAGAGAAAAATGCGATGCTGACAGACAGTGTGTTCAATGTGCTGATGGAGTCAGCCACGCTCACATCTCCTTCCCCATCCGCCACATCAACTGAGACACTGGCGAAGTCAACCGCCGCCTCATCCACTGTCTACATGAAGCGGGAGCTGAATGCAGCCAGCGCTGTGCCTGTGATCAACGCAATCGGACACAACTTCCCGCCGTCTCTGTCTTCAGACCCAAGCGTACTCACTGCCAACTCTTTCCTTCATGCCGACCATGCACACAAGAGAGCAGTGTTTGCTGGTTATGTGGAGTCTGTTCTGATCCCGTCGCTGACACGAATTGCTGCTAAATGTGATGATGAAGTTGGGCTGCTGCGGTGTGGCTTTGCGACAACTGAGCCGTCGCCAACAGAGCTGGCTCCGTTCATCATTGCTTCCAATTCAGCGCATGCAGCTTATCCGTCGGTAGCTTCATACAACCACCAGCTGTCACACACACAGACAGACACGTCAGCTGTGTGGTATGCTGCTTCATTTGAGCCAAAGGGTGTCTTTTCGCTCTCATTCACACAGCGTTTCACGTCGTATCAGGGCACCTTCAGATCAACAGACATCACTGGAGTCACAGGTGGGACTGGGGTTGGAGCGTCAGCATCAGCTGCTCCTGTCCCATTTTCCTTCATTGCATCACTAGCATCAACCAAGTTTCTGTCAAAGGAAACCTCATCTTCTTTGTTTTCAAAAGGTGACCACGATTTTGGGAGCGAAGTGGAGAATGAGCGGAGGCTGGTGGCTGCTTTATCAACAGTCATGGCTCGTTCTTATCTTTCGTCTGGCTATTCAATATATGCATCAGCAGAAGCATCAGCTGCTCGAGACGAGCTGGGTGTGTTTCCCCACACGACGCTGTTTGATCTCCCGCAGCTGGTGAAGTCACGGACACGGCAGATGTTCCGCATTGGCGACGGCACAAACACAGCGCTTTCTGCAGCGACTACAAGAGACCTGGAAGAGGAGATGGACGATGATGACTTAACGTTCGCACAGGCCATCATTGGCTTTGCGCACGGTGACTTGGAAGCCGGAACAGCGAAGAAGCGGGAGGCAGTGGCGAAGGAGGACGAAGTCGATTTGGCGATTGAGAAGATGCCGGGCACAGGAGACTTGGGTGAGATGATGGGCACAACACCCAGGGAGCTTGTGACATCCACAGCACTTGCATCACGCAGGTTATCAAAGGCGATCCGGACAGCAGAAGAAATGATGGTGGAGAAGCTGAAGCTGAGGATCGATAGAGAGGCACGCATCTGGCTGCTGCTGAGGGACACTGAAATCCCAACATTTTCGCTCAGTTCGCAGAAGAACAAGATGGAAATGAGAAGACACAAGTCGAGCAACACCTCAGCCAATGCGCAGAACAAAAAGGGAGCACCTACTGCTTCGTTCAGGTCGACAGACAGAGGAAGATTGCCTGAAGGAGCACTTGAATTGAATGATGAGAGAGAATTGCTGTATGACGCATCAGAAGCACTTCAGGGAGTGGATGGCCTGTGGGCAGCTGGGTCGCTGGATGAGATGATCGACTCGTCAGATATTGCACAGACGAACAGGATATGGACAGAATCTGGGTTAAGAGAGTCGAGAATGATGAAGGATGAGCACAAAATGAAGAGAGAAAAGGAGAAAGAGCAGAAAGACGCATCGGCTTCTGCTTCAGCCTCATCATCGAGCTCCTCTTCATCATCCAGTTCTGAGTATGGAGGAAACGACAATGCAATAGCTGTTCCTCAGCAGCTTTTGTCGCCTGAAGCTGAAATTGTGCTTATCAGACAGCGTTTGACAGGCGGAGAAGATTCACCTGCTGCAGACCTGTTGGCCATTCTGATATACGAAAGGACACAAGAAATCATCGAAATCAGAGAGCTCGAAAAGATGCAGAACAAAGTCTCCTTACATACAAGCGCAATGGGATCATCTGCATCTGCTTCTTCTTTCTCTTCTTCCTCTTCCTCTTCCTCATCTTCATCCGCATCATCTGTGGGCATACTCACCCTCCCTTCAACAGACCGGAAATTCTCTCGTGTTCTTAACTCCAGATTCTTCTCTTCTCCTCTTTTCTCCCACTCGCTCGTCACACTCTGGTCTGCTATGGCCAAAGAGAGAGGCACACCTTCCGTCGAAGCTGTGCTGATGTCTTCATCGGCCTCTTCCTCCACCACATCCCTCGCCTTCGACGTTGTTTCCGCTGCTGCTGCTTCGACCTCAAATTCTGGATCTTCTGCCTCTGCCCCACAAGAAGAATACGCCCGCATTGCACTCGAAGGCACAGCAGAGGCCTGCTCACTGCTTGCCCGTTTAGCCGGCCAGCTCCGCCACAACATCAACGACGTTGCTTCGCAGCAGCTGGCTGTGGTGTCACCCGAAGCTGCGGAGTACTCCACTGCTCTGGCTTCTGTTGGAAGCGCCTCCGCCGCCACAGGCACAGTCGCGTCACAGGGAATGGCAAGAGCTTCGTATTTCCCGTCAAACAGACAGACCTTCCGCTTTGCATCTTCAGCTGCAGCAGGCGCGGCAGGAGGCACAATGACATTGAATGTGGGAACGATGACATCAACAATGGGAGACGACAGCTCAGCCTTTGTCGATCCAACATTGACGTTTGTACTCGATTTGTTCGATTCGAAGACGCTTTCCTCGCTTCGCCTGGCGCCTTCAACGCTGATGGAGGAATGGGATATGCTGGATGCAGCCTTCACCTCGCTTGTCTCTTCCTCTTCATCTCCTTCCTCGTTTCTGTCTCCTTCCTCTTCCTCTTCCTTTGCAGCTCTATCGCCCACATCACTGGCGCTCCCTTCACCACCACACCTGTCACCTCAGCCTTGCATCCCCCGCCCTTTCTCTTCTGTCATGTCGCACAGAGTGCCTATTGTCCCTCCTCTGCCTCTGGCTGTGCACAAGATGCAGTACTACTCCCTCTTTGACTCACTCGCCGGCATCATCCCTTATCTTGCACACTACGCCCCTTCTGCAACTCTCCCAATCCTCACATCACCTGGCTTCATCCGTCTTATCCTCCACAAACACGCTCCAATTGCAGTGACAGCCTCACTCGCACTGCAAAGGGCAATGACGCTGCTTCCGAACTGCCGAGCATCCATCGTGTTTGCGATGATCGACGAAATTCAGCACTTGCCAGACACACTCAGCTATTTATATCAGTCAGATCTTTCAGCCTCGTCTTCATCTTCTGGAGGCTCCTTCTTCTCCAAAAAGAAAGGCAAATCTGTTGTCAATGAGAGCGAATCACAAGCTTCTAACCAAACCTCCTCTGCAGCCGTCTCATCCTCACGTGTAGGCCACTACTCACTCTGTTCCTGGAACTACTGGCTCGACCCGTTCAACCAGATGACAATCAAACCAGGCGGGACAGAAGCAGAACACAGAGGGAAAAGCATTCGCGACAAGATGCTGATAAGAGGCAAAGAGACGGACCATCCACTGAACAGCTCAGACAGAGGAAGCTCAGTCATCCAAGCGTCGATTCAGCCGGGAGCAGCATCAATGCGCTTCCTCCACTCGAACGAGCACGCCGTGCTGGTGATGGTCGCCCAGCTGCTTCTGCTGCTGCAGCAGTGGGACCGCTCGCTTATTGCTGAGCTGGCTGCACTGAATGCGAGGCTCTCTGTCACTTTGTCTGTGCCCAATGTATCTCCTCTCTCTCGCACCATCCAAGAGACCATGGACAGAGCTAGTCAACAGGGTGATGGAATGTACCAGACTGCTGCTCCCATCACTGTTGATCAGACTGTTTCGACTCTTTCACACTCAGGCTTTGGGTTTTCGGTTGTCGCATCTGATGCTTCCACTCCGCTGAGCGGGATCAGCATCACGTCGCGTGCACACATTGTGGCTCTGCTGCAGCTGCTGCAGGCGGTTGATGGTGTTGCCCTGTTTCTCTTGGGCCATGCTTCTCCATCTGCACGTGCTGTTCTCTTGCGTTTGATCAGACAAACACATCTTCTGCAGGAAAGCGCGATTTCTCTCTATGCAACAGCCAAACACGCACACATTATCCATCTTCAGAGACGTATTGAACTCTGCCAGAAGGAGCTTACAGCTGTCAGAGGGTTCATGAATGCAGCAGGCAAGAAGCAGAGCAACGTGCCTGCATATCAGTCGAGCATGCAACGGAAGAACACAGCACTCAACAAGAAACAACTGGCACAGATGCAACAGCAACAGCAGGAGCCAGCGAAGAAAGAGCACCGAATGGACAGACCGTTCCGCCTGCTTCTGTCACACTTGAAGCAGATGCTGCTGAAGGAGACGAACCAAAGTCTGCCAGTTGTTGTGCACCCGACTCTCTATGACGTCATTAGTGGGCAGCGTTCTGAGCCGTTCACTCTGAACAACAACTTCTTCACTGGAGACGAGCGGTGGGTGCCTGGCTCTTCGTCACGCTTAGCGAATCCAGCATCGCTTGCACAAGTGCCAACAGTTTCGAGTGATGTTGTCATCGGAGACAAGACAGCTCCTTCGTCAAAGAGCATCACTGCCAGCATTCAGGCATCAAACCCACCACTTGCATCAACTGGATCGTACAAGCGCTATTCGCAGAACACACCAGCTGCATTCCTTTCTCGCCCTCGTGCGCTTCTTCCTCCATCACTGGGTGATGCCCCACAGTCGCTTTCGCTCTCAGCTGTTTTGTACGGAGGACGACCCGTGACAGAGCAGACAATGAACATTGAGCAGTTCTCGGGAACTTACATCCCTCGTCCTCTTTCAATGGGAGGAAATGCAATGAGCTCCATTGGCAGGAGAGGCGCAGGAATGATGGGATCTGGTGGTGGAGGGCAGTCAATGATATCTCTGTTTGGTGCAGCGACCTCACCACCTGCCATCTGCTTCACACCACAGACAGTCAGATGGCTGTCGTTGTTAGCAGCTCGCCGTGCAGCTGCAAAGAGCTCATCTCCATCGGCTGGTTCAACATGGGTGCTTCTGCTGCCTTCCTTGCGTGCTCCAAGCAGCCCTGGGCAGCTTGTACCTGAAGAGCCGCTGGACGATTTTGAGCAGTGGATTGCAATGGCCATCACATCTTCTAGCAAAAAACGCTCACCAGACAAGATCCGCCGTGATGTTGCACAGATGTTCCATTCATCCGACAGCGCTAATTCTCCGCTCAGCACTTCTCCATTCGCATTGATCAGAGCTCTGAGGGCGGCACAGGAAAAGCCGCTGAAAGGGCTTGGACGGAAGATTGTGGCAAGCGCATTCCGTTCTCTGAACCAGACAGTGTCTGCCACACCCGATACATCTGGTCTGAACAGCGGGAATCCAAACGGAGACGACAAGCCGCTTTCACTGATACCTGCACTGGGATCGTTTATCACCGCAGCAACAGGTGTTGGAGACAAAGGAAAAGACGGAGACAAGAAAGACGGAGACGAAAACGAAGCATTGGCAGTGAGTGGCTCAATGGGTGGAGTTGGAGATGGAGCAGGAGATGGAGGAGAACAGGAAAAGAAGAAGAAAGAATCATCACCATTTGAGCCTGTTGTGACAACTCCATCAATCCTTTGGATTGTTGCTGTGCTGGCTGGGATGGATACGTTTATGGGTGAAGCAGATTTCGGAACAGATTACAATGAAAGCGAAGAAGAAAGAGATTTGCGAGACAAAGAAATGCACAAATACAACAATGTTGCCCTGGTGAATGCTGGTCTGCAAGCTGGAAAGACGCTGGAGGAGGCAAAGAGAGCTGTTGTTGTGAGTGATGAAGAACCAGGAGAAGGAGACAAGAAGAAAGGAGGACGCACAAAGGATGATGCTGTTCGTATTGGTGGTGATTTGGGGAAGAAAGAAAGCGGATGGCGAAGGTTTGTGCGGTGGCTGTTTGGCGAAAAGGGAAACAAGATTCTTCAGCTTGGAAAGAAAGAAGAGAAGCAGTTCAATCATTTGCTTCCACTGGAGCGTTATTCATCTCTTCATCTATCGTCACTCGCTGACATATTCACCAACAAGCACTCACTGGAGACGCTGTGGTCGGCCGTGCTGTCAGAGATTGACCAGCAAGTGAGCGTCTGTGGATCGCGTGCCACGCTGCGTGCATACCACAAGGCAGCTGCTATTTATACACGGCACATCACTCGTGTTCCAGAGGACTATTCGGCTGCTGTGAAACTTGACTCTGCATTTGAGGTGGGAATGCGCTCGATGGTTGGAAACACACTGATTGGCACGCTCACCCTCGGACCAGTGACGTCTGCAGATATTGTAAAGCTCTCTTGGAACAGAGATGCGAATAAAGCGCTTCTGACACATGCGCCACCTGCTGTCAGAAGGAAAGAGATGAACAGCTGGCGATCTTCGAGACATGCTGCTTCTTCTCCACAGGAACAACAATCATCGTCTTCTTCTTCATCTGAGCCAACAGAAGTTGAAGTTCGATCAGATGAAGGAATCGACAACGAAATGCCATTTGGCGAGTTTGAATGGACGAGGCATCCGCGCTATCCATTCACACCTGCTTTTGCGACAACCTCATTTGCGCAGTCTGCTGTGAGTGTGGATGACAATGGCTATTCTTCAATTGCACTGGAGCGGTTCTCCACAAAGTATTTCAATTCTTATGTACCCAATGTGTTCTTTGCACTGTGTTCTCAAATCCTGTCATTCCAATATGCAGCATCGTTGGCACTGTCTCATGCTCATCCGCATCTTCACCTACCCATTTTGACTCAATTTGAACAGTGGGTGAGCACATACTTCCCACAAACAAAGAAGGACGAATCTCTTCAACAGGCAGATGCAAAGGGAGGAGCAGACATCACAAAGGATGCTGCATCTAATGCTAAAAGCCACTTGAGATTTGTTCAGTTTGCAATTGTTGAAGATCTCATTCCGCGTGTGTTGCGTCTTGTGGCTATCAACGACTCATTCACTCTGTCTCTTTCACTCACACCTGCTCCATTGATGAGGTATTATCTGTCATTGTGTGCAGCTGTGATCAACCACCCACTTCTGCGAGGCTCCGTTCCTCGTAAGACCGCCTTTGGCAATGTGCTTGTTCCTCAGCGGGTACGTCTGGCATATCGAAGAGAACTGGGGAAACTGCAGAGAATGAAAATCGGAGCAAATGAAGGAGTGGATGAGGATGATTATGTGGCTGTGGATGCGAAGGATGCTGCGAAATACAGAAGGCAGCAAAGACGAGCGGGTGTTGTTATTCGGAAGATGCAGATCTCGAAGAAAGGGAAGATGGATGCAGAGATGATGGATATGTCTGATGCCGAAGAGGACATATACGAGAACGATTCAGAAGACAGCGGAGAAAACGACGAGGACGCGAGCGATGAAGAGCTGACTGAAAGTGAATATGGAGCAGATTTGGAAGAAATGGATGCGTACGCCAGAGGAGCAGCAGATCCAGATGGCATTCTTCTGGCTGAGAAGGACCAAGTCAAGCGAAAGGGCAAAGAGAAAGAAGGAGGAAAAAGCGAGCTTCCAATTGCAGCACTTCTTGACAGTTCAGAAGATGGGAAGAAGGATACACCTGCGAATTCGCTGCCATTCCTGGGTCCGTTTTCTCAGTCCCTGTTTGCTGGAAAGGGAATGCTTGTGTCGATATTCCCTCAATATGCTACAACTGACGAAGGAATGGTGGATCTGGCGAATGCCGTTGACTTCTTCCTGAATGCACAATCTGCAGCACCAAGCCAGAAGAAAGCAGGAGCAGCAGGTGGAAGCCAGTCAGCAATGCTTTTGTCTTCCATTGCGAATCTGTTCGGCCTGATTGGCTATCCAGCAAATCCACTGTGGTTTGTTGTGCGTGCGTCTGAGTCAATTGCTGCATTGGCTGCACTTGCACGAGCACTCACAACTGCGTTCATTCCGCCAAACAGCCTCAGACTCCACCCGCCTCGCCCAGTTGTTGCGACAGCAGAGACGTTGAATGAGTACACGGTTGCTTGCGGAATGATCCCATCTTTGTTCATGTTCCAAACAGATGTAGCAGATGCTCTATCGACTCAGCTCAGTGCATTGTCTGTGTTCCCGTTTGCATCCACAGGCAGCAGCGTTTCATCAGTGTCAGATCCAGAGGAAGATGCTACTGAGTCGAGCACTGCACCTTCACTGTATGCGCCAGATGCTTTCCCAAATCCAATCCACATCTCCACTCTCTTCTCTCTTTACTCCTCACTCCTCCAGCGCTGGCTGTGGCGTGTGAACACGGCTGTTTCAGGCGATCTCTTTGGCCATCCTCTGTCTGCTTTAACACTTTCAGTTGATCCTCAGACACTCCGTGGTGCTTCTGCTGCTTTGGCTGACTATCTGATCGTTTCAGCCACAGGAGCTGAGCCGCGTGCGCTGCGCAGTGCAACTGTGGAAGGCGTTGCACAGGCCATTGCAGACACTGTTTCCACTGAGCCTTGTGTGATCAACACGGCAAATGCTTCGTTCAAGGCATATGCACCAAAAGGGTTGCCTGTGCTTCCAGCATCGACTGATGCTCTTTCCTTTGAGAATCCTTATTCATCGTCGTATTCTGTCTTCTCCACGTCTTCCTCTGCTGCGTCTTCTGTGTATTCCACCACTGAGCAGCTGAGAAGGAAGCTTCCAACAGAAGAGTCACCAGGGCAAGAACTGTTTGATGACTTAATCCTGATGAGAGATCCACTGGAAGATGCGACGTTGCCTTCATCCACACCACTGACAGTATCAGCTTTATCATCTCCTTCTCTTAGAAAAGTATCGTCTTCACCCATTTATCTACTGCCAACTACATCCACATTTGCAGCAAGCGCTCCAGTTCACGCTGACGCTGATGATCTGAAGCAGAAGAGGCCAATTCCACCACTTCCCGCAATATGCACCATCGACATTCACTCACATCTTGATGCCCTGCCACCAGCTGCCCATTCACGCGGTATGCTCCATGCTTTACTCCTTTGGCCACCTGCAGCTCGTCTGGAACTTCTGCGGTTAACACTCAACTTCGCAGCACATGGAGACTTTGCAGTGCCAATGCAGATACTCACAAGGAGATCTGCCAGACGTCTGCTTTCGCACATTCAGAAGAGATATCCCGACTTTGTGAGGCAGTTCATGCACGAAGAGAAGAAAAAACGAGACAAAGAGCTCGAGAAGGACAAGATAGGAGGTGATCGCGACAAAGATGACGATGACAAGAAGAAAGGGAAGAAGAAAGACGGAGAGCAGAGCCTGTGGGCTAAAAGCGGAGGAGCGCGCGGAAGGCCGAGGAAGAACGAGCAGATGACGTGGCTGCGCCGCCCAATCGTGACTGTTGCCACAGTCGTTGACTCCTTCTGGCATTGGATGTTTGCACTTTCAGGCAATGCACACTCGGCTGTCTCGTCGCTGCTGCGCTTGTTTGACCCACGCCTGCCTCATATCATTGCAGCGAACCATCTGAAGCCGTCGACACTGGCAGTGGATGCAAAGAGAGGCGTGCAGAAAAAGAACTTGAAATGGCTGATGGTGAAGGAGAAGAAGAAGATTTCTGTGCCATCATCGTCATCTTCTTCCTCATCATCATCTTCTTCTTCTTCCTCATCTTCATCATCCAAAGATGCATTGGATCCAAACTTCCCGTCAGGCATCATCCATCCATACACATTCCCTCCTGTCATTGCGGAGCCCATTGGCGATAACGCCTGGCACATTGACCAGCCGATGCTGCTTCGCGAGCTGCGAAAGGAAAGAGTGAAGTACAAAGTGTTTATCAACAAGCACCCGGAGATTCTGACTGAAATGGTCACTTCTTCTGCTTCTTTGACGACTTCTGCTGGAATGAAGGCAAAAACGAAGACGACTGCAGTCACACGCACACAAACTGCACAAGGTGGAGCACGAGGAAGAGCAGGGCAAGTGAAAGATGAGGAGCTGGTGTGCACATTTGAGATCTCTGACATCCCCACAAAAGAGCTGATTGTGGGTAAAGAGCCATTGCTTCCAGCTATTTATGCAGAAATCGAGAAGGAGATGCTGGTGGAAGGCGCGCAGATGAACAAAAACGGAAGATTGAGAAGCAAAATAGCACGAGGAAATCTTTCAAAGGGAGCATCATCTGCAAAGGGAGGCAAAGATGGAGAAGGGAAAAAGGGCAAAGAGAAAGGCAAAGGCAAAGGAAAAGGCAAAAACAAGGAATCAAAAGCAGACAAGTCATCAGCATCAACAAAAGCGCTGCCGCCGCCACCGCCTCCGCCTGGCTTTGCTGCAAACAACATGATGGCTGTCGTGGCTGCCTCAAAGAAATCATACAAGACATCACGTTTCGATGCATCACAACCGCCTTTCTTGTCTCTTCTGATTTCTGATCGCTCTTTGTCGTTCTTTGTATTTGCTGAGGATTCTCAAAGAGCAGTCTCTCGCAATCGTTCTTACTGCGGTGCTGCTCTGCCACCTGCTCCGCGCTACTCATACACTGCTGTTGATCTCCCATCTCTTGTGGCGCCTTCCCCTGTTGCATCGAGTCTGGCTGTGGCTGCTGATTATGCTGACTCCTCTGCGCCTCTCTCGCGGCATCGCACTTACGCACCTGCGTTCTTCCACTCCACAAAGCAGAGCTTGGCTGGCTTTTCGTTCTCGTTTGCTGCGTCTTCTTCACTCAAAAGCGAGCCTTTCTTAGCGCTGTTGCTCAGCTTCTATCCACAAGTGCTGCTGCCAAAGATGCTGAACAAGGCATTTTCTGAAGACTTCCCCATCGGCCCGCTGTTCCGCATCCACTTGCTGCGTTATCTGTCATCTTCTGACTGGGATCCAGAGTCATTTGTGTCTTCTTCATCTTCCACAACTTCTTCTGGTGCATCATCTATTCCACCTCGTGTCTCCTCCACATTCTCAAACGAAGTGCCCACACTCGAATCAATGACTCCTCAGGAAAGAGAGAGAACTCTGCATTTCTCTGCTGTTGTGTGCTTTGCATTGTCACATCTGATGTCGTCACTTCCAACTGTCCGTGCAGCGTCTGTTGAAATCCTCAGAAAAGTGCTGCGTTTCAAGCTTTCTGAGATTGAGCACGAAGAACTGATGATCAGAGAAGGAAAAATGAACATTGCAACAAGCGGATCTGCATCTGATCTGTCTCTTGCACAGGATGCGCAACAGCAATCTCAAACATCTGCTTCATCATCATCTTCTTCTTCTTCATCCTCATCGTCTGCACAATCAGGAACAACGAAGGATTCGGCACCTGCATACAACGGCCCCAACTTTGCACAGAAATGCTCATCACTTCTTTTGGCACTTTCATTGCTTCATCACCACACGCCAGGTCTTTTGAATGCATCGTCTGTAGAAGCTCTCTTCCAATCAGGCGCTGCCATCTCTGACTCTGTCTTCCGCGCACTGCCCACTCTTCTGCTGCCTGTTGTCCAGTGGGCTTACCTGAACTTAGACAAACTGGCATTGTTTATTCCAACACCATCACCAACTTCTCTTCATCTGTCAACAGAGCTTGTTCCATACTCAATGACATCACACCAGCTGAACGGCAGAACAATCTCGCTCTCAACTTCTGTGCCGTCTGCATTCACTTACTCCACAACAAACGATGCAGTGTGGGCGCTGCGTCCGCTTCTTCTGGGAGAAGCAGAGAGCGAAGAGCTGAGCAACCGCATTGCGCTGAGGCTGCTGGAAACAGACACACCGTTTGCAACATCACAATCATTACTCAGGACAATAGCGCCATGGGCAGAGCATGCTGATCTGTTGCATGCCAGCCAGTCACAGCGGGAGCAGTTCCTGGGCATTCTGCTGGCGATGGTGCAGATGTGGCTGAAAGGGAAGCATGTTGTGCTGAAGAGGCATATGCACAAGGGATCTGGTGTGGCAAGCAGAGTGACGAGTGCTGGTGGGCAGATTGGAGAGAAAGCGACTGCGGCTATTCTTCCGTTTGACAGAGAAGTTGGAGACAGAGGAAGGCTGAGACGAAAGGAGAAAGCGAAGACAAGAAAGCAAAGCAGCATGCTCAAGAGGAAAGAAGGAGACGAGTCAGAAACAGACGATGATGACATGTTTGGCCCGGATGCAGAAGACAAACGTATTCAGACAGAAGTACTGCAGCTGTCAGATGCTCTTCAGAACAACATTTCTTCTCTTGTTGCCGGCGGCTCGTCTGTCGGAGGAGGACAAGGAGGACACATCTCCTCTTCAACTGTGTCGCTTCTTGGAGCACTTGTTGGATTCACCTCGAAGATGGTTGCTCGTCCACTAACTTCTTTGCCTGCACTGCCTTCGTTGGCTGTGGGTGCAGATGCTGATAGCGATTCATTGCTTTCATCATCTTTGGCACTTTGGGAGCGTCTTGCGCTTTCTCGTTCTTCTCTTTCGGACGATTCATCGTCTTCTCCACAGCAAGGAGGTGCTCCCGTGAGTGGATCGCAGCTTGTTGGAGGGAAAATCGGAGGAGGAAATATTTTGGCTGGATTAACTCCTGCTGCAGCAGCTGCTTCGTCTGCAGCTTCTTCCTCAGCATCATCTTCTTCTTCGATGGGAGGAAATGCACCGGGCAGCAACACGTCTGCTCTTGTCGCAAAGGCCTCGAATCCATTTGCGGTACCTGCAATGCCTCTTCCTTCGCTCTCACTAACATCAAGCTTACAAGCTGGCTCCAATAAAGCTACAGCATCATCTCTGCTTCTGAGCAACAATCCACCACCGAACCTCACATTGGTTGTCCGTTTTGTACTGTCATCTGCTTTCCTGCGTCGCGATTCAATTGTGTCTGCATTCCTGATCACCCGCGGGCTTATCCGGTCTCATTCAGTGACTGTGCTGAATGATCTGTGCCTTCTTTTGACACCCACAGCATGGAAAGCACTCCAAGGAGTAAATCGTGCGACTCTTCTGGAGATGAAGAAGAGACACCGCACTGAGCAGCAGTTCAACAACGAGGCACTTGCGATCTCTGCAGCGACAGGTGGCAAGCAGAGAAGAGGGCTTGGCCACGGCAGAACCAACAGCTTTGCTGGCGGAAGCCCAGGGAAGGGATCAATGCATCAGATATCAGCAACACTGGCAAGTGCAGCCACACCAGCACTGGCAGCGCTGTCTGAAAGAGACAGAGCGAACATTGTTGCAGCTGCAAGCTCAGCTGTATCACACACAGCACTTCTGAAGAGGCAGAAGCAAGAAATGAAACAAGTGCAGTCTCAGCTGATGAGCCAGTCGAGACAAGCTGCTCTGGCAAGAGTTGTGGCTGCGCATATTCTGGGTGCCCATGCAAGATCGGATCCGTCGAGTGTGGAAGCATATTTGCCAGTTCTCCTTGCATTTGCAGTTGTTCATGCAGCCACACCGCATGCTGTGTTGTCGTCATCTACATATTCTTCACCAGCAGCTGGTTGCTCTGCCTCAGGAGACAATGGAGAGGACATCTCAATGAGCGTGTTTGCGAATGTTACCGAGCTTCAGGCACAGGAGAAGATGGAGCGGTGCAGCCAGATGGCATCTGGAGGCTCTTCAAGAAAAGGTCCATTCCAGCCGAAGAACACAACGAATGGAATGACAGCAAGTGTTGATGTGGCGATGCAGACATTCCTGATGCGTATCTTGGAGACTCTTCTTGTTGTGAGATACCAGCAAACACCGCCTGCAGAGCCTGCAGCTGACGAAGTAGCTAAACAGGCCGTGGCAGCAAGTGTGACGGCAACGGATCCGCTTTTGATGGAACCACCACCGCCGCCTCCTCCACCAGCACCAGAAGAAGAAACAAAGAAGAGTGATTCAGAGAAAGGCGCAGATGATAAGAAGTCTACAGAAGTCACACAACAGGCACAGATTCCGCCAACATCAGAACAGTCTAACGAGCAATCATCACACACACCAACACTTCTGCCACCATTCTCACCAATGGTGGATAAGAAGAAAACAGAGCAAGCCAATTCTCCTTCACTTAATGACAAATCTACAGAATCACGTTCTCGATTCTCTGATTATTACCCGAGCAAGCTTGGAGTGGCAGAGACGATGGCACGGGAGAATCTGTCGCATCTTGTGGAGAAGTATTCGCACGCAACAACATTCTCTGGCTCTTCCTATGCATCCACACATTCCGCTGTCCAGGTATCGTCTTCGTTTGACCCTTCAGTGTTTCCAATCAATTGGGACTGGCAGGATGAGCTGCTGTCAGAGCACTGCCTGAACCCAGACTCTGTCCAGATGATCAAAAACAAGAATCTGAAGATCCGGACAAAGGGTCCTTTCAACCAGAGCGACGAGCTGGCGCCGGAGAGCCAGGACGGCAACATTGGAGAAGAAGGAGACATTCGTTTCATTGAAGTGAAAGTGGATCCACGTGTGAGCGACGATTCGTCTCTGTTTGGAGCAACGATGGAGAGCAAGAAAGTGGAGAGTGATTCAGACGATGACTCGGATGATGATTCAGACAGCGATTCTGATGACAGTGCTGATGATGAGAAACTCAATGAGGATGAGCTAAAGAAGAAGCGGGCGAAGAGGAAGGAGAAACAGGAGATAAAGAAAAACAAGAAAGAGGAGAAGAAGAAGGAGAAATTAAGAAGGAAAGAAGAAAAGAAGAGGAAGCGAAGAGGAATGATGATGCAAAAGTTGATCAGCACTCGCAGGTGGAACTTCGAGAACGTAGACGATTTGGATGTAGACGATGATGACGAGTGGAATGGCATGAACACAACACCATCAGCTGCTTTGTCACTGAAAAAACAGTCACAGAATGTCCAGTCAGCAACAGCAACCAACCAGAACACACCCGAAACATCAGACGGACTTTATTCCTCAGAGTCTGCAATCGGCGCAATGTCTCTTCCGGCATTCATCCATCACATTGTGCACATCCTTCTCTTCCTCTCTCCTGTTGCTCTGCACACATTTACTAGACGCATTGCCCAGTGGGCGATGACCGCAGACTCGATAACATCAACCATCGCTGCTGTGCAGGTGTACCGCGCTCTGATTGTCTCTCTCTCTCGTCTGGCAATGCTGTATCCTTCTCTCCTGTGCTTCAACGACTTCTTGCTGCCTTCATTGCAACAGCAGGCTGCATCTGCCTCATCTTCGGCTCATCATGCCTCGTCTGTTGCCTCCACACCAGAAGTGATGGAGAACCCTTCACTGATCGACAACAAGCACACAAACGTCGATACAGTCGCATTGTGCACTTCGCCAGCCTCACAGACGCTCATCCAGAGAATGCACCAGCCCTCGCGCCCGATCCCGTTGATTCTCAGCTCAACTTCAATCGAAGGTGATTATCCAAATGTGACAAACCCGTCATCACATTTACTTGTCAATGCAACTCTTTCACTGAATTCGAAGCAAAATGCGCAGCAAAGTGGAAGCGGAGCAAAGGCAACAGTATCAGCTGTTCCTTCATCAGCAGTTGCCTCTGCTTCTTCAGCGTCTTCAGCAGCATCTTTGCTATCATCTGCTTCATCTGCTGCTGTATTGCCTGCATCAAGCTCTTCAATCTCTGCTCTTCCTGCTCCAATGCTTGCAGCTGCCTTAGCCACTCAAAAGGTCCAAAAGGCACAATTCATCAAAAGCTGCTCAATTCGTGTGGCGTCTCCTATTTCTGCCATTCGCCTATCTGATCTCTCTGCTTTCTTGTCTTTGCTCTCCTCTTCGGCTGCTCTTCCTGGTGGTTCCCAGTTCCCTCAGGTGCCTCGCATTAACCAGGACCCAAGAGGATCCCTGCTGTCAAAGGCCATTGCCCATCTGCAGGTTGCTCCACAGCCAAAGAGCTCAGCCATGCAGAATCCAATGGCGCCTCCTCTATTCCCCAAACTGCCATCACTCAACTCGCCCACAACGCTGATGCCGCTCACTTTATCGCTTACTGCAGAGACTGATCCATCAGTTGTGGAAGCTGATCTGAATATTCCTCCGTTTGCAACACCACTGCCTGCCTGGGCTTCGCCTCATCTCGCTGCCGCGCTCTTGAGGCTGTTCTCGACAGTGTCTTCATTGGGCATCTTGTCACCGAAGACTAAGAGAACTGCAGGAATAACTGGAAAATCAGCTGCAATGAAAGAAGAAAACAGAGAAGGAGAAGAAGAAGAAGAAGACCACGTTTTGAGAGACGAAGATGGAAACGAGATTGAAATGGACCGCTTTGGAAACATCATCTGTTCAGTGGGTGATCGTCCGACGAGCTTCATTCCTTCGCTGATTGTGGAAGAGATAGCACAGACACCCATGCAATTCAGAGGAACTGCTAATGGCAAGCCGTCGCATCCACAGGCTGCTTCATCAACGCTGATTGAAGAAGGAAAAGTGATTCAGTCAGAAAAGGAAAGAGTTGGAACGCTTTTGAGAACAGTTCCGGGTTGGGGCGATGATCCAACGAAGGTCAGCAAGCAGCTGTCTGCTTCTGCCTCAGCTTCTGCAGTTTCAACAGCACCTACATTGACTGCTGCTCAGAGAACAACTGCAAAGCCAGAGAATGCAATGGCTGCATCATCACAGGCAGGTTCCTCATCTTCTGCTTCATCGTCTTCATTTTCCTCCTCTTCAGCCTCAGCAAATGCTTCAAGCTCTTCTTCATCTTCAGACTCGAAGTCATCTGCTGATGCCAGTTCAACCAATGCTATTTCAACCTCAACATTCGATGTTATGCTGAAGCCACAGCCTCTTTCTGTCTTAACTGAAGCTCTGGACAAGTCTGCCATGCTTGCCCCGTTCCTTATGCTTCCATTTGGCGGAGTGACAAATTCACAGTCAGTTCCTTCATCCACACAGCCAACATTGTGCTCTCCACTCTTCAAAGAGTCACTCGTGTCTATTCAGGACATCCTCCTCCGCTTTGCTCTTAGCTCAGCCACTCTGCAAGTGACACGTCATTTGAAGGCAACAACCAAGCCGAATGCTGCTGTCTTGCGTGCATTCAAGCGGAAGAGGAAGATGTTAGCTCAAAACACCAATGAACAAGAAGATATCTCAGACTCGTCAGACGAAGAGGGAGAAACTGAGCCATTGGCTATTGCAAACATTGATGTTTCTACAGTCACTGTTACCATTCCACCTGTTCTTCCTTCCTTCGGCCCGTCTTATTCTGGAAGGATGCTGTGGAGAGCCAGCGCCGCAGACAACAGAGACCCGCTGTCTGTTGAGAGAAAGAAGATCAGCTCAGTTCTGTTTGCTCCGTTTGACGTGGCGTATCACATGGCGCCTGTGTTTGCACGTGGGTTCAAACGGAGTGCTGATGAAAGCTTACCAGAAATGCCCGAAGGCGAAGAGAACATGGAAGCCATGTTGCCTCCGATTGAAGACGAGAAATTCACTCCGTCTTCGGTTCTTGTGGATGAAGAGTCCAATGTTCCCACAGATGCAGAGTGTGAGTTCTTCAATAATCTGTTCATTCCATCGCCACAGGGACACACTGAAGGCACTGTTGAGTGCATGCAGGACTATTGTGCAGCTGCTTTTGTATCTGGTTCGTCTCCTGCTCAGCTTATGCTCCCACTCCACACCGCTGGTATCGATGCCCACAGGCTGAGGAAAGTGCTGTTTGACATCCGAAGCTCGATGATTGCGTCTGCCTCTGGTTCTGGTTCAAGTTCTTCGAATTCGTCGATGTCTGCACAGGTGGCCTCGTTTGCTGCGGGTGGAGGGTCTGCTGGACAGCGGCTGTTTACTCCGTCGATGCAGACGCTGTCTTCATCTACTGTCTCGTCTGTTATTGTCAGCTCACTTGTGTCAAAGGCAATGGAGATGGCGGTAGAGGCAAAGAAAGAAGCAGAGGAAGAGGTGCAGAGAGAGAAGGAGAAGAAGATGAAGGAAAGAAAGAAGAAGAAGAGCAGCGATGACTCAGATGAAGAGTCGAGTTCGGAGTCGGAATCTGAATCTGAATCTGACGAAGACAGCGATGAAAAGGGCAAGAAAGGCAAAAAGAAAGACAAAAAGGACAAGAAAGATAAGAAGGAAAAAGCGAAAGGAAAGAAGAAAGACGCTGAAGAAGCCCCAACTGCACTCGAAGAGAAACCAGATCCCGCAGGAAACAACGCACCAGCAAGTGCCGAATCCTCCATTGTGCTGCCTCCTATCCCAGGAAACGTCAACGAGTCGTCTGTCGTTCTTTCCTCGCTTTCCTCCAACAAGATGCTCGACCAAGCTCTGTCTGGCACTGTCTTCCACACCTTCCAATCGGCACTTGCACCGATCCTCCCACCAAACTTCCCTGGTCTGATTCCATATCTCATGCGCGCACTCAGATTCGGCCCCAGACTTCTCTCTGCACGTGGCGGGCCGTCTCTGGCTTCACTCAGCGAGACCTATTCGCCTCTTCTGATCAATGGAGCAGGCGAAAAGGGTGTGTTTGGCTCAAGCGGAGGGGCTGTGGATGCAGCAGTCTTTGGTTCAACACGCTCACCAGCTACGTCAGTTGACACAGAGAATGTACTGCTGTATCGCAATGGTGTGTGTATTGATGCACGTCAGCTGGGCGAGAGATATCTTCGCAGCATCTACCAGCCGTTCATCCACATGACCCACTTCGACCGCCGCTGCCGGAACGAGCACATTCGCGTTTCATCATCTGACTTTGTGGCTTCAGCTTCTTCAACAGCTGTGGTGAGGAATGTGATGAGGGCGTCGCCTGCACAAACTGCTATTCAGACAATTGCGCTGCTGCTTGATCCAGAAATACCATCGACATTTGCGTTCCAGTCGAAATCGCTGCTAACAATCATAGAAGAAGATCCAAACATGAAGTTGATTGGAGCACCAGAGAAGGAGAAAGAGAAGGAAAAAGAGAAAGAGAAAGAAAAGGACAAAAAGAAAAAATCTTCGAAGAAATCTTCGAAGTCCAAGGATGAGGATGACACAGACACAGACACTGATACCGACTCCACCAATGACTCAACTGCAGACGAATACGACAAAAACTCTCCATTTGTTGACCCCTCAACGAATGTCTGGACCCACCGCTGTGATGTCATCCTGTGCATCATGTTCTCTCTCATCCCTGTCATCCACGCATCTCTCGTTCGCGACTATACAAACGCCATTCACAAGGAGACAGCCAGCAGAGTCGGCACATTGCCACACCGCACAGACAGCGTTGCCTCAAGCGGCGATCCGACGACTGCTTCTGCCTCTTCTTCTTTGGCTGCCACAGCCACACACGGAAAGCGGCTGACGTCTTCTCATGCGCCAACACCTTCAACAGTGACTGCCTCCAGACTGCAAACAGAACACATGGCAGTGGTACATCCTGTGCCGTCTGCGCAACATCCACAGGATCGTCTTCTGGCACTGTATGACGCCACTTCCATTCCACCATTCAACTCTGTCGCTTCTGTTCTGTTAGATTCAAATGCTGCATCTTCCATGGCATCCTCAGACTCCTCTGCCTCTGCCGCAGCCCTGAGTGGCCTTCAGCTTGATCCAGAGAAGATGCTCCATCCAGGCGCATTCACCATCCCTGAGCCACGCGCCTCGCTTATCCCTGCGCACAACGCCACTGCTGCATCTATGTCTCTATCTGCATCACCTGTCCTGGCACACTCTGCCTGGGCACCTGTGTTCTCATCTCCGCTGTTCGGTGCCAGGCTTCTGACGTTTATTTCCTCAGCGTCTGCTCGTGCTGCCTCAGCCCCGTCTTCACCGTGGGCGAGAAAGACGCTGATTGCAGTGGTGCTGTCGTTCCTGTACAAGACACTTGCGATGGGCGAGAGAAGGGAAACAGCAAATGGCGGAATCGATCCAGCAGACAGAGACAAAGAGAACGAAGAAGACTATGAAGACTTAGAAGATACTGACTTGGACATCAACTCAGACAACATGCTCCCAGACTCGATGGTGAAGAGCATCAAATGCCTCATCTCTGCTCTGCTCCTGGCAATGCACCCACACACACATCCACTGCACTTCTTGGTGTTTGCGGTCGAGGCGCTGTCATATGCAGTGGCTGATGCAGTCTCCCGTTCGAACAAAATATCAAAGGAGCAGCTGGCAACCAGTCTGAAGCAGGCAGCGTTGGCACCATTCTCATTTGGTCTGTTTGTTGCCAAAGGAAAAGAAGAGAAAAGCTCATCAAAAGGCAAAAAGAAGAAGTCGAGTGACGATTCTGGTGACGCAGAGCTTGCTGATCCCGTTTTACAGCGCAAGACATCTGCTGCCAATGCACCGCTTCCACCGCTCTTCTTCCTGCTTCCATTGACAATGCTGTTTGACGCCTCTCCTCTTCTCTACGGACCTTCAACTCTACTCACAGCTCGTCTTCTCCTAGCAATGCTGCCTCCTTCACTTTCAGGTTCATCGCATTTCCTGGCTGAGACACTAGCGCCAATCGCTTGCAGGGCACACATCTTTGCTGCTCCTTCACTTTCTCTCTCTCCCATTGCTGCTTCCTCGTCTTCCTTGGCCAACACATCCAGAATGTTCCCTACATCAACTCCTCTTCCACTGCCGAAGACTGGCTCTCTTGTGGCTGATGTGTCTGTTGCTCCTTCTGTCGGCTTCTACGTGCCTGCCTCCACAAGCATACCTGCACAGAGCTCCCTGTCCTTATCAGTTGCATCACTTCCAGCACAAACATTGAGATCTCATCTGAAAAAAGCGAGTGTGGACTTTGTGTACACGTTCTCTGAGCTACCGAATGCCACCGCGTTTACCACACCGCTGATGCAGTGTGTGGAGCTGATTGCTGACTATCTCACAACAAGCGCGTTGGATGCAGAAGATGCGAAGAAGACGAACATTGCGAAGAAATCAATGCAGACAATGCAGAAGAAATCCAAAAAGGACAAAGACGGAAAGAAGAGGGCAGGAATGGATGACTCGTTCCTGCGAATTATTCTGTCGAAGATCGGCGAGATTATCAACCAGCAGACAACAAGAACATCACTCACTGCTTTGTCGCCGTTCTTCTCACCACTGATATTCGTATCGCCATCTTCAATAACTTCTACAAACTCCATTGTATCTGCTGCTGCCACATCTTCTTCCTCATCATCATCATCATCATCAAGTATGTCTGCAGCTTCACTTGCACAGAGCATTGTTCCGTCTTCATCTGATATTCTTGTCCGTATTGTTACCCAAATGGAACGTTTATCTCAAGCTGTGTTCCTCCTTCTCAACACCACGTTCTTCACTCCTGTTCCCCTCTTCAAACACACCCCTCTCACAACCATCTCCAAAGCACTGCCTCCGCTTTCTCAGCAAACAGTTGCGTTGTATTCAGCTCCCAGCGGAGCATCACAAAGTGCTTCGTCTTCAGCTGCTTCAGCAGCACAACCAGTGCCTTCTTCTGCTGCTGTTGGAGCTGGCTCTATTCCTCTGCCTCCTCCTCCTCCATCTTCTTCTCAATCATCTTCATCTGTTTCTGGAAGTTCTGCAGCTGGAACCTCATCATCGTCATCATCTCAAGCTGCCCAGGCTCAATCACCTGACAGCAGCGCATCATCCACAGTTCTGCCGCTTCCGACCATCCCGACCTCGTCTTCGATGTACTACCAGCACCCGTCGTATTCCTTGGCGTCGTACCTCTTCTCGTTCCCTCCCTCCGACGGCGAGATTCGATCTGGATCTTCAGTCCCCCCACCTCTTATCGGGATGATGCCCACTGTGGAGTTCTGTGTCGTCTCCTCCTTCTTGTTCCAGACACATCTGGTGTCTGTCCCAATCTCCATCCGCATCAAAGATCAGGCAGCAGTGGCACGCGATGCCGCAGAGAAGAAGATGGCTGCCGAAGAGAAGAGAAGGAAAGAAGAAGCTCGCGCCTCAGCCAGCGGAAAGGACAAGACAGGACACAAAGCACACCATTCATCCAGTGCTACTAGCCAGTCTGCAGCTTCAGCATCGCTCATGGCGCTCTCTGCCACGCATTCATCTTCCTTCTTTGCGTCGTCTCCGTCATTCCTTCCAGGTGTCTCTGAGGAGGCGCATGCACTTTGCCAGCAGGAAGAGGCAGTGCTGTCGATGATCATGAAGACACCACAGATCAACGAGTCAGCAGTCGAGGCTATTATGAAGAGCAGGCCAGCACATATTAGAAAGCAGCAGGCAATTATTGCTTCGCTTCTGAACAGGAAGTCAGACTTGAAACTGAGTGGAATGGGAATGGGCGCACTGAACAGCAAAACAAAGGTCAAAGAAGCAGAAAACGAAGCAGACAAACCAGAGGTGCTTGTTGAAGATGATTTGGACTTCGTTCTGGATGTGGATGCAGACGGCGCCGATGCGAAAATCACGAAGAAAGCGAAAAAGGGAAAGGGAAAGAAGAAGGCAGATGGAGGACTGCAAGGAGGAGTGAACACGAAGTCATCGCGTGTGTCGTCGAAGAGAGACGAGCTGTTGAGGCTGGGTGTGATTCTGCAGCAGAGAACAGAGCTGCTTCGAGATGAGGTTGCAGCACAGGCTCGTTTGGCGCGTGTTATTGAAGAAGAGAAGAAGAAAGAGCTGCTGAAGAAGAAAGAGAGAGACCTCATCCTGAAGAAAGAGATGAGGCAGCTGGAGGAGTCTAAGAGGCAGTCTGTGGGAGATTTGAACAAGCTGACGAAAGAATTGAATGATTTGGTGAAGAAGCGAGATGATCTCGAAAGGCAGGCGACGATGCTGGCGAACTTTGTGGATGTGATGATGGAAGAGATTGCACTCACACGAAGAGAAATGAATGCCAAACAGAAGCAGCTGCAGTTACTTATAGACGGAATAACAGCAGAGGACGAAGAGAGAGCGGGAAGAGCAACAAGGCTGGTTGGCAAGGAAGATAAAGAGAGAGAGAAGGAGAAGGAAAAGAAGAAGAAGAAGAAGAAAGCAAAGGAAGGAGATAAAGAGCAACTGATGAAAGGATTTGGATTGGGAGGTATTGTTGGTCGTGGCCAGAAGCAGATTGAGGTGGAAATCAAACTGATGAAAGGATTCGCTGAAACAGTCAGAAGAACACTCCATTCGAAATACGTGGCATCGCTGGGACAGCTCTGGGAACTGGTAAGGCCGTACATAACATCCATTCCATTGCCATTTGAGTCGAACGCTGCCTCATCTGCTTCAGCATCTTCCTCCACAACACCATCGACATCTATGGCTCTGCCTTCCACGCTCCCTCAACCGTTGGCAGAGCTTCTGTCAGTTGGATTTGTCGATATCAGCAAGTTCAGTTATCCAACTCTGATGGCATCGCTTCCACTTGTCTCGCTGCTTCCTAACAGAGTGAGCGAAACCTGGTCGTTCCGTTCGAAGATCTACGTGCCTCCGCCAGCAGCGATGGCCATCCTCGACAACTTCCTGGCTGACCCACGAAGAGCGCTACCTGAGTTCACACTGTTTGTCTATCGCTACTTCGACCTTGCGCCGTGGCTGCTGTTTGTGTCGCTGGTCGACTGGATGAACGATGAGATGGTGCTGGAGGCGATCCAGGAGGAAGAAAGAGCAAATATGGGAATTGCACCAGAAGCGACAACAAGCACTGCTGCTTTGTCAGCAGCTGCTGCCAGACTGAAAGCGCGGAAAGTGGAAGATGCGCAGAAGAGAATGAAGCAAGGAGCACAGAGAATAATACGGCAGTTCCTCAATCTATCGCCAACACCAGCAGGAAGCACGGGAACTGCCCTGTCGCAGCGCAAGTACCTAGTGCCTGGGTCGCTGGCTGCGCTGATCACCGCACTGAACGTTCCACTCCCCGCTCTTTCGATGCACTTTGCACGCAACGCCCATTTGGACTACACTCTACGTGCAGTGATTGTGCAGACGCTGCGTAGAGCTGCTGAGCTGGGCGTGTTCAACGAGACAGAAGCTGAAGAGACATTCACGCTTCCATATTCCACACTGCGCACGAGCAAAGCAGTCGCCGCGGCTGCTGCTGCGTCAAAGTCGCTAACA
This sequence comes from Monocercomonoides exilis, assembly GCF_001643675.1. Taxonomy (NCBI): domain Eukaryota; phylum Preaxostyla; order Oxymonadida; family Polymastigidae; genus Monocercomonoides; species Monocercomonoides exilis. The sequence continues at coordinate 1,347,791 of NW_027150559.1, forward strand.
CCATTTACCACCATTCTGAGTGATTGGGAAGTACCCAATGTAGAGTACCCTGCCCTGTCTGTTCCATTGAGCCAGCTGGCCACTCTGTTTGATCCGCTGATGTTTGTTCTGTTTGAGGCGCTGAGAGGGCTTGTGCTTCCTGCGTTCATTGGAACTAAGTCGTTCAGGAAGATCATTAGAGCACGTATGGAAGAAGGCGCCTTTGGAGTGCCAGTGCATCAGAAGGCAGGGACGATCTGGGTGGAAACGAATGCATCGCTGGCAGAGAGGAAAGAGAGGAAGAAGTGGACGAAGAATGGAAGGATGATGACAGAAGAAGAAGCAAGAGAAACAATACAGAAGTCGTCGAAGCAAAGTGCAGATGCAACTGATATTTTGTGGAATGTGGGAAAAGTGTACGATATGGACGATATAACATTCAAGACTGATTAAACAGCGATGCATTTATTTAATATTTTTTTTTTCAGTTTATTTTAATAATTTGATAAAATAATAATTATTAACTTTTGTAATTGTGATTGTTATTGTTATTCAATTATTAAATTTAATATTTGAATTTTTTCGTTGATCCTTTTTTAGTTTATTTGTGTGTTGTTTTACGTTGAAGCTATGAAAAAAGATATATTCTTTTGAATGTGACGTTGTTTATAATTGTTATACTTAGATTTATTTACTTGTTCAACTGTTTCATTTTGTTCAATATCTTATTATATCATATATTCTAAAGCATTTATTCTTGTTGTGTTTGTATTCCACTTTGTTTTTATTGTTTTTTTGTTGAAATTTTCTGTCTCCCTATAAACCTAGTTCCACATCATTGTTAAACTATTTTAGTTTGTTGTTAACTTTTATTTGATTTTCTTTGACTTTTTTTTTCAAACTTTGTGTTGCTTTTATTGTCGGTTGTTCAAAAAATAAAATAAAATAAAAAAGAGAAAATTACTTTTAGGAAAATAATCCAAATATTTTATTTCATATAAACACGCAAGCTGTTTGCAACATCAGATCAAAACAGGAGAAATTAAATAAAGAGATAAAAAAAGTGTTTCTATTTTTGAAAAAAGGAAGAAGAAGAAGAAGAAATGTTTAATAACTTGTTACAATTCTCTGACATCATCGTCGTCATCATCATCGTCGTCGTAGTCATCATCATCATCATCATCATCCTCGTCTTTCTTTTGATTCTTGAAGAGATCCTTTCCACTCATTGAGAAAGTCTCTGGCTTCTCGTATGGATCATACACATCTTCATATCTCTTTGTGGGCTCCCAGTTCTGCTTCACAAACGTGCGATACTCTTTCAAATCGTCTCCAATGAAGAAGTTGTCGAAAATAGACCCGCTTTTCGGCTGATAGATTTCAATCCCCACATATCTTATCTTCTTGAATGCAGCATTCCTCCTGGCCTTCTCCCAGTCTGGATTCGGAATGCGTGGAGCCTTCCATTCTCCTTTATATTCTGGGTTCTTTACCAACGGCGGCATCCAGACGCCTCTGTAGCGCGGATTGGGAATTCGTGGGGCACTCCACTCTCCGTGGAGCTTCTCTTTCCACCAGATAGGCTTCTTCGCCTTGTGGTCGACAATTGTCATCTCCTCCTCCCAGTCATCTGGCTTCTTTGCTTTCGGATCGGGAATCTCAGGCAGCTCAACCCAATCCTTTGGTTTTTTTGCATCTGGGTCAGGAAGTGTCGGACCATCAAATGCTCCAGGAAAATCAACATACATTTTCCCACTTCTTTGGACTTTGTTATCGATTCGTATTTCATAGGAAAGATCTGGGAACATGATAATAGTAAACATATGAGTACGTGTATCTTTTTCCAAGCGAAGTGGTGTTGTGTGTTGATATTCGTTTCCATGTTTTTTAAGAATTAATTGAACACGATCAGAATGTCCTTTATCCTGATCTTGGCCAAACATAATGTAATATGGAGTTGTTCCATCAAAATCGGTTTGGTTAATGCCTTCTGGTAGTATTTTCACATAAGAACCACCGACCTGAATATCTTGCTCGTTTTTAACCATGTACGAAAATATAAATGTTTTGTTATAAGTTGAAATTGTTCTTCCAATATCAGCAGAAATTTGATAATATCCATCATCAGTTATTGTTTTCATTCCTTTGGATCTTTCGCGATTTTGGCATTTTTTAGGTGCTTCAATTGCCCATTCTCCTTTATAATGTTTTGTCTTATTAACTGCAAGAACCCAACGATCTTTCCATTTATCTTAAAAAACATATTTTCATAGCCAATTAATGATCACAAATTTCACATTTTTAAAGAAAGCATAAAAATACAAATGATCAACCAATAAAAAAATAAAGATTAAAAATGATTGGAAAACAAGAAAAAGTAACTCCTTCGAACCTCCGTCAGCAAATTCTTCTTTCCAAATAATCTCAGATGAAAAAAATGATATCAAAAATAGAGAAAAAACGAGCATGAGCAAAGTGAAACTTTTCGAAAAGAAACATAAAATGGTATTTTTCGATCAAAATAAAAATTGGAAGATGGACGAATTGTTCACATATTTATTAATAAAATAATAATAATAATTGAAATTGTAATTTAGCAAAAACAAGAAATCAATCAACATTGCGAATCAATAACGTTGAAATTATTCACATCATTTTCATCAGATTAAAAAACTGACAAACAATGTGAAAATAAACCACAATATAACTGGGGAAAATTTTTTTTCGAAACAAAGAATATAAAAAAAAGTGAACTTAATATAAGGGAAAATACTGACTTTCCAGCTTTTTTGGAAAAAATTTAAAATTTTTGTTTCACTCATAACTCATCAAAGCTTTCTATGATTTCGAAATAAATTGGATTTTATTATCGGATGACAGTCATCGTTAACATCATAACATAATGTTTTGTGACATCAGTTGTATTTCTGAAAATGAACTATTTTTGATTTTATTTTTTGAGCATTGAAAAAGCCAATTAAAAGTGCATGATTTTGAAAAGAAAATACCAACAATGTGTGTATATTATTTAGAAAAGTTTTTTTTGTAAAATTTTCTGTTAAAAATGAAAATTAAATATTTTTATTAAAATGTGGCCCCAACTCGCCAGATTTCACCAATAGGACATAAGTGCTTGACAATGTCAAAATTTTTATGCTGGAGAAAGTTGGTAAGTTGGGGTTAAATTTTAAAAAAAAATATTTAATTTTCATTTTCAATTGAAAATTAAACAAAAGGAACTTTTCAAAAAAATGTACACATGTGATATTTTGCCCTATATAATTAAAAAAAAAATAAATCATTTCAATTTCAAATTTTATTTATTCATAATTTTTCTTCTTCCATTTTCTGTTGAGCTTTCATCAGATGATTCTTTCTCGATATCGCATTCTTTGAGATATATTTTTGAAACCTTTTCGGCTTTTTTGTGAAATTCATTGTTTCTTCGTTTTCTTCATCCGAAATGCTTTCTTTCAATTAATTCTTTTCACTATTTCTTTTCAAATAATCATCCCACTCATTCAGCACCTTTTCTTCTGTTATTTCTTTGCCATAGTTATCAAAACGATTTCGTGAGATGGAAGAGGATAAGTCGATAATTGGCGAAGCTTCATCAGGACTGGACATGATAAATCGTTCAACATACCGATGCACATGAATGCTCTTCTTATTAAAGAAGGTTATAGCTCTAAATGAATTGATTGTTGAAGAGCTTTGACCAGAATTGATCTTTTTGCAATTGAAAATGAAGATAAAGTGGATTCATAATGAAAACTCATTTCTGATTGAAGATTGCAAATACACCTCTGTCAAGAAGCTGACTGATGTGTGTGCTGTGTGGGACGAACGTTACAACATCAACATTTTCTTTTTTGAATTCTTGCCTTTTTGTTGGGTCTGCTCGAGAAATATGGGAGTCAACAAGAGGTTATCAATGAAATTCGTCAAGTGGCATGTGTTGCCTTCTTTCTTTGATCGAATTGAGAAGAATTGTTGAAACAAATTTCTTAACTGCAAGGGTTCCACCCATCCACATCACTTCAGCCATTTCTCAAGATTTGAAGATTGAAGAGGCTTCAAATCATTAGGAAGTTTAAGACTTGCCCATTGAATCACAAAAGGAAGTTATTGACCATCAGCTGCAACCGCTTCAATAAGTGTCGAATTCGCCATACACTCTGAAGATTTAGTAAAATCTGGTTTTGCATATGCAAAACCCCCCAACATTCTGATTGGAACTGTCTGCAACACTGAGCGATGACTTGCCAATGTTGAAGACGATATCAATTTTGTTGTTTCAGTACTGATAAAATCAATTGAGTATATCAAACCAGGGCTTCAGAATATTTTGAATGATACGGCAAGCCTGTTCGCTTTTGCGATTCTTGAGTTTGAAGTCTTCAACTTTGGATATCTTTTGATAAAATCGGAGCCAACGGATGCTGTAACTTTTATATCTGAAGTGGGGGAAAATACGGACTTTCAAGCTTTTTTTGCACAAGGCATTTAAAAATTGTTTCACTCATAACTTTATTTCCTTTTCTCAGATTTCAAAAAAAAAATTTGATTTTCATATCCGCAAACAGGCATCGTTGAAATCAAAACATAATGTTTTCCATCATTATTCGAATGGAAAAAAATGGACACAATTTTATTGTGTTTTTTGAACTCAAAAAGTGAATGAAATGTTCATAATTTATCAATGAAAATGCCTGAAGTGAAATATTTTGCCCCAAGTGTTTTCTATTTTTTATCATTTTTAATATTGTTCAATCTTGTTGATATTTATTTTCACACTTATAAGAATTTTCATTCAAACAAGTTCACGAATTTTCTTGATGGTCAGGCTGACCCCAGATAGCAATTCAGTTTTTTTATCATCTTTCAATGTTAATTCTTTTTCTCCAATTCACCCAACAGGTCTTTATATTTTTTTTTTCTCCCTCGAAAAAACAGCCTTCATGATGTATTCAATACGTAAAGTTCTATATTATTACCTGTTGTTCACATCCACCTTTCGCACATCTCCATCATTCACAAGATGCTCCATTTGCTCCAGTGAATTTCATTATTCTGACGGATGAACGATAGCATTGCTTCACGAAATTCTTTTAATTTGCAAATGATTTTCAAGAAACTTCCTTTTTCATTGATTAATTTTGTGTTTCGATAACACAGCCAATTCATTTATTTATTATTACACCAAAATTAATAATCATCGAATTTCTTTTATTCAACATTGAAAATCTTTAAAACAAAATTGAAAATTCTGTCATCTTTTAATTTTCAAAATATTTTCTTAATTCAGATCTTATTGGTTTATTTTATTCTCGTGAATAATCATATCAATTTGACAACATCTGTCATTCATATATCTTTTTTGATGTTTTTAATGAGTTTTATTTTGTGTAAAAGCAAGAAATAAGAACTGCGTGTTTTTTTTAATTCTTTACTTCATCTTTTAAGAAAACAACGATTACTCCCAAATTTTTTTTGAAAATCTTTGAAATTCCCATTACAACAAAAAAGACAAAGAACAATTTCATTAATACGAAACAAAATGTTTTCACAACATTTGGGGCAATATATTTTGCTTCAGGCATTTTCATGGATAAATTAGACACATTTCATTGATTGTTTTATATCAAAAAACACTTAAAAAATGTGTTCATTTTTTGACATTCGCGCAATGTTGGAAAACTTTATGTTTTGATTTCAATGATTCCTGTTAACGGGAATGATAATCAATGATATTTTTGAAATTTGATAAAGCTAAATAAATTTATGAGCAAAGCAATTTTTCAATGCCCACTGCAAAAAAAGCTTGAAAGTCCGTATTTTCCCCCAAAATTTTATTTATTCTTTTTTAATGAATTTTATATTCTTTATTTTTATTTTTTTTCTTCTATTTTTTATTATATATGTGTGTGTTGATTTTTGAAATCATAATTTTTTATATATAAATTTCGGTAAGAATTTTCACATCTTATGCTTGTTAATGAACACAGAAAAATGAAAACTCCAATTAAAAACATTACTGTTATTTTTTCAAATCATGCATTTTCAATTAAGACAATTGAGATGAATAAAACATATCAATGAAAAATTTATTTTCTATTTCTAGAAATATTAAAAATTATCAACACCCCGAAAAAAGATATGATTTCAAAAATAATCACCCATTTATATTTTTATTAATAAAAAAATGAACAAATAAAAATTTGATCCCATATAACTGCTCGAAAAAGAAGTTTACATGGGGGGAAGAAATTTTTTAGGTTATATATTTCTTACACTCAATTATTAATAATGTTTTTTTTTCAAAACTTTAAATATTTTCTTCATTACCACACATAGGAATGTTTTTTTTTTTTTTTTTTTTTTTTTTTTTTTTTTGATAAGAGAGCAGAAAAAGTTTGGAACAAAATACGGTTTTTTTCATAAAAGAAAAAATTACGCCCCATATTCTATTAATGATGATCATTTTTTCAAATTTTCTTCTTTCTTCTAAACAAAAGAATTCTCCATTTTGTTAAAATAATTCATCTTTCCAATCATCACTTCATTTCTGTTCTGAAAAAAACAAAACTAAATAAAATAAAAACGAAAAAATAACAGAAAATAAATCCTCACTCATGTTTGAAGTAGAAATACTTCAATTGCAAATCTTTAAATTTTACGCTGAAAAAATGAAGAGAAATAAAAGAAAAAGAAGAAGAAAAATAAGAATAGATAATGAATGGCTACATAAGGAGGATAAATAAAATGAAGTGATGCTTGTGAATTGAAGTCAAGGAGAAGTATTGAATAAAAATTTGAAAAGTTGTTTGTTTTGATTCAAAAGATGAATGTCAAATATTATGAATTTGAAGTGATATGTAAACGTGCAATCCAGATTAGAATGTATCGATTTTCCTTTGCTCATTGTGGCTACACATTGTTTTCCATCAATTCTCTCAATGATTCTTTCACCTGTGCCAATGTTAATCTTTCGTTAGGCTCGTCTGCCCACATCTTCTCCATCAGCTCAACCAATTCTTCTCCTTCGATTCCTTCTGTCAGCGGTCGCACTCCATTCCTCATCATCTCCTGCGCTTCTTCTGCATCAAATTCACTCAGTGGCTCTTCTCCTGAGGTCATTTCATGGAGAATCAGTCCAAGTGTGAAAACAACTGCTTTTTCTATTCCATCATCTTCAGCTTCAGGTGCCTTCCATCGCTTCATTTCTTCCTTCTCCTTTTCATCCTCCAATTCCTCTGTCAAAACATAGATTTCATTTACGTTTCCTTCTTCAACAAAGATTGCATATGGACACAGCTGTTTCCCCATCATTTCCATTCTTTCGTATCCAACTGAAATCAAATGCTCAAACAGCGCTGCAACTGCCAAAACCACTTCTTTCCCATCAACAACATCCATCGCTCTTGTTCCCAGCGTGAAATCACCTTGAACTGAATGAATGACCGAATGCAATGTTTTGATGTTCTTTTTCTCTTTCTCTCGAAATGGCTTCTTTGCTGATATCACATTGAGTGAATGTGATTGTGAAGCTCCAGAAACAGAAGCATTCTCGGAAAATTGCAATGGAGGTTCCAAATCTGGAAGATCATTTTCATTCAGAATTTCATCATTGCTCATTGATGGAGGCTCTGGAAGATCTTCTTCATCGTTGTCAATGAGAAGTGGAATTTGGCTTGTCATCCCTTCCAGCAGTGTGGATGGCATCTCACTCATCTCAAAGCTCCCTCCATTATTTTCCCTTCTTCTCCTCTCTATCTTCCCCATTATCTCCTCATTTTCCATTCTCTCTTTCTCAACTTTCTTTTCTGATTCTTTCAGTTTCTTTTGCAGAAACACAACCACCACAACAAACAAAATGACAAAAATCATAAGAACAACAATGCATCCAACAAAGGCAAATAAACTCCATTCAATACCGCTCTTTTTTTCGGTGCTGCTCCCTCTGTCACTTTCATTTATTTCTCTTTTTCTTTCATCTTCGTCTTTTATGTTGATATCTTCTTCATCTTTTGACTGAAACTTGCTTGCATTTTTCAGAATGAATGATTTTGTTGATGAGGGAGATTTTGCATTCCCAAATATAATACAAACGCTCACCTCGATTTCATCTCCACAACTGCTGATGAGATCTTTTGCCACACTTCCTTCAACTTCTCTTTCCGATAAGAATCTATTTGAATCAAATTCATGTTTTTCAAACTCTTTCTCTTCTCCTTTCCTCTTCACAACTGAGAATGACAAGTTGCACGGAACAAGAAGCATCCCTTTGAATATCAATTTCATTCTATCTGTCTCTTCTTTTGCTTCCACACTCTCCAACGCAGGAATGAAGAATGATGAATCTCTCTCAGAAACAATCCCTTCAAAACTGCACCCTTCATTCAACATCCAAAGAGATGTGTTCGGCAAAACTCCATCTCCTCCTTTCAAACTCATCACATTCAATGTTCCAGAATCTGAACAGATGATATTTCTTCTCAGTGATGGATATCCTTCAATTGATGGATTGTTGTCAATGAACTCTCCTTTCTCAATTATCACATTTCCACCTCTCATTGTTATTCCACCTTCTGGTGAATTTGTGATTGTTGAAACTTTCATCATCACAGAACTCTTCACAACATCCACGACAGATCCAGACCATCTGCACATCTCTTCTTCCTCGTTCAAATATTTCTCATTTCTTTCCTTTGAACTCCCATCGAAAATGCAACTGTCCATTTTCACATCCAAACAATCCTCCAATTTCATCAATTTCCATTTTGTGGTCTTTGAACTGACTCCACCTAGTGTGCAATTTGCCAATTGAATTGTCTTTTTCATTGACAAGCAAGATATCAATGATTTTTCATTTCCTTCAACTGTGATATTTTCTGTATTAATATTGATAAGTTCCAATCGCCCACATTCATTTATTTCAACAAGCGAATGAGAAACTGTTGAATTGCTGATCTCAAACAAATAAATCACTGATGGAAGTGATGATGAAAGATATATTGAAGATTTTTGAAGAATGAGATTTGATATTGTGCATCCATCAAGTTGTAATTCTCCTTTTGTCATTTTTATTGTGTGAAATCGAATATTTGCTAATCTTGTGTTTCCTTCTCCAGCCGATTGTTTTGAGTCAAATGAGCAATTTATTATCTCAAGAATTCCTCCTTCTGGTGATACAAATGATTCATGTTGAGAAATGAAATTCGAATCAAACGCAAAGTTCACTCTCACCAACGAGACTGTTCCTGCTGTTGTTACTAATGCTTCTCTTGTTTTTTCAATCTCTGTTTCCACTTCAACTTCACACAAATCTCTGCTCTTTGAACTCAAACTCATTTCTTTCAGATCAAATTCTCTTTCAATCACACTCTTTTCAACAACAAATATCAGACTCAGAATATCTGAGGTCAAATGTATCAGGCCATGATCAATTGAAGCACATGGAAGAGTTTTGGTTCCACACTGTTTATCATTCAATCCATTCACACTGCTCACAATAATCGTATCGCTCTGATGAATAGTTACAAATCCAATCAGATTTATATCTTCTTTGTGTTCACAACTATCAATTCCATATATGGCATTAATTCGTGAATAATGATTCTCTCGAAGATCAAATTGAAATTGACTTTCATTAATCTGCGATGATATATTGAAGCATTCAACAAAAATATCATTCCCCACTTTTGCTGTATTTGCGGAGAATATTATCCCCACAAATGTGAAATCAAGAAACCCTCTTTCCTTTGTTGCCAGATAAACTCCTCCTCCTTTCCCATCAATGCAGCTGCAATGACTGACAGTTGATTCAATAATCTTCATTGATCCAGATGCACCCAATGTAAAGAATGTTGCCCCTCCTTTTTCACTTGATTCTGCTTTATCTTCTGTGATGTTGCTCGAATTCACAATCAAACAAATCTTTTTGCCACTCTTCAACTCCAAAATGCTTGCTCCATTGTCACTTCTCTTCACTCCTGAAAATGATGAATTATCAATATTGAGATTCATTTTCTCGTCCACTTCATTTATCTTTGTTGTTGTTGTTGATTCTGGTCCTTTGATCAGAAGAAGACATCCTTCGGTTTCATTCAACGATTCCACTCGAACATTCATCAAATTGCAAGAAACTCCAGCGTTGTTAATAACAAAAATACTGTTTCCAACATTGCATGATTCCATCGACAAATCATTCACTTCCACATTACCTCCAATCACATCTACAAATACACAATCAAATCCATTGTTCACTTCTGCATCTGAATGGAATGAACATTCAGTTATCACCAATTCTCCTCTTTTGTTTGAAATAATTGTTTTGGCTGAATTGCCAAATCCAGATGTCAGTTGCAGTTGGATATTTGTCAATTCAAGATGTTCATCATTTTCCATGAAATATTCCAGTAGATTTCCAATTGCCTTTTCAAAATTCAATATTGCTTTTGTTCCTTCTTCTCCCATTGAAGAAGCCTTTTTGATCTGATAATTGGACATGTCGAATGAATCTTGAACGATGGTTGATCCTTCAATCTGAATTGTTTTCTTTCCTTCTCCATCGTTCATGTTTTTTATCCCTTTCCACATCGTGAAGCATGGTTCTTCTTCACTTCCACATCTTGCAACATCAAATCCGCCCAATGAGATAAATATCTCAGTTGAGCTGTATGGAATCAAAAACATGAATAAATCCTTTTCTTGATGATTGTTATCACTTCCTACAAACAGAGTTTTGTCATTTTTCATTGATGAATAATCGAAGTTGAATGACTCATTTGTGACAGTTGTATTTAAATCATTTGTTGAAATGAATATGTTCTTCCCATATTCTGCATCATTTCCATCAAATACAAGAGCATCAATAAATTCAAATTTTGCACCTGCTTCAGTCAGAGAAAGAAAAATCCCACCTCCCTTCCCATTTGATCCATTTGCCGATGGCGCGCAACACTTTTCAAATCTTGTTGATGACACATACAGTTCGGACGGATTCTCCAATGAAACTGACAGTCCTCCCCCTCCTTTTCCATTCTCACTCACCTCACATTCAAGGAATGTGCAATTCTCAATTCTCATTGTATCTTTGCTTCCATCTTCATTTGAATCAACACAAACACATCCACCGTCTCCTGCTCCTCTCGTGATGTTCTCAAATGAGGTGTTCTTCAATGTGATCGATGAGCATTTCTCAACCTGAATTGCTCCACAACTTGAAAAATCACAATTTGCAATGGAGCAGTTCTGAATCGCAGCTGATCCACTTGTTGCAATCTCAATCAACCCTTTTGCTCCATCTGTGTTTGTTTGATTCATAATCACCTCATCTATCAGGCATTCACAACTTCCATTCACAACAATCACACACCCTCCAAATCTCACATTCCCCACATTCCCCCCACAATTCATCCCAACTATCTCCACTTTCCCTCCACTTGCACTCACAAACGCATAATTCGCAGAATCTACTCTGCCTCCCATCTTTATCCTGCAATCCTCAAATCTCAATGTCCCTCCTGAAGAATGAACAAATGATGATCGATCCCCAATAGATCCTCCCAATTCAAACAATATCTCGGTGAATGTTGATGAAATACTGTTCATCACCAGTGCTTCTTGCGTTTTTGTTCCTGTTGTCTCCACTCGCAATCCAATAGCTTTGTCACTCGAATCTATCTCATATGACTGCTCGCTCAAAGTTATTTCCTCCTCAAATCCAAATATACCCGCAAGCCTCACAATTCGTTTCGAGTTGGGAAACCGATACTCAGCAGCTTTTTCAATTGTATTGCACGGATAATCAGCAAAACCGCACAGCCTGAAATCATTTCCATTTGCTTTCCCACTCACAAATACAGGTGATTGAAAAGTTCGCAGAAACAAGGCGAGTGGAATGATCATCTCAGGATTATCTCTTTCAATTCCGCTCAACTCACTGAAATCTGTCGCATTAATCCCAATTTGGGGATGAAATTCAATTGAAGTGCTGTTGATCACAGCTGATAAATCCTGTGCTTCCACAAACACATTCTTTCCCTTCCAGGCATCACATCCATCAAAGACACAAAGTTCAATCCTGAAGCTGCATTCGTTGCTCAGGCAAGTCAGATACATTGCCCCTCCTTTTCCTTTCTTTGATTCATCAGCAGGCGATGAACATGACTCAAACATGACATTTGAATTGTCTCCAATTCGCAATTCGCTTCCTGTTTGCATCGAAATATGCATCCCTCCACCATCGCCATTTGCACAAGAGCAGCTTTTCAGCGTTGTGTTTGATAAGCTAAAAGAGCACCCAGAATCCAATGAACTGGAGAAAATAGACCCACTTCCAGTGGTTCTTGTGATATTCTCAAAGGTCACATTCACTATTCTCTGTGAAATTGTTGAAGATAATTCAACTTCACTGAAGATTGGCACTGAAAGAACCATATTCCGAATCTCCACATTTCTCAGTGAAATGCAATTCATATTCAACACAAATGGTGATGAATCTATTTCACTCCCTCTTGATTCAGGTGCTGGGGATAAAATGAGAACATCAGACAAAGAAAGCACTCCTGCGGAAGAGCTCACCACAAAAAGTCGTGGAGATGGATGTGCTGTTGAATCATGTTGGATTTGAATTGCTGTTATCATCAAACTCCCACTCGACACGCTGAATAAAACTGAAGAGGCTTCCAACGATTGTGTTCGAACAATTGAGTTAAAATGGCTTTCTCCAGAAACTTCAATGTGCTTTTCTCTACACTCAATCGAAGCAAGCGGAACAAACATGGAAGCTAACAGCTTCACTCCTTGAACCGTGGCATATCCTGAATTCCTCACAGCTCTTTCGATAGTTTTGCAGGGTTTGTCTTCCGATTTCCCACAAAGCAACTCAGCATCACTTCCGGTGCTGGAAACATAACGCTTCAGCAACCCCTTCCCTAACCAGGAATCATAATATGTTTGACTGCTATTGAACCAAACTCTTTGTTTTTTTGTGGTCGAGTACGATAATTCAAATGGACAGTCAATCAAATTTGGATAAATAACATAAACATCATGTCCATTTCCATTTCCTGCAGTGTTTCCATCAAAAACGCAATGCTTCATAAAAATAAAATGTTTGCCAATTTGCATGTTTATATACTGATGTATTTGAAATGCTCCACCTCCTAATCCGGCTGTATTCCCCTGAAATGCAGATTCTTTCAACAGAAACGAAGTATCAATTTCGCCATGAACAAATAAGGCTCCTGCGTCAGATCCTGCTTTGTTCTTAAAAAATGTGCATTTATCGACCAAGAATGGATCAACTTTCTTTCCGTCTCTTCCAAAAATCGTCACCAACCTTATAGCACCTGCATAATGGTCGCTAGAGTTGCAATTATCAAAAAGGCATCCTGTAATCAATATAAAACCCTCTGAAAAATTATGACATTGAAGAGCACCAACCCCATCTGACGTTGAATAGCAACAAGAAAAATTAGAATCTTGGACAGTCACTCCACAAGCAGCTTCTGCATATACAGCACCAATATGAGGAGCTGTGCAACTTCACGAATACATGTTGATAGTTGTTTATAAACAAATAAAATGAGGAAGAAAAACAGAATGAATATAAAGAAATGGGAAAAACAATAAAATGAAATTATAAATCTTTATCGTTTGTGGAATTATGTAAAAAGCATACGAAATAAATTCACTCCTTCGAACGGTTAGTGTAATTGGCAATTTTGATGCAAGAATTGCTCCTCCAACCTCTGGAGATAAGCAACCATCAAATGTGTCGTCTTCAAATGTTTCTGATTGGGTCAGAACTTGGTGCCCTGATTCTCCTGAATAGTATGCATTTGCATTTGCATTTCTGATGCATCGTTGATATGTGTTGTTGGATGAGCATAATGTTGTGCCTTCAGTGTTTATTGATTGAATAACACCTCCATAAAACACATCGCAAACTTCACAGAACGAGCATCCTGAAATCGAATTCAAACTCTCTGAAATAGAAGAAGGAATTCTGATTGTTTGTGCTGAAGCGATCGACATGTTGCAAAATGAAGATCTTGCCAAATTCACATTTTCCTTTCCTGATGAAGAAAGAAACGGAGAAGATAGCAGTTGCACAGACGAAAAAGCAGAATTCGATATGCTCACTCTGTTTGATGTTTCGTGTGTTAAAAACGCTTCAGTTGGATGGGAAGCTATCAATGAAGGAATTCCATTTTCAGCAGCAGATGTTGTGAGTGAAATGTTCTCACAACACAAGCAACCACCAGTTTGCGCGAATGGAGGAATGCATCTTTTTGCTGAATATTTCATCGAGCAGCAGCTCAAAGACACAGAAGATTCGTAGATGAAAAACACTGAACTTTTCTCTCTTGAATAGATCTCAACATTCCACACTGAAAAAGTGGAATTCATAATGTGCATGCTCACATCAATTCGAGTTGAACTCCCGCAGCGTTGACTCTCTCTCCCATCATTTTTCTCCATATCCCCTGGTGGATTGTCGTTATTGTGCAGCATCTGCAAAGAATTTGGGGGAATAAAAAGAAGTAATTTTGATGTTTCCCTTGCTTCCTCATTCTCTTTTGGACAGAAATTATCCGTCATACCTCCACATGTTGCCATTTTGGTAATAAAAGGCAGAAGCATAGCAAACAGATAATTTGATGCTTTCATGGCTAAGAAAGCGCTCTTCAAAATCTTGAATAATTCTGATCATGCCCATAACTGCAATTGAGATGTCTTTTCTCCCTTTCTTGCTTCAACATCAGATTTTGTTGCTTCTCTCTTCAAAAAAGGCAAAAAGGATAAAATGTTATCTTTATGAAGAAAAAATATATGAAGAATCCAAAAATAAAAAAGAGTGAATATATGAAAGATAAAAAGAAAAGAAAAGAAAAATATTTCCATTGCATACTCTTTTAATCCACATGAAATGTATTTTGAAAGGATGAGAAATGATCCCAAATCGAAATGATATTGAATAGATTTTGCAAACAAATGCTGGAAAAAACATGGAGGAATTGAATTCCATCATAAGAAGCAAACTCTCCAGCAAAAGGAGAGATAATGAGCGTTGAAACAAATGAACAGGGGAAATGTGAGTTGAAAATGGAGATGCGCTTCGATTTTGCAAAAGATACCAGAAGCTGTAAAAAGGCATTGTTGATCGTTCGAAGAAGATGATGATTGAGAAAATTGTGCATCTTCCACTCCAATTTGAAAAAATGATCTTCTGAAATCACTTTCCTTCAAAATTCCTTTCCATTTATTTTTCAACTTTCAAGAGACATTTTCTTGTTTGACTCAGTATTTTTCTTCTTCTTTTCTTTTTCTGTTTCACTGTTTTCTTTTTCCTTTTTCCTTTCTTCATCAACAATTTGTTCATCTTCTTCACAAGCATTCTCTTCATCATTTGATTGCAATTTCTTCATTCTTCAACATTTTTGACTCAATGCCTGCATGTTCTGCTCCTTCCTTCTCTTCCTCTTTCGAAATAAACAGCATCCGCTCATTCCTGCAAAAATCATTTTTTTATCTCTTTATCTTGATAAATTGGCGCATTTTCCTTGAATTATTTTGATGGAGGCGTTCAGAGCATTTTTCTTGCTGAATCTTCCACATCTCAACTGCAGGGAAGCTGCTGAAAATCGATGTTCAAACTGAAGGCTGAAGAAATGAAAATGTGAGAGGAAACTCGCCAAAAGCAGAAAAAGCAGTCCAAGAAATTGAATCTCTTCAATACATCAGCACGAGCCTGCAAGAATGCACAACGAAAATATCAAATGCTATTGTCATTTATTCTATTTCTTGGGAAGATAAAATATACCATCATGAAAAAGAGAAGGCAATAATGAATTAAATGCGAGGAAACAGAATATTGAATAAATATTTGAATAATTACTCAAAATGAAGTTCAATGCAAACCTCACAAGCACTTCAAGCAAACAATTTCTTGCAAATGATATTCTTTGTTCAGTGTTCTAAAAGCTTTCACCAATGTTGCAATTGAACGGAAATTCAACTTTGCTGTTGCCTTTTGCTTGGCCAATCCTTTCTTATTTTTCTGATATTCTTTTTTATTGTTTTATTCCTTTTTAAGTCCATTTCTTTCGTTAATTTCTTTGATCTTCTTGGAGTCCAATCTGCCTTTATGCTTTTTTCCTCATTCGTCAAACAGCTCCCTTTGCCCAAAATTCTTTCAATCAGATCAAAGATTTCTTTGCTTTGCTTTTCCTTTCGCTTTTCCATTCAAATCATAAACCATTTTCCAATGTCTTCATTTGTCTCGTTTTTTCTCTTTTGCATCATTCACAATTTTTTTTGGAGGCATTCCATTCAATGCCATTCTTCTGTCCAACTTTGCAGCAAGCCTTCTTAGCGAACGGCTGTGAGGCGAAATTTGACTTTTCTTCTGAAAAAGAACTTATCAATGGAAAATGAATTAGAAGAAAGCCATTTGCATTCACCAAAACAGAAAATAAGAAATTGAAAAATTGTAATTAAAAGCAAACTTTGATTTCTCAGCCACCAAAGGAAAATGGTAATTTGTTTAAAAAAAATGGTTGTTTTCTGATGAAAATGAATAATGTCAGTGATAAATCCAATGAAGATGGCACGAATCAATAAAACTGAAAGCCTGTGATAAAATAGAATAAAAAGAATGCTGGCAAAAGGTAATCCCAAGTGTGCATCTGGATGCATAAGCGCAGAAAACGGATGAAATTCAAGATTCTGAGTCTTGAAGCTTTGATGGATGAGGCTTTCAGAGGAATTCAAAAGAATAATGAGCATTTCACGAAGTCCACTGCCCTTTTGTTGAAAATACAAATAGGCTTTCAAATGGAACGATATGGGTGATTCCGCATCCTTCAATTGAATCACAGACATTTTCCATTTTCCTCATTTAAGTTTGCACTTTTCTTTCTTTTGAGCGCATAACCCGAAGTAAATGTACTATTTTCCTTTTCCTGAGTGTGAGAGACGTTTGATTTTTTGTGTGTATTATCGCACTGAATGTTCAAATTGTTGCTGACACCAAAATCCTTTTCAGCAAAAAAATGCAAATTTTGAGTTTTAAGGCTTTGCTCGATTTGAAAATGTTTTTTCCACGATTTATGGTCAATTGCATCCCAGTTTTGAATTTGCCAATAAAGATGATAACGAAGAAAACGAAATAATTTATAAAATTGGTAAAAGATATCTTTCCACTCGATTTGGTTCATCGAAACAACGTCCATTTATGCGATTTTTGATGGTAACTCCATTTTCTCGTAAAGCAGCACTCACTTCCGCTTTAATGGCAAAGATTTTGGAAATTAACTCTGAATGAAAGATTCTATTTTATTATGGGGAAACTGAATTTTTTGGATGAAACAAAAAACATACACAATTTCCATAATTTGGAAAAGTGCAAGCTCGAATAAAACAAAAAAAAAAAATATTATCCTTTTTTAAATTTGTGGAATAATTGACAAATTTCAAAAAAAAGTTGCTATTGAAAATCCAGAATGCGAAGGGAGAAATAAATATTTCTTTAATAATGAAATCTTTTTTTTTTTATTTTTATTTTTTTTTTAATTTTTTTTTTTTTTTTTTTTTTTTTCGAGGAAAATACACCAATAATTATTCAACATCGAAAAAGTTTAATTCAACATCGAAAATTCTTTATCATCAAAAAATTTGAAAAAAATTTAAAAATTCATGCTCATGTCAGTTTCTTTTATTTCGAAGTTTTATTTGAGAAATTTGTCAATTTCAATTAGAAAAATATTTTTTGGCGTTTTTTGGTGTTTGAAAGTGTGAAATAGTGGAAATAGGATAAAACTGAATTATTGTAAAACTCTTTTCAATTATTCGGGTGATTATAAGGAATTTGAGCAAAAAATAAAAGTGATAGGATAGTTCATGATCTTGTTTTTTGTGCAAAAAGACAGAAATTTTTTTCATTTTTGAAAACGTAATGTTTGGAATTTCATTTATTGCATTGGAAACTGATAAAATAAAACATTTTCAATCTTCAAAATGAGAAAAGAATCGACTGATATCAGTCTTTATCATAGAAAACAGTAGTTAAAAACATAAGAAAATCATTTCCAATAATAAAACATTTGTTATTATCAACATTTGTGTTAATGAAAATATTTTGGTTTTGACTTAAATTGAAATTTTGAACAAATAATCTTCTTTTTCGATTTAGAATTTAACATTTTCGATTTCGAATGAAAGTTTTCCGATTTCGAATAATAAATTTCGATGTTGTTTAAAACTTTTTCGATCTTGAATAATTTTTGGTGTATGTGTGTGTGATTCAGAAATTTGAAATAACCCTCTGATTTATTTTTTCACAAAAAATTATAAGTGTGTTATTCATTTTGATTTTGAATGGTTAATTTAAATATTTTTAACTCTCGTGGGATGAAATGTTGATTTTTTCTTTTCCCTCTAACGATTTGACATTGGCATTCCTAGTGTTCTCTGGAACATGAAACATTGAATTTCTCCATTCTGAACGTTGCTGTTGTGAATAATAAGCGGTAATGCATTATAATGTTATTATGTTTTATCATTTATGAATGATTATAATTATTGGGACCTGCAAAAATGAACTTGAATTTTTTTATGCGAATGCAAAGATTTCAATCTTTCCTGATAATTTTTCAACTCAATTTGAGAGACAAACGAATGAATAAAAAAATTCTCATGATGAAATAAAAAATGATTTTCATTAATAAAAATAAATTAAAATGAGAAATTTTCTTATAAAAACTCCCAAATGTTTAATTTCCAGATTCATAAGAATATGTCAGATTCTCATGAATTCATTGTGATCAATCTGTTAAATTTGACCATGATACAGATCATCACATATTGAATGTTTATTTTTTTTTTTTTTTTTTTTTTTTTTTTTTTTTTTGAATCAATTTATCAAAAGAATTTTGATTAATCACTTTTGATGAAATAACAAAACAACTACAAATTTGACATTTTGATCAAATTTCTGTTCTTGCTCAAGTAATCTCACAAAAATGGAAATAAAAGCATTATCGAGCACTTATTTTCATTTCAGTGAGATTACATGAGCAGAACCAGAAATTTGATCAAAATTTCAATTTTCTGTTTTATTGATGGAAAATACAAACTTTCAAGAATTTTTTGCACAATGCATTTATTTTTTTGAATCTCTCGTAACTTTTCAAACTTTTTCAGATTTCGAAATAAATTGGATTTTCATGTATGCAAATCAGAATCATTGTTACAATAACAGAAAGTTTTATGACCTCACATGTATTCCAAAAAATGAACCCATTTTATTCATGTTTTTTGATCACATAAGCTGTATCCACTGTGTATAATTTTTCAATAAAAATGATTTCAGAAATATATTTTGCAGCTTTTCATAAAAATAAACACAAGAAATCTTTCAGAAAAATTACTCATTTGTTTTTAAGAAACATTTAAAAGATAAGTTGCAAGCATTTATGATAAAATTTCCAATCTCTATGAACAAAAAAAAAGTAATTTTTTTAAGTAACTTTGAAAAAGGATAACACAAATATTTCTAAACTTTTTTTAATTGAAAAAATAGAAGCTTTATTTATAATTTGTTTCTCTTTATTCATTTTGGTTATTATTCAAAAATTATTAAAAAGAAATCATTAAAATCTTTTTAAAATTTTCGTATTTCATTTGGGACAGAATTCTTTCAGTTGTGAAAAAATCAATGATTTGTTCCATATTGTTTCTGAAATCGTAGAATTATAATTCAGACATTATCGTGCAATCTTGAATATAGAAAAATAAAAAATCAAGAAAAATCTTTGAAAGAACTGTGTGGAACAATATTCATATAGCGAAAAATATCGTCCCATTTCATTATTTGAATGTTTTTTTTTTGTGAAATAATAAAGAAAAATATTTGAACAATTCAAAGAATTTCAAAAGTTTATGTGGAAAAATATGACGAAAGAAAAATTGTCTTTTCAATTTGAATAAAGTCTAATATTTCGAAATTTTTTTGAAATAAAAATTTCAACAAATCGAACTTATTTGTTTCAATAAGTTTTCTCATGATAAAGAATGAAAAAAATATACACTTTTTGAAATATTTTATGTTTCCAAAATAATCACATACATTCATTTGTGAAAATGTTTTCAGTGCAATATTCTATTACTTTATAAAAAAAAAAAAAAAAAAAAAAAAAAAAAAAAAAATAAAAATAAAATAAAATAAAATAAAAAAAAAAAAAATAAATAAACATAAACAAAATATACTAATTTTAATTAGTTAATTTAAAAAAAATAATATCACAATTAGCAAATAAAACAAATTTAATTTATTAGTAATCAACACTTATGCCCTCGTCCAAAAAGAATATTTTCATCCATTCGAAACACAACATCGTCACGTCTTTGTAAGCTTTCAAATTATTATGAACAATAATTTCTGTATCAAAAAATAAATTTATAAACATAATTTGAAAGAAAGACATCTAAAAATTAACTAAAAGAATTGTAATTCTTCCAAAACTTAATATGTTTATAAAACAATAAAACAACAGAATTTTCAAAAAAAAATCAACAAGCTTTATTAGTTATCTATTTCTTTAATTTCTCCCTTCTTCCTGGGATCTTCTCCCTCTTTAATAATAATTATGTTGTCCATTCTTCTTGGCATTGAAACTTTCTTAAAATCAGGAGAAGGATGTCCAATAGATAAAGACATAACTAATGAATATATGACATATCAAGAAATAATAATAATTTTGTATAAAATGAAACCAAGATCAAGATTCGACGGTATACAAAGATATTCTCTGACAATTTCATTGCCAAACTGTCGTTTTGGAAAAGAAAATCTTAAATAACGAGAATTATTAATAAAACGAATAAAATTAAACCAGTTTTGTCAATGCACATGGGCAAGTACTTAGTCCAAACGATTCAGCTGCTAATAACATATTTTCAAACGCAATGCCAGCATCCACAAATTTTGTGAAATACCCATCAGTCCTCACAAAAATATGGATCACTGTTGGGGCTCCATAAAAAATTCTTTCCAAAGCTCCTGCTGTGTCTATACCATCAAAACATGTTGGAAGTTGCTCAAGTGCTATTTTTTCAATTTTCATTCCCATTTCAATGTTTAAATTTCTGTTTTGAATAAGATAAAAAACACATGGTTGAAGATTCCTTGCTGATACAGCAAGGCGCCCAGCATCAACAATTTTCAACGCAATTTCTTCTGGGATTTGAAACGGTAAATACTAATATTTTATGCTATCTCATGAAAAGCTTCGAACGAAAGGATTAATATTACAAACTTTTCTGCAAGTCCTCCTATTTTTTATCAATTCTAATATTTCTGTTGTTTCTGTTTGACTTAATCGTGCAAGCATATCTTCTTTTTGTTCATTTTCGTTTTCTTTTAACGAGTTCATGTGCTTTATTTCAAAATTTTCAAAGATATCATTCCCATTCCTTTTTTCTTAAAAGAATAAAAAAATTTTTTTTTCGCAATATTCAAAGAAACTGAAAACAATCCAAATTTATTACAAATCCAAATATCTTAACGAAATAATTAATTTATTGAGATTTTCCTATATAATATATGAATGGATTATTCTTGCTGTTTTCAATATTAAAAAGCAAATATTTGATGAAAATAAAATACTACAAAAGAATGGGCGAATGAAAATACTGAAAAAATTCAAAAAAATATCAACTTCAAAGATTTTTTGATCAAAATTCTTATGCAATTAAACTTCTTTAAAAAAATTGAGAAATTTCTAATTGATCCTTTTTTCAAATTTTGCAGTATGCAGAAATAGTAAAATACTACGCTGTACTTGTACCATCTGCTCCGACAGATGGATCAGCATTTGAACCTGCATTTGATTCTTGTTCAATTTCAATTTCAACGGCAGGTTCCTGTTGAGATCCTCCAGCAGATTTTTGAGCATCATTATTAGCTGCAGGCTCTTCGTAATAAACTGGCTGGGCTGGCTGAGCAGGTTGCGCAGACTGTGCGGGCATTTCAGTTGATTTTGATGTTGATTGTGTTGTATTACCAGAAGGCTGGCTTTTTGCTCCAAGAAGAGGTCCTGGCTTCTCAACTTTATTTATAAAGTGGAAAACAATATATACAACACCTATTATAAAATTGAAAAAAATTGAAATTTGAAAAAACATTGTAAAAAAAAACTATTTTGAAAAAGTATACCCAGAACAACAACCAATGATCCAAAAATGTAAACTGGAATATTAGCGCCTGACCAACAGATTACACCACAGCTATTAAAATATAAAAAATGTTAATTTGCTAAATAAATAAATAAAAAAAGAAACAACAAACTATAAGATGTAGCAACCGTATCCCAACCAATTGTCCAATAAAGCGAAATTTTCCATGATAATTGCTGGACGGAACAGCACATATGTTACCAATATAACTCCAAATAATATAATAAATAGTGAGCTCACAAGACCTGAAAACAGTGTTTAAGAAATACTTTAAAATTCAAAATATCATTTTTAATTCACACTTCCGAAATAAAAATTGCTAAAGAAATTGACTATGAACCAGCAAAGTCCACAACCACCAATGA
Organism: Monocercomonoides exilis; assembly: GCF_001643675.1. NCBI lineage: Eukaryota > Preaxostyla > Oxymonadida > Polymastigidae > Monocercomonoides > Monocercomonoides exilis. Next base: position 1,370,383 of record NW_027150559.1, read on the forward strand.
AAACTCCAGCACAAATATCAATTATGTTCAAAACAGTATCAATTCCAACCATTGATTATTAATATATAAATTATGTATCTTTCATCCGAAACCCCTAATATGTAATAATATCTGTGAATTTTTCTTCAAAAATTTCTCATTTCCATTTCTATTTCTACTATTTATTTATTTATTTATTTTGAAGCAAAAATTTTTACAAAAAACAAAATGCTGATGAATATTAAAAAAAAAAATACTTAAATATTCATTGTTGTGAATAAATGAGAAAGTTAACATAAAATTTAAATGCAATCACGTATCTTTTGTGCTAAAGCTGCAAGTTCTCCTTCTTTTGGTGAAAGAGAAGAAGTGGTAAATTTAAGTCCAAGTTCCTTTGATGAAGGATCTGATTCTTTTGGGATGAGATGAAAATGTGCATGCATAACAACTTGTCCCGATGATGCTCCATTATTTTGCAAAATGTTAAAATCTAATTCCTTTCCCTTCATTTTTTCTAAGCCTATTGATATCTAACCAAAAATCAAACGTTTTTTAAAAAAATGTCAAAATTACCTTTTTCAAAGCAACTATCACTTCTGACAAGTAATCATCTGGAATATCCTTTATTTTTTGACCATGACATTTTGGTATTACAAGGACATGACCTTCACTTGCAGGATTTAAATCTAAAAATGCAATTACTTTATTTGTTTCATATACTTTATTTGAGGGAATTTCCCCACTAGCAATCTTAAAATTTGAAATTAAAAATTAAATTTAAAATTAAAAACAAAAGCCAACTTTGCAAAATATGCAAGAATCTGACATTCAGAAATAAGCAAAATGATCAACCCCATGAATTTTAATTTTCCATTCATATACTATGGTTGGATCTTCTTATTTTTATCTTCCCTATTTTCCTGAGATATTTGAAGTTTTCAACATGAGCAATCCCCTTAATGCGGATCAATTTGAGCATGGTTCGCAGCAAATGCAGGAAAATACGCAATTACAGCAGGTTTCCCTTCGATCTTTCCTTGCCTTTTTCACCATATGCTTTGCTTAAACTTGTGTTTATATGCATTTATTTTCGTTATTTTCGTGCAACTAATATATTATAATGATAATGTTCAATTAATGAATGAAATTTATTTGTTGTTAAATCTGATTTTTAATGATTTCGCAAATTTTATCCTTTTTCAATTTAAAGAATTTCCAAACACTGGATTCAACGGTTCCTGGGGACGAAATGGCGTGTCCACTACAAATGATTGAAACAGAACAAGGTATTTTCACTTTATTTATTTATGTTGTTAAAGTATTTTTTCTTTATTTTTCTCAGTATGTTCATTTTTTATTTGATTTCAGTGAATAGATAATTTTAACTGAATTGAAAATTGATATTTTGATGAATTATTACCTCAAATATATTTTAAATTAGAATCAATTCTATCCACGTCAAGGACAGTCGTTATCTGCTCAGTTACAAAAAACTGGACATCCATCTCTTTATCATTCATTAGGAGGATATTCACCATATTTTGGTCCTCAATCATTTGATTCACCTATTCTTTTCGGAACGCCTCTTCAAACGTTAGCACCAACACCAAACACTTTTCTGAATGGGCATATAAATTCTCCAGGGCTCCAGACACCTCCAACACGTCTTTCAGGAGCGGACCCCTCATTGTTTTCTCCTTTACCATCATTATTTGGTGATAATGAAGATCATGCTTTCCAGTTTAATGAAACAACACATGGGTTCGATTTGCCAATGCTCCCATTTTCTTTTACACAAAAAAAACAGGGCCAACAAGCCTCTTCCTTAGCTCGTGCACACACTACAAACAATGAAATCGGAGACCAAGTGTATTCTCCGCGAGGCGAATCTGAAGCATCACCTGTTCTTCCGCCTTCGTCGCCTCCTCCTTCGACGTCGTGTGTGCAGCTGACTTCCTGCGGAGACACCCACAGCGAGTTGAATTCCGGCATGCCGAAGTCCCATCACTCGCAGTCATCGCCTCCGGCTTCGTCAGATCTTATCTTCACCACACAAACAGGAGCTGAAGCAGAACTGACAGGAGCAGCAGCAGGAGCAGCAGGAGCAGCAGGAGCAGAAGGAGTTTCCGATATTTCTTCAGCAGGCGGAGAGAACCAAATGTCCACTTCGAATGTCACTTCACTCACTTCCCTGTCTTCTTCTCCCTCTTCTTCTACATCTTCTTCTTCTGCTTCCACTTCTCCTTCCTCCCAAAATCAGCCTGTCTCCCCCTCATCTGCACTGAACTACCCACGATCTTCATTCTCCTCTTTAATTTCTTCGCTCAGCTCGCCCTTCGACTCCCAGTTCCCCAAGCCGACACTTCAGATACCCAATCAATCAGCTATTGGTGGAAGCAACATGTCTAACACTGCTAATACTGTAAATGCTTCTCATAATTCGAATACTTCCCTTGCTTCTGCTGCGCAGCTGTCATTCTCCACCTCCCCCCGCAACCAGTTCATCACACCCGGAACCTCCCCTTCCTCCACCTTCATCACATCAAGCTCTTCTCAGATGTCTGACCCGACCTCAGCCACTGGCACATACAGCTCCACGTCACCTTCTCCTTCGTCGTCGTCTTCTTCTCCCCCGTCTCGCGTCTCTACATTTTCTGGCTCTGGCTCAGGTTCTTCTTCACTCATTTCGCCTTTTTTTGCTCCGGAGCTTTCGTATGAGAACAGCCTGCAGACTGAAAATGGGCTGTTTGGGATGGACTCCACGGGAAATATGCGAACGTCGCCTGCTTCTTTGCATGCGCTGTCGCCTCTGCCGCCACAGGCACACGGGCAGTTCATTCAAGGGCAAACCTCAGGAGTATACCAATCTTCTCAGTCTGTACAATCTTTGTCATCATCAGCATCATCATCTCCATCATCTTCCTCTTCTTCTTCCTCCTCCTCCTCTTCTTCTTCAGCAGCGTCTCCTTCCTCTCTGCTTGGCGCCGCTGCCTCGCAAAGCTCGTTTCTGTCTCAGCACTATTCACAAGGCGTCATCAGCACAGGAATGCCCAATTCAGCCCATCCTTCGTTCTCCTCCACCTCACCCACTATTTCCTCCTTATCCCCCTCAGCCTCTGTGTCTTCCTCATACATCGGCCATGGCTCCTCTGCTTCTCCCCCTCCTCTTCCTCCTTCTGCTTCTCTCTCTGCTTCTGCTTCTAATTCAATCTCTGCCTCTATTTCTGCCTCAATCTCAGCTATTGGCTCTGGCTCTATCTCTCTTTCTGGCCCTGAAGCAAGCTCTCAACAGATGGGAATGTCACACATTGCTTCTCTTCCATTCAAAAGCACTTTTTCCTCCGGTTCTGCAAGAATGCCCCATTACTCGCCAGATCGAGAGCCTTCTCTTTCTCCTTCGTTCTGCTCTGAACTGGGCATGAATCCTCAGCCACACTCGCCTTCTTCGCCTTCTTCTTCGCTTTCGTCTGCACTTTCTTCTGCGCTTTCATCTGCTTTTTCGTCTTCTCCTTTGCCTTCGCCATCTTCCCCGCCGCTTACTGCATCTTCGCTGGGTGTATCATTTGACCGCTCTCCACAGCTGATTGTGTCGAAAGCAGAGGAAAGCCAGCAGATGCTGAGGGAGTCGATGCTGCTTAGACATCAACATCAGCATCAGCATCAGAATCAGCATCAGAATCAACAACATCAGAGTCAGAATCAGAATCTCAGTCAGAGTCAACATTTGCATAGCCAACACACTCAACAGAGACAGAATGCACAGGGCAGTCAGAGCAGACAGCAGAATAGGCAGGCAATGAATCAACTTAATAATCTCAATCAATTCAATAGCCTCAATCAACAGCAAAATATACAAAACATCCAAAACATCCAACAACTGTCTCAACAGCAACAACAATCTCAACATCAGCATCAGCACCACAACATAGCCTATCATGAACTAACCAGTGGCCCCAGCACAGCTGAGCGTATGATGTCGTCTGTCTCACCAATCCCTTCGCCTTTCTCTGCTTTTTCGTCTCCTGTGCTGTCTCAGACGTCTGACCAGGAGCACAGCATTCATCATTCATCACTTCTGAAGCGTTCGCCTGTTATATCATCAAACTATAGCATCTCATCTGCTTCTTCATCATCATCATCTTCTTCTCCTTCGTCGTCGTCGTCGTCATCATCTTCTTCTTCTTCTTCAATTTCAACCTCATCCACCACTTCCACATCTTCACTGCAGACCTCTCAATCAGCTTCTCATTCAATTACTTCTCCTTCCTTTTTGCAGTCAACACATCGCTCTATCACACCAAATACATCATCATCATCATCATCATCATCTTCTTCTTCCTCATCATCTACAGCTCTTTCTCTCACAGCATCTTCCTCTTCCCTCTCCACCTCTTCCCTCTCTGCTGTGAAAGTTGCCTCTCCCAGGCCCTCCCATCTGATTATCCCGTCTCTCTATGATGAAGACATCGAAGACAGCCAAGATGAAGGCATGCAGCGGAGAAGCAATGCTCTGTCTTCTTTCAATACACTCCATTCGATGTCTGCCATGACTCATTTATCCTCCACACTGCATTCAATGGACGACTCACAGCTGAATGAAGCAGCCAGTTTCACAGGGAGAAGAGATTCAGACAACAGAAGAGAAGAAGAAGGCTCTGTGCTTGGCGGCATACCAAGCTGCTCAGAGGAAGGGGGAGTTGGTTCGTATACATCACCAATTTTAGGTATGAGAGATGAATCGTCGTTTATGACACCTCAGCCTTCCCCTCCCGAGCATTCGGTGCAACCTTCACCTCCACCTCCTCTGTCGCATTCAACCCCGCTGTATCCATTGTCTGTGGGGAGAAGGAGAGATAACAGAGATGTGAGGGATATGAGGGATATAAGAGTCAGCAGAGAAAGGTTGCCTTTAGAATTAGAGGAGCAGCTGCAGATGAGAGGCGAATCGTCTCCTCTGATGCCGACGGCGGGTTCTTCTCTTTATTCTTCGCAGACGATGTATCAGTCCCCAGCCTCTTATGTGACCACAAGCTCAGCCTCGTCTTCGACAGCTGCTTTATCTTCACGCAATAACAGCGCAGGATCAATTAATGGCTCTGCTGTTTTGTCTTCTTCTGCTTCTGGTTCTTTTACTTCATCATCATCATCATCATCTTCTTCTGGTTTGTTATCACCCCATTCATCTATTTCTGAGTCCAGCTTATCTGGTAGCAGCAGTAGTATCAGCAATATCAATAACAACAATAACAATAACATGGATTATGTGCCTAAGCAGATACTGTCTCTGATTGATCCGGCGTTTGTGGAGCATCCAGATCCGTTCATCATCAGCAAGCATAACAGCAATAATAATAATAATAATAATAACAGTAGTAATAGTAATAGTAATAGTAATATGAACAACAGTAATAACAGCAACATTTCAAATAATAATACAAACATTAATGGAATCAATAACATCAGCTACAATAAAGCCCGATTAGAACTTGATCGCAACCCATCTGATCCGTTCCCCACCACTCCAACAGGAGCCCTTCAATCTCCTTCTTCTTCTTCTCTTTTGTCATCTGGCGTTTCCCCTATCCCTTTCTCTCGCTCTCCTTCTATTTCAGCCTCCCCCTCCGCATCTGCCTCCGCCTCTGTTTCTGTCTCTGGCTCTTATCCGAACTCATCTTCTTCCTCTCCTTCCTTCACGCCCCGCACACTCCCGCCCGAAATGCTTGTATTCTCTTCGTCTCCTCTGCCTTCCCCAACCACACCCACTCCGCCTGCTGCGATGTCTGCAGGCCCACAGCGGCTGGGCAATGACATTCGGCTGAGTCAGTTTCTGGATGATGAGATGGGGAAAACAACACCAAGGGACTTTTCAGGGCAGATGAAGATGGAGGAGCTCAATAGACTTGTGGAGAGCTGGAGGAGTGGGCAAGGTGTTGGAGAAAGGAGCCCTTCAATGTCATTGGGGAGGTTGAATGAGCTGATGAATGGGAGTGGCAGTGGCAGTAGTAAAATGAATGGTGTAAATGTTAATGTAAATGTTAGTGTTAGTGGCATAAGTGGAGGAGGAGGTAGTGGTGGAAGCAGTGGGCTTGGATTGAGCAACCAGCCAGGCTCAGCATACAACCGGAGCATGACAGCATCACACTCACTGGAGCAGCTAAGATCAGCGTCATCGCCTGTGATGCATGCCTCTTTATCTCCTGTGGGGCTTATTCCGCCTCCGACATCACCTCCTCTTGCAACTAGTGGAGGAGGGAGTGGAGGAAATGATGGTGGTGCTAATGGTGGTGGATTGCATTCACTGAAGTCAAGAAGCTCAGTGGGCAGTTCTCAGATGCTGTCACCAACAGACTCATTCAACTCAATCTCAAATCTGTTTTCTGGTTCAACGTCTCCTCGGCCTCTGAACAGCTCTTCCTCATCTCCAGTGAATGTGAGCCAGCCTTCATTCACATCAGCGCTGAAAGTAACTTCCAAGTCATTTGTTCCTTCCCCCGCGTTTCAGGATGTAATCACAGGAAATATGGCAATGATATCAAGTGCAGGGAATAAGAGACACCAGAACAGAATGATGTATCAGGCAGCTGTGGGAGACGGACAGTCAGTTGGAATGCAGATGGCTGCAGATCCAATGGGATTTAATACTTCTGCTTCTATTTCTGCCTCTTCTTCTCCATCGGAGCATTCGATTAACTCGTCCAGTGCGTTTGTGCAGTTATCACAGAATGTTACATCACCAGCCTCAGCAACTGCTGGCTCTGTATTGTTCCAGGCTTCATCTGCAGCAGCCTCTGCTGCTGCTTCAAATCCATCATCATCGTCATCCTCCTCCTCATCTGTTTTATTGCTATCACCCACTTCTCCTTCCTCTTCCTCACCTTCTTCTGTCTCTTCCCTCTTGAACAATGGCGCTTCTTCTCCTTCGAGCGATTCTTATCCACTTGCATTGCAGCTGCAGTCCAGTATGAGCAATCCATATGCAATGTATCAACATCTTCCATCTGAGGGCTTATCTCAAATGGGAGTGCAGATGTCTTCAACATCGCCTGTTTCTGCAGGTCAGCAGTCGCTACAGAATCTGCAGTATCAGATGGGCAATCCTTCTATAGCTGGGCAAGCTTCAATGAATATGTCATCATCATCATCTTCTTCTCAATCTTCTTCTGCTTCTTCTTCTTCCTCCTCCTCATCTTCATCTTCATCAGCACATTCAACCATTATGTCATATCTACCCACATTCCCTTCTTCCCCACAGTCTCAGTATTCTGCTCTTCCTCAGTCTGCTGGCTCGCTTTCGCCTGTTGTCAATTCAGTCAACATGCCCCTCAGCAACTTTGCTGGTGCTAATGGTTTGCTGTTATTAAATTTTATTTATTTTTTTTTTTTAAATGTGATTGGTTTTTGTAAATGTTATCTATGAAATTCTCAATGTTGTCATTAACAAATGATCTATTTCTTTACATTTTCATTTTATATTCCTTTATTTGTTTAACTTTATGAAAAATTTACTAATGAATTTTATTTATTACTAATATTTCAATGAAACAAACTCAGATTCAGCCTCTTCCATGCAGATGAACATGCTTCCACCAAATCTCTCACTCACCTATCCTTCCTTCTCCCAAAACCCTTCAACCCACGCACACTATGGCTCTTTAGCCGCTTCTTCTTCTTCTTCCCTTTCATCTTCCTCTTCCTCTTCATCTTCCTCATCTTCATCTTCTTCTCCTTCGAGTGGTACCATCTCCTTCACTCCTCCTTCTGAAAGCGATCTTCTCAATTCTCCGCCTCAGCCATCACTCGGCGAGCAGCTGTCGTTCCACTTGTCACTCCCACAGCAGCAGATCTTCCAGTCTCAAATTCAGTCTCAATCTCTATCTCCTTCTCAATCACCTTCACGTTCACAATCACTGATACAGGCACAGATGCAGCAGGAGCAGTACATCCAGGCTCAACAACAACAACAACAACTACAACAACAACAACAGCAGCAACAACAGTCTCAATACACTTTGAATCAGATGCTTCCTCTTTCTGCTCAACAACAACAGCAAAATCAACAGCTCCTTCAGCAGCAGCAACAGTCTCAACAACAACAACAGCAGCAGCAGCAATCACGTGCATTTGTTCCTTCAATGTCCCCACCTGCCCCAACCTCCCCTTCAGCTGCTGTGTCCAGCGTTCCTTTGCTTGCACGCCCATCGCAGGCATCTGTACAGTTTAAACCAGGCAGTCAGTTCCATTCTCAGTTCTTTTCCAATCAACAGAGCAACAACAGTAATAACAGCAGCAGTAGTAGTAACAGCCAACAATCATACAGAGGCAGTAGCTCACAGAATTCACAGATGCATCCGTATCTGCTGCCTTCTCCAACACGTTCAGGCAGTTCTCCATCGTCTTCTGTTGCATCTGCTCCTCTCCCTCACACTGCTCAGCAGCCTTACTCTTCTCAGGCACAAGGCTCGCCTTTCCCACAGTATTCTTCTCCACCCCCAACTTCTTCATTGAGCTTTTCCACTTCGCCATCATCTGGACCATTATCTTTGAGCTTAGTTACTTCTGGTTCATCTCCTTCATCTTCTGGCCCTTCTTCTTCCCCTTCCTCTTCATCTTCATCTTCATCCGTCTCAAATTCCGCCTCTTCTCCCTTCTCCTCTCCTTCTTCCTCCCCTGCCTCTCAATCTCCTCCTCCTTCCTCTTCTTCTTCCTCTGCATTTCCCGGTCAGTCCCCACACCACACTTTCTTCACCTCTCTTGTTGGCAGAGCAGTGGGCTGCTGTATGGATGCCTCGCTCTCACGCACAATACAGGCAAATCTCGGCTTCTGCGATGTTGGGCTGCGGTATGCGCTGTTTATGGAGATTCTGCCAGCTACACTGACATTGTCGAAGGACAAGTTTGGTAACTTTATCTTGCAAAAGTTCTGTGAAATGGATGAAGACTGCTTGAAACCTGAAGAGGTGGAGATATGGCGGAAGGAGAAAGAAGAGAGAGAAAGAGACAGAGAGAGGAAGAAGAAGCTGGTTGATAGAGACAGAGAGAAAGACAAAGGATCAGAGAAGGAGCCTCCAACATCGATGCCTGTGCTGATGTCATCGTTGGAGTCATTGACATGCAAATCCAGTTCATTCACGACTTATGCCTCTATGCTAGCGATAGCGTTGCGCGGGCACATAATCGAGTTCAGCTTCCACAAGTATGCCTGCCGGGTGGTGCAGAAGATTTTGTCATGCATCGACCCCACAAGAGGCGCGGAGATGATGGCTGAGCTGAATGGAGAGAACTTGGTGGTCGCAGCAATGATGGATCAGAACGCTAACCATGTTGTGCAGCTGCTGATCAACATCTTCCCTCCCCCGCTCTTCCAGTTCCTGTTTGATTCACTACAGTCCCTCTGCGGCAACCAAGAAGGCAGTTCCAGTGAAGACGGAGACAACGACAACGACGATGATGAAGACCTAAAAATGGAGCATGCAGAGAACCCGGAGATTGAGAAGAAGCTGATTGAGCTGAAGCGCCACATTAAACAGCTGAACAGGTCATCGTCGTATGCTTCTTCGTCAGCTGCGTCCAGAAGCGATGTTCTGAGCCAGCTTGCGAGGCAACAGTACAGCAGCCGAGTGATGCAGCATCTGATTGAACTGTCGCTGCCCATTCAGAGGAGAAGGCTGATGCGGTCGCTGGCGACGCATTCGATGGAGCTTGCAGTGGATAGCTACGGAAACTATATAGTGCAGAGGATGATTGTGCTGGATGAGAAAGAAAAAAATGAAAAGAACGAGAAAACCGAAAAGAACGAGAAGAATGAGAAATACGAGAAAAACGAGAGGAGCACAGGAACATCTGCGAAACCAAGGCGTTCGCGCAGCATTAGAATCCTGACGCTAGTGATGAAGTCGCTGAACGGGCACTTCTACAAGCTGTGCCGGCACAAGTACGCCAGCAATGTAGTGGAGAAGTGTGTGGAGTATGGCGACGAGTCGCAGCAGATGTCGATTGTGAAGGAGCTGCTGGGAGACACACCTGAACGCACAGATGGTTCTCCTTCAACTGAGACGCTGGCAAAGGACGTGCCGGAAACACGATCGTCACATACGAACTCGGTTTTCTTGTTCAAGCCGTCGCAACACAGTTCTTCTTCATCTTCATCTTCTTCCTCCTCTTCGTCTTCATTGTCTTCTCAACAAACATCTGTTTTGAGTCAAACAGAGCGATTCAACTATTTATTTGACCTGCTGAACGATCAGTTTGGGAACTACGTTATTCAGAAGCTGTTGCTCGTTGGCAGAAGTTCAATTAGGAAAGAAATGATGGATGTTCTGACATCGAACATGGCGCGTGTGGAAGAAGCTGTGTTTGGAAAGCATCTCATCAGCACAATGGAGAAGTGTGCGGCTCTGATGGAAGAGGATAAAAAACGAGGTGCTTTTGAGGATCGGGAAGATGAGGGAGAGCCCAACAGAAAGCAGAGTTTGGAGAGAGAACGAGAACATAGCAATGATAGGAACTTGCTGCCAACACCAGCGCAGTCTATGAACTTATCACCATCCTCGGCAAGCAGCCAGCAGCAGGTCGGTGCAAATCAGAATGACCATTGGACTCAGCAGCGTCAGTACAATGTTGCTTCTGGATCTTCTTCTTCTTCCTCCCCCTCTTCTTCTTCTTCTTCTAGTTCTTCTTCATCCACAAACACATTCTCTGTAACTCAGCCACCACTGCAACCACCACCTTTGCAGCCATCACAACCACAATACAATTCCCAGCTGATATACCAGCCATCATCACAATCATATTCGCGTAAGCCACAGCACAACCGCAAGCGAGAAGGTCACTTTAAGTGAGTGATTGTGCTCACCACAGTTGCATTTTTATTTTATTTTATTTTATTTACTTTTATTTTATTTTTTCATTTTCTGACACATCGTTTTCATGTTGCTTGGAATTCTTTTCTTTACGTTTCTTTTCTTTTTTTTCTTTCTGTTATTCTCACCTTTTTTTTACAATCGTCAATACCATTTTTTAGCTGTTTTGTAGTGTTCTTTTTACGTTAGTCATGGTTTTTTGTGCATTAAGTTTCGCTTCGACAAACTGCGGTTGATAAAAATTAAAAAAAAAATTCCACTTTATGTTTCTGTCATTTTGTGAAAAGTGGAATTTTATAAAAAAATAAAAAAAAAATAAAAAATAAAAATTTCACGAAATACTCTTCTTTTTTTCTTTAAAATATCATAAAATATTCGAATAAACGAGCAACTTGCTCAACTTTTCAGTCAGAAAAATGTAATCATCCTGAATATATAACATAGATAATTAACAGCTAATGAAAAGAAACTCAAAAAAATACTAATAAATTAATTAATATTCTAAAAAATTATTGTTAACAGGATTTCATAAACAACTCTTTCAGTTTCTCTTCTTTTTCACATGTCTCTCTGAAGGGTGACAAAATAAACGAGCTCATGCTTCCAATAAACGGATCATCGTCCTTCGACTTCAGCCCGAGTCTCAGCCAGCACTTCAGTGGGAACTTCTTATATAGAATTACAAACAACAGTCTACAGATGTTGTTGGGCGACGTTGCAATAGGCTTGACAAGCTCGATGCCCTTGTCGCTTCTTTCAATTGCATTCACATAAGGGGATAGCAAATAGTGCGCAGCTGTCATTCTCTTCAGTTGCACTGCCCACAGCGAACTAGAAATGGCGTCGCCCAAAGAAGAGTCAAACACATCAGAAACAGACAGCGCTTCTAACTGGCAGAGCTCATCCACAATTTCTGGAAGCTTGCCAAACGGTGTGACATTCAGCACCAACAAGATGTATTCTCCTTTCAATCCTTTCGACGTTCTCAGTGCCGAAAGAATTCCGCAGATGCACCCTATAAGTCCTGATCCAATGTTATCTGAAAGCGAGTAATGGCTTATTTCCTCTCTCACTTTCTGAAGGAGGAATTGAAGAAGATACCCCTTTTCAGATGAAATAATCTGCATAGTGAGTTTTTTCATCATTTCTTTTGACTTACTCACGTTATTTGCATAGTTAGCTTTGCATAGCACGAACAAAGCTTCAATGCTTTTCTTCATGATATCATTGTCCAACTTGCAAGTGGGTTTCGAGTTGGCTATCTGAATCAGCTTCTCCGCAATCTTAGCGAGTGAGTCCTCACATCCGCTGGGGCACTGCATCAGCCAAAACTTAAATCTTCCGAGATTAAACTGATTCATAAACTGAACTGTAGTCAAAATTCGAGCTGATCCAAATTTGCTTCCAAGGAAAGTGAGGAAAAAGTCGTACAAGCCTGAAATTGTTGCTGTGTCGCTGCAGTTTCCTGCCAGGTACAGGAGAATGTCATCCATGACGAGTGAACACAATGATTTGTACTCATTCTCCTTCATTGCCTTTTCTGTCATTTTGGCCCAAGTTCTCTTGTCGTTCAAGAAGTATCTCTTCAAAAGGCGCATCAATTTGAATTGCTTCATCCCTAATTCTTCGGCAATACCCAAAAGTGCAAATATCTTTGCGAGGACATCTTCACACACTTTTTCATCGCCACTATTAACTGCTTTCGTCACAGCCGAATAAATGAGTATTTCTGCCAAAGTAAACTTTTGCTTATCCTTTGCAATCAGTTTATCCAGCAACTTCATTTGCTCATCCAATGTGAGTGATTGAGCAATGACTTGCATCAAATGATTGTTCTTCATAGTTTCACTCCTCTTTTTCGCATCATCAGACATATGATCATCTTCAGCATCTTTAGACTCATTGGTTCTTTCACTGTCACCTCCTTCACTGTCAAAATCGCTTCCATCTCCGCTTTCAAAATCATCGCATTCACTATCACAATCATCACTATCTTCATCTTCACCTTCACCTTCATCTTCATCTTCCTTATCATCTTCATTATCATCTTCATCTTCACATTCACATTCACAATCGCTCGCTTCTGCACTGTCTACACCAGTTCCAGCAGCTTCTTCTTCATCGTTGTCTTTTTGAGACAAAAATTTGTTTATCATATTTTGTTTAATCAATTCTCTAACTTTTTTACTATCAATATGAAAAATGGAATAGCTTGCGGCAAGAGCAAAACCTATCTTGTCTTTATTTTTCATAGCATTTTGCAGCAGTTTTCCAACATGTGCACTTGCTCCCACAAGCTTAAGGAGCTGCTTAATTCCGTTCGTGAAGGCCACACAATATGGCATTCCATCGCAGTCAACTCTCTGTCTTTCATGCAGCAAGCTCTCAATAATGTCGTCTGCCAGCTGCTCTGACTCCTTCTGTGTCAGTGAAGCCATCGAATTCCCGATTGTAATTGATGTTTTTGGCAAGTCCGTTGACAAAGTTTTGCGGAGTTCTTCGCTTTCATTCGACAGAATCCAGTCTTCCTTCTTTCCTTTGTTGAGCAGCTCAATCACCTGATAACGCAGTGCTGGTCGGATAAGATCAATTCTCTTTTTCAGCATCCACGACATCAGCGCTTCGTTGGTGTACAGCGTTGGGAACGAGCCTACGAGCTCCTTTGCCATAGCAATCCAAGTATGCTCAACTCCATCCGTGGAGCACGATTGAATGGCTTGCCAGGCACCATCAATTCCCTCGTAAGGATCAGTGGCAAAAGACAGCAAAAGCCGCATGGCTTTCGTTCTGACAGAAAACATATCACTGTTTCCGTCACACTTCTGGCAACTATGCTGTTCCACATCCATTTTGTGGATGAATCCTCTTTGAACAAGTTGATGCTGCCTTGCCATCTTCCTCTTCTTCAGCTCTTGCTTTTCTTTTTCATTCAATTTGCAACCCAAAAATGTCTGGCAGAAACCTTTTATCATTCCGTTCATTTGCCGGGACTTCCACTCAGCTGCATTTTGCTCCACCCAATTCCACCACTTCGCCTTGGTGACTTCTCTGAATTCTGATGCGTTTCTCTTTCCTTCTTCAAAGGAATTCGAACCACCATCAAGAGAGCCCATCACAAGCTTCGACAGCTCAGAGAAGAGCGATATGGCCCAATCTGTGGGAGTGGCAAATGCGGCTCGTGGATGTGGATATTCCATGCCTTGCTTGTTTGACTGAGAGCTGGCCGACGATGCAGCAGCAGTTGCAGAGGCTGAAGCCGAAGCCGACTCTGCTGTTGCAGCTGTTCCTTTCTCCTTAAAGTCGAGCGGAAGGAACGGAGCAATCAGTATCAGGAACTTTCTCGCTTTCCCATACGACTCGTTGCTGGTTGACGGGTCAGACATCATCGAGCGGAAGTATTCGTTGATGTATCCAATCACATGATCCCACTCTTCAGAGCACCCATTGCACTCCTCTGCATTCTGGCTGTTGCATGTCATGTCACATTCAATCGGCTGTTTGCCAGAAAGAGAGCGTAAGCTGCGCCTCGAGATTTCTGTCAGATGCTGCAGCACTTCAGTCCGTACTGTGTCTCGCTCTCTCTTCATCTTCGCCACATAGCAGAACGCCCTGACAAGAGAGTTTTGAGACGAATCTGTGCAACCTTCAGAGGACGACTGGTTGAGTGCTCCGCATTTCAAGATCGTTTCAGCGGATTTCGATCGCTTCTCGTCTGCTTCGCTGTGTGTGTAGTCTTCGAGGCATTTGAGACACTCGTCAAACGGAAGGAACTGGGCATTGGTCAACGTGGCATTGTCGTATTCAGACACAACCTTCGGGTCTGGGTCCTTTGCCTTGTATGCCTCAATGATCCTCTTTGCGAAGCGCGCCTCTTCATGACGCAAGGAATGAGGAAGTAATCTCAAGAATTTTCCGATCAGCACCCCATCTTTGTCGCGGAATGCGAGGGTGAAAGGCAGCGCAGACGGAAGAAGTGGGAATGCTGTTTCCTTTTGCAGACCAAGCAGCCCTGGGATCACTCCTTCAGCACAATACAGCTGCCTCGCCTGCTTCCTGTTCATCTTGCGCAAGAAGTGGAACCTGCTGCAGAAGAAGTCTTCGCCCGGCGTGTTCAGCAAGACAAGATCGCTGAGGGTGTTGCAGTGCAGACGGTGCGCCACATTGTCAAAAAGCATGATCTCCCAGTCAACTGGCACATCTCTCTCGTTCTCCACTGTATTCCTGTGTACATCGTAATAGCTGTTATACACCCTTCCTACTCCGAACGGATGCCCCAGCCTGTTGTCCTTGTGCCCAAAGGCGAAGGAGCTGATGGATCCCCTCAGCGCGCACGGAACAGTCTGCAGACGCGATGCCTCCACCCAGTTTTCGTAGCATGTCCGGACAAAACGACGCTCTAAGTTGTATCCTTCTCTGTGGGACATTTCCACTGGTGCTGTGAAGTCGTCGTTGCGGTTGGTGCCACGCAGCATTGAAAGCGACGGAAGCAGCGCAGTCGGAAGGACACTTTCTCCGTCGGCCCAGTGAATCTCCTGCACACTTGGCAGTTTGAAGCAGCTGCCGGTTTCAGTGTTCGCTGCGATGGCGTTAGTGTCCAGTGCATTTTGTTCAATCAACGCGCATATGACCCACTGGGCAATCTGCGACGGCATATACCGCACAGCCCGTGAGATGTTGATGCTTCTGGCTTCGTTGAACAGGAACAGAATGTTGAGGAGCGTGAAGAACAGAGTGAAATATTGAGAAGGTTCAGCGTGGCACTCAGATTCGTCTTTCATCTTGTTCATTTCCGAAGAAGAAGAGCAGTCTGAAATCGACGACTCTGATGGGAACAGCAAAGAATGCCTGGAAGAGAGAATTGGCAGAATCATGTTCATGTACTCACAAAACATAAATGCATGAGCACATAAGTTGAACGGCAGTGTCTTCTTCTTCGCTTCTCCTGCTTCTTTCAACGTACTCCTTAAAACTGGAGGAAATTCTGCATATGGATCTTCAGATGATGATGAAGCAGGTGCTGTGCTATCTGACACAGTGCTTTCTCCATCTTCCTGCATATCTCCTGCCTCCGAAGAACGAAAAGCAGATTCCCTCAGAGCTTTTCCCCATTCAACTGCAAAGGTGAGTGCAATGAGAGGATAATGCCGTGCAAGGCAGCACCAGCCATCGCTAAGCAGAACACGGCGTGCTTTCAGAGCAAGACTCACATTCAGATTGTCAGGCAAAGCTGGCAAAACATTCGATACAGAAGAAGAAGAAGAAGAAGAAGAAGAAGAAGACTGACTTGCAGAAGACATTTGCTGCTTGCACTGCTGGCACAAGTCGCCACATGTGAAAATATTCACAAACTTCTGTACTGTGCGAGGAGTGGCAGAGCAGACGATTTGAAGGTTCTCCAAATACTCAGATGGCTTTAGGCCATCGACATAGCGATCCGCAAAGTCCTCCACATTCGAATATTCCTCCTTTTCGCTCTGCGTCTTCAGCTTCCCATTCAGCTTGCGCCTAACTTCCCAGTTGTCCTTTGAAATCTTGCTCCTTAAGTCAGAAGAGACGCTTTTCATAAGTTCAAGCATCTTGTTCTCTTCTTTCTCCATCTCATTCTTTATCTGCTCAATCACTTTGTCATCGCAATTCATATCTGCCTGGCTGTTTCCGCTTCCCTTCGCTTTTTCATCCTGAATACGCTTCCAATGCGCCATCACCCGCTTTGCGTGAATCGAAGTCAGTTTGTGTGCAGAAAGCGTCTGAATCGTGAATGAGTCGTCGGAAAGGCACATGTTCCTCAATGCCTCTTCGTCGCATTCCTGTTGGCTGTCATTCGCATAGCTGGAGTCGGCAGACACTCCGAGTGTGTGCATTGCCAAGAACCGCTGGAGAAACTCAGCAGATTTCGACATTGAGTGGACGATCTTAGAAAGGAGAGAGCTCATTGACTGCAACTTTGCTGCATCAATTTGAGTTGATGACAAAGAAGAAGAAGAAGAAGAAGAAGAAGATGATGATGATGATGAAGTGGATGAAGACTGAACATCGCAAGTACTCTGCACATTCAATCCATCAAAGTTTTTATTTGAAAATGGGATTGTTGAGCTGAGAGTGCAACCAACAGTTTCACAGAGTTTGAATCCCACACATACATCTGTTTGGAAGATGCAAATCGTTGAATCTGCGCAAACTCCGCATCTCAGATCTTTTGCACTTTGCACACTTGCTCCAGCATTTATTTGATTTCTTCGGGCTTTACTTATTAATAAACCAATGCTCACCATCAATTGTATTCTTTGAGATTGCGCAAGTTGATATATAATTTCCATAAGTTCCTCTTTTTTGCATTTTAGCCCAATTTCAATGTAAACTTGAGGAGTATCCGGAAGCATCATTGGGAAATTAAATTTCGACATGAGCGAAGGAAGATCTTCACAAGAAGAAGTGAGATTACAAATACTTAAAAGAATATTCCTTGCTTTAGAGGTGAAAGGCTCGTTTGAAGAATCCACCACCTTTTGAAGAAATGATGTGTATGATGAATTATTTAAATTGACACCTAATTCAACGATATGTTGAAGTAAATTGAGTAAAATGGCTGTCTCCTTTGAATTTTTATTGCAACTTTCGCAAAACTTTGGAAGCCTTTGTGAAATAAAATTATTTTCTTTTAACCCTTCCTTGAAATGTTCGTTATTAATAAGTTTATCAATTCCCTGAAGCGCAACAATCCTACATTTTTCATCTGAAGAATCTAAACATTGAAGAAGCTTCGAAAGAAGTTCTCTTTGAGAAAGACGAAGATTATCTTCCATCACTTCAGAGTTTATTGCAAGAAAGAGCGAGTTTAATCTTTTCTGAAAGTTTAAGATTCAAAAAACTTTTTATAAAGTTATTATATAAGCAACAGCAAACAATTTCAGATTCATTCGATGAAGAACTTATTATTTTAAAAGCTTGCTTCAATTCTTTTGAATTGAGTGCAATATCTTTTTGCTTCCGACATTTGCAGGCGGAAGTGATAAGAGATTGGGTCTTCATTTTTTCCAACTAGTTTAAAATAAAAAATAACATAGTTTAAATACTTTTAAGAAAAAATTAAATACATCGCAATCAACTTTTTCCTTACTCATTGCTGATCTTGTCCCATGAATTAATTCTCAAAAAATATTCATGTTTCTTTCCGACATCAAAATGAAAACAATGTTTTGTATTCAAAATTATTCACATTTAACTTCATTGAAACATACAACATCAAAAAAACAAAATTTAATGTGAATTTGAAAAAATGAAAAATATATATAGAAAATGACTTTTATGAAGTGACGTTTTTTTATTATGATGATACGCATGTGATTTAATGCGAAATATTTGAAAATAAAAAAACATAAAATTTTTAGAAATAAAAAAGGGAGAGTAGTTACTCATAATTTCATCTTTTTTCCTCGAACGAGAGTTTTTATTTGAAATTGCATGTCCGAAGATTCAAACTATTTTGAGGAGGCAGTGGGAATATTGAGTCAAGTTGTTGATACTCCAAAGATTACAGTCCAACTTTTATCTCGACCTCCATACAGATTTATCTTTGATGTAATCATGACAATCCAACGAAAAACACAATTTGCAGAAGGTCTTTTCAACGCCGAAGAATTGGAATCTGGAAAACCAATGGTATTGCATTTTTCAGAAAAATTATTTGATTCAAAATTGAAAATTTAAATACATTTCATATTTAGAGAAAGGATCAAAAACCAACTTCAGCAAATAGACGTGCTAAAATTTCCTTTTTAAACAAGGTCATAGGGATATCAGGGTTAGCACTTGGCAGAACGTGCACCTGCGATCCAAAAAATGTAATTGCTGGAGCAGAAGCGAAAGCAACAGACGAGATGCTCAAAATGTTTTTGGAAGCTGCACAAAAGCATGGGAAAAATTCTGCAGGTTTTGTAGCAGCAATAAATTCTTCTGGAGCAGAGAAACCAAAGCAAGCACCAAAACCAGCAGCAAAGCCAGCAGCTCAACCAAAAGCTGTTGCTCAGCCAAAATCCGCAGCTCAGCCTCCTCCAGCTGAAGAACAACCGAAGCAAGAGCAGCAAAAGCAAGAGCAACCTGCAGCTGCACCAGCGCCAGCACCAAAGCCTAAAGAAAGAGCGAGACCAAAGCAACCTCAAAAGCCACCAACCCCTGCAGCTGCACCTGCAGAAAGCGAAGCAAATGAGCAAGAAAAAGCACCATCTCAGCCACAACCACAACCGCAGCCCAAAATGCATCCAAAGTCTGCGTCAAAGCCTGGATCAGCGAAGCCATCTCCCACTCAGCCTCCACGTCGTGCACCTTCGCCGATTGAGGTTGACAGCTCTTCTCGTGTCGATGAGCCGCGAGATCAGCCGATGTCACCTACGCCCACACCAAGCGGCAGGCAGGATGCTGAGATTGAGCATGCACCGTCGCGAAAACTGTCATCGCGGCCAGCATCAATAAAGAAGCCGCCACCGAGGCAGAAGAATCTTGAGGAAGACATGGGAGTGTCTGAAGGAAGCGACTCGGAGCAGTCAGATGGAAGAGGAAACAATGAGAGCAGGAAGCGGGGAAGAGACAAAGATAAACGGGGAAAGAAAGGCAAAGGCAAGAGGAAGGGAACCGGTTTGTTGCTGTTTCTGTTTTGGTTTTGATGAATAATTGATGGTTGTCCACATTTTATTAAAAAACGATATGAATGTTAATTTCAACTGAAAAAATTTTGAAATTTTCGTAACATTTCTGTTACATTTATTCAAATTCACGATCGTTTCTTCAACTGCGTTTATCTTCTTCTTCTTTTATTTTTTTCCAACATAAGGAATGATGGAATCTGACAGCGAGAGTTCAGAAGTTGAGGACATTTATGCTCCGCCGTTGGCGGCTCCTCCAGGAAGCAGAAGGAGGAGAGGCGGAGGCGGTGCGAGGATGGGAGCAGCAGGCAATGAGAATGGGGCAGACAGCGGCAACGAGTCAGGAGGAGAAGGAGATTTTCCAGTTGGAATGGAAATGAGAGGGCAAGGAAGAGATGGAAAGAACAAGTCAACACTTGCAAGGCAGATTGAAGAACACGAAAGAGAACTGATGGGCAAAGCCGGAGAAGGAGATGACATGGATGAGAAAATGAAAGGGAAGAACAAGAGAGATAGCTTGGAAGATGATAAAGAAACAGGTACATCTCTTTAAAATTCATATTTTCATGTATTTTGTAAAACTTAAACAATATTTTTCTTTTCTTTTTCTTTTCTTTTTCTTTTTCTTTTCTTTTCTTTTCTTTTCTTTTCTTTTTCTTTTCTTTTTCTTTTTCTTTTTCTCTATCATTTTGATTCATCCAATATTATTTTCTATATTTAATAATTTTGATTGCTTAGCACGAAGAGACGAGCAAGTAGCACAGATAAGAGACGGAATCCAAGCAATGGTCAAAACTGTCATTCCACTGGGAAGAGTTGACTATATGCAAAGCGATCTTGAAGGTTTGTAATGATAATTTTTTTTTTCAATGAAAAATAAAATTTTAAATGTCAAATTTTGCACAATGCGATTTGGGCTATAGTGATATCTCGTGAATTTGATGAAGCCAGAAAGGAAAATCTTCAAAATGTCTCGACAATCGATCAAAGCAAAAGGTTGCTTAATATTTTTTTTTTTTATTTGAGTGAATTATAATGAATCCTTATTCTTTCTTTCTTTCTTTCTTTCTTTCTTTCTTTCTTTCTTTCTTTCTTTCTTTCTTTCTTTCTTTCTTTCTTTCTTTCTTTCTTTCTTTGTGCATTAAATGTATATATACATTTTTTAAAAATCAAATTCAGAGAAACTGATTCTGCTCTAAGACCATTAATGGCCCAGCTGTGCGAAGTTGAGCAATCAATTGTCGATGTGCAAAAGCAAATTTATCTCATTCAAGCACAAGTCACTCGAAATGACATACACATTCACTCCCTAATGAAAAACATAACATCTCCAAAACGTTCTTGACTTATCTAATTCTTTTTTGGTTAATTTTGATCTTTTATCTATTTTTTAATTTTTGTCCATTTTACTCATTTCACAGCTATCATTTGTCCGTCTGTGTTTTTATCACCATAAAATAAGGTTTTTGTTCTATCAATCTCTTTGAAACAGTTTCAATATTTTTTTAAAAATGACCCAACCTTTGAAATCAAAAACAACTCGAGAAGTAATAACTTAATCTGTATTTTAAAGAATACGATTGTTAATAGAGAAAATTATTCAAGAAATATGTGTATTGCCGATGATTACAAGTAAGAAGAGGGAAGAGGTGAATTGATAATGAAAAGATAAGCCGTATTATTCTCGTAGAATTGGATTCTTCAACAATTTTACGCAAATGCTATGCAATGACATGTATAGGTTCTAAAAGGTTCATTGCGTTGATCTAGTTCTTCCTTTCTGGATTAGATTCATTAACGAATGTATACAATACAACAAGTCCGAGCCCAAGAACAACAAGAACTTTCGAAAGCAATTCAACCTTAAAGCATTAAAATTGAAAATAATTGAAAATAACAATTTGAAATCATGTGAAATATCTTATTTAACACACCTGATTATCTGTAATCATTTATAAAAACAGTTTAAGGTATTGATGATCATAATTGATCTTTTAAGAAGATTTTTTTAAAAACCTCAATATTTTCACATATAAAGCAAGTTTAATTAAAATGCACAAATAATATTTGTTTTTGAAGAAATTATCACTTTTTTTAAAAGAAACTGTTCATTTTTCAAAAGCAAAATAGTGTCAAAGTTGAGTTTGTTATCGAAGAAAAAGAGTTGAATAAGTTAATTTGGATATTAAGTGAAATAATTAAAAAAACATTCACTGACAGTTTAAAAAAAAAATATTCAGAAATAAAGTTTTTTTTAGGAAGGAAATGTGTTTTAATTTTCGAATTTTTTTTTAAGTGAAATTTTCTTTATCATTTTTTTTTTTTAAAAAAAGAAAGAAAGAAAACTTTCAGCCAAATGACAAAAACTGATATGATTAGTATGAACAAGAAAGAATATGCTTTTTTTTTTTTTTTTTTTTTTTTTTTTTTTTTTTTTTTTGTTTTGTTTGGCATTTTGTCAGTAACTCAAAATACAAAATAAAAAAATTAGAAAATAAAAATACTCAAAGTTTAAAAACATAAGTGTTGATTAAAAAAATTTTTTAAAAGAGGAGTAATTATATATATGCTAACTCATAAGCGTTTGAATGTCTACACTTTGATGAACTTACTAAAGTATTTTTAACTTAGTAAAGAAAAAAGATTAGGATGTGAGATATTTATCACATGTCAGAGAATAAATCTCTTTTCGATCTGAAAGGCAAATTTGCAATTGTTACGGGTGCATCATCCGGACTAGGAGTTCAGTTTGCTCATGCATTGGTCAGACAAGGAGCTGCTGTTGCACTTTTTGCACGTAGAGAAGAGAAATTGGATAAAGTGGTGGTAGATCTCGAAAAAATGGGTGGACGTGCAATTGCTATTCAATGCGATGTATCTAATCCAGAGCAAGTGGATGCAGCAGTGAAGCAGGCTCACGATGCATTTGGTCGTATTGATATTCTTGTGAATAATGCTGGAATCATAAAAGATGTTCCTGCAGAATCAACAAAAACTGAAGATTGGAAAGCTGTTATTGACACAAATGTAAATGGTACGTTTTATGTTGCGAGAGCAGTCGCAAAATACATGATTGAACAGAAATATGGAAAAATCATCAACACTGGTTCCATTCATAGTTCAGTAGCAATCCACCCAGAAGTGCAGCATATGTCTGCGTATGCTACATCAAAAGGAGGAATTCATTTGATGACAAGAGCTCTTGCTGCGGAATGGGCCAAATATAATATAACAGTTAATGCAATTGGTCCAGGCTGCTTTCCTTCGGAAATGACCGAGGATGCACTTGAAGAAAGTGAATATAGAAAGTTTATAGAAAACCGTGTACCAATGAAAAGACATGGTCGTGATGGAGAACTTGATGGTGCCTTGATTTATTTCGCATCAGACGCATCAACTTATACAACTGGACAATTATTAAAAGTTGATGGGGGTTGGACGTCCATTTAAAGTTGAATGAAAAAAACGAGATTTAACTTTTTTTATTCACAATTTTGAGGTTATGTTAATTGTGTTTGTATTCTGTTATATTATCCATTTACGAATTTTATTTTGTGAATTTTCATGATCTTTACGTCAGCAATATTTCAAAACAACAAAATACGCTGATTCTGTATTCAAAAAAACCTGACCATTTTTTTGAAAATGAAATTCAAGAAATAAATAAGATCTATTACATAATCTGAAATGGAAGCTCTAAGTTTTGTTTCCATCATCGAAAAAGACAAGCACGACACAATTACTACATCATGGTTTGCATATCTTTAAAGAGCGTTTTTGAAATTTTATTTTATTTTGGACAATTACTTTTATATTTTGCGCTGAAAACTTTTTCATTTTTTTCATCATTGCATTCTTTCTGCTATCATTTAAAACATAATTCTGGACTTTAGGGTGTACCCAGGGTTTCCTGCAGAATATAATCAAGTTTTAATAAATCGTGGACAGTTTCAGGGAACGATTGACCCTCCATTGATTTTCTCTCGTTATGCTGGACTTTGGCACTACACATATACTTTTAATGTTGGATCAGAATCTTTGGACATTATGGATACGAGCTTGATTAGATTTACAACTGTTGCTTCTGTTACAGTTGGAAGTAAGGTTTGAAAATGAAATTTTAAAAAGACATTAGGTGAACAATTTTGTTCGTTGATATTTAGCATTTCTATCCAGAAAGATATTTCCCAATCGTTAAATTGCTTGCACAAATGTATTTGGATGAAAAAGGAAGGCCACTAAAAATACTTCAATCGTTTGAAATTGTGAATATTTCTATATTTAGCCACATATTTTTCTTTTTTTTTCAGAGTTCTTAACCTGGCATCTGAAGGAACGATCACATTCAGAGATCAAGAAGTGACACCGCCTTCGTTTGACGAAGAGAAAAAATCACTTTTGAAAACACCATTAACTGGTATGAAATAGAGCTTTTAATTATGAAGAATGTTTACTATTATTTATTGCACACAATGCAGATGTCACTGACATGTTTGGAGTACAAAGTATACTTCTTTGGCATGCGTTGCTGACAAAGAGAAGTGTTCTTGTTAAAAGTGATAACTTAGGAAAACTTCTGAACCTTATCAGAGCTTTTCCTCTGTTTGTGTTTCACAGACAAGACTGGACAATGCTGCGTCCATTTATCACAGCTCAGTTTGCTTCTACAAGATTTTATAAGCTTATTCAATCACTTAAACAAATTTTGTTCTGTTTTATTCAATAATGTTCTGTTCTGTTCTTATTTTTTAAAATTTTAAACTTTTTTTCATTTTCGTTCCAGCGACACTGAACTGCAAGACCTTTCATTCCGAAAGAGAACATCTGCAGACGATGTAGAAGGAGGAGCCGGCGATGACGATGAAGACGAGAAAAGCTCTTCTTCTTCCTCGTCTTCGAAGAAGTCGAAAGGGAAGAAAGGGCGCCACTCTAATGAAACACGACACACAGGTGTTGTATGCGGCACGTGTGATTCAGCTGTAGAAGCGCTGGGCGTGTGGGATGTGATAGCAGACATGGAGACGGGCAAAGTGACTGTGAGGGAGGCGTCTGAAGATCGCGACGACGACAGCGAGGTGCCCTTGGTCGGCCCAGTGTTTGAGATGACTCCCTTCCACAAGGAGGCCGCGGCGATTGTGAAGAAGTCGCAGAGTCAGAAGGAGCTGGTGACGGGGCTGACGAACTTGACGGTGAAGTTGACTGAGAGGGTGTCTGAGATTAAAGAAGAACTGGAAGGGAAGCCGATTACACCGAACAATGTGAAGGAGCTGCTGGGAGCTGCTTCGATGGCGACGTGCAGGTTTTTGGTTGATTTGTACAAAGCAGAAACGTCAAACTGAATGCGCAGTGGAGCGTTTTTGAGAGTCACGTCAGAAAGTTAATTTTTTTAAGTTTTATTTTGTTGGGTGTATTTTTATTATTATTATTATTTTATTTATTTATTTTGTAGAATGAACATAATTCGAAAATTGAAAATTAAAGAAAAGAGAAATTTTTGAAGAATTCGAGTGTGTGCAAATGAATTTGAATGCAAGTCACATCTTTTTCCCAACTGTTTTTAATTATTTTAATTACAATTGTTACACAATTTAATACAATCAATTCACAAACTAACATTGTTCAGTCTTGCCGCAATTATTGCATAAATAAGTTACATGTTATAAAAGGGAAAAAAAAATCAACAAACGAACAAATAAAAAACAGTTTACAAAAAAGAATTGTAAAAAAAATGAGAAAGAATTCCTGTACCCTCCCTCTTCCTCCCACTTCCGATTTGCAAACATGCATTTATAACACTCTATGCAAACACAAAAATTTTGTACTCTCCCTCTCTCATCTCCTCCAAAACAACAAGAATAATAACAACTAAAACACAGTGTCACTCATTTCCGATTTCAGAAGATCGTATTTCTCTCTCCATTCCGGCTGTGCCATTTTTGCAGAAATCACTTTCTCAAAGGCAGGATGATTCGCAATCTTTCCCACACGCTCCATCGTCATCACCAGCCGCAGCACATTCTTGTCGCTTTCTGCTCTTGTCCTGACATCGTCTTCGTCTTCGTTCTTCTTCCGCTTCATCTCCAGCACATCGTCCATCGCCTTCACTATCGCATCCATATTCGCCATCACTGCTTCCACATGTGTCGTGCACATCACGCCAACAATCGAGAACATCCTTTTTTTCACATCTCCGTCTTTCTCCTTGTCAAACCCTTCAACCAGATGCTGCATCACGCTCCACCCATCAATTACTCGGCTCATCTTCTCCAGAATTATCTCCACTGCATCGTACCCAGCCAGCCGCGAGGGTAAACCTTCATCGACAATCAACGACTGCCCAAACACCTTCTGTTCTTTTCTGAGAGACGGGTCGAACACAAGAAGAGAAAGAAGGCCCACACAATACGGCCGCAAGATCGATCTGCCAATGTGTGGACGATGAAGCACGATCATCTTCACCAGCACAGCTGCTTCCTTTTGCACAGACAGATCTTCGTCCAGCAGAAGGCGCAGGAACGAGCCCAAATACTGAGACAGCAGCGCCTCAAAGCGCTCGGTGGGGCTCATCGACAGCAGCTCATACGAAGCTGAGGAGGAAGTGCCAGTCAGACCAGGCATTCCAGAAAACGAGGTGGAAGTTGAGCTCAGCGAAGGGATGAATGCCAGCGTGCCTGCAGAGGAAGAAGAGGAAGAGAGAAGAGTTGGCGCAGACTGAAGTGAAGATGTGTTTGTCATGTTCACCACTGACGAGATGTCCATCGCTATCACACGCTGCATGGCTTCCAGAACACCAGCACGTGTCAGTGGTGCTACTGGAGCAGCTTGCTGTTCGGTGTGTTGGGCAGATTTCTTGCTTGATTTTGGCTCTGGACCCAAATCTGTGACACTGGCTGGGTCAAATACAGATGACAATCGTCTCGGCTTGTCATCCATTTTGACAGTGAAATTTCTCTTTTTCGTAGAATTTCTATCAGCACTTGCTTTTGTTTGGGATTTTCTCATTCTTCTGCCACCTTCTTTTTTTGTCTCAACAATCTCTGTGACGTCAATCACTTCGTCACCTGAATCGCTCTCTTGCTCGTTCGCTTTGAGCGTGCGGAGCGGCGTGTTCGCAATCAGTCTGGCGAGGCGCGGCATGATAATCTCAGGCGAAGAGGCGCACAGACGTGCAATGGATGTGATGGCAGCATCGCGAACAGACTGCACGTCTGATGAGAGGACACCCGAAAGCAGCGTGAAGAACTGCTCCAAATGGGCAGACACACCGTCCATTGCAGCACGAGAGTCAGATGGAGATGGCGCACTTTCGTTCGCGTCGTCCTCCATTCGGGTCTTGTCTGCATTGTCAAACGATACCTCCAAGTCCATTTCTTCCTCAATGTCACATGCAAATGTTCGGTCTTCGCCCATTTTCACGAGAAACTCACTGACAACCATCAAATACAGCATCTGCTGGTCTCCCTTCTCCCCTGCTCGTTCCAGCAGCTGTGTCACAAAGTTTGCAGGTGCTCCAACTGCAATCGACCCCAAACACGACGCTGCCATCAAAGAGATATCAACAGCTCCTCCAGATGTGTTTTCTTCGTCTCTCTTCTGAGTCATCACCTCTTCAATTTTGTGAATTAGCCCAGGAATCTGCTTGGAAATATCCTTTTCTTGTCCAATAGCTGCAAAAAATAGCAGAGAAAACACAGCGCGAGGCAGAATTGTGAATGTTATTGGAGACCCAAACGCACTCGATGAAGATGCAGGCGAAGGAGAAGGAGAAGGTGAAGAGCTCACATTCTCTGTCATTGGATGCTTTCCTGAGCCATTGTGTTCACTGCCTGAATAACTCGGAGGAGATGCCATGCTCCTCTGTCTTCTCAGCATGTTCATTGCAGCGCCAGCTGCAGACGGAGACAGCGCTAACAGAGGGACAGGCGACCCGCCGTCTTCTTTGAGAACAGAAGGAATATCTTCGCTCTGCTCGTCCAGCCACCCAAGAAGCTTTGCAAATAGCTCTTTTTGCTTCTCTTTTTTCTCTCTCACAACAAGCCTCGCCAGCACATTCGCAGCAGTCTTCCAGCATTCGATGTCGATTGGTTGAGGCTGAGCCACAAACAGCACTTCTTCAATCTGCTTATCAAGCAGCTCTGCTTTTCTTTTCTCGCCTTCTTCGACTCCTTTCTCCTTTTCTGCCTGAAGCTGCCCGGCCCGCACAATCGCCAGGCGGAGCTTGGCAACAGAATCAGACTCACCCGACGGGAAATGCGAATTGAACATCATCGCGTCGAGATGCATCTGGCCAAGTGACAAGAAAAGAGGGAGAGAAGAAGGGAGAGAGGACAAGATGACCGCCAGTGTGGATGCTACAGACGGAGAAAAGCGGAGGTTTGAGTCACAAAGAAGAGGAGAGAGCGACTCAAAGACATCTGTGAGTGATTTATTAGACAGGATCTGCGCAACAGACGGGACAGAAAACAAGAGAAAGATGCTGTTGAGTGCAGTCAACGCAAGCTGCGGGTTGTGCCTTCTCCGCACACAAGAACACAGCTCGCTGCAGAGGTTGTCCAGCGACGCTGTCAGCTCCTTCGAGTTGTTTGCGCTAATCCATTCTGAAATGTCTCTGTTCGCAAACACCTGTGAAGCAGCATTGGCTGCCTGGTTTCTCAGCGTCTCTGTGGACATCCGGTCGGCGATGGTTTTGATGACCGACGGGACGATTTGCGTCCGCTCGGGCAAAAACGCGAAGCAGCGGGAGAGGATAATTCCCAATGACAGAAGCGCGCTTTGCTTCACCTGCTGCTCAGCCAGCACAGCCTTCGTGAAGATGTCCATGCACATCCCCAGCAGCTCTTGTGCGTGCTGCATCACACGGTTCGGATGGTACTCCTTTCCCAAGCCAGTTCCGCTGCTCAGCTTCAGCAGGCTCTCTTCCTCTGTAGAGAAAGAGGCAGCTCCAGAAGTCGCTGCGATGACAAGATCACCCGCCAGCTTCAGCCCTTTCGCCTGTATCGTCCCGTCGGTGTGGCCAACCGCATAGCGGATCATCAAAACGATGCCGAATGATACTCTTTCGATCTTCTTTGGAGAATGGCTCTGCAAAAGCGCAGAAATCAGATCAAACGCGGCTGTGCTCAGCTGCGGGTTGATCGTTTCTTCGCTGCCGAATGCAAACGGATAGCGACATTCAAACACAAGTTTCTTCAGAACGGCTGTGGGGAGTCCGCAGGCATTAAACTTCTTTCCTTTATTTTTATTTTTATTTTTATTTTTTTGGTTTTTGCTTTTATTTTTGTATTTGCCGGCACTCCATTTTTTGATTGCAAAGTTCAGTGCGCATAAGACACGTAGAATAAACGCACGGGTTTCGGCATTTGGACAGCGGAGCCTCGAAACAAGGGCATCAATCAGAGGAAGTAGCTGTTCTTGGAGAAGGGGCGTGCTAAGCAGAAGGAAAGATTTTGCAATATATCAATGGAATGATAGAAAAGGAGAAAGAAATTTACGTTAGCAAGTTAAAATAAATAGAATCATTAAAACAAAAATGAGCAATAAACAAGTTAAAAAGGGAAAAATTCGCAAAAATAAATCATCAAACAACATTCCGGAAAAAATAAAAGTGTAAAGTTAAAAGCAATCTCTTCTTCTTCTTCTTCTTCTTCTTCTTCTTCTTTAAATAATTTATTTTTTTCCCCTCAATCAGTTTCATACCAGTCAGTGCGAGGGTTCGTTGAGTATTCTTCTGTCTGGCTGATGATCAGCAGAAACACCTTCAGCAGCTGCTGCAGCGTCTCGTCTGTGTGCTCTTTGATCCGCTTCATCAGCCTGCCGAAGATTTCTCTGTAAATTCTGTGAAGGCTGACAATTTCTTCATTCACTATGATTTCAATCGCATTCAGCGCTTCTCTTCTGATCCTCCACGAAATATCGTCTGGATCTTCGTCTTCTTCCTCTTCTTCATACACAATTTCCTCATCCTCTCCTTCCTCTTCCTCTTCTTTCTCCTCCTCTTCTTCTTCCTCTTCTTCTTCACTCTGTGAAGTCAAGCCAGCTGAACCAGCATCACCTTCTTCTTCTCCATCTGTGTCTGCTTCTGTCGCATCTTTTTCTTCTTCAATGTCCATTTTTGACAGATCTTCTTCAGAATTGCTGCCTCTCAGCTGCTTTTCTATGAGATCATTGTCATTTATTTCTTCTTCTTCCTCTTCTTCTTCCTCTTCCTCATCATCTTCTTCTTCTCCATAAACAGGATCAAAAGAAAGCGACATAACAACCACTGATAATATTCCTTCCACCCATTTTTTCCTGTTCTCCTCGTTTGTTTTCTCATTCTCCTTCGCCGACGCGCTTCCGTCCTCAACTTTATTCGCTCCAATTCCAGTGAATCTTTTTCTCTTCCCGATGATGTGCAAAATCGCATTCAGCGCCTCTAAGCAGTGGAGTCGCACTTCTTCTGATTGCTGCCCTTCCCCCAAGCTCGGAATGACTGTCACAAACGTCTCTACAAGCCGCGACACAAACGGCTCGACAATTGCGCCTGCGCTTGTCCTGTAGAAATAAATGTTGCGTTGTTTTTGCATATTTCGGAAAATAGGATCGTTTGAAACAGATTTTTTTCAAAAAAAAAAATATGTGTACATGTGCATTTTGGGGGGGGAAAAAAACACGTATGTAACAATTTAATCGAAATTAACAATGTTATAAAATAAAAATAATTTTTTTCAAACGTAATGTTGGCAATAAGTTTTATTTTAATTAACGGTAGATGATTCTTGTCAGATGCTTTGATAGCTTCTGTATTCTGTTCAATAACACTTTTGAGCAAATGGGTGTGAAGATGCGGCGCTAGTGCAAATATTGCTTGAAGCGCCTTCTTTTTAGTATTTTGTGAAGAGCTTTCCAAACATGCTAAAAGTTCTTTCACAAGAACATCTTGAGCATTTCCTAAATTGCCTCCAAATCTTCTTGAAAAATCTGCAAGCAAATCCAAACAATATATTTCCGTTTGCTCTTGCTTTAATTGTGCGATTAAAGGTTTAAACAAAGTGTTTACAATTATTTTCGTGGAATGTTGATGACTTTGATCAATAACAATTTTAAGAGCCGCTGCGCCTATTGGACGTCTTTCTGGTGTTACTGCATTTAAAGCATTTAAATAGCTTTCCATGACCTGTTTGAGTACTTCATCTTGCAATCCAAGAGCAACAAGCCGCCCCAAACTAAAGTCAAATAATCGTTCAAATAGTGGAAAATATGCATACAAACCAATCGTATTAAAAACATAAAGCATATATAATAAAAATACCAGTTGAAAGATACAGATTGAACGGTACTTGCTTGCTGACCTCTTTCAACAACCGCAAGAGTCTTCGTAACAAAAAATTGCTTAAATCACAAAAGAAAAATCATATAATGCAACTACAAACAATAGATTCCTCATATCCATTAAGATGAAAATCTTTTTGATCCATTAGCTTTTGTAAATCTATCAATCCTTGCTCCTGAATGTCAGGATCAACATTCTTTATTCGATCTCAAAATAAACATCATAAAAAAACAAACAAAATGTAATAAAGCAACATGAAATACATTTCAAACCAAGTGTAACCCGAAGAGAGCCAGACAAATTCATTCTTTAAAATTATTTACGTTTGAATAATAAATAAAATTAGGGGATGACACCACTGAATATGAAACTCAAAAAATTGCACATTGCAAACAACACAAACAACCAACAATGTGTATTTAATAATTTAAAGCTCCCACTGACATGATAAGTTATTGGAAAAGAAAATAATTCAATAAATGAAAGCGTATTTTTTGTTAAGTTTCTTGCACAATTTACAACAAAAAGACTAACCCAGATATCTTTGATGCTCAATTTCAATATGTGAAAGTATTGTTGGAGGTTTATCTATAGTTTTCTTTTATTTTCTTTCTTTCTTTCTTTTTCTTTTTCTTTTTCTTTTTTTAATTTTTTGTTTTTTTTTTTTTTTTTTTTTTTTTTTGGTGAATCAATTGAAAATGTTTGCTCAGAAATGATGATTTTCCATTTCATTGTAATTTGTTTATATTCTTCAACTTGAAAAACAAGAATTCTTCTTTTCGTTGAAGAAAAATATCTTATGTGTGAAAGGCGAATGAAACTGTTTTTTTAAAAAAATTAAATTTTTGCTTTGAAACGGAATTAATTGCAATTATAATTTGTTTTCAATTTTATTACAAATGTTTCACATTTCAAAATTATTTGCTACGGATAGATGTGATGTGGACAAATATGTATTTCGATTATTTATTGTGATTTCAGTTTCAATTCGCAATGGAGCGAATCTACAAACGCAAGGAGCAGGTTTGCTCCTCAATAATGAGTGTTATTATAAATTATGGGTGGTTATTGATCAAACTTCTCCAATAACAGAACTTCTTTGCATACCATTGTCCGCTTTTTAAATGACGCAAGATACGGTTGGAGTACCTAATAGCGACGGCGAAGATAGAAGTTTTGATTTGATGCACAGGCTTTCAAGTGTAGAAGACATGATTGAAGAAATCACAAGAAGCCAAACACTGTCAATGCAGTCTGGAGCTACGGGGATACTGCCAATGAGAAAGGTGAAGAGGGAACGAGCTAGGAGAAGAAGCAGATCGAGATCGAGCGAGTCGGAGTCGGATGCAGAATTTGGTGATCTGATCGCGAGAGGGAAACAAGGAAAGCGTGAGAGACTACGTCGTTCATATAGTCGAGTGATGAGACGGGAAGATGAAGAAGATAGCGAATGGGATTCTGAAGAGCTGGGAGCGCTGCGAGAGAAAGAAGGAACAGAAGACTTCACAAGAATTTTTCCCCGGGAGTGGTTGACACCCCGGAGACAAGCGAGCGAGTTGAGGAAATTCTTCGAGTTCTGTAAGGCGGGATCCTTACGAATGAATGAGGACATATTGAAAACCTTTATTTTGGAGAGCGAGAAGGAATTTTTCACGGGACTCACAAATACAAGCTGGAACGCGCTAACGAGAACAGCTATTACAACAATGGGGAGAAGAGATTCACAAGAAGCGAGCCGAGCAATTGAAATCCTCCAGCCTGCCCAAGAATCGGGCTTTGAAGCAGCGAAAGCGATCGCCGCCCTCACGGTGAAGGAATTGGAGAAAACGCACCTCATGGGAGAGGAGAAGGAACGACTGAGAGGATTGTTTTGCGCATACGCGCTTATCGCCGACTGTATCAGCAGAATTAACTTGTTGAAAGTTATTCCTCAATCGAGCTGGGAAAGCGCGAAAGGCTTTTTAGAAGGAGGAATGGCTAAGGAAGTGCCGGAGAACCTGAGAAAACTGGTGGAGAGCACTAGCTTTTTTCAAACAGAGGGAGATGCAGCAGGATACGGTGCATCTCACGACTCCACAACAGGTTTCGGGCCCACAACAGCCAGAGGGGGACTCCCGAGAAGATACAGTTCGGGAAGGAGCACCCAAGGATTTGTATACAGACAGCTCCAGAGAAGAGGATATGGCAGGAGCTTCACAGACTTCAAAGGAAAGAAGAGAACACCCCAGTTCCAGGCCCAGTTTGTTCCAACCGTCGCTGGGAGGCCAGCCCCTATCATTGGACCATTGCCCCCAGCCTCCTCAAGGACCCAAGGAGGGACAGCTGTGGAATCAACAATTGGATTCAACAAATAGTTGCAGGAGTAGAGAGGAAGAGAGGAGAGAGAGAAGAGAAAGAAGAGAGAGCCGCGCTTTGCTGCGGGACCGAGAAAGAGAAGAGAAAGAATCAAATTACAACGAAATGAATTTTCAACAAGAAACAGTAGCTCCGGGCGAGACGCGATCAGAGACGGAAATGCAGAAACAACAGATGAACATCACAGAAACTCTGAGCTCGTTAGACCAGTGGAGGGAGAGAGAACGAGAAATCACAGGGGGTCGGCGAGAGATATATCGATAGAAGATGTGCGACACGAAACAAAGAGAACAGGAGGAGACTCCGAATATCCCCGAGTGACGAGACAGATGAGCGAGAGGATGAACGAGAAGATAATTTGCAGAGCTTCTGGGACTGTTTCCGGGAACCAAATTGGGAGCGCCCTGGAGGTGAGCTCGAAGACAGCTATTGCATGTTTTCTCGAAGGAGAAGAGATTCCACAGATGCAGCATGGCCACAAGACGCCAGGAGTGAGGGAGAGTATAGTGATTGGACTACCGAGGGAGCCACTTCCTGGGAGACTAGTGAACAGACCGAACGAGTGGAGGAAGATTGGTGGAGACAAACTAGTGAGCCGTGGTATAACAGCTCGATGGAAGAGTCTCCAGTCTCCAAGCTCACTCGAGGAGAGAAAACACAGACAACAGTTTCGGGGGATGACAGAGATGACGAACAATTATTTATCCCTCTTTGAGGAGGAATTGAAGGAAGGAGTGGTGAAGCCCATACAGGAGTCGGAGGTGAAGTGGTTCAATCCGACATTCATGGTGCGAAAGAAAAACGGAAAGTGGAGAAAGATGCTAGAATGCAGGAAGCTAAACGAGGAAGTGCAGGGAAAGCATTTCAAGATGGATTCCCAGGAGACAGTTGTTGAACTCCTGGAGGAGAACGATTGGATGACCACTCTGGATATATCGAGTGCATATTAACATGTCAATGTGGATGAACAATTCAGTCCCTGCTTGTGCTTCAGCTTTCAGAATCAGTGCTCCGTTAATGTGGGGATGCCGTTTGGAGCGAAAGATGCGCCCAGAGTTTTCACGAAGATAATGAGACGGGCGGCGTCATATATCAGAGAAAAGTGGAGAGGGAAGCTAGTGATATACCTGGACGACATTCTCCTCATGCACCCAGACAGGGATGCATTGAGATTGATCTCACAGGAGATAGCCCAGTTCCTGAGGAATCTGGGCTGGATTCTGTCGGAGGAGAAACTGAAGTTGGAACCCACAAGGAGCGTGGAGTTTCTGGGATGGTTGTGGAACTCAGAGAAGATGGAAGTGACGCTCCAAGAGAGGAAGAGAGTGCTGCTCCTTGAGAATGTGCGAACCTGGATAACACTGGCAAAGAAGAAAAAGAGACAAAAGACGAGGGACCTGGCAGCACTCCTCGGGAGGCTGAATTTTGCGAGGTTACAACACCCACCAGCGAGCTTGTGGATGAAGCGCATGCAGTACGTGCTGAGGCAGGCAATAGCCCTCAGAGGCTGGAAGGGAACGGTGATAGTCAGCCCAATGATAATGGGAGAATTAACACACCGGAGGAAAACCCTTCTAGAGAACAGACCGAAGTGTCTGAGGAGAAGAAACAAATCAGCAGAGCTGACAACGGATGCGTCAGAGCTGGGTTGGGGTGCAGTATTAACAATACCGAGGGAGAACAAAGAGGAGAAGATATATGTCCACGGGAGTTGGACCCTCCAGGAGAGTGCGTTAGCGATAAACGAGAAGGAGTCCAGAGCAGTGTTGAGGACACTAGAGAGAAAGGGAGCATGGCTGCAACAACAAAAGATAGACCATATTCGTCTGAAGACAGACAATATGTCCACGAGATGGACAATACAGAGGAAGAAGGGAGCGCCATCGCTCATCCCAACACTGAGAGCATTGGAGAAGAAACTGAACAGCCTGGACATTACGATACAAACGGAACATCTCCCGGGAGAGCAGAACACGGAGGCAGATGCACTCAGCCGAATGGCGAAAAAGCCGGACTATGCACTGAGGGGGA
This sequence comes from Monocercomonoides exilis, assembly GCF_001643675.1. NCBI lineage: Eukaryota > Preaxostyla > Oxymonadida > Polymastigidae > Monocercomonoides > Monocercomonoides exilis. The sequence goes on from NW_027150559.1 coordinate 1,405,557, forward strand.
AGAAAGTCGCAGAGATAGTACAAACAATCGCACCGAGAAAACCAGATACAATTTTAGAACAGATTGCACCGGTACCCTGCAGAAGTACTTGGAGACTATCCTCTCTGAGAAGGAGGAGAGAGAGAGAAACACCAGAAGACGACACAGTGCTAGTCCATCCGTTCCTGAGAAACATTGGACGGACCCTGAAAGAGAAGATGAAGGAAGCCCAGAGGGAACTAACGATTCTGATTCCGCCAGCCTGGCGGGGGCAGACCTGGACCCCGCTACTGCAGCATGGGCATTCGATAAAGACCCTGGGGATCTTTCAGGAGTGCATGATACCGGGAGCGAAGATGAGAAGGGAAGGCTGGAAACTACCCCCAGGAGAGGTGATATCCGTCACACTGGAGATGAGAATATACAAGGAAGAGATCTCTTCCTAACACGGGGAGAATATGTGGGAGCTAAGGAAATAGCAGCAGCAATACTAAAAAATCAGAAGAGTGAAAGAGATACATGGAGAGCCCTGCGAAGATTCAAACAATTCCTTGATAGGGAGAGCATGGATGACACTGACCCCCTCACAAACAAAGACGCAAAATGGATTATAGCGGAGTTTACCGAAACACTTTCAAATACTAACCTGTCGAGTGGAGTGATTTATCAGACAGTACGGAAAGTACTGGATTCCATTAAACTTTTTGGTAGATCAAGATTGATCGAAAGGACATAGAAATATTTCAAAAGACTTATGTGGAAGAGAAGCCAAGAAGGGGCAAGCGATATAAGTTGATGTGGGACTTGACAATCATTACAAAATGGGCTGAAATCACCTACGACGTAAAAGATACACGAACACTCCAGAGGAGAGCCCTCATCCTCACCATGATTTTTGGTGCTTAAAGGCCAGCTGAGCTGGAAAGAATGAGAAGGGAGACAACAACATTTAAAGATAACTCTATCCAAACACAGGTACGAACCAAGACGTCGGGAGGTGAGATTATCAAAGTTATAATACGGAAACACCCCAACCCACGTATCGATGCGGTTGTAGCGCTCCAACGCTGGATGGATTATACAAAAACAACCCTTAGAGACGAACATGTTTGGTTCGATATCAGAGAGAGGCAACCTGCAAACTTGCAGAGGATTAAAGAAGAATTAGTGGCTGTCTTGAGAGAGAACGGAATACCCGACACATTTACCGCGTACTCGATAAGACACGCAGTGATTACACACTTAGCTAGACAAGAGGGAGCGGACTGGAAGGCGATCAATGTGTATGCGAGATGGGCGCCGGGTTCGAGAGTGACCCAGGAATATTATACCGTGTTACCGGTGCAAGACACGAGATGGATCCTGGAGACAATAGGTGTATCAGTACTCCAGAGGGGAGAAGATCACAAGCCAGATAAGAGCGGAGATTCGAAGGAGGGGACGCTGGAGATAGCAGATGCAGATATGAAAGATCGCACAGAGGAAGTACCCAAAGCGGGATCTGAGATAGGGAAGAAGCTTACGAGAAAGCGATCAAGAGGTAGAAAGAAATTGCCGAGTGGAGAAGAAAACAGAGGCGAAACGGCTAAGTCACGAAACTCAGCATCCCGACAATCGAGTTGCCAGAAGACACCCTCCATAATCCCCAACAGCATCTGTGAGCTGACGGGAGAGAAGGATCCAACTCCGCCGAAGAGGAGGGGAAAAGATCGGAAGAGGCGTAGCGGAAGGAGTATTGGACAGATAGGAAATGACACTGAAGAGGCAAGGGCCAAATCGATGTCGCCTCAAAGATATCCCAAGAGAGAGCGGCTTTAGAGCAGGAGGTCCGCACCACTACACACACTCTCTCAACTCATCCGCCGCACTTGAGCGTGCTAGGCAGGAGGGTTTTAGATCACACATTCGGAAAGAAAAGGGATTTCGAGACTCATTATCGAGGAGCAAACCTGCTCCTTGCGTTTGTAGATTCGCTCCATTGCGAATTGATAAAAACGCAGTGAGACAGGTTTGCTCCGAGATAATAGGAAGGCGGATGGAGAGACGATATGCGGAGTGGTGCGATGGTGAGCCAGAAGGGTGTGGGAAGATGACTAGAAAAAAGGGCGAGATATAGAAGGAGAGAAAGAAAGAATAAACGCCCAAAGTGATTAGTGTACAGCTAGGATCTGGAAATATACAAATAGATTGGATAAACAGTATTAATCAAAAGCCTTCTCCTTAACACGAGAGCGATTGGTTATAACACAGAAGAGTCAGAGCAATCCACACAGTGCGCAATGATAGAGTTTGCTCTGCCGATGTAACAGAGGAGCGGGAGGCAGAGCGTAGCACACGCAGTTTTCTTTTCCACGCCTCGCGAAAGCGAGAGTGGTTTTTCTTTCTGCTCCAGGATTACTCGCCTCACCGGATCCCTGCACAGCCTGCAGGTGGGAGCTCCGAGGGGCAACGTCCCCTGCCCTCTGGTCTTCGTGACCAAGGCGAAAAGGCGAAGATGGTGGTGAAGTGAAGCGGACAATGCATTATTTATTTATTTCTTTATTTTAATGTTATTGTTTTGTACTTCTATCTCGCCCTTTTTTCCACGTCATTTGGGATTGGGCGAAGTTTTCACTTAAACCGCCCATAAATCGTGATCAACACTCATTATCTCTGAGCAAACCTGTCTCACTGCGTTTTTATCAAAACTTGTTTTTCTAATTGTATTTTAATGAGAAAAAAAAAACATTCAAAAACAAATTGACATTTTTCTCAAATCACAAACAAAAATAACAAAACAAACAAAACCGTCAGTTGCTCACATCTCCTCAAACAAATGTTTCCATTATTTCGATTTCAAATAACGGCAACGATCATCCTTTGACCTGTGAGCAGCTGATTGTGATCATCAAATCACTCCCATCCCAAATAAAACAAACTCCTCTTTTCAACTAATTATTAATATCCACTCATTCTTTGAAAAGAAAAAACCACAACCAAATTACAGAACACATCTCACAAACTCTTTCACAAATTCTTCGATGCAAAGAAATATCTCATTCTCCTTTGATCTCTCTCCTTTTTTTTTGTTTCACATTCTCCTTTTCCATCTCACTTTCACCGCTCTTTCATCTCCTGCTTTTCTGTCTTCTTTGTCGCCTCTGATGTGTTCTCAAAAACTGTCGAATAGCCTTCTTCCCCACTCACAAGACTGCCTTCCCTCTCTCTCGTGCTCCCCCCGTCCCTTTCACAGATCGCATCCGACATCGTCACAATCACAGCCCCTGCCGGGAAATGCCCATAAAACTCCCGCTTCATCTCGCTCAGTGTCGGACGATCGTTCCAGTCCTTTCCCATCGATGACCAAACAACCTCATACAGTTCACTCCCTCGGATCTTCTCAACATTCGGCCTCTCTCCTTTCGATATCTTATCTCCTGCCACCTCTGCCTCGTATTCTACAAACGGGATATCCAGTGTCAGACACTCCCACACCATCATCCCAATCGAGAATGCCACCGACTCCTTTGTTGCTCCCATCTTCTTGTTCATCAGCAGCTCAGGCGCCTTCCACCTCAGACACTCCTTCCTGTTGTCTTCACTATCCTCAAACGCTGATGAAGGTGGTGGTGAGTCGGTGAATCTCTCGCTCATCACCGAAACATTCGATGAGGATGAAGAAACCATGGACATCGAACAGATGGATGATGAATCGGAATCATCTGAAGATGAGCAGTCTGAGTGGAGGGCAATGCAGATCACCATGTGCTCTGAGAACAGCACAATGTGAGGACTCAGATTGGCCAGCGAAGGCAATTCCTTTTCTTCATCAAATGAATGAAGTGCTCCATTCGCCACCCAGAACAGGATTTGAGCAGCTGTCATTTCCCTCTCCTTCAAACTCCCAATTGCCATCTCCTTCTTCTCATTCCTCCCATGAAGCAACATGAACAGTGAATCCCTCAGATCCACAATCAGTTTCTCATGTGGAGATGAGCAGGCCATCGCATCCACCAGATTTGACATTGACGAAGTGGTTGGACACAGATCCTCCCCACGAACAAATGTGGAATCTGAATCAGTCGTTGAAGTGGATGAAGTTGATGAAATGGAAGGCGATGTAGTTCTCTTCCTTATCTCTTCTTCTTTTTCATCAACCTTCTCCAGCATCCATTCTGGGATCTTGTCCGAATCTCTCCCCAGGATGTATTCAGTTGAACCACTCTCAGACAGAAGATGCTCTGATGACTCTGAATGTCCCAAGCTTTTCTCATGCACTCTCTTCTTTATCCTCTCATCGTTCTTCTTCTCTGCCTCTTTCTCTGCTCTCCTCCACTGCTCCTCAGGTGACATCTCCATCGTCATCATCTCAAACGCTTTTGGATCCTTTCTGATGTTGTCATTCACAATCTCTTCCAATTCCTCTTTTCTTTCCTTCACTTTCTTCCACCGAACAACCAGAACAATTATGACCACAAGCAGTATTATAACAACCACAACGCAAACAATCAATAACCAATATGATTTTCCTTCTTTTCCTCCTTCAACAATTCTGTCATCTCCCTTTCCTTGAGTTTCACTTCTGTTCTTCAGGATGAAAGAATCAGTCGATGAAGGAGATTCTTTCTTTCCAAACAGAACACTCACACTCACTTCTGTCTCTTCTCCTGCATTGTTTATTGTTTCAATGGGAACTTTTCCATCCACTTCATTTTCGGAGACATATCCTTCTTCATTGAATTCATATCTTTCCACAACATCTTCATCACCAACTTGTTTCACAATCTTGAACGATACGTTGCATGGAAGCAACAGCTTTCCTTTGAACCTCAGAAGAAGTTCTGCACCCATCTCTTCCATTTCGACTATTTCCAACTCTGGAATGAAGAAGGATGACAATCTCTCGGTAACAATCCCGCTCAATTCACATCCTTCATTCAATATCCAAAGAGATGAATCATCCTTCAATCCATCTCCTCCTTTCAGACTCATCACGTTCAACACTCCCGAATCAGAGCAGAGAATGTTTCTTCTCAGTGATGGGTATTTTGTGAATCTTGGATTGTTATTTGTGAACAACCCCATTTCAATGACAATGCTTCCTCCGCTAATTGCAAGTCCACCTTCTGGTGTATTTGTTATTGCTGAATCTTTCATTTTCATATTGCAACTTATTGCTTCCAAAGCTGATCCATTCCACTTGCATATCTCATTCTCGTTGTCATTTTCATTCAAAATTCTCTCCTTCATAAATTCTCTTTCATTCGTGTTACCATCAAAAAGGCAGCTCTCAATCACTGTATTTGCACTCTCCATCGCCAAAATGCATTTTCCCTTTCCTTCTCTATTTATGACAAGAATATTTCTCAATGAACAATTCGTTAGCTGCACCATCTTTTTCATTTTCAAACATGATATCAACGATTCCCTATTATCAGATGAAGTTATATTTATTGCACTCATTTTTTCTATTGTCAACTGCTCTCCTTCAACTGTATTAACAAGGTTTGTCCCCATCGCGAGATCGAAAAAGTCACACGAAATCAAGGAAAGGATTGCAGATTGAAACATACAGACAGCCGAATCAGACAGTGAAAGATCTAACACCACACAGCCCTCAAGCATGCATTCACCTCTCTCAATTCGCACAATGCAAAATGGAATATTCGCTTGTGCTTGATCTCCCATTCCCTCTGTGACTTTGGTGCTGAATGTGCAGTTTGTCACTTCCAGCAATCCTCCTTCAGGGAAAAGAAGAATAGAATGAAGTGAAGCAAACTCCGGCTCAAACACAAATTTCAGTCTTGACATTGACACAGCGCCTGTTGTTTCTATCAGAGCCTCTCTGGAACATTTGATTGAAGAGCACACTTCCACATTGCACAATTCTCTCCCTCGAGAACTCAGACTCATCTCTTCCAGCCGCAATTCCCCGTTGATCACACTTGCTCCATCTGCAAACACAAGGCTCATGAACTCTGAAGTCAGGTGCATCAGCCCATAATCAATTGAATAGCACGGAAGAGTGTACGTGCCACACTGGCGCTCATTCGACCCATTCATGCTCGACACAATAATCGTATCGCTCTGATGGATTGTGATGAAATCGATCAAGTTTGTATCTCCAGTGTGCTCAGTCACATCAGCCCCATATATCGCATTCAGCTGAACATAATACTTCTCTCTCAGATCGAAATGAAATTGCGTTTCGTTGATCTGGCTCGTGATGTTATAGCACTCGACAAAAATATCGTTCCCTACGCCTGCTGTGTTTGCACTCCAATTCATCTTCTCAAACACAAAATTCAGCCTTCCTGTTTCTCTGCTCCTCAAATACACTCCTCCTCCTTTCCCTTTCTGGCTGCAACAGCACCGACTTATCGTCGACCTCGAAATGCGAAATGCCCCAGACCCACTTAACACAAATAGCATCACTCCGCCTTTCTCACATGCTTCTGCTTTGTTGTCCACAAACAAACTGCCCTCAATTCTCAGCTCAATCCCTCTCTCTCCTTTCATCTCACACACGCTTGCTCCATCATCGCTTTTTTTCATTCCCACAAACGAGCAATTCTCAATCAAAATGCTGCTCATTTCTTTCCCATTCTTCGTGCGCATTTGCTCTTCAGTTTCCTTCACTGTGAAAACACATCCTTCTGTTTCATTCAGAGATGAGCAATGAACACTCTCCATTGTGCAAGCAACACCAACTTCATTGATCACAAAAACACTGCTTCCAACACTGCTGGAGTCCATCAACAAATCTTTCACAACCAGTTCTCCTGCATTCATCTCCACAAACACGCATCTGCATGAAGCGCTTTGCTGAGCATCTGAGCGAAATGAGCATCCAGTCATTTCCAACTTCCCAGCTCTATTCACAACTGCAGTTCTGCAAGCATTATCAATTCCAGTTCTCAAGTGAAGTGCAATGTCTGTGAACGAAAGTGTTTTCTGATTCACCAAATAGCAATCCAGTCCATCTTCAACTGCATTCTCCAAAAACAGCACAGCCTTTTCATTTTCTTCACCCATTGTCTCCGCTTTTTCAAACTTGAAGCTGGACACATTGAATGAATCTTGAACGATGGTTGATCCTTCAATCTGAATTGTTTTCATTTCTTCTCCGTCTTTCATGTTTTTCATTCCTTTCCAAAGTGTTCTGCATGGATCTTCCTTGCTTCCACATCGGGCCACATCAAATCCATTCGATGAGATAAATATCTCAAATGAGCTGTATGGAACGAGGAACATAAACAAATCTTTGTCTGAATGAATGTTGTCGCTCCCAACAAACAGCAATCCGTCTTCCTTCATCCACTCATAATCAAATCTGAATGTATCTACCCTCACCGTGCTGTTCAAATCAGCTGCCAAAATAAATATATTCTTTCCTATTTCTGCTCTGTTCTTGTCAAACTTCACACCAACATCCATGAGCAAAGGCATGCTGTTGCTGCAATTCTGGCAATTCAAAAACAAAAACCCTCCTCTACCGCGATCAGCTGATAGCGAGCAGACTGATGCATTAATATCCTTGATCGCAACATATTCTTCTTCTTTCAATATCACATTCATCACACCACCTTCATTACTCTCAGTATTCTCTATTTGAGAGAAGTTGCAGCGTTCAAGCTCCAGCGAAGATGAAACCACAAACGGAGAAATGGCAAACAGACAACATTGCAATGAGCACCCTATCATCGAGCATGTCCCATTCGTTGTTTTCACAAGCGAGAATTCAACCACGTCTGTCACCATCACAGCAAAAGTGCAATTCTCAAATCGAAGCTTTCCACTCGACAAGATAAGTGACATCAATTTCTCCTCAAACGATGAAGGAATTTCAAGCTTCAGCGAAAGCAAACTGAGTGAGTTGCTCGAAGCAATCACTGAAATCATGCCACTTCCAGTTGTTGAGCTGGCAAAGTGAATGAGCTTCCATTTCACCTCTTCCTCTTCATTCACATGACCATCAAAAGCCACCTCTTCATCAAACATGAAGCAATCTTCAATTCTGTTTTCATCCATCACAACAAGTCTCCTTTTAGCTTCCTCTTCATTCCCACCAATATGGTTAATCCCACTCCACACAGAACAACAAGGAAAAATCTCGCTTCCACACCCAGCTGCATCATATCCCTCCGAAGACACAAACACTTCCTCCGCCTTTCTTTCAACAAGAAACAACCGAAGATCCACACTTTCTTCAAACCGATCTTGATCCCTTCCTTTCATATCAACCAACACTCCTTCTTCGTCTTCATACTCAAATCCAAACCTCGCGCTTGTCACCGTTTCGTTCAGTTTCTTGCATGAGACAAACAAATCCTTCCCTTCAAACGCTTGATTGCCTTTGAATCGCACTTCTGAAAATCTGATGTTGTTCTCGCTTTCATCCAACACATCCAAATACACTCCTCCTCCTCTTCCTTCATTTTCATCTGCTGCACATTTCAGAAATGATACAGCTTCAACTTTGATTTGATCATTCATTCCCAATTCGCATCTGATGCATCCACCTCGCATGCTTTCAGTTTGAACATCCTCAAAAGAGCTCTCTTCATTGATGCTCAATTTGGCTCCTCTTTTTGACACAAAACATGAGCTCAACCCCACAATGCATTTCGTAACTGTTGAATTTTGCAAGGACACATCAGATCCTGCTTCATTCATAACAAGTCCAACACCGTTTGTATGCATATCATCGATTGTGCAGTTTTCAAAAGCTGTGCTTCCACCGCTGCACACTGCAATCCCACTTCCTGCAAAATGCACTCCTTTCATCACAGCCCTGTCAAAATGAACGAATCCTCCTTTCACTGCAACAATCCATTTCCCACATTCATTTTGCGCATTTTCACAGCCAGAAAATGAACAATCAACAAAAGTGCATTGCCCCACCCTCACTTCCACAACTGACTGTTTTTCTGCTAGATTCATCGGTGCTCGCGGAAGAACAAACTCAAGAACTGAAAAAATCAAATATGTCAATGCCTCTCCCTCTGTTTGCTCAAATTTTCCTTCCTCCCCAACAACCATTTTCTGTGCCTCATCATTCCCTTGCACCGTCAGTGATTTTCCATTTCTATTGATTATCCCATTCACTTCTGCCTCCCCTTCAAGCTGCATGATCACATGCACATCCTTCATCCGAGAAAACCCCACATCAACTGACAAGCACGGATTTTCCTTCAATCCACAGTTCTGACCGTCGTTCCCTGTTCCATCCACAAACATATACGATCCCAAAGACGGGAACAAATAACTTATGATTGACCCTTCCTTGCTTGCATCAGAAAGCTCTTCAACCCACATCAGCTTCTGAACTGTCGCATTCGTAGCTGTTCCATACCATAACGTCGGAAGAAGTATCAGCCACGGTGACTCACACACCAGATACACATCATCTCCCTTTTCTGCCACGCTGTTTCTGAACTCATTGTTTTTCATCGAATATGTGATGTTCGTGCTCTCAAACCTCACATACAGCCCTCCTCCCTTTCCGCTTCCAGATGGCACAGTGCACTTGTCCATCTTATTGCGCTCATACACAAACCTCCCTCCTTCTCTCACAATCATCACTATTCCTCCTCCCATCGAACCATCTGCCTCACAACCACACTTTTCAAAAGTGCAGTTTGTAATCTCAATGCATTCTCCATTTTTCACATCCCCATTCATCACCCCTCCATTTCCATTATTTCTCGTTATCTCCAAAAATGTGTTGTTCCTCATCGTCAGGCTCGCTCCACATCCCTCCTCTCTATTTCCAATCACAATCATATTCCCATCAGGAAATTCTGTCTCTTTCAGCATTGAGTTTGCAATCACTACTTCCTTCCCCTGCTTCAATTCCACCACACTCCCTCCTCCTTCCCTTGTAGTATTCCTAATTGTCACTTCATCAATCAGACCTTCCACACCAACCCCATCAATCACAATCATCCCTTTTCCAAGTGTCTCAAAGTTGAAATATTCACATTTCACCATCTCAATCTTTCCTCCTATGCAACAAACACATGTAACTTCAACTATCCCTTCTTCGGCTGAAAATGAGCATCCTTCAATTCTCAAAACATTGCCACTGCACAGAAACACACTTTCCTTTGTCGATTCTTCGAATCTTGAAACAATAAATGCCAAATTGCAAAACTTCACATCTTGCATTGTTTCAATCATGCTTTCCTTTTCCCTATCACCTTCTCCTGATTCATTCACAACAACTTGCTGCATCTGCATCTCTCCGTCAATTATCATTGCCTGTGAATCAACAACAATTTCTTCTTCAATTGAAAAAGGCGACAGCAGACGCAACACAGCCAATGATGTTCCAAACAAGGCTTTCCCTGCATATTTCAGTGTGCTGCACGGAAAATCAAAATACCCACATTTTGCGTGATCCATTCCTCCATCTCTCCCATGAACATATCCAATTGTGGGCTTTTCGCGAAACAGCACCACAAGCGGAATCAGCCGTCCGGCATTTTCATTTTCCATTCCCATCAACTCTTGCAAGTCCGGATTCTTGTCAACTTCAACATCAAACGAAAAATTGAATGTTGTTTCATTCATAAGCTCTGACAAGCTCTCACACTCAATCATCACATTCTTGCCTCCAAAGCTTGCTGAATTAGCTGAGTCATCTGATCCAAAAGTCAACTTCGTCATTACAAAATCTCTTCCCCCTTCTTCACACCTCAGCATCACTCCCCCTCCATATCCTCCAACTGATCCTTCACCAATGGCTGAACACTTCCCAAAATATGTCTCACACTCCAAACTTCCCAGCCGCATCACTCCTGTTCCTTTCAGCACCACGCTTATTCCTCCCCCGCATCCCTTTGATGTTCCACAGCCTTCAATCTCAACATCATAAATACTCATCATGCACTCATCACCAATCACTCCATTCACAACACTTCCATTCCCTTCCAATTCATTCACTCCCTGAAATGAGCTGTTTGTTATCGAAAGATCCCTTCCTTCTCTGTCACAAATGAATCCGCAATTTTTGTTTCCACAGCTTTGTGCTGTCACATTAGCCAGCAAAAGTGAATTCTCAGATGCATATTCAACAAGACCATTTGCATCTGTCATCTGCGCATCACTGATAAAGACACTGTTCATCAATGCTTTTCCATTTCCTTTCAAGCACAGGATGGGAGCTGATGCAAACTGCACAGCTTCTATCCTGAATCCGACCATTGAAAGACTTCCACTTTGAAGGTGAATGAACGAATAATTGCACTGAGTCACAGAAGGCTCGCACTCAATTGCACATTCTTCAATTTGCAGCTCTCCACCAGCTCCTGATACTTGAAACACACTTGTTTGAGCAGATGGAAGCGATCCAGGAAGAACAAGCACAAACAGCTCAAACATGACTCTCGAAAATACTTCAATCACACATTCACTTTCAGTCTCATTCCCCTTCATTTCCATCCTCGTTCTTGTTGCAACCCCACAAAACTTGTATCCTTCACTTTCGTTCAGAATCACATTCTCTGAAAATGAATACGTTTCTCCAAATCGCACTTTTCTTTCTTTCCCCATCACTCTCTTCAATGCATAATCAACTGTTTGGCACCTGAACTCTTCAAATCCGCACACAACAACATCCACTCCACTGTTGCTCATGAACATCGCCTCAGGATCGTCTATAAGATAATATTTCAGTGGAATGATCAAGTCTCCCCACTTTGAGTCAATCCCCATCGCCAACGAGCTGAGATCAGAAATGTGAATTGGAAATTGAATCTGTTCTTTTCTCACACTTGTTGCCAAATCTGGAGATAACACAAACAGATCTGCTCCATGCTCTGCCTCGTTCAATCTGAAAACAAGTGTTTCTGACAGCTCAAATCTTGCCTCAGAATCCAAAAGATGAAGAAGCATCCCTCCTCCTCGCCCATTCGTTCCGCTTTCTGAGGGTGCACTGCATTCTTCAAACGTAGTCGATGAAACATTCAGCTCGCTCGCCTTACCCAGCACCGCACACATTCCTCCTCCTCCATTTCCATTTCCACCCACTCTGCATCCTTTCAATGAGCAGTTCTCAACATCAACAACAAATCTGCTTGCCTTATCTGTTTGAAAAGAAACGCAAGCACCACCCCCAGATGTTCTCGTGATGTTATCAAATGATGTGTTCTTCAGCTTCAACAACGAGCACGCCTCAATGTGAATCATTCCACTCTTCTCCAAAGCACAATTTCCTAATGAACTATTTTGTATTGCTGCTGAACTGCTTGTGGTCATTCTGATCACTCCTCCACTCCCGCTTGCTCTCACATTATTCATTGCCAATCGATCAATGGTGCATTTCGCACTTCCATCCACAAGCACCATGAAACTTCCAAGCAACACATCTCTCTCAGCACCACATCTCAGCCTCAGTATCTGCACATACCCACCGCTCGCTCTGATAAATGCATACCCAATCTCATTAGCATTGCCCATCCCATCAATCGCACAGTCAATAATTCTCATGTCTCCGGCCAACGAATATACAAATGTGGAACGCCCTGAAATCGATTGCCCCAGCTCAAAGGTGATGTTTGTGAGTGTTGTCGTCACATTGTTTTTCACCAACCAGTCGTGCTCTTTTGGTTCTGTTGTCTCCACTCGCAATCCAATAGCTTTGTCACTCGAATCCATCTCATATGACTGCTCGCTCAAAGTTATTTCCTCCTCAAATCCAAATATACCCGCAAGCCTCACAACTCGTTTCGAGTTGGGAAACCGATACTCAGCAGCTTTTTCAATTGTATTGCACGGGTAATCAGCAAAACCGCACAGTCTGAAATCATTTCCATTTGCTTTCCCACTCACATATGCTGGTGATTGAAAAGTTCGCAGAAACAAGGCAAGTGGAATGATCATCTCAGGATTATCTCTTTCAACTCCGCTCAACTCACTGAAGTCTGTCGCATTAATCCCAATTTGGGGATGAAATCCAATTGAAGTGCTGTTGATCACAGCTGACAAAACCTGTGCTTCCACAAACACATTCTTTCCCTTCCAGGCATCACATCCATCAAAGAAGCAAAGCTCAATCCTGAAACTGCATTCGTTGCTCAGGCAAGTCAGATGCATCGCCCCTCCTTTTCCTTTCTTTGATTCATCAGCAGGCGATGAGCACGATTCAAACATGATATTTGAATTGTCTCCAATTCGCAATTCGCTTCCTGTTTGCATCGAAATATGCATCCCTCCACCATCGCCATTTGCACAAGAGCAGCTTTTCAGCGTTGTGTTTGATAAGCCAAAAGAGCACTCAGAATCCAATGAACTGGAGAAAATAGACCCACTTCCAGTGGTTCTTGTGATATTCTCAAAGGTCACATTCACTATTCTCGGTGAAATTGTTGAAGATAGTTCAACTTCACTGAAGATTGGCACTGAAAGAACCATATTCCGAATCTCCATATTTCTCAGTGAAATGCAATTCATATTCAACACAAATGGTGATGTATCTATTTCACTCCCTCCTGACTCAGATCCTGGGGATAAAATGAGAACATCAGACAAAGAAAGCACTCCTGCGGAAGAGCTCACCACAAAAAGTCGTGGAGATGGATGTGCTGTTGAATCATGTTGGATTTGAATTGCTGTTATCATCAAACTCCCACTCGACACGCTGAATAAAACTGAAGAGGCTTCCAAGGATTGTGTTCGAACAATTGAGTTAAGATGGCTTTCCCCAGAAACTTCAATGTGCTTTTCTCCACAGTCAATCGAAACAAGCGGAACAAACATGGAAGCCAACAGCTTCACTCCTTGAACCGTGGCATATCCTGAATTGCTCACAGCTCTTTCAATCGTTTTGCAAGGTTTGTCTTCCGATTTCCCACAAAGCAACTCAGCATCACTTCCGTTGCTGGAAACATAACGCTTCAGCAACCCCTTTCCAAGCCAGAAATCATAATCTGTTTGACTGCTATTAAACCAAATTCTTTGGCATTCCGTGGTTGTGAAGGATAATTCAAATGGACAGTCAATCAAATTTGGATAAATAACATAAACATCATGTCCATTTCCATTTCCTGCTGTATTTCCATCAAAAAAGCAATATTTCATAAAAATAAAATGTTCACCAATTTGCATGCTTTTGTACTGATATATTTGAAATGCCCCACCATCATTTCCAGCAATATTCCCCTGGAAGGCAGATTCTTTCAACATAAACGAAGTGTCAATTTCGTATTCCACTAATAAGGCTCCTGCGGAAGATCCTGCTTTGTTCTTAAAAAATGTGCATTTATCGACTAAAAATGGATCAACTTTCATTCCATCTCTACCAAAAATCATCACTAACCTCATAGCACCTGCATAATGGTCGCTAGAGTTGCAATTATCAAAAATACATCCAGAGATCAATATAAAACCCTCTGAAAAATTATGACATTGAAGAGCACCAACTCCGTTTGAAGTTGAATAGCAAAAAGAAAAAATTGTATTTTCAACAGTCACACCACAAGCAGCTTCTGCATATACAGCACCAATATGAGGAGCTGTGCAACTTCACGTATACATGTTGATAATTGTTCATAAACAAACAAAATGAAGAAATATCATCAAATGAATTAAAAGAAATGGAAAAAATTATAGAATGAAATTATAAATCTTTATAATTCGTTAAATTATGTAAAAAGCATACGAAATAAACTCACATCTTCTTACAGTTAATTGAACTTTCAAATGTGACACATAAATTCCTCCACCATAATCGAAAGAAATGCATCCATCAAATGTATCGTCTTCAAATGTTTCTGACTGTGTCAGAATTTGATGCCCAGATTCTCCTGAATAGAGTGCATTAGCATTTGCATTTGCATTTCTGATGCATCGTTGATATGTGTTGTTGGATGAGCACAATGTTGTGCCTTCAGTGTTTATTGATCGAATAACACCTCCATAAAACACGTCGCAAACTTCACAGAACGAGCATCCTGAAATCGAGTTCAAACTCTCTGAAATAGAAGAAGGAATTCTGATTGTTTGTGCTGAAGCGATCGAAATGTTACAAAAAGAAGATCTTTCCAAGTCCACATTTTCCTTTCCTGATGAAGAAAGAAACGGAGAAGATTGCAGTTGCAGAGACGAAAAAGCAGAATTCGATATGCTCACTCTGTTTGATGTTTCGTGTGTTAAAAACGCTTCAGTTGGATGGGAAGCTATCAATGAAGGAATGCATTTTTCAGCAGCAGATGTTGTGAGTGAAATGTTCTCACAACACAAACAACCACCAGTTTGCGCGAATGGAGGAATGCATCTTTTTGCTGAATGTTTCATCGAGCAACAGCTCAAAGACACAGAAGATTCGTAGATGAAAAACACTGAATTTTTCTCTCTTACACAAATCTCAACATTCCATACTGAAAAAGTGGAATTCATTATGTGCATGCTCACATCAATTCGAGTCGAACTCCCGCAGCTTTGACTCTCTCTCCCATCATTTTTCTCCATATCCCCTGGTGGATTGCCGTTATTGTGCAGCATCTGCAAAGAATTTGGGGGAATAAATAGAAGCAAATTTGATGTTTCCCTTGCTTCCTCACTCTCCTTTGGCCTGAAATTATCCGTCATACCTCCACATGTTGCCATTTTGGTAATAAAAGGCAGAAGCACAACAAACAGATAATTTGATGCTTTCATGTTCAAGAAAGCGCTCTTCAAAATCTTGAATAATTTTGATCATGCCCATAACTACAATTACGATGCATTTTCTCCCTTTCTTGCTTCAACATCGGATTTTGTTGCTTCTCTCTTCTAATAAAGCAAAAAGGATAAAATGTTATCTTTATGAAGAAAAAATATTTGAAGAATCCAAAAATAAAAAAGAGTGAATATATGAAAGATAAAAAGAAAAAGAAAAAAGAGAAAAAGAAAAATATTTCCATTGCATACCCTTTTAATCCACATGAAGTGTATTCTGAAAGGATGAGAAATGATCCCAAATCGAAATAACATTGAATAGATTTCGCAAACAAATGCTGGAAAAAACATGGAGGAATTGAATTCCATCATAAGAAGCAAACTCTCCAGCAAAAGGAAAGATCATGAGCGTTGAATCGAATGAACAGGGGAAATGTGAGTTAAAAATGAAGATGCGCTTCGATTTTGCAAAAGATACTCAAAGCTGTAAAAAGGCATTGTTGATCGTTCGAAGAAGATGATGATTGAGAAAATTGTGCCTCTTCCACTCAAATCTGAAAAAATGATCTTCTGAAATCACTTTCCTTCAAAATTCCTTTCCATTTATTTTTCAACTTTCAACAGACATTTTCTTGCATTATTCAGTATTTTTCTTCTTCTTTTCTTTTTCTGTTTCACTGTTTTACTGTTTCCTTTTTCCTTTTTCCTTTCTTCATCAACAATTTGTTCATCTTCTTCACAAGCATTCTCATCATTATTTGGTTGCAATGTCTTCGTACTTCAACATCTTTGACTCAATGCCTGCATGTTCTGCTCCTTCCTTCTCTTCCTCTTTCGAAATAAACAGCATCCACTCATTCCAACAAAAATCATTTTTTTAAATCTCTTTATCTTGATAAAGTGGTGCATTCTCCTTGAATCTTTTTGATGGAGGTGTTCAGAGCATTTTTCTTGCTGAATCTTCCACATCTCAACTGCTGGGAAGCTGCTGAAAATCGATGTTCAAATAGCTGGTTTAAGAAATGAAAATGTGAGAGGAAACTCACCAAAAGCAGAAAAAGCAGTCCAAGAAATTGAATCTCTTCAATGCATCAGCACAAGCCTTCAAGAATGCACAACGAAAATATCAAATGCTATTGTCATTTATTCTTTTTCTTGGGAAGATAAAATATACCATCATGAAAAAGAGAAGGCAATAATTATTAAAATGCGAGGAAACAGAATACTGAATAAATATTTGAATAATTACTCAAAATGAAGTTCAATGCAAACCTCACAAGTACTTCAAGCAAACAGTTTCTTGCAAATGATATTCAAAATTCGGTTTTCTGAATGCTTTCACCAATGTTGCAATTGAACGGAAATTCAACTTTGCTGTTGCCTTTTGCTTGGCCAATCCTTTCTTATTTTTCTGATATTCTTTTTTATTGTTTCATTCCGTTTTAAGTCCATTTCTTTCTTCAATTTCTTTGATCTTCTTGGAGTCCAATCTGCCTTTATGCTTTTTTCCTCATTCGTCAAACAGCTCCCTTTTCAAAAGTTCTTTTAATCAGATCAAAGATTTCTTTGCTTTGCTTTTCCTTTCGCTTTTCCATTCAAATCATAAACCAATTTCCAAGTTTCTCATTTGCCTAGTTTTTTCTCTTTTGCATCATTCACAATTCTTTTGGAGGCATTCCATTTAATGCCCTTCTTCTGTCCAACTTTGCAGCAAGCCTTCTTCGCGAATGACTTTGAGGCGAAATTTGACTTTTCTTCTGAAAAAGAACTTATCAATGGAAAATGAATAAGAAGAAAACCATTTGCATTCACCAAAACGGAAAATTAGAAATTGAAAAATTGTAATTAAAAGCAAACTTTGATTTCTCAGCCACCAAACGAAAATGGAAATTTGTTAAAAAAAAATGGTTTTTGTCTGATGAAAATGAATAATGTCAGTGATAAATCCAATGAAGATTGCACGAATCAATAAAATTGAAGTCCTGTGATAAAATAGATTTAAAAGAATGCTGGCAAAAGGTAATCCCAAGTGTGCATCTGGATGCATAAGTGCAGAAAACTGATGGAATTCAAGATTCTGAGTTTTGAAGCTTTGACGGATGAGGCTTTCAGAGGAATTCAAAAGAATAATGAGCATTTCGTGAAGTCCACTGCTCTTTTGTTGAAAATACAAATAAACTTTCAAATAGCCCAATATCTGTGATTCTGCATCCTTCAATTGAATCACAGACATTTTCTCTTTTCCTTAGTGTGAGAGACATTTGATTTTTTGTGTGTATTATCGCTCTGAATGACAAATTGTTGCTGACACCAAAATCCTTTTCAGCAAAAAAATGCAAGTTTTGAGTTTTAAGACTCTGTCAGATTTGAAAATGTGTTTTCAATGACTTGTGGTCAATTGCATCCCAGTTTTGAATTTGCCAATAAAGATGATAACGAAAAAAACGGAATAATTTATAAAATTGGTAAAAGATATCTTTCTACTCGACATGGTTCACCGAAACAAAGTCCATTTATGCAAATTGGGATGGCGATTCCATTTTCATGTATAGCAGATTCACTTCCGCTTTAATGGCAAAGATTTTGGTAATTAATTCTGAATGAATTGTTATATTTTATTATGGGGAAATTGAATTTTTTGGATGAAAACCACATTTTTAAAAACAATGAAATAAAAAACAAACGCAATATCCATAAAATGGAAGAGAGAAAACAAACACTAAGTGACGTGAAGAAATAAATTTGTCACGTCCGTCATTAATTTTCCACAAAAAAAAAAAAGAAAAAAAAATACATGATTTGAATAAAAACAAAACATATGTGTATTTTGCATTTTCGAAACAGTGCTAAAGATTCAAATATGACGTTTTTGCATTTATTCAATCTTACAAATATATTTTGCTGTAAAAATCCATTTGAAACAAGTGTTTTTCAGCTTAACTTGAAAGAAAGTAAAAGACAAAGGAAATGAAAAATATAATTTTATTTTATGTAATTGATCATTGAAAAATGTCAAGTCTTTTTTCTGTTGTGTCTAGGGCTCACAAGCCTTTTACTGTTCACTGTTTGCTATTATCTGGTAAAAAGATTTCTTGTAATGTGGGTACACACTTTAGAGTTTTGGATTTGAAAGTTTTGATTGAAAGAACCGAAGGGATTCCAGCTGATGATATACGCTTTATATTTTGTGGAAAATCGTTAGAAAATGGAAGGAAGTTAGTCTATTATGGCATTTGTGAACAATCTGTTATTCATCTTGTTCTTCGATTAAGAAATCATTCATGGAATTTTTGTGAAATTGTTGCGAAAGTACCGAAATATTTTTGCATTCATATTCTGCTTCAAAAAGGAAGATCAAATGAAATTGGTGATACGAATATTCAATCATTTATTCAAGAGCAATTGAACATTAATCACTTTTTTTTTAAAGTTGGTGATAAAAAAGGAGGAAATCTTGAATCCGGCTTAAAACGAGTTTTCGATCCATTTATCAGAATTGAAAATTACGATACGAAATTTTATCTCAGTTCCGAAAGGGAAGGTGCAGTTTATGATTCTCTAAAGCTTGATCCTTGGAAAGTTTTTCATAAAAAACTTTTATCCTTTCATTCAAATTCATTTCAGTTTGATCACATATGCAATATTTTGAAATCTATTTTGAATCATATTTCAAAAGCAGATTGCGAAAATGTGGCAATTAGAGGTAATTTTCGGAATTTTATAGAGAGAATACTTCAGAAAGAGAAGTTGACAAGCAATTACGAATTGGATGAAAAACAAACAAAATTTGTTCGAAGCCTGCAACTGATAAATGATATTCTACGATTCATAATGCAAGCCGTTGTCATGTCCGTCCTTAATAATATTACAGAAACATTTGGTAATTCTGTTAATGACAGGAGAAATGCGGAAAACTCGGCAATTTTGTGGCAACTGGAAAATAGAACCATGAATGACTTGGCATTAAACCCGCTCTTTATATGTTTATCGGAAAGTGGAGTCTATTCGTGGATGTACAACGTTATAAAGTCTTTTAGGAAAAGTGGCTTGCCAAAGGAATTAAAAGCCAAATTGAAAACGCCTGACAGTATATTTTTGACATCTGAAAAAGATGTTCAAAGCGTAATGACACACATGAAGCAATTTGTTCGTTCGTTACCGCCAGTGTTTAGAGAGCTGCTGTTTTCGTCGTCTGTTCTGATAACAATTAGCATTTCTGAGAATGTGGCAGACGTCTGCTCGTATGCATTTGCGTTGGCGTTTTTGTGTGCTGTGATTGAAGATGATGGTTCCTCAGAATTCAAACAAAAATCACAACAACAGCCACATACAGAACAGCCGCCCCAAAGAACGGAATCTTCCTCGCACTCTTTGTTTTTCTCTTGCCATCGTCATGACACTTGTACCGATTGTGATTGCAGATGGGAATTGAGCGATTTTGAGGTTGCTGTGTGTGTACTGATGTTGCAGTCGTATGGCAAAAAAATTTTTGTTCTAAAACAGGTGTTGTCCGATGAGGCAGCAATGCATGTTTTTCAGAAGTGTTTGAGGCTGACCGAAAGAAGAATTAGCGAAATCAATTGCTCTAAAGATGAAATATTGCGTTCATCGTCAGCGATTTCTTCTTCTTCTTCTTCTTCTTCTTCTTCTTCTTCTTCTTGCCCATCGGAGACATCGTATTCAACACTTCCGCCTCTGACAAACCAACCGTCTTCTATTCACCCGACCGTGGCAGTGGCTGCTGCATTGGTGTATTACACGATGATTCGCCGTGTTCTGTTTGATAGCATTGCTGCTTCTGATAAAACTTCTGATACTGTTTCTCCAAAATCTTTGGCTGTCGCTGCGAATGTGAAGAAATTTCTCTATTCACATGTGAATAATATAATTTATGATGTCCGCCTTTTCATGTATAAATTGCTGAAGAAATGTGAGGCCAGAATTAATGAAAGCACGTTTGTTGTCTCTTCAAGTACGACATCCTCATCAGAGTCTGTTCAAATATCGAATGGGGATGCTTCTTCTTCTGCTTCTGCTTCTTCTGCTTCTTCTGCTTCTGTTTCTACTTCTGTTTCATGTTGTCCTTTAAAAGGTTCGTTTCACGAGCAGCTGCCTTTTCTTCGAAGGCTGTCGAGTGCGCAAATAATTGTTTATGTTATGAAGCTTATCACTTGCATGTTGCTGATCCATAAGACGCATGAGAAGCAATACGATCCGCAGGGAAGAAATATTGCGTGGTTGACGGCTCTTGCGCAGATGCAGATGTTCTTTCGAAAGAAAATAACAGAAATCATAAGAAAAAGCAAGGCAAAATCTCAGGCAGCTCTAAAGGAAGTGGAGGAAGAAGGCATTTTCTGCGGAGAGTTTGAACCAACTTTGGCGTGTTTTGGATATAATCATAACGCAACAGCCATTCATTTATTGAGTCACGAAGTTGGAATTACAGTAAATTCGTCAAATTTGTTGTTATTTTTGCGTGGGAAAGATATTAAATATGAGTCTGAGTCAAAAACAGTGGATCCTGAAGCAGAGAGGATTGAGACAGAAATGTTGACTGAAATGAATGCTGACATAATTAACTGTACCAAAATGAAAGGTGCTATTGAAACTCGCAAGAATGAGCCTCGTTCTGTGTTAGAAGTTGCTATTGATTATACTGCTGAGATGGCTTCTGAAGTATTCAACGAGTCGCAAGCACTCGATGGTTTCGATATCATATTCAATATTTGCAGTGCTATTTATCCGGAGAAACACAAAACGTCCATAAACAACGAAAGCCGAAAAAAGTCATCTATTTCTGAGGTTGAAAGCAAGCAGTTGAAAGATTCGCCTTTCTTCATTGAAGAAGTTAGTGCACAACGGATAATACGCGAAGAGTGTGAAGAGAATGGAATTAGCGATCTGTTTCTCCTTTTGGCTCATCTTCCGTCTAAAAATACTTCTCTTTTAGAATCACGTGCATATTTCTATTTCTCTTCAATTGGTTTGGTGCTGTGATGCGATAGCATAGCGCTTTTATGGTATCTTATCAAGCACCTTTTTATCATTGTTTTACGTTTTCGTTTTTCTTTACTTAGATTTGCTTATCTTTACAAATATTTATTAATATGTGAAATAGATTTCCTTCGAAGTTATACTTCGTGTTGAATTCTATTGTTTCAGTTATTTTAAATTTTTATTTGTAGAAATAAATTTTATTCTTTGGTTTAAGACTTTCTTCAAAGGATAAAAAGTGAAATAAACATAATGCTTGCTTACACATTTTTTTTTCAAATTTTTTAACAACTGTTTTTTTCGTTTAAGTTTCAGTTTAAGTTGTGATTTTTCAAATTTCGATTTGGGAAATTTTGATAAATACATCAATATTTGGCATGTTATTTAGATTTTTCTGTTCTAATTTCAAGTTTTGTTTTATGTGCTTTGAAGACAAATTAAGATAGATTTGCAAATATGTTTGAATCGGGAACAACGTTAACATCTTGTTGAATTGTGAATTAACTTCCATATGTGACATTTCAATGAACACATAAAGAATAAAAAATATTCCAATTTTTCAAAAAAAAAAGTTTGTAATTTTCAGAATTTAACTTACCAAATAAAAGCTCGCAAGATTCCTTAAAAGACAAAAAAAAAAAAAAAAATAACAAATAAATATGATTGTAAAAAACAGATTAACAGAAAATACGAAATATTGCTTTTGAATTTTTTCATTTAACTCTTCTTCTAGAAGCTTGTGCAAATTGTTGAAGGCGAGGCTACAATTTTTAAGAAAAGTAACAATAATTCTTAATTTAACAAACAAGCGAAAAATAAATAAAAATTACAAACTGTTCTGTTTATGCTAATATCACCCAAAGGCGAGTTCTGCATCATTTTTATATAGCCCGTGCTGTTCAGAGTCAGAAGGCCAGCAAACGCATACGCAAGAGTCCGTCTCCGCTGTGTAACAATAACCTCAGACATCTTCATCGAATTTGACGGATCAAGAGGATCATCACTTCCTTCTCTTTTAGCTTTCGCTTCCTTTTCCTTTCCTTTCTTTTTGTCGTCTTTGACTTCTTCAGATTCCTTTTCTTCTTCTCTCTTTTCAAACTTATCATTAATAAAATGCATTAGTCCCAAAGTCTTTTCGTCGAACTGCTGGACAGATGGTTCTGGCTGCCTTTCAAAACGATTCTGATGCTGCTGTTCTGCCAATGGAAGAGTATAACTCATCGACGGATTTGGCCTATCAGCAGGGTTCTCAAGAGGGGGTGACAATATGTCAAACAGAGGTGATAGAATCCCATCTTCATGTTCTGCAATTGACTTTTGCTGTTCAACAGCATTGTCAAAATGAGAGCCTCTGATTCCACCAAATGCAGCTGATTGATCCATCTCCTCTCTTCGTTTGCTTGATGCTGTTAATCTTCTGCCGGCGGGCGCTGATTGGCGCAATGGAAAATCTGCATCGTCGAAAGTTTGGAATGTAGCCATGTCAACATCATCTTCATCAGATATTCCCTTTGTGAGCCTTCCTCCAACTTCGCTTGCTGCTACATCTTCATTCATCAATTGTCTTCTGCGAGTAAATCCTGATGATAATGCAAAACCTGCGCTGCCGGGAACGTCAAACGGGGTTGCCTGAAGCTGATCCCCATCAGCAACTCCCTTAATACTTGGCGTTGTCATTCCAGATTGTGGTGTTGTTGTGTGGCTGAATACATTGCGATAATGCGTTCCATCTGCTGCTCCAGGGACAGCTGATGGAGTTGGAGGGAAAGAACGTATTTGCCCTAAAAAATAAATTGAGTTTGTTAAACGTTCATTAAGTATTTTTAAAGATAATATTAAAAAATTTTTAAATGATGAATAAGCAAAAAATTTTGCGTACCAGGCTCAACTTCCTCTCTTGGAAATGCAGGATAAATTGGTTGCTTTATCCTCAGAAATGAATTTGGCAGAAAATCTGAAATTGAATCGGTCTTCAAACGAAGGCCAAGTGGTTCTTCAAACACAGATTTTGAAGTTGTCTCTTCATCAAAAGTTGAAGTCCTGCTTTCAATATCCATTTTGATGTTGTCTGTTTTGTTGTCAACCCCTTCTCCTTTGTGACGTGTTGTTGGTGCAGTGTTCTGGTTATGTTCGCGAAAGATCTGATCAGGAATAATGATTTCATCGTCTCTCAAATTTGAATATTTTTCTTTTCTTGGCTTTTCTTTACCTCCTCCAACGTTTTGCGTCATCTGGCTTTCCGTTCCATCTGAAAATAATGCTGTTCCTGGCTCTCCGAATTCCTCTTCCATTCGCTCGTTTCTTCTTTCTTCATCTTCTTCGGCTATTTGGAATCTGTCCAATGCAGAATCACTGTGTGTAAGTTGAGAAATCATTCGCCTCTTTTTCTTTGATGATTGAGCATCATCCATTTCAAAATCAGCAAACATTGTCATGTCTTGCTCACCTCCATCCAAATCTTCCATCCTTTTCAATGCTCTCTCTGCATCTGCTATTAGTCCAGCTCTGCCACTTGTTCTCCTGCGCTCGATTGTCCCATCAACTGCTTGTTCTGCAAATGGGGAGTTATCAGTGAAGATGTTCATTCCGGTTGTGGCAAGAGACGTCGGTGTACCTGCAGCATCGGTAAATCCAAGCATTGTCATCAAAGATGGATCAAGAAATGGTGTTTGAAGAAGCTTATATAAAAAATTAATTGCATCGTATCATTTGATGAAAAATTCAACAATTGTTTTTATTACAGTAAAAATTTTAAAGCAAATTACACACATTATTTTCTTGATTAATTCCTGAAATTAAAGAAGTTTCTTCTTGTTCTCTTGATGGCTTTTTTCTCATAACGGATTGGCTAGAAGCATTGGACGAATCTTGAAATGGAGATGTGAAAAATGCTGACTGTGTTGATGGTCCAAATTGAATCTGTCTTGTTAAAGGAACTGCATCATATGTCAAAGTCATATTTATCATATCCTCAAGACTTGTTTCTGGGAGTGTAATATGCGACCGAGATGCCACTGTAACATCTGATGGTAAATCAATGGTGGTCGATTGAAATGCCTATAAATAACATTCGAAATAAAAAAAGAAATAAATTGAACAATCATGATTAATGTGAAACAATAAATGAATAATATGAGTATTAACCATGTTTATTTTTGTTTGTAGTCCTCTAACATCATCAAATAAATATCGAACTTTTCGAGAAAATATTTTTACAAGTCCAAAATACAAAAATCCAGATATTCGCACAGAAATAGGAAGATGATCTTTATCATCAGCTTCAACGGGTATTCCACTTTCAATCATCTTGGCAGCTTCTGTGATATTTGTACGTAAAACTCCATATCTATTTAAACTCTTTTCATATGTCGCAGCAAGCCAAATCTTTCCTAAAGGTCTGAAAGAATTTTTGTGAGTAAATTAATTGGTCATAGCAAATGTAAAATACCCTTTTTTCGACAAGTATACAGTCCAAAACACCATAAGTTCAAAAGTTACCTCAGAAAAAAATTTGAAATGATGAAAAGACTTTCAAATAATAAAATGGGATGCATTCTTAAAGTATGGTTAAATAATTGTGTTGTGAAGTGAATGTTCTAAAAATGAAAGTGAAAAACTTCAATGAATTTTATTCAAAAGAATTCTTCCATTAGAAATAATGTAGATCAATTTATGAAAAAAAATCTCACTTTCTTTTAAATATTTCAATTGGAAGATTGTACTTGAAGAAGCAACTCAACACTGATAGAATTTGTGAAATGGAGGGCAATGTCACAATGATGGATGAAACATCAAAGGTCAGATCTGTTGAACTGTGCGAAGAGATAACTCATGCTTCTATTTTACTTCTTCTTCCAAATCCAGTTACATCCTCAACATTATTGTTTTTCCATCGTTATCATGAACGTAAATCTTTCTCCATTGATAATGCAAAAGTTTGTTTTTCAATAATTATTAAAATATCAAGAAATCCTCTAATTCATATATTGTTTTAATTTTTAGAAAATTGCTTCAGCTTCATTATTTTTATCTTGTAAAATTCATGAGAATGAGCGTCATCCATTAGATATCTTTAATGTATTATCTATTTTAAAATCCAGAAAATCAACAACAGAAAGAATAATAGCAACCCCATTTTCATCTGTTTGAACAAAATATGCTTCTATTATATTATAACTTACTATATTTTTAGGAATATATTTCGTTTAGAGACTCATTGCTTGAAGCTGAAGTTGAGCTAGTTCAAGTGCTTGGTTTTGATCTTCGAGCATTAACTCCTCATCATTTTGGAATTGGGATTCTAAAGCAGCTTTCGTTGATTGATAACAAGAAAATTGTCCAAACATCTTGGAATTTGTTTAATGATAGCATGAAAATTGATTTATGTAACAGATTTTCAATGTTATCCATAAGTATTTCATGTGTTGTGTTAGCAGCAAGATTTGAAAAAGTCAAGCTGCCTCAAAATTGGTGGAATGTTTTCGGAGAAGAAACGATTGGTCTGCTATATTTTTCACATATTTTTGTTTCATTCTTTTGAAATATTTTGGCTTTTACAGTTATTCAAAACATTTGTCAAGAAATAATGAATTTATTACAAAAGCAACATCGTCTCAATGCTTTAACGGATAAAATTGATGAAGAAGTGTGTTTCCATGATATAAAATCAAGATAAATCAAGAATTAATTTTTATGATTGATGAGCTGAAGCACAAAAGAATATTTTTATTTGTTTATTTTTTTTTTTTTCATAAACAGATAAAAGCAAAAATAAATTTTATTTAATGCATCATCATTCTGTTTGTATAAACATCTTTAGCCTCAAATTTGCTTTTGAAATTATTGTTATTTTGGTAATTATTCTTTCATTATTATTTTATGGGATCATATTCTTAAAAAGAAAACAAAAGGAAGAATCAATTAATCTTGTATTTTGTTTGATAACAATTACTCATCCTCGAATGTTACGTTTTTGTTGTCAAAAAGAAAGAAAAAGAAGAAAAGAAGAAAGACGAAAAAAGTCTAAACAAGTTCTCAAATTTGAATTGATTCTGTCTTTCAGCTTTTGCAAAACAAATCAAAAAGAATGAAACAATTTGACAAGAACTTTTATAAAAGTATTAAAAATGAAAAAACGCTATTTTTGTTGCATTTTGATAAAATAATTAATTTTTAAAATTACATAGAAATTATTACAGTTCTTAAAAAAAAAAATGTTTCTCACTCTTTTGACAAAAAAAAAAAAAAAAAAAAAAAAAAAAAAAAAAAAAAAAAAAAAAAACTGAGAAACTTGAAAGTGTTTTTAATAAGAAGAATATCATCCAAAGAGCGTTGTGATAATTAATGCTATCAAAATAAAAATTTATGAAAATTACTTATTTTTTTGTCCTTTTTCAAAAAAGAATGATTTTCAATAAATAAATATTTTTTTAATTTTATTTGTTTTAATTTTTTTGAAAAGTTCCTTTTGTCTAATTTTCAAATAAAATAAAAATTTCATTTTTCAAAAAAATTTCTGTTCCCACTCACCAAATTTTGCTAACAAGAAAATAAATTCTTGACATGGGTGTTATTTTTATTTTTGTGAAGCTTCATGAGAGAGAACAGAAATTTGACCGAAATGTGAAATTTTTATTCTATTTGAAAATTAAACAAAAAGAACTTTTCAAAAAAATTAAAACATTTTAATATTTTTTTGTATTTTATTCTACTGTTTGAAAAAAAAATGAGAAATATTCACAATAACATGAAAAAAATTATAACGAACTTCTTCAATCGGTGAATCTTTTTTTAAATGAATATTTTTTCGGAAAATACCGATTTAGAAAAATCAAAAATATTCTTCATTCTGTTCCTGAAAGTGAATGGTTGTTTCTTTCAAAACTTTTTCTGATTTCATGTGTTGATTCATTTGATTGAAACACATTTTTTGAAATTTATTTTGTTCCATAAAGGGTTTTTTTTTATAAAAGTCACAAACTGTTTCTATGTGTGAGAGAGAAATAGAACTTTATTTGAACGTTTTTTGTTATGAATCAATTAAATGTCTCCGCAATACACATGTTCTCGAATGAAATATGTTTGTGCATTCCAATTCACATAATGAAAAGTTTGATGGATTTATAACCAAAAATTATCAAATCAGGTTAAGTTTAATTAAACACAGGTATTCAACATTTGAGACTTTTCAAAAAGGACAACTCGCAAGTTTATATAAATATATTTTGTGAAAATGTTATCTTTATCCAGAAAAAGAAAATGACCTCGCTAAGATAAATTCCAAATATGAATATGGATTATTTATTTTAAAAAGTCGCAAATGTTTAATTTTAGAATAAATCTAAATTTTCATATTTAGCTCAAATTTCTGTTTCTACTCACGAATCTTCTTAAGAATATATGAAATAGCATTATCAAGAAATAGATTCAATTTCAGAGAAGTTTGGTGAATGTTAATAAAATTTTGATCAAAATATGAAATTTTTGATTTATTTGATAATTAAACATTTGCGACTTTTCAAAAAGAATTACCCAAATTTTCTTTGTAAAAAAATGATTGAGAACAATTACAAATTGAATTTTGAAAATTTATTGATTGAAAAGTGTATATAACATATTAATCCCTCATTTCAAGTATAACAATAACTAAAGACAAAATATCAACGCTCGATAATTTTTGTTGAAAAGAATTGAATGTTAGTGAACTTTTTTGGATCTAATATTTTTCACTGATAAACTTTATTTGGAGATGTTTCGAAATTTTGATGAATTTTCGCTTTTTGTTAATTTTTTTGTGCCAAAATGAATCTCTGATTACATCACTTTTTTTGTCCCAATTCACTTTATTCAATTAGAGCGGGGATAAATTCTCTATTATATCATCGATTAATTAACATTTATGTTTTTGATAGATAGTTTGTGCAGATATCGCATAAAATACCGGACATCGCACAAAAAACCGGACAAGATCGAATTCACAATAACTGTAAGAGGAATAATTCTGATAATTTTCCTCAAATTACATCTCATCAATGCAAACTCAATTGATACACAAAACTTTCAAAATAGCTTCATTTGTGCTCAGAAAAAATGATATTCGAATTCTCGGAGAAATAGGATTTTGAATTTCTCCGAGATTTAAAAAATATTTTATTCTGAGCACAAATGAAGCTATTCATTAAGCCTCGTTTATCAAATGAGTTTGTACTGATGAGATGTAATTTGAGGAAAATTATCAGAATTATTCCTCTTACAGTTATTGTGAATTCGATCTTGTCCGGTATTTTATGCGATATCTGTATTTTGGTAATATTTTATCATTATCGTATGAGAATATAATTGTCTCCTACAAAATAAAAATAAAATAAATAAAAATTAAAATGTATATCTTTTTCAAATAAGGATTTCGCATATTTTTTGCAAAGTATAATTCCATAGTTTCTTATTTCTTTTCTTTTTTTATTCCTTTTATGATATTTCGTTAACTGGAACAAAAATTTGATCAAGGTTTGAGATAAGAATTTGAACATAAAAATTTGTTTAACTGTGCACTATCTTGATAAAATAGTCATATGAAAAAAGACATCAACGTCATTCGAAAATTGACATTATTTCTTTGATATGTATTGATTTATAATCTTGCTCAGTTCGTTTTTGATGAAAATTTTTTGTTGGATAATATTGAATTCTTTAAATGTTGCATAACCTAAAAATACTATGATTTGGAATTATTCAATTGCGTATTCAAAAATTTTTAGAAATTATTTTTTATTTATTTGAAAAGAAATAATAAAAAATTTATTGAGCAAGTCTTTTCTTGTAACCATTTTTTCCCCTTTTCTAATTTCCGTTTAATGCAAATCGAAAATGAAAGGAAAATTCATTCACCAATTGTATCATTAACCCTTTACGAAAACCAAAAAATAATCAATTATACGAAGAACATTTTCAGAAAAAAGCAAATGAGTTAATAATTTCAAGGTGGATAAGAAATTTCTTCATCTTCTTGAAAATCAGAAGCAATTGCTTTATTTTCTATTATTCTTTTTTCTTTATCTGCAGCCTTCAAACTGTCGCTTACGAAAGACGAAAACATTGGAATGGCGTGATATTCCGCAGAACATACAGAACATTTATCCACTTGAGTACAAAACACTACACAGTGCATATTTAAATGAGATATAAGTTTGTTTAAAAAAAAAAGAAAATTGGATAAAAGATAATATAAAAATCTTTTTCAAATAAGCAAAATAAGCAAACCGCTGAAGCAGCGAGAACATAAAAAGCCAATGCTTGTCTGTTTGTGATGACAGACACAAACGGAGAGAGAAAGTGCTGATGAAGGAGCAGAGTCTATTGTTGATGAAATGGGAATTCGAAGCGGGAGGTGACATGGATCTGTTGAAGGCGTGGTTGGAGAATAACTCGAATAAAATGGAAGAAAATTGAGCTTCGATGAATCAAAGCAATAATTCCAAGGGAGAAATATATTAATAAAATGAAAAAATACAACAAAATCTATGAAAAAAAGATGAACACACAATAAGTTGTTGAAACATTTGAGGAGAAGTTTCTTCTGCCTGTGACTCTTCATCAGAAGTCAAGCCATTTTGAAGAGGAATAAATACGCCTGATGAAAGTGATGAACATAATTGCAGAAGAAGTTGAGTTGATGAAAGATGAGAAAGCTCTTTCATAACAGAATGATCGTTAGAATCTTCTGTCGAACTTTTATCGTTCATGCAACTCATGCAATCTATTGCAATTCCCATTCTTTTTGCAGAAAATGCAACATTCATAACTGCAGAGTTACTATCTGTGCAAAGCGGTGTTGCCCAGACAACCAATATTCTTGGATAAATTGTATTTTGCGGTTGTTCTTCTTTTCCTGAAGCTATTGGTTTAACATTTTCTGAACTTAGATCTCTTTTTGAATGAGGTTCATGAATTTTCTCCTTTTTATGAAGATCTTATGAAGAAATTAAAAATAATAAGTAAACGAAATAAAAAAATTTCTTTCCAAACAGCACATCGCAGTTGACAATCCTTGCGAAACAGAAAAAAATGCTTTCGGCTGCTTTTTAGACTCCTTCATTTCATACTCAACAAGTTGGAGCAATTGCTTCCTAATTGTTGGTATATCAGAGATCACACATTTCTTTTGTGTCGTAATTGGAATAAACGTTGAGCTCCTTGGGGAGCATGCAAGTATGCAAATAGATCCTTCACTCATTATAAGATAAGATGATATAAAAGTAATTAAATGCTCGAAAGCTTGAAGAAATGGAATTTTTGGAGCAATGTCTTTTGTATCCTTGTTTCCATATGCTCCCCAAATAATTGGGTTAATGTCAATTACCAACATCATAAACGGATTTTTTTGGGAGACATTTTTTTGTTGCATAAAAACAAAAAACAGAAAATACAAAAAAACTTTTCTTAACAATAATAATAAAGTAAAGGGATTTATTGAACAAATTTAATTCTGGTCTAACGATTTGTGATCAGTCCATTTTTTGTTTTCGTGCTTTTGATATTTAAAAGCAATGCAAAGCGATAAAGCTTTACAAACACCTTCAAAAAGTTTATCTCATGCACAGACACCACTTCGACAAAGTCAAACCGTGTATACAAACGAAGGACGAGTTAAACATCTCAAAGAAATACTTTCACAACCTTTGATAGATCTTGGTTTTTAAAAGAAATTTAATAACAAATTGCAAAATTAAAACTTCTATGTAATTTTAACTTTTATAGATGCTTTAGCAGATTTTGCAGATGATGGAGTTCATCCGCCTCTTAGGCCTTCCGTCTGGCAGCTGCTTTTGGTTTTTATATTATTTCTTTAAATTACATTGATTTCTTATATAATTTTATAATTGGATATCAAAATTATTTAGGGTTATTTACCTCCTCTGCAATCAAAACAAGCATCAACACTTAATATGAAACGAGCAAAATATTGGGAAAACGTTGATGCGCACATGACACAATATGGCGTTACAGATATTTGGGCGCAGCGAGCAGGTAAAACTGAAGGAGGTAAAAGAACAGGTCCAAATACAGCAGTTGCAAGCGGTGATATGTCAATGGTGGATGATGGAATGAAACGGCTAACCGAGTATAACAGGCAAATATTAAGACAAATCAGAATTGATATTCCTCGTACCCATTGCGATCCAGCACTTCTTTCCCAATGCGAATTTCAAATCATGCTTGAGAGGATATTATTTGTTTGGTCAATTCGTCATCCGGCTGCAGGATACGTTCAAGGAATAAATGATCTTTTAGTGCCTCTTCTTGCTGTATTTCTTCGGTCTTATTTTGGAGTGGATGATGTGAAGTGTTATGTGCTAAGTGAGCTATCAGAGTCTTCGCTTCGGGATGTGGAAGCTGATGCTTATTGGTGCTACACTCGTTTTCTGGATCCAGTTCAAGACAATTACACCTTCGCTCAAAAGGGAGTGCAAATGCAGGTGAAGTCAATGGAGGCGATTGTCAACCACGAGATGCCCAGCCTGACGCGCCACCTCCAAAAAATAGGGATTGAATTTCTGCAGTTTTCGTTTCGTTGGATGAACTGCCTGCTGGTCAGAGAGTTTCCTCCAATGTTGTATTCACGTCTGTTGGACTCGTATTTTTCACACGGCATTTCGTATCCGTCTTTTCATGTGTTTACGTGCGCCAAGCTGCTGATTAAGTACAGCCAGCAGCTTCTGGAGTCAGATTTCCAAGGATGCATGATGTTCCTACAGGTATGTTTCTTTGTAATATTTGATAGAGTGATCAATGATTTGTTCAAATATTTCTTTTCTTTTCTTTATTGATTATTATTTATGTTTTCAATTAATTAATTTATTTTATTGTTATTAATTTTATTTTATTTGTATTAATACTTACTTATTTATTTTTTAAATAGAAACTGCCAACCGACAAATGGCTGCCATCTGACATGGAGTTATTCCTTAGCGAAGTGTTCATTCTTTCCACAAAGTTGGGCGGAACAGTTGCGCCGCCTTTCGCTCCACCGCCGTCGATTGGTCCTTCCACATCTCATTCATCAACATCAATATTCCTCGCTACAGCTGTTAAGAAACCTTCTTCATCTTCTCATCCTCGCTCTTCCACTTCTACTTCCACTCCTTCCTCACTTTCTACTTCCACAACACATTCCGGTTAAAGACAGATGTTATATTCATATCATCAGCTTTAAGATTTATTATTTTTTAGTCAAATGTTCGTGTTTGTTTTTTTATAAAACAAATGAGTTTTTTTTTTTTGATAATTTTTTTGTTAAATAATCCAGAATTTTCCATTTGATTTCAAAATTTAATAATCTCCACTACAAGAATTTCATTCATGATATTGAAAGTGACTTATCAGGATGGAAATTATAAAGTTTTAAAAGAATATCGAAAGATTAATAAAAGATGGTCATTCTTTTTGTTGCTTGAAAATTCAAACAAATGGATGTATTAAATATGGAAGAAAGTTGAAATTATTTCTTGTTCCAGTTTTTTGTAATAATATTAATAAATGAACTCTTATTTTTTGAAGTGTTTCTATAAAAAATTGCAGTTCAAAACGTGACCATAATTATTATGAATGAAATAAACAATGCGGCTCGTGCCGCTAGAAAGGAAAAATACAGTTTGATTCAAAAAATAAAATAAAATACATTTATTGACCTTTAATGTGTTTTTAATAATTCTTTGTTTACCATCGAATTATTTTCAATTTTGAAAGAAATTAATTCTGTTGAAGAACTTGATTTATATGAATCGAACATGCTAATGAACCCAAGCATAATATCAGTTAATTATTCTGTTTCACAAATGGGTGATCCATTACCAATGACACCTTCAATTATGAAAAGAATATGTGAAGGATTTAGTACAAGCCGTTCAGCCACTCATTTGGAAATATGCAACGTTAAAATTACAATAGAAGCTATTGAGCAAATGCATCCATTGTTTGAACCACACACACATCTTTGTTCCCTTCAGCTTCGAGAATGTGAGTTTGTCTGAGATTTTTTATATTCTCTTTTTATCCTTTGATAAAGTTTGACGGATGATGCTATTGTCTCGCTATGCGCTCTTATTTTAGCGAGCGGGCATAGAAGGATACGACATCTAGATTTAAGCGGGAATTATCTGGGCAAGCAAACAACAAATGCGCCCAGACAACAATACGACTCTTCACCAGGAACGAAAGTTTTTCATTTTATTTTTTTGTAAAAATTATTTTTTAAACATCGTAATGTAGATATTAGTTCGCCTTTTAGCAGATAAATTCGTGACGCTTTCTTCAGTTGATCTTTCAAACAATCCATTAGGTAACTTTGGAATACTTGCAATTTCTCAGGTTCTTCCACACACTTCACTTCGAGAACTGCGGTTAAGCAACATTCATTTAACTCCAAAAGGATTTGCTTGCTTTGTGAGAACACTTCGCTATGCCTCATCGCTATGCCTTTTGGATATATCTCACAATATTCTTGGATATTCTGCTCTTATGCCTTTCTTTGACATTCTCCCCAAAACAGAACTTCTTTCAATAAATTTGAGAGGTGTGTTAGTCTATTTTTAGAATGACTTCACGATTATTTAATTTTTTGAACTTTGCGCACAATCTTCAATGAAACTGATTTCATTGTGCAAAAACAATTGAAAAAAACGTAAGATACCAAAATGGATAGTATCGCTTTGATGGCACTGGGAAGTTCTCTAAAGGATAATTCTACGCTTTTGACTTTGGACATTTCAGGTATTCTCTCTCTTTTTTGATGTGAATAATATTCGTTTTTTGATATCATTAATTTAATCAATTTTTTTCTTTAAAAATAAATTTATTGCCATAATTTAATATGAATTTGCTGCTATTCGAAAAACCCGCACGTTCATATAAGAAAACCAAGTCTCAAAGGAATCTGCAATTGTTTTCTGCAATTTCCTCAAAACAAACACTTCATTACAAAATCTGACTTGCACAAGTTTGACTCATTTTTTCCTCTTCGCCTCCTTGCAGTACTTTTTTTTCTCAATAATTTTCTATTCTAATCTTTCTACGTAACATTTTGAAAACTGACCATGCGAACAGACATGTCACTTGATTCTCTTCTTTCATTTGTTGCCTTTGCAAACAACTCCAAAACTGGAATAGACGACATCCCAATTCGGCAAGTGAATCCACTGAAGCACGATTCTATTAGCTCTGTGTCAACAAAGAAATACTGGACAAAGCTTGGCTTCTGCTGGACGGGCCTTCTATTTCTCGCTCTCACTCTCATTTTTCAGATTGTTGAAGACACTTTTGTTTGCTTTCATCCATTTTTATTAATGTGATTTTGAACTTTTTTCCTTCCATTCTTTTTTTGCAAATAAATAAATTTCTCATTTTTCCTTTTCAGGACATTCTGACTATAATTCACTTCTTTTCAAATGGTGCAGTTGCTTGGGGTGTTATTGGAACCGTGTTTACAACACTTTCTTCAATCTTCAGTTTTATCTACCATTTCATTGCTTCCACGAAGAAAAGGCGAAAAAGGTATTGGGCTTCATTCCTTTATCTGATTTTGCTGGGTCAATCTGCTGACACTATTGCTTTAATATGGAAAACAAAAGGCATGCATGCATATAAATTAACTAGTTTTTAGAAGATAATGTTATCTTATAAAATTTTTTTAAATTTGATCAGGCAATTGGGAGGAGATTCAAGAGCCAGTGAAAGACGATGATATCATTCACATACACACAATTCGCACTATTAATTTGATAAAGTCGATAACAAAGCAGATACCACTGATGATATTAGATGGCTGCTATTTATTCGCTCTCAATAAGACAACATTCTCTGCTGTCTATCTGTCTTTCTTTGCAGCCACCCTTGGGATTACTTGGTCGTTTACAAATTACCTTTGCATTGTTATGACTAAAAGGTTTGGACATTTGAACATTCGCTTTTGAATTTGGAATTATGAATATATTTTTTCCAATTTTCGATATCTTTTCTGCTTCATTTTGAATATTATTCACTTTAATTAAGATCAAAATTTTTTGTAGAAACACAAGAAGACACAATCTTCGGTAAGTTTCGCACATTCTTATATGGATTTTTGTCTTTATCACACCAAATCTTGAGAATTATGATAACTGCCTCGAGAAGCTCGTGGAATATCGTGTTTTACATTATCATCGCAATTTGCTATTATTGGTTATTTTTCTTGATTTCTCAGCGTGTTATTGGCAACAAGTTTTTCATGTTCATTGTTCGCTCCTTTGTACTATCAGTTCTTTCCAATTGTTTCTATGGAGATATCGTGCTGTGTTCTTTCAGAGGCAGAATAGAATTCAGCAAAAAAAGCAGATATATTCCTCGAGCTGTAACTGTTGTTGTGGATGTTATTGCTTTTTTCTCTCGCACTTGCATCATGTTTGTTTGTATGATTGCCATGCAAAGAGAAACAACTTCATTCAGAGTCTTGTTGGTATCAATTGTCGTCTTTCTTGATTTTGCAATGATTCCGATACGCACTGCATCAGAAGTGAATGGAGCTTCTTTAATCCAAAGGAAGAGCACAGAAACAAAGTACAGAAAGATGAATAAATCAAAATATGTTTACGACGGTCAGAGCACTTCTTCATCAGGCACATACGATGCCACAAGAAGTGACAGAGTTATGGATTTTCCAACACACACTAATATTTCTGAAAGTGATTCAGATCTCAGACTTCTTCTTGACGAAACCACAATAACGATACAAGATCCTGAAACTGAAGATGATGCTATGGAAGAAGATTTTACATTTAATCGGAATGAATTTCACATTTAAGTGAAAGTACTTACAAATAATATTAAAAACTGTTCATTTCATTCATGTTTATATTCACCTTACATTTCTGTAATTGATTTTTATGTATGTTGAAAGTTATTATGTGTTGAATTTTTATTTATTTAATCTTGCTTTAAATGTTTATTCAATTATCAAAGCAAAATTACAACTTCTTGTAATAATGAAATAAAAGAATGAACAAAAATAATTTTCAGTCTTTCACTTAATAACTTAAAGAATGCGAATATAAAACAAAAAAATAAAATAAGGGAGAAAAATTACATTCAACACAAGTTTTGAAATGTTAATTGATTGAGAAACAACAATCCAAATAAAATTCTTCATGGTCTAATTGCCAGACAGAAAAAAATCATTCAATAAGAGGCACTACTGTTTTTTTTAAACATAAAGAAATCCAATTTTCAAAAATCATCAAAGATCAGCCAACTTCTTTCATCTTTTCTCTTCCGATTGAAAGTATTTCTTCTTCATCACTAGCAGAAAGATGAGTGTTACGAACATCTATCATTCTTAAAACGTCTCCATTCAAAGCTTCAACAAACAACTTTTTTGGTGCTCCATGTAAATCATTGCAACTAATATCCAACGAACGAAGAGTGGGATGGTTTCTTAATGCCTGAAGCAGAGTAGCTATTGAGGCAACTGTGATTTCATTGGATGAGATATTCAGAGAAGTGAGTGTGGTGTTTTCTGTCAAGCCTCTGCACATCGCTAAAATTCCTTCATCTTTGAGAGCATTCAGCTTCAAATTAAGAACAGTCAATGATTTGTTATGTGCAAGAATCAATCCAAAAAGATTTCCACAATCCGAACCAAACTGCAGCATTTTACATGAATTTAATCATCATTACATACAAAGAAATAGAGAAATTCGCGATTATGAAAAATTCAGTATTTTAATAAGTCGAGATACAAAATCAATAAAGTGAAAAAATAAATAATCAAAAATTATC
Source organism: Monocercomonoides exilis (assembly GCF_001643675.1). Classification (NCBI taxonomy): domain Eukaryota; phylum Preaxostyla; order Oxymonadida; family Polymastigidae; genus Monocercomonoides; species Monocercomonoides exilis. The sequence goes on from NW_027150559.1 coordinate 1,442,976, forward strand.
AAAACCTTATTATTTTCCAAGTTGAGTACAGAAAGAATAGGATTCGATTTTGGATGAAGACATTGAGAAAGGGAATTCAAAGCATCGTAAGAAAGTTCATTGTGCGAAATATCTTTAAAAAAAAAGTTAATTATTTATTTATACGATAATGATACACAAATCAAATGAAATAGAAAACATTCATATAAATAAACAAAAGTGAGCAAAATACCTAACTGTGTAATTGTTCGATTTTCAAGAAGGCCAAACGAAAGTATTTTGACATGTTTATTTTGTAAGGAGTTATTTGACAGGCATAAAGAAGTGAGGTGTGACTGTGGAAGAGCTTCTCTCCATCTTTGGCAATCTGTCGCTGTTGGGCCTTCTTCGCTGTCTGAAGCAGAATAAGTCATCCCTGAAGATAATGGACTGATAAAAAAGCGAAAGCAATAACATATCATGAAACAATTAAAAAAAAAGGGTTTTCAGTTAAATTGTTTGTAATTAATCAAAAAAGATAAGATTTTTAACCTGTATCGAACTGATAATGAAATGAGATTTGTGAGATGAGTAATAAGAAGAATAGGATGCAAATGGGAAGGTAGCTGCTTGATATGAAGTGATGAAACAAAAGGAGCACCAATGTCAAATAGCATTATAAGCATAAGCATATCATCCAAAATAGCTTGAGACCCTGCTTCGCTTTGCCCAACAATCTTTGTGTGAAAAGGTTTAAGATCTTGCTTTTCGCAAATCTTTTTAGATAGTGATTTACTATTGGAAGATGATGAAACGAGTGTATGATTATGTTTTTCTGATGAAAGCTGAGAAAGAAGATTCCTTTTTTGAAAAGGATCTGCATATTGTTCAATACATTCGGAAATGAAACGCTCAAAATAATAGTTTTTATATCTTAAAGTTTTAGGACAATCTGTAACAGTCCATGTTGCTTCGCACCTCGCCTTCCAATATCTCTATAAAAAATCAAAAATTTCTAGTTTTCTTCCAGCGTAATGTAAAAAAATTTTACACACATCATCATCTAGAGCAAGAGCTGCAATTGAGAGATCAAGATCAGTTGGAATGCTTTTAATAAAAATTGGAAAATGCCTTGTCCAACATGACTGAGGGCTTAGAAAAAAATGACTAATAAATTGCTTTTCTGCTTCCGGAGGAACCTTTTCTCCGAACTCATCAAGTGGAAGCAACCATTGAGGGATTGGTATCGTTGATTCAGCAAGAACCTCTTCGAATAACAAGAATTATGAAAAACATATTCGTTTTAAAACAAAAATTTTGTGAACGTAATACTCATGGTGACAAAAAAGTATATATGCGTACTGTCTAAATTTTCTCCAATGCAAATAGCACAAAGCTCGGATAGCGATGGAATAAAACCACTTGGCTTTGCATTAGGATGAAAACGTTGAATTGTTTGAGCCATAAAAAAAGTTGAGGTTTTAATGATCAAATAATTTTATGTTCTATGCGTTTGTCGCATGAATTTTTGCTTATCGCGAAATTCCTGCTTATACTTCATTACAATGAATTTTTATTTTGCAATTACGTTGACTGTTGTACTGAAACACACGGAATAAATGAAAACTTGCTAAAAGAGCAAATTAAAGTCTTATTGTTTGTATTAAAATATTTCACATTCTCTAAAATAAATTTTTATTACACACGCACGATATATATGTAATAATATTTATTCAATTTAAAATTAAACAAATTAGTTGCGTTATTGATTCAAATTGGGAAACTGTGAATTCCACACTTGAATTGAATGAAATACAATTTAATCAACGAAACATTTGTTCTGTATTCACTTTTACAAGTAATTCAACAATTTTTTTATCGGATTGCACATTTTTACTCAGAGATACATCAAATAAAAGTGCTATCAATAACTTGAACAGTCATCTTCAATTGTTAAACGCATCACTTTCAATTTTTAGTCGCTCAAACGCACTAGAAACATTTATTACCTCACATGCAACCAGCTTATATGATTATCAGACTTTTGGAACTTTGTCTATAACTTCATCAACCTTCACGTCTTTTATAACAGCAAATTCATTCATATCATCTCAAGCAATTGCATGTTTAACATTGCAACACAATAAATTTTCTAATTTAACAAGCGTGCCTTGTGCTGAGATTGACATTCCGAATTACTGCCATTGCACTTCTGTTATGGAAAGTAATCACTTTAATTCTGTGAGCAATATATTTTATGGGCAAATTATTCGCTCAATCAATTCTCAATCTTGTGAACTGTCTTCGTTCAACAACACCTTTTCGTCATGTTCTCAGAACTTATATAATGGAAAAAAGAACGTGATATATTCAAAGCAAATTATTTTGAAACAAAGTCATGAATTTGATTGTGATGAATGGGAAGATTGCATTTGTGAGAAAGACACGAAAGGGGGAGGTGGAATCAATTTTTGTGAAAATATTCATGGAACCCTGTCAGTTAAAAATTGCCAGTTTAAAAGATGTACATCTGATGCTTCTGCCAATACTGAAGCATTAGACTCTTTGAACGCGAAATCTTTTACTGAACGAAATGGTGGAGCTATTCTCGTGGAGCATTGCGCCAGTTTTTATTTGAATTACACAGGCATTATTAACTGCACATCGTCACATTACGGAGGCGGAGTATGCGCTTGCAACATGATCGGAAATTCTTTTATTCAAAATTCTGATCTGATCGGATGTAAAGCCATATCCCATGGAGGCGGAGCATATTTCGATACAATGTGTGACACCTACTCACCAACACAGCAATTAAATCTGGTGTTGGGATGTAAATTCTTTAACTGCATCTGCTATGGAGACAAAGACACATTAGGTGGGTCAGGAGGAATCTCCTCATTTACACGCTCGCCTTCAACATACACGACAGTATTTTCAGTGTTTTCGAGATGTTTTGGTGGAACCGTTGGAGCTATTGAATGGGTGCTTCCCGTTGGTGCATTCGAATCAGTTAAAACTGTCCAAGATTGTTCCTTTAATTTCAATGAAGCTAAATATCACATTCAATCAGGTACTTCCACATTCACTCCAAATTTATTAGGAGACTCCATTTACCCAAACGACATTCTTTTGCATGATGATGATTTTTTCTTCAATTTTTCACTTCCGGTTTTATATTCGAATTCGCTTTCGAAAGAGCCTCGCGTTGCGCTTTCCTTTGGAAGAAGTCGACAGAGACTTGTGATCCACGATGAATGGTTACCTTTTCATTCGTCTTCGATTGAAATAGACGAGGTTCTTGGTGATAGCAGCGAAGAATGCGGACTTGAAGGATTTTCTCCGTGCAATGCTATTGAATTGGGCATTAACCAAACAAAGAAATTTCAGTGTGGAGCAGTAACTTTGATGAAAGGAATTTTTCACGTTGGAACAAAAGGATTAAAATTTGACAGCAAAGCTTCAAAAATAACCGGAAATTTTGCAACCGATACAATTTTGAAAACTGTCTATTTTCAAGACAATTCCGAGCAAATTGGAATAATTTCTATTTCAGACACAGTTTCTCTGTTATATTTTTGTATTTCATATGACACAACCAAAAACTCCTCGCAACATTCGTATTTGATCTATTGCAATCCAAATTCGTCACTTACGCTATCTTTTATAAATATACAACCCGATACGACTCTTTATGAAGCATTTCCACTTAAAAAGTCACTTATAAGAACAGATGGAGGAACATTATTAATTATAGGGAGCATTTTTCAAGATTTGCAATTTGAAGGCCAAAGTCTATTTGAATTAAATCATAATCAAAATTCTGGTCATATTTATCTGACGTTAGATCGTTTTAATTGCACAAACATAAAAAACATACGAAATGGCTCTGTTTTATTCTCAGCTCAATCTCATTTTAACGTAACTGTATCAAATTGCGAATTTTGCAATTTTTCTTCAGTTGGAGAAACAAAAGGAGGAGCATTTTACGCAAACTTTTCACATGATGAGGATCTTGCGATTAATCAGAGTTCTTTCACAAGATGCATTATTTCTCAACAGGAATACGACACTTCTACCAAAAGCTTCTCGACAGATCCAACATCCAGCCAATTACATGATATGTCTAATAAGCAATCCCACAGAAAATGCGATTGCACATTGAAAAACAATCAGCCCAAAGGAAGAGGAGGGGCAATGTATTTATCAATGCCTTCTTTGCTTCCGTTGACACAATTACCTCCACTGACTTTTTCATCTGTGAAGTTTAGAGGGAATTCTGCCTTTGAAGGTCATAACATTTTTATTGTTATGAAGAATTTTGAAAGAATATCATCATATTGGATCGAAGCATTTTACGAGATTGAATTTCCAGCAGAGGAAAACGGTAGAAGTCTTTTTGGATGCACATCAGAGGATTGCGAAGCTGGATTGAATTTGTATTCCATCTGGATCAGAAAAGAGAAAATAGCTTATGTGAATGGAGACCCCCAAAGAGGGAAAGATTGGATGATGTGCAGCTCTGAGGAACAGCCTTGCTCAACACTTTTAGAAGCGAAAAGTCATTTTGTCTCTGATAATTGCGATATGAAATCAATTATCATTCAAAATTATATATCTCAAAACTCGCATATTGATTTAGGTGGATATTGCATTCAAAAAGCTGAAAATCTGTCTTTATCTGAGTTTATCTTGTCTTTGAATGAAAGGACAGAAGAAGATTGCTGCATTAGTAATATTAATAATCCTCTATGCATTAGTGGAATGAGCATTATGTTTTCCTCAAACGCTCCTTGCAATTCAGTGTTTCATTCAGAGAACAGCATATTTTCACTTTACAATGGACGATTTTCTGAACGGAAAGACTCTTCGTTTTCAGTTGATCATTTTTCTTCATCTCAGCCATTTAAGAATACTGGACCAAAAGCAAAATTAACGTCAGAGTTATCATATCCATCGGTATCTTCATTTCTGATTGTTGTAAATGGGAAATGCGAAATTACAACATTCGAAATCGATAAGGTTAATTTTCAATGTTCGTTAATACGTTGCCTCTTTTCGGAGAAACAAAATTCCATTGATCAAGTGATATTTATTGGAGCGAATTTTTCTAACGTTCATCTGAACAACGGAAGCATTCTAATGATTGAACCACAAAATGATATAACAAAAAATGGGGAGCAAGACATTGGAGAATCAGATTCTTTCGTTCGAAAAATAATTATGAGTCGTTGCACATTCCTAAGTGTTGTATCAGATTCGAATTTTTCAGCAGTCTTTTATCCGATTTCATTAAATTCCAATGATAAGTATTCGTTTGAGACTTCTTCGAATAACTCAGATTGTTTGATGCCATTTCAGAAGGAAAAAGCATTTTTGCCTATTTCGCTTTGTATTACAGATTGCACTTTTGGACTGTGCTATTCGCGAATGGCTAAAAAAGGAGGGTTGTTTTTTGTTCCGATTTACCGAAGCTCCCATCTCTTTTTCTCAAACTGTCGCTTTTGTCATTGCTTAGAATATGAATCAAACAGTGTTTTCAAGCAATTCAATGAGAAATACCAAAATAAGTCTTCCAATGAGCTCGGTTGTAACACTGATTCATTTGCAAGGTATATAAACATCCTTTTTGAACAGGAATCTCAGGGACGCATATTTGAGAAGAATTGTGGTCTTTCTTCTTTCATGAATATCGAACATTCTAATGATTTAATAAATTATTCCACAAAATCTTCATTTGGAGTTATTTGCTATGCTTTGTGCGTTGAAGAAGCACCAAATGTGCAGCTTGATTCAATAATTACAATAGATCATCCATCACATGCACATGGCTTGTTTTTCATTCATGCTCCGTCTATAACTTCAATTGCGAACCATTCATCATTCAGATTTTTTAAAACAGCAGATACAATTTTAGTACACACTCTTTGCGCCACAGAAAAAGATGATGATTTATTTGTTGATATCCTTTCTTCTTATTGGGCATTAGACTTTACAACAAAGGTTTTTGTTTCATCAGACGGTACTTACGATCGCAAATGCGGAATTCAGCAGACAACCGCCTGTAAGTTATTTAGAGATGCGATGGATCACCTCAAAGTCGACAAAGAAGTGCAAGTTGTCGTTGTAAATGAGGTAGAAATTCTGGAACAAACAAGTCTTCAAAATGCCGTCGTTTGCTCCTTAAACAAGAGAGCAACTCTATTAATAAATTACAATCAAAAAACAGAGAATGTGAAAGATACGGCAGTTATTCTGTCAGTTGGCTCATTATCCATTGAATCTATTGATGTTGCTTGCTCATTACAATTAATGCCCGATAATATATTTTCTGGTGCCTTTTTGTGTGTGGGAGGATCTTTAACACTTACAAATGTTACATTTCGGTTATCTTCCAAGTTGGAAGATGCTTATCGTTCGGAATCTCAGCAAGATCAATCACTTCCTTCTGTTCTGATATGCTCTTTTTGCACATCAATTCATATTATTGAATCACAATTTGTATCAATTATACGAAATGGAACAGGTCCAAGCGTTCTTCAACATGAAAGCACAACCAATTTTGATGCAGATTTATCAATCTCTGCAAATAATACTATGTTTTATCAGTGCTCATCTTTTGAATGCGAAGGGGCAGTAGCTCACATTGAAGGAAAATCGTCGATCATTTTTGAAGGATGCAATTTTATTGGGCTTCTTGACCAACCAAAAGAGAATTCTGTTCTTTCCACATTTAAACAGAGTGCAATTAATAAAACTCATGAAAATGATTGCAACATAACGCAATTCAATCAAAAGCCAAATGAGCAAAGCGGAATGTGCGAATGGGAATCTTCAATGGTTTATGTTTTTGGTTCAAACAGTCTGGATGTGATAAATTCAAATTTTTCGAATTCGTCTCTTGGCGCGTTGACGGTCATAAACACTGATTCTGTTGAAATTAATGATTGTTGCTTTTTTGATAACTCTCCACATTTTGCAGCCTTTCCTTCAGTTCGGAGGAATGCACACATCCGAGGAGCGAAATCTTGTTTACTGAAAAATTTAAAATTTCCAAAAGATTTAATAGAAAGCGGAGCTTCATCATACGGAGATAACAATGATCGCATCCACTCTTTTCTTGAAGAACAGTTATCTCCAGAAAGACAGAAATTTGCCCCTATGTGGTTCAAATTGGAAGATACGATATTAGAAGGAAATTATCCAGAAAACCATCCATTTTTTTTCGTTCCTCAACTTCACCGAGCTGTGCTACAAATCAGTAAGAAAGGAAAACATTTGAAATTTTATGGAGATCTTCTTTTGCCCTGCCAAACACAATTTTTGATATCCATTCAGAAAAAGGCAAGTTCAAGCAATTTTCCTTCTGATGTATTGTTCCGTTCATCTTTTTTCACAATGCACAACAACACTCGTCATACACAGAATCTAATTCATCCATCAACGTCTCCATTAGTTCAATCTGATAGAAGCGAAGTTACTTGGACAGAGGTATCTGCAACAGTATTGAACGAATCTTACGCAACATCTGACACAGACATAATCCCCTTTTCGTCTACAACACACGAACTATTGGTGAAAATGTTAGTAATGGAAACATCAAACTTCTCTTTGGAAACACCAACAATCGTCGCACAAATATTGTATGATGACTCTGACACCAGTAAAGACGATAACAAATCAAAAGTCATTCTCATAGTGTGCGTTTGCATTGGAGTTGTTTTTACTTTGGGAGGAGGGATAATCATAGTTGTTGGAATTGTGTTGAGAAAGAGGAAAATTAAGAAAATGAAGCTTTCGCAATCGGTTATAGCAGATTATCGTCCCATAAACGCTGATGATTTTTATTTTTCTGGTTCAGCTAATTTCCCCAATAGGATGCTTTTGTCACCTTTGCATAGATATTATTGCTATAGCCTGGACTCTGATTCGAGCACAACAAATAAGCACGTAATGAATAGATCATCTCACAAAAACAGGCAAACAAAACTTCCAACATTGCCACAAGATTGCCAGCAACCAAATATGGAGGAAGATTAATCTCATACACATTCATCAACAGATAACAATAGAAATTATTAAATTCTTCATATATTAAATGTGAATATTTATTTAAATTCATTCTTTATGTATAAATGTATTTATGTTTTTGTTATATGCAGTTTAACTTTTTTCATTTTTAAAAAAATGAATATGCATTTTTCCTAATAATTTTGAAGATAAAAGAAAGAGAAAATGATTTCAATATTTATGATCAAATAATAAATAATAATAACTTTGATTCGTTATCATATCCTCTTTGCTTTACAGTGTAAATATAAATGTAAAAATAGCTCTACAGTGAACGACATATTTTAAAAACAGTTTGTCTATCTCTTCTTTTTATCTCTTCTGTCAAAATTTTGTTTGCTTTTATCTTATCTTTTTGTTTATTGATATTTCTTTTCAACTTTCGTTAAAAATATAGTTAACGATGATTGGAAGCTTCCTACTTTTGTTGGTAGCATCAACATTTTCTTATGATCCCCGTGCAACATCTGCACAAGATTGTGGATTTAAATTGGATTATTTCCTTTCAAGAGCTCAGCGAAGAGAACGTATGCTCGATCAATGTGCAGGAAAATGCATGGTTTACAAACTTTATAAATTCATTACCATCATAATTATTAAAACCTTTGAATTTTATTCGAAAAAAAGGACTCTCTTGAAGTTTGCCTTGACGATTGCCAGAATGCTTATGAAGCTTGCAAGGCTCAACAGTGTTCCGGAAGAATTCCAAATGAAGATTGCCACGCTCGCTGCGGATCTGATATGAGAGTTTGCAGACGTGCATGCAGATCTGCTTATTCAGCTTGCGAGGAATCATGCGTTGTTGATTATGATGGACAGTGCTTCACTGATTGTGATTTCTATAAGCAAAATCGTCTTGACGACTGCGAATTTGGATTCGAGGAATGTCAATGGAAATGTCTTGTTGGAGACCAAGATTGTGAACGTAAATGCAAGATTGCTCGCAGAATGTGCGAAAGTGAAGGAAGAGACTGTGCTGATCAGTGCAAATCAATTTGCTTGAACTCCATTAACACTTGCCAGGATAACTGTCTCTCAGATATGGAAGATGGCTTTGATCTTTGCGAATACGATTTCGAAGACTGCACTTCACGTTGCGCACCTGGCGATGTCAACTGTGAATCTCTTTGCAAAGTCGAACGTAGAAACTGCAAACAAGACGGAAGACAAAAGTTTAATGATTGCGATATGAATTGCAACTATGCACAGGAACAGGGCTGCACAGCAGGCTGCGAATCAGTCAAACAAACTTGCCTCAGCGATGCTTCAGAGGCACTTGACATTTGCAGATACAAATGCATTCCACAGCCCGGAATGTATCAGAATCCTGATGAGGATCTGTGCCTGAGAGAATGCAACAGATTGTGGAGAGCTGCAAACGCTGACTGCAGAGACGGAATGGACACATGCATTGCACAGAACTGCCAGCGTACGTACGGGACATGCAGAGAAGATTGCCTGGACTTTACTGAAGATTGCTTCTCGGCTGTTGAGATGGATGTTGAAGGCTGCTTGGAGAGATGCAGAGGAGCATCCGACTGCGAGGCAGCCTGCAAGAGAGATTACAGAATTGCCAAAGAGAACTGCAGAGATGCATTCAACAAGTGCGATCTGAACTGCGACCAGGACTCGACCGATGTTTGCTACTCAGACTGCGAAAAAGTGAAGCAGAAGTGCTTGATGGATTGTGACGCAGAGCTGGATTCTTGCAATGCACTGCAACAACAAGGCCAAATGCAGGATGAGAATTGCCTGAGGAACAGAAGAGTCTGCGAGGCTTCTTGCAGAGACAAACACGATTACTGCAACTCCATTTGTGATGGATCATTTGAGGCTGATCTTCAAGATTGCAAGGTTTGTTCTCAATCTAATTTTTGATGAATTATTTGAATTCTTTAACTTAACAATTCAATTTTTTCAGAATGAGCTTCAACGTAACTTTGACAAGTGCCAGTTCACTTTTGAAGAGTGTGAGGCTAAATGTGCTGGAAAGACCCAGTGCATCTCTGAATGCATGAAAGGCCGCAGAGATTGCCACGGGTTGGCTGTCCGTGCTCATCAAGACTGCGAGACAACCATCCAACAGCATTGGACAGGCAAATGCTACGAGAACTGCGAGAAGGCAAAACAATCATGCTTGGATGCCAGCGACGCCTGGTTTGAGTGGTGTATTAACGATAAGTGCGGTGGTGTTGAGGCGTGCGAGCGCTTCTGCAAGCAGAGAAAGAGAACGAACGAGATGACTTGCTTTGAGGAGAATGAGATCTGCGCCAACGATTGCGCCTTCCAAGATCTTGGGAAAGTCACCAAGGATGCAGACGGAAAAAAGAAGTAAACATCCAACTAAGTTATTCAATTTAAAGCCAATAAATGCATATTTCTTGCTCTTCTGATTTTTATTTCGTTTTTGTTATGGTACTTGATGTCCATTTCACCGCACAGAAAATGTCAAACAAATTCTATTGAACAAACAAAAAAAAATACAATGTTTCTTTCAGATAGTCACTAACAATCTATTCATCAAAAAGAATAAGCGTGTTTGAAAGAAAGACATGAAAAATAGTCATTTTTTACTGATGCAAAACAGAAAAAGAAAATATGACATGATAACCAGAGAGATAGCGGTTTGACATCTCTTTGATAGATGCAAAGGCACAAAAGACATTTAACTCTCAAAAATAGGAAATTAACAGCCACAGCCTCCTCCTGATTCTTGTGGGGGTGCCTTTAAGTCCAGCACTTCTTCCTGTGGCTCCTGTTCAACTTCGCTTACAGTTCTGTAATTAAAATAATGACAAAGATCAAATATGAAAATTAATTGGAAAGATAGATATGAATATACGAAAGAAGCAATTTACCAAACCGTTTCATGATTTCTTGGGCCATACTAATGAAAATGAGTTCGAACAGTTTGTTTTAACGTTCATAGAAATTAAGTTTTTTTATTTATATCTTAAATCATTCAAATGAAAAATTTGCTTCATACGTTTGGAAAGCTGCATCAACATTTGCTGCACTTTTAGCAGATGTTTCCAAGAAAGGAACACCAATTGAATCGGCGAGTTGCTGAAAAGAAACGTTACGTAAAATACATAATTTATAACTAACAAAAGATAATCAATACTTTTCCAGTTGCATAGTCAATTGCACGTTTTGTGACAAGATCGGATTTGTTTCCAACAAGTAATCTGCAAACACCTTCTGATGCATAGTTGTCAATTTCTTTGCACCACATTTGCACATCATTGAATGAGTCTCTGTTTGTAATATCATACACAATAATAATTCCGTTTGCACCACGATAATATGAGCTTGTAATAGTACGGAATCGATCCTGCCCAGCGGTATCCCACTATCAAGAACAAAGTCACAAGGAATTATAATGCACATAATGTTTTACTGACAATATAAAACGAAACATACGATCTGGAGTTTAATGATCTTTCCTCCAAGTTGGATGGTTCTTATTTTCTAAAAAATACAAATGATTATATTTCAATAAATAAAAGTTAAGAAAAGAACTTGAAATAAAAGCATACGAAATCAACACCAATGGTTGCAATGTATGTTCCTGTATAAGTATCGTCCTATAATATTATATGATGATTATAACATCAAATTTTCGCTAAATTGAACATGATATAATAATTATCAATTCAGACCGCAAAACGCAGAAGCAGGCATGATTTCCCAACACCGCTGTCTCCAATCAAAAGAAGCTTAAACAGAAAATCCTGTAAAGCATATAAAGACGCGTATTTACAAAAAAAACAAGTTTGCAACTATATATATGGAAGATGAAATGAGAATTAGCAGACAAATTCTTGATTCATTATTTACAGAGGTAAGTTGATCAAAACACCTCAGTTGATTATGTAAGAAATGGGAAGTTCTGTGATCTTTTTTGCTTTTATAAATTTTATTTTTTCATGCTTCATATGTTGAAAACAAGTTCATAAAACAGTTCATGAAATGAGAGAGAAATATTTAATAACGTATACCTTAATTAGATAAATTGAACCCTAAAACTTGCATTTTTGCAATGTTTATGGGCGTATGTGGTGTTAAAAAGGAATGGATAGTGTTACATGATGATAACGATGATTATACAAAACCAGCTTCAACTCCTTTTGATGTATATAAAATTTTATAGAATTTTTATTATTTTTCTTTTGTTACAAATCTTATTCGTACTTTCAAAATGCCAAATATATAAAAACGAATTTATTTTTTAAGAGGATTGACGATCTCAATAGGCTGACAGATGCTATGCAATTACTTGATAATTCTACCGAAAGTCTTGTCTTGAATGGATTGCATGAAATTGCTGCATATATAAGAAAAAGTTTGAGTTTCATTTTCATAATTTGACTCATTTTTGTTATGCTTTTTAATTTTGATTTTCAGTACGTTCTGATATGGATCATATTGAAAGAATACAGGATGTTATTGATCGAGGAGTGATAATTCAGTTCGAAACTTTGCTTTTACAATCAGAATCACAAGACATTCTTGTATGCATGTTATTAGAAACTCAAACCTAACTTAAAGAATTTTTCTTTTCTCAAGTGGAACACTCTATTTTTACTTCATGAAATTACGTATGGAACTTTGAAGCAAATTGAGTGCTTAAATAGACCAACACTTCTGAAATCAATTTTGCTTTGTTGCTTGGTTTGTTGAATCACATTTTTATTTGTTAATTTAAATTTAATCACAATTTTTTCTCACATTACACAAATCAAATTTCGAAAGGATAATTGCTTCGAAGTGCGTGATCTAGCAATAGCTCTTGCAGGGTTTGCTCTATCGAAAAATTTTCGTCTTTTCTTAACAATTTATTTTATTTAGGAAGTTGTGTGGATGCTCATCATTGATAAGAAAAGTGCTGAACCAAGGCTTATTTCCATTCATCGCAGGGATGCATGTGTTCTGTCTTCTTCATCCACAGCCAGATCCCTTTTCTGATGCAGCCACGCCTTCTCCAGAGCAGGTCAACCGAATGATCAGAATAGTGGAGAACCAGTCGCAGTTGGAGGCGAGCCGGAGAAGCTGGACTTATCTTAATGCTCGCACAGCTGCTAATTTGTATGAGAGAAAATTTTTGCACATTGACGAAAATGAAGAGCTTGCTGGTATCAATGCAGAAGAAGAGTCTGAAGAAGAGTCAGACGAATATGAAGAAGAAATTGAATTTGAGTCGGAGCCAGAATTGGAGGAAGACGGTGATGAATTGGCTGAGAATGAGAAAGATGGGGAGAAAAAGAAGAAAAGTGGAACAAATCAGAAGAAAAAGGAAACTGAGCCAAAAAATAAAACCGAAATGATGAAAAGACAATTACCAAAGTCCGAAATCAAACCGATAAGCAGACCGTTTTCCAACACAGACAAACACAAATCCGAATTCGAGCGCGGATCAGCAGGAGAAGAAGACGACGAGCTCATTTTGGACGAAGGGGGAGGCAGCAAAAAGGGGCAGCGTGTGCTGATGGGGTGGGTGCTGCTGATGCTGCAGTTGAGGCGGATGGATCTGCTGGACGACAGAAAGAGAGAGCTCGAACAGAGGCGGAGTGAAGCGATGAAGATGAACAGGAAACTGCGGAGGGAGACGAGGAAAGCGCGGGAGTTGTACTCGAAGATCCACCGCTCAGTGTCACAGAAGCAGTTCAGACTAGACAGTGAGAGAGACACGATGTGCTACTCATCGAGACAGGACCTGCTGGCTTTGCTGAGTGCAGAGAGGAAGCAGCTGCAGCTGAGCCAGCAGAAGCTGATGGAGCTGAAGAAGGAGTCGAACAAGCTGAACTTGGTGATCAGCGGGGCGACATACAAAGGGACAGGCAGACAGCAGCAGCAGAAGGCGATGCAGCAGCGGCAGAGCATGCGAAGGCAGTCGGCGTTGGAGGCAGCAGCAAAGATTCGCAACGAGGAGGAGCAGCATGCGATGCTCAGAGAACCCGTGCTGCAGACATTCAACGACGTGGCTGAATACACAATGGCGCTGGCTGGCTGCAGCGACCTCAGCTGGCGTATCCCCTCGCACATCGACACGTTCCAGGCAGTTGCTGCCCATCTGAACACACTCAACAATCTGAACGTGACCCTCTCACCTTCCTCTTTCTTTCCTATCAATCGCTACCAGATCTGCCCTGAAGATGTCACTAAGCCAGAGGATCTGCTTGTGATACCTCAGTCTGAACCTTATCCAACGCACGAGGCAAATTATGAGCCAATGTCTGCATTTGAAGTGGAAATGAGTCGTCATTCAGATGCTGAGCTTGGATTGGATGTTGCTTCATCTTCATTATCACAAGTGACTAACTTTGCAAAGATGGCTGCTAATAAGAATGATCATTCAATTAAATTGAATAATGATGGAGAGAAAGGAAAAGAAGGAGAATTAAAAAGAAGAGCCAAGTCTAATTCTGGAGGTGACGCTGGAGGCAAAGGAGAATTTGATCACAAGCGCGATTTTGAGTCCGAGTTGGACAGGGCGATTGAGAAGCAGCTTGAGTGTGAGCTTCAGAGAGAGCTGGAAAGAGAGCTGGCACGGGAACTAGAGAAAGTGGCTGACTTGAAAGCAGAAGAAAGTCTGAAGGGATGCAGCGGAGTGACTGAAATGAAAGAGCTTGGAGGCAAAATAGGAGGAAAGATGGGAATAAAGAGCAGATGGAATATCAGAGAAGAAGAAGAAGAAGAAGAAGAGGAAAGAGAGAAGGAGACTAAAGAGGAAGTGTACGAAACATCCGAAACGAGCTACAAAGATGTGGAAAGGAATGCGGTTGGAGGAGCTTTGCTTGTGTCTTCGCTGAATTCATTTAAACAGGTTGAGCAGCTGAGACACACGAATTGCTCAGCTTTCTTGTATTTTGTGATAAGCGATGCAATTGCCTCTACAAATCAGTACATTTCGAGGAATGCGAAGAAGCTGATGGACAACATGACGTGGAAAAATGGTGTGATATGAAATATAAACTATTGAATATTGAATATTGAAAAAGTTATTTTTTTCAAAACATTTTTAATTAACACTTGTAAAATTTAAATGAAAATTGGATTTCTAAACACATTCATTAAACATTTCTTCTTGACTTTATCGTATTTTTCTTTAAATCACATTCTATAAATATTTGCAGTTCCACATATGATTCCTCATGTCAGTCTTCCTTTCTCACCTGAAAAAGTGACAGATGCTTTCGATTTGCTTCGATTTATCAGCATTCTCTCGTTTGCTATTTGTATTCTAATGATATCATTTGTCTATTTCCTTTAAATTTTTTATTTAAAAAAATGTGATGATTAACTCATTCATAAATAATTATTTTCTCCATCCTTTTCTTTTCTTTTCCTTTTCCTTTCTCATTTTACAACTTCTTCATTTCCCCAGTCGTCCAACAGCCTCTCCCGTTGCCCAGCTGCGTGTTCTGCACTTCATGATGACTGTCACCACCAAAAGTGACATTCACGTTCTTTCTCTGGTCAGCTGCGGGATGATCGATGCTCTTCGCAGCCTTTTCCTCCGCCAGCTCTTTCTTTTAACTGTCAACACCGCAAAAAGCGCAGACACCAGCCGCTCTTATTCCCTCACCCCGTCTCAGTTCTTTGCCTCTGCCTCGTCCTCTTCACCTTTCTCTGCTCTGACTGGCTTCTCTCCCTTCCAGCTCCCCTCACAGATGAACGAGGGCTCTTCCTCAAAGACACTGCTCGACTTGAGACTGGATGTGGTGAAGAATGCGCTGATGGTCGTGGCGAATCTGTGCAGCAAAGGCGCTGGTTATGTTTCTCTGCTGATTGGCACGACGGCTGAGAGGGCAGAGGAAGACGAGGCAAGGAAGCTGGAGATGGCAGCAGAGGAAGGACGGAGAGAAGGAGAAGAGGCAGCTGTGAGGTTGGAAAGGAGAAAAGCAGTGATAGTGCCGAATAACAAGCTGACGCTGAAGCAAAGGATGAATGTGTTGTCTCTGTTGTGCTCTGTGATGGAGCAGCTGCGAAGGGAGTTTCAAAGAGAAGAGGCAGAAAGATACGCAGCAGACTTGGCAAAGATGAGGAAGCAGGATGAAGAGAGGCTGATGCAGGAAGGGCTGGAGATTAAGCAGCTCTATCGCATTCCCGAAGTGCTGGCGACGAGTGACAGTTCAGCCAGCGGTGTCGACTCTTCGCTTGCAAAGGGAGAAGAAGACCCGCTGGCTGCTTTGCGATTTCCAGAGAGGGTTTTGCCTTGTTCGCGTGTTGTTCCGTCGGAGAATGCAGAAGAGAGCTTTCGGAGCTACATGAAAAGATCACCTTTTGAGAAGAAGGAGTCGAAGGACGATTTGAACGAGGAGATGTCGAAGCTGTTGAGGAAGCAGTTGGAGATAAGAATGCAAAAACAGAAGGAAAAAGAGAAAGAGAAAGAGAAAGAGAAAGATAAGCAAAAAGAGAAGGAGAAGGAGAAGGAGAAGGATATGAAGATTGATGAAGAACTAGCGAAGGAGAAAGCAATCAGCATGGAGCAGCTGGAAGAGCTGGAGGAAGAGATGATAGGCGATGAGTGTGTGCCAGCGAGTGTGCGGAATGAAGAGAGAGTGTTTGAAGTGCTGGAAGGAAGGAGAGATTTGACGAATGACCTGATTATGCTGTGGGATGGGTGTGACATGGCAGAGAGGAACTGGATGGAGGCGGAGAAGAGGAGAAGAAGGGTCGTCGGGAGGAAGAAGAAGAACTACTATTTGGAGGAGTATTTTGATCAGGATGAAGAAGGTTTGAAAAAAAAAATGAATATATGTGTATTTTATATGAGAATTGAAGTTATTTATGCAGTTTTTTTATTAAATATGAAAACTATACGTTTTTTCTTATAAACAATATATTCATTAAAATTTTTCAAATATTTTAAATTTCAATATTTTTTATTTTTTTATTTTTTTAACATATTTACATTCTTAATACTTCCTCTCCTTTTAATTTCAGATCTTTCCAGCGATGAATCCAACCAACAAGAAAGACCAGCACATCTTGGTGCAGTGTCAAAGATGCATGTGCCAGACATCACTACCTTGAAGAAGCTGGAATTTGACAGCGACTATTCAGACAAGCATGTTCGAATAGAATCTGACTGTGACACAGACAATGCAATGGCTGATGACTTCTACAGACAGACAGAATACTCTTTGAATGTTGCTGGCGGAGAAATAGGCAATCTGCTGTGGATGAGAAATAGAATCCCGTCTGTTGAGCCTGAAGATGGGCTGAGGTGGTTCGAAAAAGATGATTTGAGCGATGACGAAGAAGATTTCTTGCAGTCCAATGGGATTTTCTTGCCAACCACATTTTTCCAATCATCTGTGCAGACAGCTATACACGATGCACACAAATCATTTCTGACTCTTCGGGTGACTGACAAAGAGCAAGGAATATCTGCCTCTTCCTCTGCTTCTTCTTCTGCACTTCCTCCTCCTCCGCCTCCACCTTCTCTTCCTTCTCCATCATCATCAACATCGTCATCCTCTTCAGTTACCGACACTTCATCCTCTTCATCAGACCCAAGCAATCTTCCCTCTGACTCCGAATATGCGCAATATGCTTCAACCAACACAGCCAATAACTCCAATTCATCCAGCAGCAGTGGCACAAACACAGATGCACTTTCACTGACTGCTCTTTTGAATGCGACCATTTCAACCCCGCCGTCACGGCAGAAGAGAGACAAAGTGCCCAATCTGAGTGCGATGCACACCTCGCATTTTGGCTCAGCCTCGATCGACACGGCGTTTCTGTCAGTTCTGCTGAACATTGTGGAGAAAGGGACAGACGAGCAAATTGACTACTGTGTGCACACCTGCCGAGTGTTGGAGGCTATTTCAGCACAGCTCGAGACGCTGATTGTGGAAGAGAAGAGGATGCGGGACAGAGAGACGAAGATGACAGAGGACAGACGGGCAGAGAGGAGCAGGAAGGAAGAATGTCTGATGCACATGCGGAGGATGAAGGCGAGCGGGGTGCCAGACAATGTGATTGAGGCATACAGACAGAGATTCGAGCAAGTCGAGTTTTATCTGCAGAGATGCTTCCCTTCACCTTTTTCGTATCACTCATATGGCACACTCAACAACCAGCCTGCAACTTATGCTCCTGTTGACCCAGCACTGTTTAAAGACCCAGTGAAAGCAGCAAGATACTTCGATCGATATGCTCCATTTGGAAAGGGCTACTGGTTGCACTCAGCGTTGAATGACGAGGTGATGCCAGGAGAAGACTATCTGTCAGACGAACTGCCATTCCCATCGCCATTTCTGAGCAATGAAGAGGCAAAAGATGAGAAAACATCGAATTCGGAAGGCTCAACAAAGGAGACATCAAAGTCTGCTTCAGATATGCCTGCCTCACCACAATCAGGTGCGACTGTTCCAATACACGGGGTATCTTCAACACTTCCACAGGAATTTGATCAAAGTTTACCTTTCTTAGAAGCACGACCAACACCAGCAGCAACAGCCAACTTGCATTTGTGTCTGCGCATTTTGGATGATCTTGCTGAAAGAAGCAAAAAGGACGTTGCAGGATTTGCAGAGACGAGATACAGAGGAGAATTCCACTCATCACATGCAGCGTCGTATGTGTCACATTATCAGAATGTCACCAGAAAGAGATATCTCAACCTGCTGCTGGGGTTACACTCGAAGAAGAGGAGGTTTGCCAGAGAGGCAGAGAAAGAGGAGAAGGAGCTGGTAGACAGATTAAACAGAAGGAGGCAGAAACAGCAACAGGAGCAAAGCCAAATGATATTCGGAAAACAGAACATGCGAAAAAAAGCTGCATTTACAGTGGATTCTATTCGAAACAAGAACTATCCAGACACTCTAACTCCTGAAGATTACATGGAAATAGCCAGATTCAATAGAATTCAGCACAAACGCTCAATTATCCTGAAAGTGATGAGGAGAGAAAGCTATCAGGCTTTTGTGCTGAATGGCATGTGTCTCTCTGTTCTGTTCCACCTCTACAGATTTGATGCACCAGATACGCTTATAAGAAAAGCCATTCCGAACTTCCAGCTTTCATTAGACACACAACTCACACAGCAGTGGTGGATGAAGAGAGGAGAGTCTTTGGACAATGTGTTTGAGGAGCAGTTTGATGAGGGAAACATGCTGGATTGGATTAGAATTGACAACGAGACAAGTAAAAGTGCAATTGCGTCGTGCAGTTTGAATGAGCAGCAGCTGCACATGGCGTCTGAAAGGAGGATGAAAGAGTTCAATTTGGAGAGAGACAAGGCACTCATCACGGCTACACGAAGGATTTTGGCAAATGAACCAGGTTTGGAACTGTCAGAAGCCTTTCTCAGGGCAAGCATCGAAATCAATGAAACTTTGGGAGGGAAGAATCTGCTTTTGTCGAAGAGAAACTTTGCATTTGATGAGGATATCATTAAAAGAGCATTAAGATCAATACTTTGCGTGATTAATCATCCAAGTTTGTTCATTTACTGCTGATTTTTATTTTTATTATTATTATTTTAAATCAAAAATCCTTTTTGTCAATTTTATTTCCTTTTTAATTAACTTCTATCTTTTTATCACTCTTTCTCCACTTTCCATTCAATTTTTTAATTATTTGACTTTTTATGATTAATTAATCCCTTCTCTTTTTCTTCACTTATTTTGCTAAATAGTCCGCTTCAATGCCTTTTCAGGCACACGCATCTATGAATTTGCGACATCTCTTCTTTTGTGCTCGTCCACAGCCATCCAACTGCTGGCGCTGCGAGTCATGCGACGTGCTTTTGACGGAAGAGACATCGACATCCTTCGAATGAGCATGTCCATCCCCAAAGAAGAGCCCATCCCACACAGCATCCCTCAAACTGCTGACATGAATGGCTTCTTGTCGCGCTTTGTGGCTGGTCTTGCTCCGCCGCGTGTGGAAGAAGAGAAGATCGATCCGCGTGTCAAAAGACTGATCAAACCGCGCAGTCTGTTTGACATCGACCAGGAAGCAGCCATCGGCAAGTCGTGGAGGCTGCAGACATCGGCTTATCCACGTGTGCCTTCGAAGGGACAGAAGGAGATGCTGATGTGTGAGGATGTGATGAGGATGAGGGGAGAGGAATACAAAAAGCAGCAGGCGAAGTTGGAGGCAGTGAGAGCAAACTTCACTCGCAATGCCTCTCGAATATTGGGTTCGTTTATGTCTTGCTTTTATGCATATTACATGATGAATGAGCCAAAAGAAAAAGCACGTGAAGCTGATCAACCAGGAAACAGCATCTACAGAAGTGACTGCGACTCGATCTTTGCCAAAGAAAGGCGCTGTGCTAACAACAGCGATCCATTTGGATGCTCATCTGACAGCATGAGCTGCGACAACGTGGCATTTGATGGAAGCTTCCAGTCGTCTGATGTTGCCTCATTTTTGGAGGAGTTTCCAAATGCAGGCATTCCAATGAATTCAGACAACTTGTTCTTCAGCCCTCCTTCTGCAAATGTAAACAAGCTCATTCCATCTCCTTTCAGACCAACGAGACGCACCCTCCTCATCAAAGCACGACTTGCTCTCAAAACATTGCAGACGTTGGCGAACTTGTGTCTCGACTGCGAAGAGGCAGTGGCTGCTGTGCTGCATGAGGAAGGAGACACACTTAGTGAGAGCAAGAAAGCTAAAGAGGAATTGATAAGACAGCAGCTGATGGAAAAGGAAGATATATCAACACAAAACAAGAAAAATAAACTTAGAAAAAGAAAGAATTATACCGACTTTGACGAGAAAGTTGAATGGGTTACTCCACTTACAGGATGGGGATGGATGGGAATGAAGAAAGTGACATATTTGAAAAATGAACAACTACCTTTAAAGTCATTATCCTCATCCTCATCTTCTTCTTCATCAAAATCTTCTTCTCAGAAGAACGATAACTCTGATACATCTTCTGTGGAGCGAGGGCTGAAATGGATTTGGCCATACTCAACGTACTCCCCACCTTCCATGCACAGCCATGTTGATTCTTCATTCCTTTCTCTTTATTCTCAATTCCCATCTGCTAAAAAGGAGCGTTCATACATCGCAAAGGAGACTGTATCTACCAAACTGGCAAGAAGCAGCAATTTGTGTCTGCTTCAGCAGATCTGTGCACTGACTCTGCTTTATTCACACAGCAAATCTCGAATTGAGAGGTTGAGAGACATCGAAGTGAGAGAAAGAGAAGAAGAAGAATACAAAAGCCAAAAAGTGCGCAGAGAGTTTCAGAGATGCGACATTCTGAGAAGATCGAAGGAGATATCTTCTGAGCATGCGAAACAAAAGCAAAGAAAGAGAAGGCTGAGGAAGCAGCAGAGGAAACAGATAGCACAGAGATATAGGATGGAGATTGAGGACATTCTGAGCAGAATAGAAAATGGAAGAATTGAAATAAAATCAAAAGCAAACGCAACAACAATCAGGAACATCATATCAACTCATCTCGAAGAGCTTGAGCTTTCGTCTTCAGATTCGGTAAGTGAGAGCGATTCTTATTCTGATGAAGAAGATGATGGCACACTTGATTCTGCTGCCAGATGCTCATCCAATGAACGTGGTGCAATCTTTCCGTCATCATCATCTTCTTCTTTTAGACAGTCTCATTTGACTGATTCACACATTGGAACTAACAGTGAAAATTGCTCAATATCATCACAAGAAACATATTCTGATATGGGATCAAGCTTTTTGGATGATTTTGATGGTACATTTGATTTTGACAACACAGAAAGCGATCAATTTGACGAAACGAAAGAAGAAGATTCACTTTTGGGGTATGTGAAAATAGGAACATCTGTACGAGATGGAAACCCTGACAGCCGGAGAATGCTCCAATGGAAGCAGAACGAGAGGAAGCAATGGTACAACCGCTGGGCAGGCAGATGCGATGCCAAGACACTTGAAGCAGAGCAGCAGGAAGAGGACGACATGTTTGAGGGCATTTCATATGCAGCGCTGATGGTGCTGCTGCGCTTGGCAGAGCCTGAAAACTTGATGAGCTACGATCAACTCCGCACGGCTATTGAAAATGTGGACAGCAATCTGTTGATGTTGCGAGTGAAGATGCTAAAAGGCCCGAAAAAGGAAGAGAACGAAGAACGCCGTGGCAAATTTGGCTGGCTGGCGCTTCTTCCTCAGCTAGAGCCTTTCTATCACACACAACAGGTTACTCAGTCAAGAGTCGAGGCAGCTGAAATTCTTGTATCAAATGGTGTTGTTTACACATTGTGTGCTTGTTTGAATCGATCTTGTTCGTTGAATGGTCACAATAGCAGGTGGATGGCTCTGATTGCAGCTTCTGCACTTGGGTGGATCATTCATGCACTCGATGCTGCTGGCAAAGAGCAGAACAGGACAAGGAGTGCAAGCAGCAGTTGGCTGGCAAATGAAAAGAAAAAGAACCAAAAAGAAATCGATATCGAGCAGCTGTTGGCAGAAACGTCTGTTGTTAAGAGACTGCTGACAAAAGAGGATGTATTGGCTTTGATGGAGGAAGAAGGGGCATTTAATTCGCTTGCGCTTGAACTTGCACTTCTTCGCTTTTCTCCATTTTTCCCCGAGCCAATAACTTCTGCAACATCAACAACTTCTCAAAAGGATGCAACTGAAAAGGTATTTAATTCAAACGAGAGAAGAGATAACACATGCATTATTCCTTGTACAATTAATTCTGAAGAATCACATTCAACAAGCAATAGCCGAGTTGGTATGCTAAAAACATTGAGCTTGCACCTCATTGACATCAGGGAGAGTTTTATGAAAATGATAGTTGAAGAAATAAAGCACAAAAAATCTTCAAAGCATTCGAAACGGACGAATTTGGATACAAATGAAAAAAATAAACAAAATGGAAATTATGTTGAAAATTGTTCTGAGGAAGTTACTGAGGCACATAGAGCTGCTGAAAGATTAACGTGGCAGATTCGTGATTTGCTAAATGCTCAATATTTACGCCCCGCAGAATCAAAGAAAGCTGCGGATGAGATTTCAAGTGAATTGAATGCTCTGTCTTCCATTGCGCCTTTCCCACCTGCTCCAAAACTTGATTCTGCAGAGATTGAACCAGCTTTTCTACCTGAATTCAGACAAGAATGTCATTTGCTTTCAAAGAGATGCTACTGTCATAAATACACGCATTTAATGTTTTATCCAAAATGATACTTTTTTTTAAAATTTCACTTGATAAATTATCTTTTCTTTATAATTTATTTTTTCCGTATTTTTCACAAATGTTAAAAGATGAAGATTTGACGTCAAATAGAACATATGTACCACGTAACACAATTCAAAATAGCAAAATTGTTATCAATTCAATCCAATTCTTTTCTCTTTTTTTGATGATGATGAAACAAGAGCGAACAAAATGAAAGAAATTTGCATGCATTTTGAAACATTATTTCTTTATGAATATTAATAAATGATTTTTGAATAATTCATATTTTTTATTTGTTCACATTATTTTTATATTGCACCAACATTTTTCGAAATAATAAATAAATAAATAAAATTTAAAAATTATCAAAAAAAAAAAAAAAAAAAAGTAAAAAAAAAAAAAAAAAAAAAAAAAAGGCCTAACTGTAATAGACAACTCTTTTCACAAAAGTCTCTGTTTGCTTGCGAACAAAGGAAATAATCACTTGTTATCATAGAAAAATAAAATGTGTATCTTATTTTCTTTTCTTCTATATACGAGAGATCATCACTTAAGTGTTAGTCACACAACAGACCTGAAATGAAAAAATTAGGACGAATTTTCAATGGTGATGAAAAATAGCTAAAAAAGGAAAAAAAAGAAACATGATATTGTTGTGTCACTCATTTCATATCGCGCCTGAAGATGAAGGAAAATGGATCATTAACGGTATTTGTTTATTACAAGGGTGGAGGTGTATTGAGGCGGGAAGAAGAGAAGGAAGTGAGAGAACACTCTGCTGTTGTGAAACATTTTTCATCAGAATTATGTGATCCTGAAGATGCTTCTTAATTGTTTTCATTATAAAAGCGAATTTTTATAGCAAATTTAAGTCGTTCAGAAAATTATTGAATGATATGAAAGATTTGTCGGTTATTGTTTGAAAAAAAAAAACTTAATCAAAACTAAATAATGTTTGTTTTCATATATGACAGGAAATTATATTTAAAAAAAATGTGATCCAGAAAAAAAGGTTAATTTGCGAATGATAAAAGCATTAATACAAAAAAAGAAACAATGCACAAACAAAACAAAATGACAAAAATTGCAAATAGCTCCATTCAAAAAAAAAAAAAAAAAAAAAAAAAAAAAAAAAAAAAAAAAAAAAAATTAAAAAAAAATTAAAAACAAACCATTTGCAATCAAAACGGCTGGTCGGACACAAACATGGAAGGCCACTTATTCTTTCTCCTGCTTGCTTTGGAAAGCTAAAAAAAAAAACAAAATGCAAGCAAATTCTAAGAGCCAGAAATCGAACCAATTAAATTGGTGTGAATTGCAGCAAATTCACCGCTCATCGACTATTACGCTTTATAAATAGAAAATATACAAAGAGAAAAATCAAACCTTTCCTATCAAAGAATGCTTGTGAGAAGAGAAACGAATTTGCTGAAAACATTTTTGGGATGATGAATTCTGTGAACTTTCAATCTTCGCTGAGGAAAAAAATTCAATTTAATTGGACCAGATAAATCAAGAATGGAATGGATTGAAGAAGATAATGAAGAAAATTCAGATCATCAAAGTCAGAATAAACATGAAAAAATAAGTATATGAACCGCAGTTGGTTATTATTTCATTTCTCCTATCATTTTTGTCAGTGAAACAATGAATTATGAGGAATATTTTAGTATTTTGAAGTTTTCATTTATTCCTTTAACATGCAAGCTGTACAAAAATAATTGGAGATTCATCCATGTATAATCACTAATTCATCGATCTTTAAAGGTGCAAAATATTATTTAAAATTCTTCAATAACCAGCGTTGAATTGTCCCCTCATCCTCCAGATTTTTATATCATCGAAAATGAATAAAGTATTTTTTCAAGGAAAATTTTCAAAAATGGAAAACCTAAGAAAGATGCGAATAAGCTGAAACAATCAATTTTGGCTGCCTGGAATGAAATACAAATGGATAGAATTAATAAACTTGTTCATTCGACGTACAAACGCCTTTCAAATAGTTATTTTGTATGCAGGAGGATCAATCAACTATATATATATTTTGATTAAGATTTTGGGATTAATTGTAGAAAATTTTCTTTTTTAGAAAAAAAAAATCACATGTTTTCAACAAATAATTTTTAACATAAACATGAAAATTGTTCTTTTTTATTGTGTTTGAAAATAGAAAATAAATTTATCTTTATTGCACAAAATTTACATGTTTGAAAATATCAATAATTGCATATTATTATTCTCTTGCAAAATTGTTGGTTCATATTTTCAAATTGAAAAAGTGGATCATTTATTTTTGATTATCAGTATGATTTGATCAACATCTCATTTGTCATCCCTCAACAATTGTTCGAGCTGCTCTCATTTGGCTTGAACTCTGGTTTAAATTGTAATCTCAATTGTTTTCTTCTGGACAACTTCTCTTTCATCCTCTTCGTTACTGTGCTCCTCTGGTTCCTCCACGAGGCTTGGTAATGATGATTCTTCTTCTTCATTGCAGATCGTTTGGTTTCTGTTGTCATGTTGTCGATCTTTTTTTCCCTTACTGATCATGCTTCTTTTTCTGCTCTCGATGTTGTCTGACTTTGAGTTCAGACTGTAGTCCTCCTCGTTTTGCTCTTCCTCAACTGACGAAGAGCCTTCCATATCTTCTGAACTTTATTCGTCATCTTAAGCAATTTTTGGTTTGCGAAAAGTTTGGAGATTTAAAAGTGATGACTGAGTCTGGGCGGAAGTTGTAGAAATAGACGTTTGATCTGCAATCACTTTCGCACAGGAGGTGGCAACATCTGTTCGAAAATAGTGATAAGTTATAGAATCACTTCGTGGTTATAGACGAGCAAACTTTTCCACTTGGAATATTGGAAGTCCTGTTATTGTCAATGCGGATATTGAAGCAAACTTTTTCGAGTGAGTACCTGAAACAATTCGGTAAACCTGTCTTGTGAAGGAGATTTGCTACAGGCTTTTTCAGTGCTCTTGCGGAAAGTGGCATTTTTCTGCAATCGTTTATAAACAAGTGATCGGTGTTGTTTTGAAGTTTGCTTATTCTGGACCACAATTCACTTTCTGCTGAGGCAGGACATCTTGAAGGAGTATCTGCGAGAAAGGGAATTATAATGCCTGTTCTTTTGTGTCCAGTTTTCAGCGAAAAGTCCAATGTAATAGAATCTTCCCTCACCGCAGAATGCGTCAGACAAATCCGCTTGAGCTCGGTGAAACGGCAAGAAGAGAATGGCGTGCAAAGACAAATTGTTTTCTTCGTGAGAGAGGGAAAAGATAAGCTCCCGTTCTTGCCTAACCCTGTTAAATAATCAAGAATATTTACGTGGTTCGATATTTCAGGCTTGTTTTTCTTCTTCATCCTTTCAAATCAATTAATTGATTGGAGGAGAAGCTTCATTAGTGGGTTATCTCCCAAACTTTTCTCGAATAATAGCTGAGAAAAAAAAATGGCAGATCGTATTTAGCAAAGTGATGGCTCCTTCAACCCCTTGTGGAAAAGCTAAAGAAATACATCTGCACATCGAACGACCCAATTAAACCAATCTCCAACAGTTTGACCATCACCGCAGTTTTCCCACCAGTCTCCAAAATAAGCATGGCTAAGTTAATGCCCATGCCATGTCGAAGGCGAAATACTGAATTTACTCAAATCACATATTTCCATTCGATATCACTTTGTTTGCAAAACTCCTTTGAACCAGTGTTCTCCATTGATCGCTAAGGATCTGTCAAGATCGCACGAAGATTCTCTGGTTGCAGGGAAGCATCCATCCTCTTCATCCATGTTCCCGGTATAAGCAGGTCACTCTGTCTCTTCCACGTCCATTCTATATGGGTCGTTCTTTTCAACAGAGGCTCCCATATTTGTACCTTCCAATCGGGAAGAAGGAGAAAAACTCGAGCTTATTCGAGAATCGTTTTCCTGATTGTCGGAAGAATAAGAGGAATTGAAGGACGAGCAAGAACTGTCTCTCCTCGTCAAAACTGCTGCAGACCGTCTTCGTTAATCGGGATTCATCGCTCGCACCATCGATAAGCTTCCCTGTTGCACGGTGTAGAAAACGCGTCCAGCATGATTTTTGCTTGCATTTTCTTTATTATTCCTTGAAAGACTTTATGTTTTATTTGATAATCTCCTCCACTTTCTGATCTTAAAAGAAAGTTGGTCATACCGTTTTGCTCGCCCAGAATGTTTTGAGCTTTCACTTGAACTTTCATCGCTTTTTGTAAGTCTCCATATCTTCGTAAGCAGCCTTCAAAGGTTTGTTCCCGTGTGCCATCTGTTTATGTTGAAAACCGATGGTGAGTTGTTCGATCTTAACAGAAGTGTGTTGATGTGGTTGGATGAAAGTATTGGAGTGAAATAGATTAACGATTGAAGAATCGCCCACATTTCTCGATAATTGGAGCTTTGGTTACGTTGCCAACGTGGGAGCGAACAATGGAAGTCGTTATCTTTGTTTCTAATTCTTTAATAGGCTCCAACTGCTTTTCTTGATGCGTCCGTTGGGAGGATTGCTTCTGGAAGGAACAGAGAACAAAGCTGTCAGGGAATATTGGACTTCAATTTCAATATCCATTTGGTCTAACTTGGGAGGATAGAATGGTTGATCTTCATCTTCCCTTTCCATCATGCCCTCGAAACCATCGCGTTCAGAGTGAGATAAAGAGTTGAAAGAAAAAGAGAAGCTTCCCTAAACATGAACCTTGTGGCGTTCAGTTTTCCAATGAAAGCTGCCAGGTCTCTCACTCTCACTTCTTGTGTTCTGAGGGACATTCTCCTCCATTTTTTTCATTCCTTTGTTAGATAATTCATTCTTTTCCTATCTCACGCTATATGAAAATGGTGTGTGTATCAATCGAATCACAAACAGGTGAAGCATTCCAATTAAAGCGTTAGCACTTTGATTTAAAAGAAAACGTTCTCTCACTTTCTTCTCTTCTATAAACGAGAGATAGTCACTTAAGTGTTCGTTACGATCACTGATCTTATAATGATGATTCAAAACAGTCCTCTTGGAATAGGACTTGCGACCGAACCGAGCGCAGCGGAGCTGCCAGGTAGTTAACAATAGGGTTTGTGATGTTTTCCGGACACTTTTTCGTCTCCTAACCTTCTTCTTTCTCAACCTTGCAACCTTCATCTTCTATTTCTTTTGACGAAGAAAAATAAGATGATGATACACTTTTTGTCGACTCATTTTTAGAAATATATGTTAAACCATAGAAATTATCTTTGAAAGATCTGCTTATACCGGAGCTAGTGATAAACGATTGAATATCCTTCTTTAAAACAGAGGATTAATCACCATTCTTATCCAGCACACCTCCACATTTTGTGAGGATTGCAAATCCTTTCAAAGATTCATTCGACCAAGCAGGCGAAAGATGCGAAACGTTTTATTCCATGTTATGAAATTGCTATTATTTGCTCATTCAAAGACTTAAAAGGATGATGCAGCTCATGAACCAATAGCAAAAGCATGTTTTCTTCTCTTCCAATCCCTGAAGGAGGCTGGAAACGCTCGTATTTAAGCGAGATTGGGTTTTTCCGAGGCAGAGAAAATTTCGGAATTATCTGCATCAACAGTTTTGACCGAAAGACAAAGGGATCAACTCGAAGAATCAAGAAAAACAATGAAGACAACATCCAAAAGATGGATACATATATCTTTAAATACTATTGTCTTTGGCAAGAGATATTATGGGAAAGACAGAACCAGTCTGAGAGATCAGCATTCACAGTTTTTTCGTTCTGGCCCCCTGTCGTATGTGTGGAGAAGATCAGCAGGCACGTAAAACAGAAGCCCTTCGCAGCAACAATCCAGGGGAGCGAGAACAAATTTAGAAATTTGCATTCAACGGCAGGAGGAAGAACGGCATATTTTGTTAAAGCTAAGAAGGATAGATGGAGAAAAGTTGGCAAAAGGATGTGTTATTCCGATTTGGAAAAACAGAAAAGCTAGGGAGAAAATATAAAACTCAAAAATGGAAACTTGCAGCCCCAATCAATCACGGGAAGCAACATATGTGATGAAAAAGCTGATCCTGGATTAACTCGAAACGAACATAATACAAAAAAATACCGAAAAGAAAGGTGAAACATTTGAACCCATTGTTTGTGATAAATAAAAAACAAGGAGGATGGAGACAAATTATCGACTGCAGAGTGTTGAACAATGCAACACAGTTTTTTATTTCAAATGGGAGGATTATAGGTCAGGAGAACGAACAATAGCAAGAGGAGATTTTGCGACAACCATCGATCGAAGTCAGGCCAATTGCTTAATGAAAGTGGACGACAATTTCAAGCCGTTTCTTGCATTTGAATTCAACAAGAATTACTTCTGTTTCAACGGAATGCCATTTGGATACAAAGATTCACCGAGAATCATTACAAAAATCATGAGAAAAGTGACACAATTCATTCAATTGCAAAGGAGCTTAAGAAAAATCGCGAACCAAGACGATATCATTCTTTTTTTGCTATGACCAAAAGAAATAAAATTGGGTAACTCATAAAGTCGTTTCTCTTTTCGAAAG
This sequence comes from Monocercomonoides exilis, assembly GCF_001643675.1. NCBI lineage: Eukaryota > Preaxostyla > Oxymonadida > Polymastigidae > Monocercomonoides > Monocercomonoides exilis. The sequence goes on from NW_027150559.1 coordinate 1,472,698, forward strand.
CCTTTGTCTTCTATTAAACAGAGAAAAGAGTCATTTGATTCAATCGAAAACTTTCACCTGTTTGTGATTCGATTGATACACACACCATTTTCATATAGCGTGAGATAGGAAAAGAATGAATTATCTAACAAAGGAATGAAAAAAATGGAGGAGAATGTCCCTCAGAACACAAGAAGTGAGAGTGAGAGACCTGGCAGCTTTCATTGGAAAACTGAACGCCACAAGGTTCATGTTTAGGGAAGCTTCTCTTTTTCTTTCAACTCTTTATCTCACTCTGAACGCGATGGTTTCGAGGGCATGATGGAAAGGGAAGATGAAGATCAACCATTCTATCCTCCCAAGTTAGACCAAATGGATATTGAAATTGAAGTCCAATATTCCCTGACAGCTTTGTTCTCTGTTCCTTCCAGAAGCAATCCTCCCAACGGACGCATCAAGAAAAGCAGTTGGAGCCTATTAAAGAATTAGAAACAAAGATAACGACTTCCATTGTTCGCTCCCACGTTGGCAACGTAACCAAAGCTCCAATTATCGAGAAATGTGGGCGATTCTTCAATCGTTAATCTATTTCACTCCAATACTTTCATCCAACCACATCAACACACTTCTGTTAAGATCGAACAACTCACCATCGGTTTTCAACATAAACAGATGGCACACGGGAACAAACCTTTGAAGGCTGCTTACGAAGATATGGAGACTTACAAAAAGCGATGAAAGTTCAAGTGAAAGCTCAAAACATTCTGGGCGAGCAAAACGGTATGACCAACTTTCTTTTAAGATCAGAAAGTGGAGGAGATTATCAAATAAAACATAAAGTCTTTCAAGGAATAATAAAGAAAATGCAAGCAAAAATCATGCTGGACGCGTTTTCTACACCGTGCAACAGGGAAGCTTATCGATGGTGCGAGCGATGAATCCCGATTAACGAAGACGGTCTGCAGCAGTTTTGACGAGGAGAGACAGTTCTTGCTCGTCCTTCAATTCCTCTTATTCTTCCGACAATCAGGAAAACGATTCTCGAATAAGCTCGAGTTTTTCTCCTTCTTCCCGATTGGAAGGTACAAATATGGGAGCCTCTGTTGAAAAGAACGACCCATATAGAATGGACGTGGAAGAGACAGAGTGACCTGCTTATACCGGGAACATGGATGAAGAGGATGGATGCTTCCCTGCAACCAGAGAATCTTCGTGCGATCTTGACAGATCCTCAGTATCAAACGGAGATATTTGATTCAAAGCCATCCTCCAGGCAAAGAATTTTCCATCGATATGGTCAATTTGAACGAATCCAGCTTTTCACCATCAACATGGAATAGATATTTACGAAGTTATACTCGTTTCGGAGAAGAGTGGGCTGTGTGCAACTATGGTCCACCTCCAAGTGATTGGTTTGACTGGGTTATAAAATGTGCGGATATCTTTCTTAGACTTCACGACAAGGGACAAAAATGGTATTCGCAATGAAAAACACGATCAGCAATTTCTCTTGTGTCTCAACTGTTGTTTGAAAAGCAGAAAGCAGATTGTCCATCAATGAAGATTCTTTTCCGATCTTTCCAAAGACTCAAAAACAGAAAAAAGAAGAAATTTGCCTCCTATTTGGAATTGAAGAGTTCTTTTGGATTATATAGCAACCTTAGGAAAGAACAAAGACCTGGATAATGACACACTCATGAAAAAAACAATCTGCCAATTCATTTTATTTTCAACCTGCCGTTTCACTGAACTAGAGCTAATAAGTCTCACACATTCCACAAAAAAAAGAGGACTCAATAGCACTTGACAACTTGTTGAAGAGTGGAACAAAAAGAACGAACATCTTCATCCTTAACCTGAGAGAAACACCACTGATTTGCACTGCATCGGATGTGAATGAATTGTGGTTAAGAGTTGAAAAGATACAGATTAATACTGATCATTTTTTTCAGGAAAAAATTACAAAAAAGCCACTGTTTTCAAGAGACCTGAGAAAACTTGCATCTGAAATCATTCACAAATCAGGTATTCCAGATTGTCTCGGAACTTATTCACTAAAGCACGGTTCAATATCTGCCATAACGATGTCTGGAATGCACATAGCACAAGTTGACAAGTTCGCAAGGCTGTCTTCGTTAAGCGATACGATAACGAACTACTATTTTCAATCAGATGTTTCTTCCTCTTGTACAAGAGCTATAGTACAGTCTAAACCGGATATAATCACATCTGTTTTTGCACAACTTTTTGTGACTATATCCGATTGTGATTACACACGATGATGCTTTACACAGAAAAAAATAAAAATTAATTAATTAATTATCTAATTTAGGGTCGAATTTTTTATTTTTCGAAATACTACACAAATACACTTTTTTCACTTGCTTGATCAATTTTGATCATGAATACACATTATTATGACTTATTTGAGCACATTTTTGAAAAAGCGAAATTTCGAAATTTTAAATCCAAAAATCGATTTTTCATAGAAAAAATTATCCATAATAATAAAAAATTATGATTATATATTTTCAGCCCTGTGATTGTATGCGATGAAAAATGAACGAAAAACAAGCAAAAAATGTCGGTACATCGAAAAATGTGACAATAAACGATGTTGATTATATTCAATGTGATTATTTCCGGTTTTGACTGTAGTTCAATCAACCAAAAGCAATGTTCAAAGAGAAATTCAAAGTGACTCAGCTGATCCACATTTAGTGAACTTGAGAAGCTCAAAAGAAAATTATGCAAGCAGAAATGATATTGAAGATTCAACCATAGCTGAGAACGAACAGCAGGAAGTGGATAGAAGAGGAGATTCAGGATCTTCACACATGACAAAGTGCGCATGAATGTTGAAGATGAAAAGGAAAAACAGCAGATTTTGCAAGAAACCAGGAAAAAGCTGTATGTTATTCAACAACTGATTGTCTTAAGCTAAGTTGAATTGATGAACCAGAAGACAACAATATCGTAGAAGCAAAAGAGATGAATCTGAGTGAAAGAAAAATTTAAAAGAAGTCATCCAAGAAAAAAATCCTTTTTTCATAATCAAAACATGGTTCCAAACCAAGCAACAATTATCCCTCTGTGACATGACTAAAGAAAATACAAACAATGACAAAATAACTGACAAGATATTTGTGATTTATCAAAAAGGGTTATTAAGAATGATTTCCCAATTTTAAACAACAAAAATAATTAATTTGAAAATCGATTCATAACAATTCTTATTATTTTGAAAAAATATTAATTTTTAATAAAGATGATTGAGCTCACAACTAGTACATTTTTTTTTCCAAAAAATATTTGTTGAAGAATTTTTTCCCTCAATTCGTTATTGATTGAAAAAGACAATAAATGAGAAAAAGTCATAAAGACTGATATTTCAAATTCTATAAATTTTTTTTTTCAAATGTTCTTTGGTAAATTCAAAGAAGTTTTATCCATCATTCGTTAAATTTTATCACTTGTTAATTAAATAAAATTAATTAAGGAATAAAATTTTTTCTTTGTTAGATAAATGATTTGATAATTTGTCATGTCAAAGAAGAATTGCAATAATTATATAAATTAATCAATTAATAAATAATAAATCATAAATCTCATTGCATGACAAACTCTTTTCAAGTTTCATTTTCAACCAATTTTGATTTTTTCACAAAATATTAGAGAAGGAAAAAGAGAATATTTTTTTATTTTAAAATATATACAACAAGTATTTTGATAAAAAAAAAATAAACTTCACTCTTCCTTCCATCTTTATTTTCCACCTTTTATCAAGATCACCCTATTTCTAATTTTATATCATAATAAATAACATTATTTAGAATTTCTTTATATTCTTTCGTGACTAGCCCCATGCCCTTCACTCAGCTTTCACAACATCATCATAATACTATAAAAAACAATAAAAACCGTTCAAATCAAATCAGCTTTGTAGGCCTTTGCGACAGACCGACATTTTTTTCACAGCTCGACAAGTCGACCGACAAGACAATCCTCTATTTTTTTATTTTTTGATAAACGAAAAAACAACAAATCAAGATTCAATTTTTCTGTTTTTATTGAATCATTTTTTATTTTTATTTATTTATTTATTTATTTTTTTTATTTTCATAAGATTCCTATAAACAAATATTTAAATAATTGATATTGAAAGATTTCAATGGGTTATCGACAGATCTTTGTCGAGATCAGTCGAACGATAAAGATCAGTCGGTCGAAAAGATCTATCTGTCGAATGGATATGATTATTTTGAAAACATTTCTTTTTATTCAGAAATTGACTTTCATTACAATTTTGTTAAAAATGTCATTCATAACTTGAAAAAATTTTAAGTTCTTTTAAGAAATTGAGTGTTTGTTTGTCTGATATAATATATATGCCGTCCAAAACCACACTTTTGCATAACATTTCATCTTCTTTCCGATATTTTTGTAATAAATGATATAAATAAAAAACAGTTTTTGATTGCATTCCATAATAATTACATATTTTTTGTTTTGTGAACAAACATTAAATTTGTGGTCAAAAAGGGGGAACATGCACTTAAGGTTTAACAAAAATCATTGTTTTTGTTATTGAATTCGATAATTCAAGATAGAAATTTGACAGAATTGTTATATCCACTGATGAAGATTTCATACTATATGTGAAGATTTGCACATCATAATTCAAATTGCACAATGGAAAGAATCTCTTTCATATGAAAATAGAAAGAAGCTTCGAAAATTTGGAGATTCTATGATTCAATTATTATGCTGGAAAAAAGAAAAAGAAAAAGAAACTGCTCACGATTTTGAAGAAGAAAGCTGAATTAATATTGAAAACAAAAGGAAAAAATGAAGAATAACAGTTTGTTTGGTAATTATTTGTTCCTTTTATTCTCTTTTCATAATTCCATCTTTTTTTTTGCAATCAAATCTTATAATCTCTTTCACTTAAGCTTTTTCCAACATCTCCTCTTTTCCTCTTTCCAATACGACTTCTTCTCCTTCATCTTCTCTTTAAGCTTTTTTCTCTTCCTTCTCCTTCTCCTTCTTTTTCTTATTTCTCCTCCAACACCTCCATCACATCTAAGAACGTCACCTTGTTCTGCCACAATTTCTGGTCTTTATAGCAGCTACAGCAGCAAAATTTGCTCCTTCAAATTCAAAACTACCTCCTAAACATGCAATTGATTCATCAATCACAGAAGCAACAACGACAGCTCCATCATGAAACACAAACCTCTTCCTGAAGCATTTTCCTTAAACAGTACCACTCCCGGGATAAACATACAATCACATCCTTCTGCAGTTTCTTCCACATAAACACTAAATCTATCAATGTCGTCTACATAACATTCACAATATGCACATAAAATTGTGAGCCTACCTCTTATCAGTCCATTGTCAAATCACAATAAGACTTTTCCAGTGAGCGATACAAATTCACAAGTGACAGAACAAAAATAATTAGTCTCTGATTCTTTGTTGTCTCCGCAGTTGCACATTTGACAACAGCAGGAACAGCAACAAAAGGCAAATACTGACGCAACACGATTAAACACACAAATTCCTCCTCAGATGACTTCACCTCAAAACAGCAGTATTTTTGTATCCTCAGCTTCTTCAGCTTCTGCCTCTTCGCTTTCTCAAGCTTTATAGCACGTCACAACTATTTCAATTGCTGTAACGTATATCACTCCACACGATGTACTTATCTCTTAACCAACGTCTTCGATTTCACCTTCAGCTGATCCAGTTAACATCGATTCGAGGAATCTTCGGAAGAAGGACACAGTTGCCATTGGGTGGAAAGTGGTGTCGAAGTGGCTGCGAGACCTGTGGCAGTGGGCGGACCAGAATGTGCTGAAAGGATTGAGGAAGAAGCGGGAGAGCTGGAACTGGTAGCACATCAACAAGAAGAGAAAGGGCGACAGGCTGCGAAACACGAATGAGAGTGTGCGGTATTTGCGTGCGATGGACCAGGATGCACAGGACGAGGACATGAGAGACAGAGCAAAAAAATCCTTTGTTGAGATTCAAAATTTCGCAATGAACGAACACTTCGAAATGAACAAGAAGAATCTGGAGAGCGAGAGGAATAATTCTCAAATGGGAGGGGCTGGAGATGAAGATTTGCTTACAAAACTGATTGAAGAAGACGACAACAAAAAGAAAAAAGGAAAAATAGAATCGAAAGAAGAACAAGCAGAAGACTCCAAAGACGGAAAAGACGCAAAAAACAATAGATTGTGGCAGCTCGCAGCAGTGTGAGTGAACGAAGGAGATCGAATGGCTGAGTGAAAAGGGGAGATTCAGAAACAGCGAGAGAAAGAGAAGGAGAAACAGAGAGATGCAACAATGGAAGCGAAGCAGAAGTAATTGGAGACTGCAAAGAGAAGGGAAAGAAAACAAGTCCATTGAGAAGATTCAGAGGGAAGAGCAGAAGAGAATTGTTGATCATGAAAAGCAGAAGTTGATGAAGGAAGAGAAGAAACTTGCAAAGAAGCGGAAGAAGGAGGAGGCCGAGCAGAGCCTTATTCGATTTGAACAAAAAGAAGAAGAAGCGGAAAGGCTGCAGGACGAGAAGAAGTTTGACGAGATTCGCAACAAGCTGAAGAAAGAGTCAGCGGAGAAGGAGGAAAATGTGCAGCAGCGACTGCTGAATTAGAAGCAGCTGGAGGCGCTGGAGATAACAGCTGAGTTGATTACGAAGAGAGCAGAGATAAATGTGGTATTCAAGTTTGCGCACGTGCAGTTCTTTCAAATGTTGGGAGATGCACTGAAAAAAGAAGAGGACAAAATGTTCAGGGAGAAGGAGAGAATGAAGGAGATAAAAAATTGAGAAAGAGAGATGGAAAGGAAGATGAAGATGAAGATGAAGAGTTTAAGAGAAAGAAAGAGAACTGGTATCAAATAAGGAGGAAGTAAATGATGCAACTTTTTTAGGAGTGAATCTTTAGATACTCCAGCTTTGCTTCAATCCACTTTTGATTCTCAGTCAACTTTTCATAGGATTGAAGTTCTTTCTGTAACTTGCAATGTTCCTATTCTCTCTCCCATCACAGATTGCGCCCAAAAAACACATATGCACAAAATAATCAGTCAAAGTGTTCGATCTGTTCATCAATGGCAATCGCATTTCATCAATCTATATCAATTCTTCCAAGGTGTCCTCATTCTCAATGTACTGTGTCCATTTCATTGTTTTCAAAGGAGATGCTTCCATCAAATTTTGCAGTCTTAACACAAAATAATCAGCAATTATTGTATCTACCTTATTTTCTCACTCAAGTTGCTTCTTCTTCTTCAACAATTCTCTTCAAACATTCGACAAAGCTCTTTCAGGAGCAACATTTTCAATAAGCACATCATCAATATCATTTTCATTATTTCAGCTTTTGCCCCAACAATTATTACACCAACTCCAACAGACAGTAATGTTCCAGTCTTTTTCCTCTGCATCTCAGCCTTCTTTTTCTCCTGAAAGATCTGCATGGCCTGTTTAAAGCTAGCGGAAGTGGATGTCTGAATAAGAGTGAGTCACGTTCGGCAATGTGTAGGGCATCTAGTCTCTTTCTTTTGAGACTTACAACAGCGCTGACAAAGAGGACGGGAAGGAGTGAATGAAGAGCAACAGGATGATGCTCTGTGACGTTAACAACTCGTCTTATTCTACTGCTTCTTTAAATAACAGAAATACTATTTATCAATTTTTGCTTCAACTCATCAACGTTCAATTGCATATGTCATGTTTTGATTCAATTTTTTTGTTATGAACTGACTACAGTCTATTTACAGCGTTAAATGATGATAATTGAAAGATGCAGAAATACGTTAACAGACAGAATGAAATTAAAATAAATAGCATAGCTTCAATTTTTTTCACTTTATATAACTCAATTGTCTGAACTTATACCATGAATATTCCAAGATCTGACAATTGCTATCACACTTCAATTTCTTTTTTGTTTTTGGTTTGATAAAAATTTAAGTGTTTTTGTTTCATCTTCCATTGTTAAAAACAGTTTTATTTTCTAAATTTTGCTATTTTAATTATTAGCCCTCTAAGTTGTTGTTTAATCAACAAATAATTATCGAAAAAGTCAATTTTTATTGTTTGATCATGAAAAAATGGGATTTTTCAGTCAGAAAAAAATTCATACACAAGTTGAAAATTACAGATTAATATGATAAAAAAGAATCCTTTTTTCTCTCATCAAAAAAAAAAAAAAAAAAAAAAAAAAAAAAAAAAAACTGTGTTAAAAAATAACCATTATCTTCTTCATTTAATTTTTGAAAAAATATTTTAAAAATAAACATCAAATTATCCAAAACAATATTAAAACAATAATAATGATTTATGAAAAAAATGTTATATTCACAAATTTTCAACATTATTCCTTAAACACATTTAACGTTATCATCCACTTCGAATTATACAAATCTTTATAACTTTCAAAATAAATAAAACTTGATATTTCACTTTTTCTTAATAGAAAGTACTTATTTTGTAACTTATCTTCTGAACATTTTTAAAAGATTAAATTTTAATGTTTGAAAATACAACAATGAAAACTCGAATATTTTGAATTATCATCATAAAACAAATTCAATTGATTATTTATAACATATTATATCTAGATTTTATGGAAAAGACTTACGTAGTTATTTTTTTTTGTGAGTATTCATGCGGTTTAAATTATATTCAACAAATATTTTTTTAATAAATTTCTTAATTATTGGATGATTCACTTTATTTGAATATTGAAAATTTTGATAATTTAAATATTTTTTTATTATATATTTTGATAATCATTTTGTAATATTTTATATATATTATTATTTCAAATTTATTGAAGTTTTTTATTCATTTTCACTTTTTAATACTAAATTGAATTAAGGATTTTTTAAAATGAAATTGGTAGAATTTGTGTAAATATTATTAAATAATTTGATATTTGTGAAGATTTTTGTGTAAATTGATTTATATTGATGTTTTTATAATAATAATTAAATCTTAATATTTGAATCACATGCCTTTTGAAGTGAATATTTTTGGAGTGATGTGACGTTACAACAAAAATATTTTTATTCACTCATTTTTTCAAATTCCACTTTTGTCAAAATAATAAAAGTTATTAACAACAATAGTTAAATATTAATATTTTATTAAATAAGATTTAATGTGTTATTATGATTCTTATTTAAAATTTTTTTATCAATTATTATATATTAATGAATGAACAATGGGTTGTGTCGTGATCATTTTTTAATTGTATAAATACCACGGCATTCACATCACTGTCTGTCACCGACGTGATTTAAGTCAATAGTCTATTTTTTTAAATGTTTGTATTTTCAATTTGAAAAAATGTTAATATTAAAGTTTAAAACTTGTTAAAATTTTTGTATTTATCAATTGTGAATAATTTTTTATTTTTTGCAATTTTTCTAATATTTTTTCGAACCATTTCTATCATTAAAGCATGTTCTTCACATAGATATGGGCGATTTTTTATGGGATCATTATATTCGACTCTTCAAATGTGACAGATTGAATTGGTGAAAAAAAACAATTTATTTTAATAAAAATATTAATAATAATAATAAATGTGTATTTTTTTGAAAAGCTCCGAGACTTAAATTTTGTCCCACAAAAAATCAAAATTGATCATTTCGTTTCCATCATTCATTTTTGTTAATTCCACATTTGTATTTAATTCACATATCCTCGAATATAAAGTTTCAATAAGATCGATATTACATAAACTATCAACTAACTTTTCATTTTTAATTTAAAAAATTATCTATTAGTTGTTATTTGTGTCAAACTATTATTTTCATAAATATTGACCTTTTTTGTTTCTATAATTTGAATTGACATTTGGTTTTTTTAACTTTCATAAACATTTCTATATTTCAATGAGTTGATAAAACGAAAAAGTAAAAAGTCTCATATATTGTATTATTTTTTGAAAGTTAATGATAACGAAAATTCAAACGTTTTAATACTCATGGATGAAAAACTATATTCAAGAATTTGAACAAATTAATTGAATACATATGTTTTTATAAAATTTTAATATTATCTGCAATTAAAACATCAAAAGGCTTGAATTCAAAAACTCAAAATGATATTAATCATTTTTTGAATCAAATGATGAATCACATCTTTTGTGGAGAAAAATTTCTCTTTTGCTTTTTTCTAATTTTTTTCTTTTGACTTTTAAACATTGTAAGAAGAAATAAATATCTGCAAGTTCTCATCGTTAGAAAACGGGAAAATTGGAGGATGATTAACATTTCTGATCCTGATGCAAATGAAGTGTTCCTGTTATTGGAAGAGCTACCGATAGACGTTTTGGGGTATCTGAAAAATCTTCCAGAGGTTGATCCTTCACTGAAGTCTTCGCATCACTATGCGACTTTATAATTTTCTATATCCTCTTTTCTTCTTCAACTGGAGCATAACTCTATTTTGGCTCTTCAATCTAGATGTTGAGAAGAAAAGAGAAGAATATAACAGGGGAAATAAATGATCCGTATCTTCATCAGTGCCTTCGATTTTCCCATCGGATGCCTCGGCGGTGGTGGCGTCATAGATGTCGGCAGCAGCTATGAATGAAATCGAGATTCGACTGCGGATTTTGGTGCCTGAGGCGGCTAGGGTGTATGCACGGCACAAACAGATGTTACTGCAGAAGCTATCTGGTTATGTTGAAGCGCGGTGGGCAGTGCTGTTTGGGGGCATTGTGCGCACCTCTGATGTGGTGCTTTCGGTGATGTTTTCAATTACGCTTGTTGCTCCGCTTCCTTCAATTGATGAATATCTGTTGATGAAGTCGGGAAGCAAGAACATCTTTGTTGTGGAAGTGTGAATGTGTTCCCATCGATCTTCAAATCTGTTGAGCCCGTCGCTGCTTTTGTCTGCGACAGCGTGGCTGATGTCGCGATCACAGCTGTCGAGGAGAGTTGTGGTGATGAATAAGGTTAGAGGAAGTGATGCGGAGAGTGTTTGCAGTGTGAAAAGTGCTGGAAAAGTTGGGGAGATGGTGGTGGAGGCGGAAAGGTTGAAGATGGAGTATGTCAATCAGGTGATAAAAGCGATTGAGCTGGTTGTTCTAGAGGAGTGAGAAGAAGCAATAGAAGCAGAAGAAGGGGAAGAAGAAGGATAAGAGTGAGGAGGAGGAAAAGAAAAAAAGGAAAAAAAAACATTAAGTGGTGAAACAGGAGACGGATAAGAAGATTACGGAGTTCAACAAGAAGACGAAATATATTTAAAATGACAAGCTGCTTTTGAAGCTAACAAATTGCTAATGGAGGAGAACAGGAGAATGGCAATCTCATCCAGATGAGTGATTGGAAGATTCTTCAGCTGAGCGAGAAGTGCAATGAAGAGGTGAAGGAGCTGCAGGTCAGTCTGTTGCGATTATGAGAAGGTTGAACTGAGTGTTGTGGGGTTTTTTAATGAAAAGAAACTCATGATGCAACAGGGCGAGGTTGTAAGTGTGGATGGCAAGTGGAAGCTTGTGGGTTGGAGGTTACACTTCTCATATCTTCTTCGTTGGTTTCTCTGTGTGAGAAGTGAAGGTTCTGTTTTTCATTTCGTTAATTCTTCAGTCGCATCTATGTGAAAAATTCCAGGAGATGCTTTCAACGAGCATAGAAGATTGCAGAGCTGTGATGTTCGACCCAAACCCGAGCTGGAAGTGTGTTGATATGAAAGCGGGAAGCAGAGTGGGTGTTGTGGGAGAAGCAAGCAGGGGTGGAGCAGAAAACGTTGGCGATGGTGATGGAGGATGAGTTGATACAACTGTGAAGCAGAAGATGAACCAGATAAAGAATGAAACGAAGATTCTGAAAAAGCTGCTGAAAATGCACGCACAGACAACAAGAAAGCAGAAGGCGCTGTTCAAGGAGGTGATTGAGAATCAGAAGAAGAGTGAAGCTGTGCAGAAGGCGATGATTCACTGGGTTTAGCTGAACCTGAAGGATTTTGCGGAGGAACGGATGTTTGGAAAGTTTGTTCATGAATTGTTCACTAAAGATGAACTGTTGTTCTTCATGCACTGTGACACACTACTGCTTGAAGTGTGTTCCGTTACAGCAGCCGACGGAAGAGAGCGAAAATTTCCTGATAGAATCGTTCCAAATGTTCCGGAAGTGCTCCAACACGTTGTTTGAAGGGGCTTCTGAGAAGAAGATCAAGATATTTATTTGTGAGTTTGAGATGATGACGTCGGAGAAGGGAGAGGCCTACGCGTCAGTGTTTCTGCGGCTTCTGTTAAACTACTACCGGGCAGAGGCAGCAAAGCGGAAGAAGGCGATAACGGTGATGTGTGATGCCTTTGTTCTGGCGAGGCATTGACTTTTTCGTCTTCTTCTTCGTCAAAATTATAAGGTGCATCACAAATTCAGAGTTGGAGTCTCTTCTGCGTTCCCGCTGTCCGCAGATGCAACAGGTGCTGTCGCAACAATCCTTCTGAGATGCATCCCATCTGTCGAGGTGCTTTCTGCCATCGTTTACGTCTGTGCTGGATGCGTGCCAGCCTAACAACTTCATCGCGCTATTCCTGCGACTGCAAGACATGTTTGTTTCAACCGATAGACAAGTGTTTCTATCACCTTTATAGAACAGTGCAGCTGCGGAGACGGTGAAATGGCAACTGGTGCTGCTGAAGCCTGCACTGTACAACCTTTGTGGGTGCTTTCGGGGATATCTGCAGGGGCAGGGCTGAAGCTGTGCGCGAAGGCTGCATAGTAGGCGGTGGGAAAGAAAGAAGACGGTGAGCTTTGTTCAGGATAGTGCGGCTGCTGGTGAAGTTTGTGGGGATGCAGCGGAGGAGGAATGAGGTGGAAGGTGCGAACTGCTTTAGGGTGCTGCTGATGAACGGGAAGCGAGTGGTTTTGTTTCACAATCCGATTATACGGCAGAGCGAGGGAGGAGGAGAAGAGTCAGTGTCTTGACATGCAACAGCAGTATCTGCTTCTTCAGCGCAGCACAAACATATTCAGAATAGCAAAGAATTGGCAACCAACAATATGCGGCTGTTCTTTGAATGTGCATTTGCTGCTATCGATCCTTTGATTTCTAGGATGACATTTTCATTGGAGCTATCATCTTCTTTTCCTTTTTCAACCACTTCTATCTCCTGTTTCTTGTCGTATTCTTTTTCTTTCAAAAAACTTTTGAAAGAAACAAATTAATAATTAACACTGAGAATTCACCAATCTTCTTTCGACATATTTCTGAACAAAACGTTTGAAAAGATAAAGTCAAAGAAGGAGATGAAGAAGGTTACAGGAAGGTTATGGAGAAGGTGATGAAGGAGAAGGAGAAGAAAATGATGACGACGATGATTAAGGAATCTGTTTGAATTCTTATTGTTGAAAAGGAACAGAAGCACTTCTGCTTTGATACTCAAAATGAGGCTGACTCTCTACATTCAATGCATTTAAAACACATGATGGCGAAGATGGCGAAGAAGGAGAAGGAAAAGAAGACGGAGAAGAAACCATATAATTCGTTTGAAATATTGACTGAAATGGATTGTCCCTGGGAATGACGCTCGAAGAAATAAAAAACTTTCGTTTGGAATGGAAAAAAAGATAAATGAAATAAAATAATCGGTTTTGCTCGAATTGAAAAAATTCCTCAAAAGAATACATACACCCTCCCTATTGCAAATGCAGAGGATTGTTCAATCACTGATGCTGCCAATCTCCTTTTGCATTGTTTCCCAGTGCTCCTTTCTCCGTCTGCCTTTTTTCCCCACATAAATATCCTGCTTTTATGTTGTCATCCACTTTCTTTTTCATTAAAAAATATCTCTCTTCATTTTTTTCTTTACAAGAGCTGTCTAATTGTTGGCATTCTTCTTTTTATTCTCATCAAAATACTTTTCAATCGAATTCGTGTTCTTCTCCTTTCCCGACTGAATGCGAAAAACATGCAACTTCCATCTGCTAATTGTCTCTCGGCACAGCTTTCTTCTGATGTTCCATTTGAAAAGCAAAAAATTGATCATTCATAGAATTTTTCAGATTCTTGCACTCTGAGAAAGCTACAGATGAAAGTATCTTCACGGTGAATTGAACAATAAAAAATACAAACATCATAATTTTCAAATGCTATTTTGGAAAATAAATTTCCTTCAAAGCTGCTTTTTTTAAAAATTATCTCGTTCAATTCCATCGCCGCTGTTTCGCTGTCACTGACCTTTTTGCAGAGAAAAATATTATTTTCTGTCCCGCAGAAAATGTTCATTTTCTCTCCTCCTATCCCGTCCACATGGTTTCATGGAAAAAAAGATAACTGAACGATCAAATTTGCCACAGCATTTTTTCAAACATAATGAAAATTATTATAAAATCTATCGATTGCACGTTTTCAAATTCCAAAACAATCTAAAAAGCAATTCCCATACATATTTTTTTTCGATATTTAAAAATTGCAAGCACAAATAAAAAAAATTACTCATGAAAGATCAACGATGCAACGATTTTATGATCTCATAAAAAATTAGCCATATGGAGAGGACAAAAGATGCGCTTATTAATACAAAAACAATGGCAGGAGTTGAGAGGTTAATCAAAAGATATGAATGGTTGGAAGAAGTGGATTACGCATGTGCGAATGAGCGTTGTGTGGTGGGTGTTTTGCAGCAGGAAGGAGATGTTGAAAAGCACAGAGCAGCAGCAGGGTTGGTGGTGATATAGTCACAGTTATTATTGTTTTCAATGATATTTGATAATGTGAATGGGAGATTGAGGAGGAAAGAGGGATGCGTGCTGGTGGTTGAGGAGTGTGTGGTGAGCGGGGATGAGCTGAGACAGATCGATATGCAGGTATTCTAACAGAGGAGGGAGAGTGCGGAGGTGGGCAGCACAGCAGTGAGCGATATGTTTGGTCCGGGGAGCAGATGCGAGCAGAACCGGATGGAAACTGCAGGCGCAATTGGTATGTGTTTCTGCTCCGTGCTTTCGAACGTCAGCTGGACAAGCAGCGGGGTACAGGCGCGGCTGGAGTTTGTGGTGCGGGAGCTGGTGCAGTGCGGGCTGTACTTCCAGATAATTGTGCGGGGGGTAGATGGGGGCAAGTGGGTGAGGACATACAGTTTTGAGGGCACAATGCAGAACACGGAGCGGCGGGGGTTCGGGAGAATCGGGTGGGGGGGGGGGGGGGGGTGATTGAGGAGAGCGGGGCAGAGGAGGAGGTGCTGGCGCAGGTGGTGTATTTGAGCGAGGAGCTGGGTGTGGAGTAGCGGAGTGGCGGGGAAGGGGGAGTGTGGAGGGCAGGGGAGGAGACAGTGGAGGATGACGCAGGGGAAGGAAGAAAGCTCAACGAGACAGCCGCAATTTCACTGGAAAGAAGGAAGGTGTTGGCAGGGGGCGGAGCCTGTTTGAGCTGAATGGGAAGACGATGATACTGCATATTGAAGTGAGTACGGTGTGTGTGATAGTTGTGGCGATGTCTGTGGGGTTCCACGTGCGAAAGCGTCTGCAGAGGAAGCAGCAAGATCAGCGACTTGTGCATCCCAAGGAGATGGCAGATGAAAAGCAGAAGAGCAAAGTGTGGAGTGGATGCTGAGAAAACATTGACGGAATTGAATGAAGAACTGGAGAAGAAAGTGATGAGGAAGGACGGAGGTTCATGATGGAAAAAAAATGGAATGGAGGATGTGGAAAGGAAAGAGAGGATGGGAAGAGTGGGGTTGAGGAAGAGGAAGATAATTCTGAACATCAAGTTGGAGAATTGTTTGGAGTTGCGAATAAGAATGCAGTACGGATGCTGGAGCTGCTGCTGCACTGTGAGTAATTTTCAGAGAAAGTTGTGTTAGGTGTGCACAGGTGCCATCACATCCTGCGGAACGGGGAGTCCTGGATGCTGCTGATGAACTTGAACCCGTGAGCAGTGATTGTGAATGGACTGGATGTGGCGGTGAAGCAGGATAAGATCCAACGGCGAGGAGAGGTGCGGACGTCGGAGGAGTGGGAAATGCAGTCAAAGGCACATGAGATTTTCGCGAGAGAAGACTGTGGGAAAGAAAGGAGGAAAAGGGAGCTGAGGGAAATGGGAGAGGCAGTGCGGCTGGCGAAAAAGAAAAAGAAAAAGAATAAGAATTAGATAAAGATAAAATAAAGATAAAGATAAAGAAATAGAAAAAGAAATAGCAAAAGAAGATGAGAAGAGGAGGAGGTGAAAGAAAAAAGAGGAGAAGACGAAGTATTCAATGGAGAAAAAGAAGAAAAAGAATATGATAATGACGAAGATCATGAATGAAAAAAAAGGAAGAAAATCAGAACCATCAAATTGAATGGAAATAACGTGCAATAATTTTTTATTCTTACAAAGAAACATCACAAAAAGGAGAGGAACAACTTTCAAATGGGTGATTCTTTTTGAAAAGTCGCAAATGTTTAATTTTCAAATAAATCAAAAATTTCATATCTTGATCAAATTTCGGTTCCCGCTCGTACAACTTCACAGGAATGTGTTAAATAGCATTATCAAATTATATCTTCCACTTTGGTGAAGTTTCGTGAGTGCAAACAAAATTCTGATCAAGATATGAAATTTTTGATTTATTTGAAAATTTAACATTATCGACTTTTCAAAAAGAATTTTCCAAATGAAAATAAAGAAACAAATTAAGAATACAGAAAACAAAATAATTAATAATTTTTGAAATAATTTTTTTTTAACATGAAACATAAAAGAATTTCTTTTCATATTCATGGACAATATTTCATTGATTCAATTTTTCTTTTAAAAACTCGCAATATTTTTGTTTTTGTCAAAACATACTATTCTTAACAAAAAGGAATAAAATTTTTTTTGCAAATTTCAAGAATCATTATGGAAAATCATGAAAAATGTCTATTGAAGATAAAATTTTTTTAAACATAAATGCACACTGAAGTTTTATTCTTTTCAAATATGAATAATAATGAAAATGCAAAACTGAAAATAATACTTCAAAAACTTTAAACAAACAAATTGAGCAATCTTGTTGCACAATTGAAGTGAAAGTTATAACCTCTGTGAAAGTGTGAAAAAGAACTGAAATGAAATAATATTTTTTAAGGTTTGTAGTTTGACAATTGTGCAGAAATTTTTTTCGAAAATTATTAATTGTTGGTTAGTGTTTTATCCTTTTCAAAACATATTTCAAAAAATTGTTTGTTCCTATCAAAATAAAAATAAAAAATTAAAAAAAAAAAAAAAAAAAAAAAAAAAAAAAAAAAAACTGATGGGCACTGACTTTCGTGGACTCACATTTTCCAAGGTTACGCAGATGTTAAATTCTAGTGTATAAATAATTATTTTGTTTGAAATAATTATTATTTCGTTTGCAAATTTTCCATTTTGAATGCAAAACTTATCATGATGTTTGCAAAATTATAAATTTAATTTGAAAAAATTCTCATTTTGAATAATATTTGGTGTAATTAATAAATATATAAACAAATAATAAAAGTTTTTTGAAATTAACTTGATAACTGAAAAGAGAGTATATAAAAATTATTTTTATTTGTTTTGACATAATAACTTATTTTCAAAAGAAGACGTCAAAAAACCCTTAAATTATTTTCAAATGAAAATATGAACCCTTTATAAATATAACAATATTTACAAAAACATTGTTTTTCTTTTTTAACTTCATCAAATAAATTCTTCATTCAACAGACAAGTTAGAACAAAAATGATAATTGTTTTATTTCGATTGTGCATTTTGTTTCGAGGATTCTTTTTCAGTGAATGTTGTCATAACTGTTTTGATAGAAATGCAAAGAATGATTTTGATTACCAACATTCACCACAATCACATTCTTTTCGTTGTCAAAAAAAAGCGAACTATCTGGATTATCCACTAATTTTCGAATCATTTGATATTGATGGAAAGACTTGTGTGTGTCCATCAAATTTCAATCAATTATTTTGCCTTTTCAATTCCTCAATGGACTTTATTCATTTGAACTTGCAATCATGTTCAAAAACACATTCTCTATGTTGTGATTCGCTTTCATTAATGAATATCTTGAGTTGCAGCTTTTTAACATCATCTTCATCCTTGAGTCCAATCATCACATCATCAGGAAAAGTTGAAATGTCAGAAATAAATATCGTTCTTGTGGATCATTCACAAACAATTGGAAACTCGATTGTTCACAGCAACAACTTTGGATCGATTGTTATAGCTCACTCAACAGTTGAAAACGTTGTTTTGATGGAATTTGATGGGACAATGTTGTATTCTGGAAAGGTTTCGAACGTCAAGATGGATCACTGCAGATTTCAGAACATTTCATGCTCCAATCATCCAAGAGGCGATTATAATAACAAACCAACATCCGAACAAATTGATATTTCTTCTTCATTTTTCGAAAACTGTTTTCAGCCATATTACGGATCAATAGTGTCTCCATCCAGCATTTCTTTCATGACTAAAAACTTATCATTCAATTCATGCCAAAACAGCGTCATTTTTCCCAACGTATCATATGACGCCAGAGTGACTTTCAATGAAGGAAACATTTCATTTATTGATTGTTTCTTCAAATGCACATCACCCAATAGTTCTGGTGGTGCTTTGAGCCTTGTTGGTGAAGATATCATCTGCCTTGTTTTGAGATGCCATTTCAGTGAATGCTCTTGTGGAACGCCAGATATCAATTGTGATGGTGGATCAATGTACTCCACATTGTGCTGCAAAGTGGAAATTTTAAATACAAATTGCACAAATTCAAATGCGTCTTTCTGCTGTGGAGGAATCACTTCCAATTCAGATCAACAGTTTTTCATGAATAACTGCTATTTTTTCAATTGCCACTCTGAATTCTATGCAGCCATTTTGATCGAGTATCCTGATGGTTCTTTGGTTGATTCGACAGTGGTCTCAAGATGCAAGGCATCAAGAAATGCGGGAATGTGTTTTTATGCAGCAAATGGAAAAGGATATATTACTGATAGTTGTTTTGAAAATTGCGAATCAGGAGGATATGGGGCTTTAACATTCAGAATCATTTATGGAATCAATCACGGTGGAACAATAAAATTCTGCTTTTTCAATAGAAATGAGGCAGATGATTCTTCACTTGGAAGAGATATCACGCTCATGGAGAGCTGGATTGGTAAACTATCTGATTCAGACATTGTTGAATGTTATTCAACAAGCAGCTATCCTCGAGTGGTTGATGGCACAAACAACAAGGATTATTGGCTTCCAGATGCTGTTGTATCTCTCGAAAGCCTTGATAAGTTGTTTGTTTCCTGGCTGAGAGGAGCAGACGAATCTGGCTGTGGATATCGAGCCAGACCTTTCAAGACCATTGGATATGCTTGCGCTGAACGGTCAACTCAAAATGTGGTTGTTTTCAGTGGACATTACGAAGAAAGCAGCATTTCAATTTATTCATTCAAAATGGAATTCTTTGGCCACAGATGCGACAACTCTGTTGTTCGCTCCAAAGATGTGATTTCAGGAGAGTCTTTGATTTCAGTGGAAAATGGAGAACTTATCATTTCTTTGTTCACTCTCATTCACGATTCTTCAACCTCAGCCAGTGGCAGTCTTTTGTCTGTGGATGGAAATGGAATGGCAAAGTTAGAAGGATGTGAGATTCGAAGTGAGTCTGAAAGTCAGGCACACCCATTCAGTCGGTCTTTGATTGAAGCAAAAGGGGAATCGACATCAATAATCGACAATTGCTTATTCCAGCACATTTGTTTGGAGGATGATCCCTTGATTTCGATGGGATCTGTGAATAATGTTGCTTTTTCAAAATCAGTGTTCGATGGCGTTGTGCGAAAGTCAGGAAACGGTTCATTGCTTGAAGTGACAGTAGACGAGGGTGAGAAATTGATTCTTGTGGATTTCAGGATTCGGAACTGCTCTTGTTTCGAAGGAAATGGTGGTGCATTGATGGTGACGATGAAAGGTGGAAGTGAGGTTTCAATAGGCAACAAAAGCTCAAATGAATTCGGAAGTGGCTTCGAACATTGCAATGCAGAGAAAGGAGCAAGTGAAAGAGGCATTGGAGGAGGAATCGTGATGGACTGCACAGCTGGAGGGAAGGCTTTTGAATTTGGAAGCATCATCTTCACAGGGAATCAAGCAGTGTTTGGAAAGAATGTGTTTGTGGTTGCAGAGGGGCTTGAAGAGTTGTGTTCTCGCTCGAAGTTTGGCTTTATTCTTGATGAAAATTCACTGGATGAGCTGATGGGATTTGAGGAAAGCGAAATAGGTGCTGCAATTCCTCTTGTTCTGTTTTGGAAACCATTTCCTTTGGTCGTGACTGTGAGTGGATCAACTGGCTCTGATCATTTGAAATGCGGATTTGCTGGATCTCCGTGCAGATCATTGCAATATGCTGAAAAGACAAATTTCAGCTCTTTCACAAGAAAAATCAAAATTGTCCCACCTTTCACATTTGATTGTTCATCTGTTTTAGGAACAAGGGATTGTGAGATTTCTGTTGAAAGGAAGGGGACAGTGATTGAAGTTGTTGGGGATTCATCGTCGCCTGAGAATGGGTTTATTGAAACAAGAATAAATGCAACATTCTCAAACATATCGTTCTCTCTTCCATCCTCGTTACCTCAGAGCAAGCCATTTCTGTGCTGCACTTCACATTCGTTGAATATCCTCAATTGCTGTGTCGTTCCATCTGAAAGTGATGTTGTTATTGAATTCTGCTTCTGCTGTGTTGTCAATGGAACAATGAGCCTTGATCACTTCGAAGTTTCAGACATGTGTTTTGGAGGCTTTCCTTTCATTTATGTTTGTGGAGAGAATGCAAAAGGTTCACTTGATTCTGTTTTTCTGAGAAATGTCACAAGATATTCGAATGATGGACTGGTAGTTGCTGAGGAAAGAGGAACTATTTCTATCCAAAACTCAGAGTTTTCATTCTGTGCATTGGATAATTGCAGTGCCATTTTCAGCAAAAATGGAAATTTTGTGAATATCACAAACACTGATTTCTATTCAATAACTCGCCAGAAGCAAAATGGTGCTTGTCTTTGCATTTCGAGTGAAGACAACTCAGCAGCTGAATCAGTCAATGTTTCTAATTGTGAGTTTGTGAATTGTGGTGTTGAGTCAGAATCAAAGGGAGGAGGAGGAATTTATGTCTGTTCAGGTGATCAAATCTCATTTGCAGTCGAGCAATGCAGTTTCACTTCATGTAATGCACCGTGGTCTCAACAAGGCATCACAAAGGATGGAAGAGGTGGTGCACTGTTTCTTGATTTGTTTGGCAAGAATCCCTCATTCACAATCGTTGATCCCATATTTTCAGAGAATAAAGCACAGCATGGCAAAAACATGTTTCTGAAGTGCAACGATCTGAATTCCACTGTCACAAATGATAAGTTTGCTTTTCAATATGGACAGATGGCGAGTGATGAAACACTTTTTGTTGGAAGTGACACGAAGTTCTTGAATACTGATCTTTTCCGATTCCTCGTCAAATATGAAAATGGAACTGTGTTTGTATCTGAAGATGGGGATGATGTTTTGAGATGTGGAAGTTATGAAGATCCTTGTAAATCCTTTTGGAAAGGGATGAAGCAAATCAAGTCCGATTCTGATGAAAAGAAAATAACGCTGAAAGGAGAGTGTTCAATCAGTGACGAATTTGGTATTTCTGATTTGGCAGTTGAATCATCAACAAGCACAATTGATGAACCTGAGATGAGCACTTTGATGTTTGAGAATGTGTCTCCCGATAAAAATGTTCTGTTGAATGTTAATCACAAGGTGACAATTAATCACATTCGAATATCCACAAGCTCAGATTTTGTATGCCTGAATGATGCTCTCATTTCCTGCCTGAATGGGAACATCACAATACTGAGTTGTCAGTTCCACTCACTTGTGCCGCACATAAATCCTCTTTCAGTTGCATATGTCCATATTTTTGAGGGATTTTTGATGATTCAAGATTTGAAAGTGGACTCTATAAACATTGGACGAAGCATGATCAAGATTTCAAACAAAGTGAATGTTGGGATAATTGATATGACAGTTCAATCAGTGAATCTGACTGATGGAAGTCTGATCAATGTTGTTTCTATTCCCACAGATGAAAGAAATGAGGAGAAAAAACAGATTCAAATCAACTCTTCCTCTTTTCTTTCAGTGAACGGAAAGAATAATGAGAGCCGTGTTCTGAGTTGCTTTGACTCCACAAACACAAACATTTTCATAGGAACATCGAACTTTTCTGGATGCCTGTCACCAGAAACACAAAAAGGAGGATGCATTCTCATTGAACTGAGCAAGGGTGGAAATTTCCATTTTAAAGAATCCGTCGTTGAAATGAGTGGGTGCTCAACATCAAATGGAAGGGGAGGTGGGCTTTATCTGAGAACAAAACTCGCAGCGAAGCTCAGCATCCAGATTGAACCAATGAAGTTTGAAGCCAATACAGCCTTTGTTGGGAGAGACATATTCATTGAATGCAAAGATCTGAACAC
This sequence comes from Monocercomonoides exilis, assembly GCF_001643675.1. Taxonomy (NCBI): domain Eukaryota; phylum Preaxostyla; order Oxymonadida; family Polymastigidae; genus Monocercomonoides; species Monocercomonoides exilis. The sequence goes on from NW_027150559.1 coordinate 1,495,157, forward strand.
ACAACTGAACGAGACAATGTTCAAAATGGATTTTGATCCAAGTGTTTTTGTTCATGTGAATGCTATGTATGGGATTGACAAAAACGAATACTCATCTGAACCTGTTAATCTTCTCGACTTCATTCTCATTTATCAGTCAGACACAGTTATTGTGAGCTCAGAACAGGGCAAAGGAGGGAAAGATACAAAGCAATGTGGAACAGCTGCTCTTCCTTGTGCCACTATAGGCTACTCCCTCATCCATTTGACTCACAAAGTGGATAGCAGGCTTCTTGTTGACTTGCAGAGTGTGATCGACTGCAAAATCGAACTCTGTGATGTGACCTTGATGTCACGAAAGAAAACAGCAGCTTCAGTTGAAATAGAAGAAATCACGGAAATGGAAAAGAGCTGCATTGTTAATTGTTCTGGATCTGTTGTTATGAAGCTGATTTCTTTCTGCTTCCCCACAGAAATGACAACAGTCCACTCCTCATTCTTGTATTCAGAGCATGCAGCTCTCTTTATTGAATATTGTAAATTCTCAGGAAAGACAAGCATAGATAAGTCCCACATTTCGTTTGCTCTCGTGGAGCTCGTTGATTCAGAATTGAGTATTTTTGATCTGTTGATTGAAAACATCTCTGTTGCTCACCCTTTTCTGATTTGCATTCACTCGTTTTGTGGGAATTTGTCTCTCTGCAAGGTCAGAGTTAATTCTGTTCAAGTCGAGAAGAATGTGGTTTTTGTTAAAGGGATAGAAAATGTTGACGCCGATTTGGCTGATGAATCTTTCGATTTTCTCCACTCAAAGTTCGAGAATATCAGCATTTCTGGTGAACAATCAACAGTGATCAATGTTGGCAAATGTGAACAAAAAATAAGTTGTGCAAATATATCTGTCGTTCACAAAAGTGTTGCAAACAAGAAAGGATGTGCTTTGACAATGAGTTCATGCCAAAACATTTCTCTGGATTCATGTTTGTTTGATGGAATTGCGGATGTTAACGATAAATGGGATGAATGTGATGAGTCGAATGCTGTGCAGGATGATGTCTGCAGATGGAACGGATCAATGGTGGAACTTGAAAACACATCAGCAACAGTGAAAGACACCATCGTATCAAACGCCTCAAATGGAGGGTTGTCTGTGAGAGGCGGAAGCGTTTTCATTGAAATGGTGTTGTTCACGAATAACAATCCAAGATTCACAAAATACCCATCGCTCAGAAGAAATATTCTCTGCTCGGATTCAGGAGTGTTGAATGTGATGAGTCTGAAAGGAGGAGATGGAGTTTTGCCAAACACTTCACTTTGGATGTTGAATGAAGGATGTGAATTGAGCGGGATTATTACCGAGAGATTGTCATCCTTCTTCATTCCAGAGTTGGAAATAGTCGAAATGGAAGAGATGGGAGCAGAACTTCTTCTGAGGTTCAAGGGAAAGCTGTTGCTTCCATGCAACGTATCGTTCAAGATTGTGAAACAAGTTGGTGATGAAGATGTTGTGGAAAGATATGAATTCAATGAAGAAGGATGTGTATCAGAAAATGAAGTGGATGGAAAAGTCCCCATTGAGACAATAAATAATGCAGGAGAAGAGACAGAAGTGAGTGTGAGTCTTCTGTTTGGAAAGAAAGAATCTCCTTCATCGACTGATTCATTTGTTCTGAAGAACAGAAGTGAAACAAAAGAAAAGGGAGATGACAGAATTGTTGAAGGAGGGAAAGAGGGAAAATCATTTTGGCCGATTATCGTGATTGTGCTTGTTGTGATATTGTTGATAATTCTAATCTCACTCGTGATATTCATTGTTCGGTGGAAGAAGGTGAAGGAAAGAAATGAAGAATTGCAAGAGATTGTGAATGACAACATCAGAAAAGATCCGAAGGCATTTGAGATGGTGACGATGGAGATGTCGCCTGAGGAGCAGTGGCGGAGAGCAGAGAGAGAAGCGGAGAAGAAGAACGATGAGAGGATGAAAAAGAGGGTGTATGAGACGAATATGGAACATTCTGAGTCATCAGAACACCTTCTTTCTGAGAGTGGTTCAACCGAATACATCTTGGGAAGAGATTCAGACAAGATCCCTCAATGGATGCTGGAGAAGGTTGAGGAAGAAGAGACAAGAAAGCAGACTCCATCGCCATCCATTTCATCTACTTCAACCACTTCAACAACTGATTCAGATTCAACATTTGTTCGTGGGGGGGATCTGTGTCCAACCACTTCATCCATGTCGAACTTGGTGGATGCAATGGCCTGTTCATCGCCACATGAGAAGCTGATTGTGGATTTGAGGGATTCACTGTTCATGCTGCTTCATGGGAGGAATGAGAAGAAAGAGATGGCGATTGGGAGTTTGAAGGAGAGGGAGATGACAGCTGCACAGATTCTGTTCTGGGTGGCGAATGGAGCACTCCATTCATTTGATGAAGAAAAAGAATTGCATTCGCTGGCCAATCTGAGTCCTCACATTGTGCTGTTCTCTGAGCACATGGTGATCTGCATTGCCCTCCACTCCGACTGCTCATCTTCAGATGATTCTGATTCATCATCCATCTGTTCGATGTCCATTGTTTCTTCATCCTCATCGAATGTTTCAGTGATGAGCGAGAGATTCACCGACTCACCACCACCTTCATCAGCGTTTGAGGATTGTGAAGACAACAGGAAGGAGTGTTTGAGGTGGAAGGCGCCTGAGCTGCTGGTGAACAAGAAGATGGGAGCAACAAAGGAGTCGGTGGCATTCTCGATTGGGATGATGCTGTGGGAGTGTCTGACACTGGATATCCCGTTTGGAGAATACGAGGCAGAGGTGGCAGGAGATAAGATATCGAAAGGGGAGAGGCCGAATGTTGAGAAGATCCGAGGGAGTGAACTGTATGAGGTTGTTTGGTCATCGATGGGAAAGGACTGGAACGATCGTCCGACACTGAGCGAGATGAAGCGGGAGTTTTATGGGCATTTCCCGGCAGGGGCTGTGATTGTGACGATGTCGGATGCGATCTGTGAAAGGGATGGGGGGAGCACGAGAGAGGGGGAAGGCAGCTTTGTGAGTGGGGAAGAAGGCTTTTCGACAGTTTTTGAGAACACATCAGAGGGGACAAAGAAGACAGAAAAGCAGGAGATGAAAGAGCAGTGAAAGTGAGAAGGAAAAGGAGAATGTGAAACAAAAAATTGAAAAGAAATAAGAGATCAAAGGAGAATGTGATATTTCTTTGCATGGAAGAATTTGTGAAAGAGTTTGTGAGATGTGTTCTGTAATTTGGTTGTGGTATTTTCTTTTTCAAAGAATAAGTGGATATTGATAATTTGTTGAGAAGAGGAGTTTGTTTTATTTGGGATGGAAGTGATTTGATGATCACAATCAGCTGCTCACAGGTCAAAGGATGATCGTTGCCGTTATTTGAAATCGAAATAATGGAAACATTTGTTTGAGGAGATGTGAGCAACTGACGGTTTTGTTCGTTTTGTTATTTTGGTTTGCAATTTGGATAAAATGTCAATTTGTTTTTGAATGTTTTTTTTTTTTTTTCCTTATTAAAATTCAATTAGAAAAACAAGTTTTGAAACTGAAATCGCAATAAATAATCCAAACACATATTTGTCCATATTGCATCTATCGATTTTAAAAATATTTTTGAATTGTGATGCATTTGAAATTAAATTCTTTTCCATTTTTTTGAAAAATTGAAAAACAATATATATTTGTATTAATTTTTGTTAAGAAAATTTTGAAGTATGATTTTGATTTTGCATTTTTTTCCTCAGATTAATAAATGAAAGTGTGTATTATTTAAGATTCAAATTCCAAGAGTTTTTCTCAATTAATTTTTGAATGATCTTGCTTACAATGATTGTTCAGAAATAATTTCTTACCATTTCAAGAAAATAAGTTTATATTCCTTAACTTGAAAAACTTGAAATCATCGATTCATGAAAGAAAAATATCCCATGTGTGAAAGGCGAATGAAATTGTTTTATAAATATACTAACTCAGCTGAAAAATCAGATTTTTCGAAATATAATTTTTCAATTTTTTAACAAATGCATCACAATTCAAAAATATTTTTAAAATCGATAGATGCAATATGGACAAATATGTGTTTGGATTATTTATTGCGATTTCAGTTTCAAAACTTGTTTTTCTAATTGAATTTTAATAAGGAAAAAAAAAAAAAAACATTCAAAAACAAATTGACATTTTATCCAAATTGCAAACCAAAATAACAAAACGAACAAAACCGTCAGTTGCTCACATCTCCTCAAACAAATGTTTCCATTATTTCGATTTCAAATAACGGCAACGATCATCCTTTGACCTGTGAGCAGCTGATTGTGATCATCAAATCACTTCCATCCCAAATAAAACAAACTCCTCTTCTCAACAAATTATCAATATCCACTTATTCTTTGAAAAAGAAAATACCACAACCAAATTACAGAACACATCTCACAAACTCTTTCACAAATTCTTCCATGCAAAGAAATATCACATTCTCCTTTGATCTCTTATTTCTTTTCAATTTTTTGTTTCACATTCTCCTTTTCCTTCTCACTTTCACTGCTCTTTCATCTCCTGCTTTTCTGTCTTCTTTGTCCCCTCTGATGTGTTCTCAAAAACTGTCGAAAAGCCTTCTTCCCCACTCACAAAGCTGCCTTCCCCCTCTCTCGTGCTCCCCCATCCCTTTCACAGATCGCATCCGACATCGTCACAATCACAGCCCCTGCCGGGAAATGCCCATAAAACTCCCGCTTCATCTCGCTCAGTGTCGGACGATCGTTCCAGTCCTTTCCCATCGATGACCAAACAACCTCATACAGTTCACTCCCTCGGATCTTCTCAACATTCGGCCTCTCCCCTTTCGATATCTTATCTCCTGCCACCTCTGCCTCGTATTCTCCAAACGGGATATCCAGTGTCAGACACTCCCACAGCATCATCCCAATCGAGAATGCCACCGACTCCTTTGTTGCTCCCATCTTCTTGTTCACCAGCAGCTCAGGCGCCTTCCACCTCAAACACTCCTTCCTGTTGTCTTCACAATCCTCAAACGCTGATGAAGGTGGTGGTGAGTCGGTGAATCTCTCGCTCATCACTGAAACATTCGATGAGGATGAAGAAACAATGGACATCGAACAGATGGATGATGAATCAGAATCATCTGAAGATGAGCAGTCGGAGTGGAGGGCAATGCAGATCACCATGTGCTCAGAGAACAGCACAATGTGAGGACTCAGATTGGCCAGCGAATGCAATTCTTTTTCTTCATCAAATGAATGGAGTGCTCCATTCGCCACCCAGAACAGAATCTGTGCAGCTGTCATCTCCCTCTCCTTCAAACTCCCAATCGCCATCTCTTTCTTCTCATTCCTCCCATGAAGCAGCATGAACAGTGAATCCCTCAAATCCACAATCAGCTTCTCATGTGGCGATGAACAGGCCATTGCATCCACCAAGTTCGACATGGATGAAGTGGTTGGACACAGATCCCCCCCACGAACAAATGTTGAATCTGAATCAGTTGTTGAAGTGGTTGAAGTAGATGAAATGGATGGCGATGGAGTCTGCTTTCTTGTCTCTTCTTCCTCAACCTTCTCCAGCATCCATTGAGGGATCTTGTCTGAATCTCTTCCCAAGATGTATTCGGTTGAACCACTCTCAGAAAGAAGGTGTTCTGATGACTCAGAATGTTCCATATTCGTCTCATACACCCTCTTTTTCATCCTCTCATCGTTCTTCTTCTCCGCTTCTCTCTCTGCTCTCCGCCACTGCTCCTCAGGCGACATCTCCATCGTCACCATCTCAAATGCCTTCGGATCTTTTCTGATGTTGTCATTCACAATCTCTTGCAATTCTTCATTTCTTTCCTTCACCTTCTTCCACCGAACAATGAATATCACGAGTGAGATTAGAATTATCAACAATATCACAACAAGCACAATCACGATAATCGGCCAAAATGATTTTCCCTCTTTCCCTCCTTCAACAATTCTGTCATCTCCCTTTTCTTTTGTTTCACTTCTGTTCTTCAGAACAAATGAATCAGTCGATGAAGGAGATTCTTTCTTTCCAAACAGAAGACTCACACTCACTTCTGTCTCTTCTCCTGCATTATTTATTGTCTCAATGGGGACTTTTCCATCCACTTCATTTTCTGATACACATCCTTCTTCATTGAATTCATATCTTTCCACAACATCTTCATCACCAACTTGTTTCACAATCTTGAACGATACGTTGCATGGAAGCAACAGCTTTCCCTTGAACCTCAGAAGAAGTTCTGCTCCCATCTCTTCCATTTCGACTATTTCCAACTCTGGAATGAAGAAGGATGACAATCTCTCGGTAATAATCCCGCTCAATTCACATCCTTCATTCAACATCCAAAGTGAAGTGTTTGGCAAAACTCCATCTCCTCCTTTCAGACTCATCACATTCAACACTCCAGAATTAGAACAGATGATATTTCTTCTGAGTGATGGATATTTTTCAATAGATGGATTATTGTTGTCAAACTTGCCATCTTCAATCTCTACACTTCCTCCACTTATTGCAAGTCCACCTTCTGGTGTGTTTGTTATTGTTGTATCTTTCATTTTCATATTGCAACTTATTGCTTCCAAAGTTGATCCATTCCACTTGCATATCTCATTCTCGTTGTAATTTTCATTCAAAATTCTTTCCTTCATAAATTCTCTTTCATTCGTGTTACCATCAAAAAGGCAGCTCTCAATCACTGTATTTGCACTCTCCTTCACAGAAATGCATTTTCCTTTTCCTTCTCTATTTGTGACAAGAACATTTCTCAATGAACAATTCGTTAGCTGCACCATCTTTTTCATTTTCAAACATGATATCAACGATTCCCTATTATCAGTTGAAGTTATATTTGTTGCACTCATTTTTTCTATAGTCAACTGCTCTCCTTCAACTGTATTAACAAGGTTTGTCCCCATCGCGAGATCGAAAAAGTCACACGAAATCAAGTAAAGGATCGCAGATTGTGACATACAGACAGCTGAATTAGAAAGCGAAAGATCTGACACCACACAGCTTTCAAGCAAGCATTCACCTCTCTCAATTCGCACTATGCAAAATGGAATATTCGCTTGCACTTGATCTCCCATTCCCTCTGTGACTTTGGTGCCGAATGTGCAGTTTGTCACTTCCAGCAATCCTCCTTCAGGGAAAAGAAGAAAAGAATGTGATGAAACAAACCCAGATTCAAACACAAATTTCAGTCTTGAAATTGACACAGCTCCTGTTGTTTCTATCAGAGCCTCTCTGGAACATTTGATTGAAGAGCACACTTCCACATTGCACATTTCTCTCCCTCGAGAACTGATACCCATCTCTTCCAGCCGCAATTCCCCGTTGATCACACTTGCTCCATCTGCAAACACAAGGCTCATGAACTCTGATGTCAGGTGCATCAGCCCATAATCAATTGAATAGCAAGGAAGAGTGTACGTGCCACACTGGCGCTCATTCGACCCATTCATGCTCGACACAATAATCGTATCGCTCTGATGGATTGTGATGAAATCGATCAAGTTTGTATCTCCAGTGTGCTCAGTCACATCAGCCCCATATATCGCATTCAGCTGAACATAATACTTCTCTCTCAGATCGAAATGAAATTGCGTTTCATTAATCTGGCTCGTGATGTTGTAGCACTCAACAAAAATATCATTCCCTACGCCTGCTGTGTTTGCACCCCAATTCATCTTCTCAAACACAAAATTCAGCCTTCCTGTTTCTCTGCTCCTAAAATACACTCCTCCTCCTTTCCCGCTCTGGCTGCAACAGCACCGACTTATCGTCGACCTCGAAATGCGAAATGCCCCAGACCCACTTAACACAAATAGCATCACTCCGCCTTTCTCACTTGCTTCTGCTTTGTTGTCCTCAAACAAACTGTCCTCAATCCTCAGCTCAATTCCACTCTCTCCTTTCATCTCACACACACTTGCTCCATCATCGTTTCTTTTCATCCACAAAAGAGCAATTCTCAATCAAAATGCTGCTCATTTCTTTCCCATAGTTTGTGCATATTTGCTCCTCAGTTTCCTTCACTGTGAAAACACATCCTTCGGTTTCATTCAGAGATGAGCAATGAACACTCTCCATGGTACAAGCAACACCGACTTCATTGATCACAAAAACACTGCTCCCAACACTGCTGGAGTCCATCAACAAATCTTTCACAACCAGTTCTCCTGCATTCATCTCCACAAACACGCATCTGCTTGGAGTGATTTGCTGAGCATCTGAGCGAAATGAGCATCCAGTCATTTCCAACTTCCCAGCTCTATTTGCAACTGCAGTTCTACAAACACAATCAATTCCAGTTCTCAAGTGAAGTGCAATGTCTGTGAACGAAAGTGTTTTCTGATTCACCAAATAGCAATCCAGTCCATCTTCAACTGCATTCTCCAAAAACAGCACAGCCTTTTCATTTTCTTCACCCATTGTCCCAGCTTTTTCAAACTTGAAGCTGGACACATTGAATGAATCTTGAATGATGGTTGATCCTTCAATCTGAATTGTTTTCATTTCTTCTCCGTCTTTCATGTTTTTCATTCCTTTCCAAAGTGTTCTGCATGGCTCTTCCTTGCTTCCACATCGGGCCACATCAAATCCATTCGATGAGATAAATATCTCAAATGAGCTGTATGGAACGAGGAACATAAACAAATCTTTGTCTGAATGAATGTTGTCGCTCCCAACAAACAGCAATCCGTCTTCCTTCATCCTCTCATAATCAAACCTGAATGAATCCGCCCTCACTGTGCTGTTCAAATCAGCTGCCAAAATAAACACATTCTTTCCTATTTCTGCTCTGTTCTTGTCAAACTTCACACCAACATCCAGAAGCAAAGGCATGCTGTTGCTGCTGCTGCAATTCTGGCAATTCAAAAACAAAAACCCTCCTCTACCGCGATCAGCTGATAGCGAGCAGACTGATGCATTAATATCCTTGACCGCAACATATTCTTCTTCTTTCAATATCACATTCATCACACCCCCTTCATTGCCTCTGGTATTCTCTATTTGAGAGAAGTTGCAACGCTCAAGCTCCAGCGAAGATGAAACCACAAACGGAGAAATAGAAAACAGGCAACATTGCAGTGAGCACCCTATCATCGAGCATGTCCCATTCGTTGTTTTCACAAGCGAGAATTCAACCACGTCTGCCACCATCACGATAAAAGTGCAATTCTCAAATCGAAGCTTTCCGCTCGACAAGATAAGTGACACCAATTTCGCCTCAAATGATGAAGGAATTTCAAGCTTCAGCGAAAGCAAACTGAGTGAATTGCTCGAAGCAATCACTGAAGTCATGCCACTTCCAGTTGTTGAGCTGGCAAAGTGAATGAGCTTCCATTTCACCTCTTCCTCTTCATTCACATGACCATCAAAAGCCACCTCTTCATCAAACATGAAGCAATCTTCAACTCTGCTTTCATCCATCACAACCAGTCTCCTTTCAGTTCCCTCTTCATTCCCACCAATATGGTTAATCCCACTCCACACAGAACAACAAGGAAAAATCTCGCTTCCACACCCAGCTGCATCATATCCCTCTGAAGACACAAACACTTCCTCCGCCTTTCTTTCAATAAGAAACAACCGAAGATCCACACTTTCTTCAAACCGATCTTGATCCCTTCCTTTCATATCAACAAACACTCCTTCTTCATCCTCATACTCAAATCCAAACCTCGCACTTGTCACCGTTTCGTTCAGTTTCTTGCATGAGACAAACAAATCCTTCCCTTCAAACGCTTTGTTGCCTTTGAATTGCACTTCTGAAAATCTGATGTTGTTCTCGCTTTCATCCAACACATCCAAATACACTCCTCCTCCTCTTCCTTCATTTTCATCTGCTGCACATTTCATAAAAGATACAGCTTCAACTTTGATTTGATCATTCATTCCCAATTCGCATCTGATGCATCCACCTCGCATGCTTTCAGTTTGAACATCCTCAAAAGAGCTCTCTTCATTGATGCTCAATTTGGCTCCTTTTTTCGATTCCAAGAATGAACCCAACCCCACAATGCATTTCGTAACTGTTGAATTTTGCAAGGACACATCAGATCCTGCTTCATTCATAACAAGTCCAACACCGTTTGTGTGCATATCATCGATTGTGCAGTTTTCAAAAGCTGTGCTTCCACCGCTGCACGTTGCAATCCCACTTCCTGCAAAATGCACTCCTTTCATCACAGCCCTGTCAAAATGAACGAATCCTCCTTTCGCAGCAACAATCCATTTCCCACATTCATTTTGCGCACTTCCACAGCCAGAAAATGAACAATCAACAAAAGTGCATTGCCCCACCCTCACTTCCACAACTGACTGTTTTTCTGCTGGATTTATCGGTGCTCGCGGAAGAACAAACTCAAGAATTGAAAAAATTAAATATGTCAATGCTTCACCCGCTGTTTGCTCAAATTTTCCTTCCTCCCCAACAACCATTTTCTGTGCCTCATCATTCCCTTGCATCGTCAGTGATTTTCCATTTCTATTGATTATCCCATTCACTTCTGCCTCCCCTTCCAGCTGCATGATCGCATGCTCATCCTTCATCCGAGAAAACCCCACATCAACTGACAAGCAAGGGTTTTCCTTCAATCCACAGTTCTGCCCGTCGTTCCCTGTTCCATCCACAAACATATACGATCCCAAAGATGGGAACAAATAGCTTATGATAGACCCTTCCTTGCTTGCATCAGAAAGCTCTTCAACCCACATCAGCTTCTGAACTGTCGCGTTCGTGGCTGTCCCATACCACAATGTCGGAAGAAGCATCAGCCACGGTGACTCACACACCAGATACACATCATCTCCCTTTTCTGCCACGCTGTTTCTGAACTCATTGTTTTTCATCGAATATGTGATGTTCGTGCTCTCAAACCTCACATACAGCCCTCCTCCCTTTCCACTTCCAGATGGCACAGCGCACTTGTCCATCTTATTGCACTCAAACATAAACTTCCCTCCTTCTCTCACAATCATCACCATTCCTCCTCCCATCGAACCATCTGCCTCACAACCACACTTCTCAAAAGTGCAGTTTGTAATCTCAATGCATTCTCCATTTTTCACATTCCCATTCATCACCCCTCCATTTCCATTACTCCTCGTTATCTCCAAAAATGTGTTGTTCTTCATCGTCAGGCTCATTCCACATCCCTCCTCTCCATTTCCAATCACAATCATATTCCCATCAGGAAATTCTGTCTCTTTCAGCATTGAGTTTGCAATCACTACTTCCTTCCCCTGCTTCAATTCCACCACACTCCCTCCTCCTTCCCTTGTAGTATTCCTAATTGTCACTTCATCAATCAGACCTTCCACACCAACACCATCAATCACAATCATCCCTTTTTCAAGTGTGAGAAAGTTGAAATATTCACATCTCACCATCTCAATCTTTCCTCCTTTGCAATAAACACATGTAACTTCAACTATCCCTTCTTCGGCTGAAAATGAGCATCCTTCAATTCTCAAAACATTGCCACTGCACAGAAACACACTTTCCTTTGTCGAGTCTGCAAACCTTGAAACAACAAATGCCAAATTGTTAAACTTCACGTTTTGCATTGTTTCAATCATGCTTTCCTTTTCACTCTCTCCTTCACCTGATTCATTCACAACAACTTGCTGCATCTGCATCTCTCCGTCAATCATCATTGCCTGTGAATCAACAACAATTTCCTCTTCAATTGAGAAAGAAGACATGAGACGCAGTACTGCCAATGATGTTCCAAACAAGGCTTTCCCTGCATATTTCAGTGTGCTGCACGGAAAATCAAAATACCCACATTTTGCGTGATCCATTCCTCCATCTCTCCCATGAACATATCCAATTGTGGGCTTTTCGCGAAACAGCACCACAAGCGGAATCAGCTGTCCGATATTTCCATTTTCCATTCCCATCAACTCTTGCAAACCCGGATTCTTGTCAACTACAATCTCAAACGAAAAATTGAACGATGATTCATTCACAAGCTCTGACAAGCTCTCACACTCTATCATCACATTTTTGCCTCCAAAGCTTGCTGAATTAGCTGCCTCTTCCGTTCCAAAAGTCAACTTCGTCATAACAAAATCTCTTCCCCCTTCTTCACACCTCAGCATAGCTCCTCCTCCATATCCTCCAACTGATCCTTCACCAATGGCTGAACACTTCCCAAAATATGTCTCACACTCCGAACTTCCCAGCCGCATCACTCCTGTTCCTTTCAGCACCACACTTATTCCTCCCCCGCATCCCTTTGATGTTCCACAGCCTTCAATCTCAACATCATAAACACTCATCCTGCACTCATCACCAATCACTCCATTCACAACACTTCCATTCCCTTCCAATTCATTCACCCCCTGAAATGAGCTGTTTGCAATCGAAAGATCCCTTCCTTCTCTGTCACAAATGAATCCGCAATTTTTGTTTCCACAGCTTTGTGCTGTCACATTAGCCAGTGAAAGTGAATTCTCGGAGGTGTACTCAATTAGACCATTTGCATCCATCATCTGCGCATCACTGATAAAGACACTGTTCATCAATGTTTTTCCATTTCCTTTCAAGCGCAGGATGGGAGCTGATGCAAACTGCACAGCTTTTATCCTCAACCCTGCAACAGAAAGACTTCCACTTTGAAGGTGAATGAACAAATAATTGCACTGAATCACAGAAGGCTCACATTCAATTACACAATTTTCAATTTGCAGCTCTCCACCAGCTCCTGATACTTGAAATACACTTGTTTGAACAGATGAAAGCGATCCAGGAAGAACAAGCACAAACAGCTCAAACTTGACTCTCGAAAATACTTCAATCACACATTCACTTTCAGTCTCATTCCCCTTCATTTCCATCCTCGTTCTTGTTGTAACCCCACAAAACTCGTATCCTTCACTTTCGTTCAGTATCACATTCTCTGAAAATGAATACGTTTCTCCAAATCGCACTTTTCTTTCTTTCCCAAACACTCTCTTCAATGCGCAATCAACTGTTTGGCATCTGAACTCTTCAAATCCACACGCAACAACATCCACTCCACTGTTGCTCATGAACATCGACTCAGGATCGTCTGCAAGGTAATATTTCAATGGAATGATCAAATCTCCCCACTTTGAGTCAATCCCCATCGCCAACGAGCTGAGATCAGAAATGTGAATTGGAAATTGAATCTGTTCTTTTCTCACGCTTGTTGCCAAATCTGGAGATTGCGCAAATAGATCGGCTCCATGCTCTGCCTCGTTTAATCTGAAACCAAGTGTTTCTGACAGCTCAAATCTTGCCTCAGAATCCAAAAGATGAAGAAGCATCCCTCCTCCTCGCCCATTCGCTCCGCTTTCTGAGGGTGCACTGCATTCTTCAAATGTAGTCGATGAAACATACAGCTCGCTCGCCTTTCCCAACACCGCACACATTCCTCCTCCTCCATTTCCATTTCCACCCACTCTGCATCCTTTCAACGAGCAGTTCTCAACATCAACAACAAATCTGCTTGCCTCATCTGTTTGAAAAGAAACGCAAGCACCATTCCCAGATGATCTCGTGATGTTATCAAATGATGTGTTCTTCAGCTTCAACAACGAACACGCCTCAATGTGAATCATTCCACTCTTCTCCAAAGCACAATTCCCAAACGAGCAATTCTGGATTGCTGCTGAACTGCTTGTGGTCATTCTGATCACTCCTCCACTCCCGCTTACTCTCACATTGTTCATCGTTAATTGATCAATTGTGCATTTCGCACTTCCATCCACAAGCACCATGAAACTTTCAAACAACACCTCTCTCTCATCACCACATCTCAGCCTCAGCATCTGCATATACCCACCGCTCGCTCTGGAAAATGCATACCCAATCTCATTAGCATTGCCAATCCCATCAATTGCACAGTCAATAATTCTCATGTCTCCTCCCAATGAATATACAAATGTGGAACGCCCTGAAATCGATTGCCCCAGCTCAAAGGTGATGTTTGTGAGTGTTGTCGTCACATTGTTTTTCACCAACCAGTCGTGCCCTTTTGGCTCTGTTGTCTCCACTCGCAATCCAATAGCTTTGTCACTCGAATCCATCTCATATAACTGCTCGCTCAAAATTATTTCCTCCTCAAATCCAAATATACCCGCAAGCCTCACAACTCGTTTCGAGTTGGGAAACCGATACTCAGCAGCTTTTTCAATTGTATTGCACGGGTAATCAGCAAAACCGCACAGTCTGAAATCATTTCCATTTGCTTTCCCACTCACATGTGCAGGTGATTGAAAAGTTCGCAGAAACAAGGCAAGTGGAATGATCATCTCAGGATTATCTCTTTCAATTCCGCTCAACTCACTGAAGTCTGTCGCATTAATCCCAATTTGGGGATGAAATCCAATTGAAGTGCTGTTGATCACAGCTGATAAAACCTGTGCTTCCACAAACACATTCTTTCCCTTCCAAGCATCACATTCATCAAAGAAGCAAAGCTCAATCCTGAAACTGCATTCGTTGCTCAGGCAAGTCAGATGCATCGCCCCTCCTTTTCCTTTCTTTGATTCATCAGCAGGTGATGAACATGACTCAAACCCGACATTTGAATTGTCTCCAATTCGCAATTCGCTTCCTGTTTGCATCGAAAAATGCATTCCTCCTCCATTGCCATTTGCACAAGAGCAGCTTTTCAGCGTTGTGTTTGATAAGCCAAAAGAGCTTCCAGCATCCAATGAACTGGAGAAAACAGACCCACTTCCAGTGGTTCTTGTGATATTCTCAAAGGTCACATTCACTATTCTTGGAGAACTTCTCGAAGACAGTTCAACTTCACTGAAGATTGGCGCTGAAAGAACCATATTCCGAATCTCCACATTTCTCAGTGAAATGCAATTCATATTCAACACAAACGGTGATGAATCAATTTCGCTCCCTCCTGACTCAGATCCTGGGGATAAAATGAGAACATCAGACAAAGAAAGCACTCCTGCGGAAGAGCTCACCACAAAAAGTCGTGGAGATGGATGTGCTGTTGAATCATGTTGGATTTGAATTGCTGTTATCATCAAACTCCCACTCGACACGCTGAATAAAACTGAAGAGGCTTCCAACGATTGTGTTCGAACAATTGAGTTAAGATGGCTTTCCCCAGAAACTTCAATGTGCTTTTCTCCACAGTCAATCGAAACAAGCGGAACAAACATGGAAGTCAACAGCTTCACTCCTTGAACTGTGGCATATCCTGAATTGCTCACAGCTCTTTCAATCGTTTTGCAAGGCTTGTCTTCCGATTTCCCACAAAGCAACTCAGCATCACTTCCGTTGCTGGAAACATAACGCTTCAACAACCCCTTTCCAAGCCAGAAATCATAATCTGTTTGACTGCCATTAAACCAAACTCTTTGGCATTCTGTGGTTGTGAAGGATAATTCAAATGGAAAGTCAATCAAATTTGGATAAACAACGTAAACATCATGTCCATTTCCATTTCCTGCAGTGTTTCCATCAAAAACGCAATATTTCATAAAAATAAAATGTTCACCAATTTGCATGCTTTTGTACTGATATAATTGAAATGCCCCACCATCATTTCCAGCTGTATTCCCCTGAAATGCAGATTCTTTCAACAGAAACGAAGTGTCAATTTCGTATTCCACTAATAAGGCTCCTGCGGAAGATCCTGCTTTGTTCTTAAAAAATGTGCATTTATCAACTAAAAATGGATCAACTTTCATTCCATCTCTACCAAAAATCATCACTAACCTCATAGCACCTGCATAATGGTCGCTAGAGTTGCAATTATCAAAAAGGCATCCAGAGATCAATATAAAACCCTCTGAAAAATTATGACATTGAAGAGCACCAACTCCGTTTGAAGTTGAATAGCAACAAGAAAAATTAGAATCTTGGACAGTCAATCCGCAAGCAGCTTCTGCATATACAGCACCAATATGAGGAGCTGTGCAACTTCACGTATACATGTTGATAGTTGTTTATAAACAAACAAAATGAAGAAATATCATCAAATGAATAAAAAGAAATGGAAAAAATTAAAGAATGAAATTATAAATCTTTATCATTTGTTAAATTATATAAAAAGCATACGAAATAAACTCACATCTTCTTACAGTTAATTTAACTTTCAAATGTGACACATAAATTCCTCCACCATAATCGAAAGAAATGCATCCATCAAATGTGTCATCTTCAAATGTTTCTGATTGGGTCAGAACTTGGTGCCCAGATTCTCCTGAATAGTATGCATTAGCATTTGCATTGCTTTTGCATCGTTGATATGTGTTGTTGGATGAGCACAATGTTGTGCCTTCAGTGTTTATTGATCGAATAACACCTCCATAAAACACATCGCAAACTTCGCAGAACGAGCATCCTGAAATCGAATTCAAACTCTCTGAAATAGAAGAAGGAATTCTGATTGTTTGTGCTGAAGCGATCGAAATGTTGCAAAATGAAGATCTTGCCAAATCCACGTTTTCTTTTCCTGATGAAGAAAGAAATGGAGAAGATAGCAGTTGCAGAGACGAAAAAGCAGAATTCGATATACTCACTCTGTTTGATGTTTCGTATGTTAAAAACGCTTCAACCGAATGGGAAGCTATCAATGAAGGAATGCATTGTTCAGTGGAAGATGTTGTGAGTGAAATGTTCTCACAACACAAGCAACCACCAGTTTGCGCGAATGGAGGAATGCATCTTTTTGCTGAATGTTTCATCGAGCAATAGCTCAAAGACACAGAAGATTCGTTGATGAAAAACACTGAATTTTTCTCTCTTACACAAATCTCAACATTCCATGCTGAAAAAGTGGAATTCATAATGTGCATGCTCACATCAATTCGAGTTGAACTCCCGCAGCATTGACTCTCTCTCCCATCATTTTTCTCCACATCTCCTGGTGGATTGTCGTTATTGTGCAGCATCTGCAAAGAATTTGGGGGAATAAAAAGAAGCAAATTTGATGTTTCCCTTGCTTCCTCACTCTCCTTTGGTCTGAAATTATCCATCAAACCTCCACATGTCGCCATTTTGGTAATAAAAGGCAGAAGCACAGCAAACAGATAATTTGATGCTTTCATTTCCAAGAAAGCTCTCTTCAAAATCTTGAATAATTCTGATCATGCCCATAACTGCAATTGCGATGTTTTTTCTCCCTTTCTTGCTTCAACATCAGATTTTGTTGCTTCTCTCTTCAAAAAAGGCAAAAAGGATAAAATGTTGTCTTTATGAAGAAAAAATATTTGAAGAATTCAATTATAAAAAAAAATTGAGTGAATATATAATAGATAAAAAGAAAAGAAAAGAAAAATATTTCCATTGCAAACCATTTTAATCCACATGAAATGTATTTTGAAAGGATGAGAAATGATCCCAAATCGAAATGATATTGAATAGATTTTGCAAACAAATGCTGGAAAAAACATGGAGGAATTGAATTCCATCATAAGAAGCAAACTCTTCAGAAAAAGGAGAGATCATGAGCGTTGAATCGAATAAACAGGGGAAATGTGAGTTGAAAATGAAGATGCGCTTCGATTTTGCAAAAGATACCCAAAGCTGTAAAAAGGCATTGTTGATCGTTCGAAGAAGATGATGGGTGAGAAAATTGTGCCTCTTCCACTCCAATCTGAAAAAATGATCTTCTGAAATCACTTTCCTTCAAAATTCCTTTCCATTTATTTTTCAACTTTCAACAGACATTTTCTTGTTTGACTCAGTATTTTTCTTCTTCTTTTCTTTTTCTGTTTCACTGTTTCCTTTTTCCTTTTTCCTTTCTTCATCAAAAAATAGTTCTTTTGCTACACAAGCATTCTCATCATCATTTGGTTGCAATGTCTTCGAACTTCAACATTTTTGACTCAATGCCTGCATGTTCTGCTCCTTCCTTCTCTTCCTCTTTCGAAATAAACAGCATCCACTCATTCCAAAAAAAATATTTTTTTTTTAAATCTCTTTATCTTGATAAAGTGGTGCATTCTCCTTGAATCTTTTTGATGGAGGTGTTCAGAGCATTTTTCTTGCTGAATCTTCCACATCTTAACTGCTGGGAAGCTGCTGAAAATCGATGTTCAAACTGAAGGCTAAAGAAATGAAAATGTGAGAGGAAACTCACCAAAAGCAGAAAAAGCAGTCCAAGAAATTGAATCTCTTCAATGCATCAGCACGAGCCAATAAGAATGCACAACGACAACATCAAATGCTATTGTCATTTATTCTATTTCTTGGGAAGATAAAATATTCCATCATGAAAAAGAGAAGGCAATAATGAATAAAATGCGGGGAAACAGAATACTGAATAAATATTTGAATAATAACTCAAAATGAAGTTCAATACAAACCTCACAAGCACCACAAGCAAACAGTTTCTTGCAAATGATATTCTTTATTCAGTGTTCTAAATGCTTTCACCAATGTTGCAATTGAACGGAAATTCAACTTTGCTGTTGCCTTTAGCTTGGCCAACCCTTTCTTATTTTTCTGATATTCTTTTTTATTGTTTCATTCCGTTTTAAGTCCATTTCTTTCATCAATTTCTTTGATCTTCTTGGAGTCCAATCTGCCTTTATGCTTTTTTCCTCATTCGTCAAACAGCTCCCTTTGTTAAATGTTCTTTTAATCAGATCAAAGATTTCTTTGCTTTGCTTTTCCTTTCGCTTTTCCATTCAAATCATTAACCAATTTCTAAGTTTCTCCACTGGACTTGTTTTATTCTCTTTTGCATCATTCACAATTCTTTTGGAGACATTCCATTCAATTCCCTTTTTCTGTCCAACTTTGCAGCAAGCCTTCTTCGCGAATGACTTTGAGGCGAAATTTGACTTTTCTTCTGGAAAAGAATTTATGGAAAATGAATTAGAAGAAAACCATTTGCATTCACCAAAACAGAAAATAAGAAATTGAAAAATAGCAATTAGCAACAAACTTTGATTTCTCAGCCACCAAAGGAAAATGGTAATTAGAGAAAAAAAATGGTTGTTGTCTGATGAAAATCAATGCTTCAAGTGATATGTTCAAAGAAGATGGAACGAATCAATAAAACTGAAGTCCTGTGATGAAATAGATTAAAAAGAATGCTGGTGTAAAGGTAATCCCAAGTGTGCATCTGGATGCATAAGTGCAGAAAACTGATGAAATTCAAGATTCTGAGTTTTGAAGCTTTGATGGATGAGGCTTTCAGAGGAATTCAAAAGAATAATGAGCATTTCGTGAAGTCCACTGCTCTTTTGTTGAAAAAACAAATGAGCTTTCAAATGGAACGATATTGGCGATTACGCATCCTTCAATTGAATCACAGACATTTTCCATTTTCCTCATTTAAGTTTGCACTTTTCTTTCTTTTGAACGCATAACCCGAAGCAAATGTACTATTTTCCTTTTCCTGAGTGTGAGAGATGTTTGATTTTTTGTGTGTATTACCGCGCTGAATGATCAACTTGTTGCTGACATCAAAATCCTTTTCAGCAAAAAAATGCAAATTTTGAGTTTTAAGACTCTGTCAGATTTGAAAATGTGTTTTCAATGACTTGTGGTCAATTGCATCCCAGTTTTGAATTTGCCAATAAAGATGATAACGAAAAAAACGGAATAATTTATAAAATTGGTAAAAGATATCTTTCTACTCGACATTGTTCACCGAAACAAAGTCCATTTATGCAAATTGGGATGGCGACTCCATTTTCATGTATAGCAGATTCACTTCCGCTTTAATGGCAAAGATTTTGGTAATTAATTCTGAATGAATTCTTTCATTTTATTATGGGTGGATAACTTTTAAACATTTTTACGATATTTAAAAAAAAAATTATTCCTATTTGTTATTTGTGTTTCTGAAATAAAAACAAATTCAAATAAAAATTAAAAAAGTTATGCAGTCTTCTTCTTTGAGACACCGATTGTGTGTCCATGACGGCCTGTTGTCTTCGTGTGCTGTCCACGTACGCGGATTCCTCTCATGTGACGCAGACCACGATGAGCTCTGTTAAAATGAATATAAGTCAAATTGCATATAATCAAAGCAAAAATGATTTGTAAGAAAATCGAAGCAAACCTGATTTTCTTGAGACGTTCAATTGCATCACGAATATGAATATCAACTTGTTGTGAAGTGGCGTGTGATGAAGTTCCGTCCTTTATATCTCTTCGATGGTTCAGGAAGTATTCAGGTATTTTGTGATCGAGTGGATTCTCTATAACCTTAATGAGACGATCGATTTCACTTTGAGTCAGTTGACCTGCTCTGAAAAATCAACGTTTTAAGAAATGAATGGTTTTTAAAATAGGATATTAACAAAATTTGAAAAAAAAAATAAAAAAACTTAAAATTGAAAACAAAACCTTTTGGTTGTGTCAACATTTGCGCGTTTGCACACAAGGGTGGAAAAACGACGGCCAATGCCTT
The DNA here is from genome assembly GCF_001643675.1 of Monocercomonoides exilis. Lineage (NCBI taxonomy): Eukaryota > Preaxostyla > Oxymonadida > Polymastigidae > Monocercomonoides > Monocercomonoides exilis. The sequence goes on from NW_027150559.1 coordinate 1,515,560, forward strand.
TAATTGCGGTTAGTGCATAAACAACATTCTCTGTTCCGTTGATGTTGGTATTAAACACACGAAGAATGTGCTGGAAGTTCTCTGGGGCAACAAGTGTCTACATCACATATTTAGTTCGCAAAAAAGAATAGATTATTTGCAAATAAGAGGCTTTTTGATTTGAGTTGTTTTGTTACCAAAAAAAGCAAACCATGGTTTGTTTATTGATCGATAAATGTCTTTGAGGGATTATTTTTTAGTGATCCCTTTTTTTCTAAAATTCTTAAATTCACAAATTTATGTGAAAAAAGTTATTATTTTGTTTTAAAAAAAGAAGATAAACTTAAAATAAAAACAATTATTTTGGATGCTCTGCTACTCATGGAATGCTTTGTCAAAACTGGAAACAGTAAAAAAATAATTCTTAAAACTAGAAATTTCAGACATCAAGAAGATTGAAAAAAATATAAAAATAACTCAAATGCTGCTTTATATTGCTAAAAACGTAAGAATCAAAAGAAAGAATAATTTGCCTCAACTAATTGTGGAAGATCGTAAGAGATGTGTTTTATCAATGAATTGGTGAGTTGATAAATTAATTGTCTTTTATTGTTTTTCTTTTTGTTTTTCTTTTGTTTTGTTTCCGCACAAAATCGAAATGAAATTTATGATGGGGGATTTGCAACAGAATTCGGTAATGGGACATAATTTCCTGATGATTTGAAAATAATTATTGAATCAAAGAAAGAAAGAGATAGAGATAGAGAAAGAGAGAGAAAGAGAGAGAAAGAGAGAGAAAGAGAGAGAAAGAGAGAGAAAGAGAGAGAAAGAGAAAGAAAGAAAGAAGCCAAAAAGAAAAAGAAAAAAAAAATTAATTATCACCCAACAAAAAACCCTCGCTCCAAAACAGCACACTATTTGATTTCACTCTCTTTCTCCACACAAAACAGACGTAGACAGACAAGATGATGCAAGCCACACAGCACACTCCAAGCACAGCAATGAATGTGTACATGATCGACGGCTGTGGATTCGGAAACTTGACATAACTCGTCGGAACTGGAGGGTTCTTCATGCCACACACAACGGCTCTGTTCAGCTCGTATTCTGAGTCGTATTTCGTGTCTGACAGCGGAGAAACAGGCGTTTCGCTGTGTGAAAACGACTTCACATTCACTTCTGTGCTGCCTGCCTCGTTCGACACAAACATTCCTCGCCATTTGTCTTGGAACGTTTTCAATGAGCAGTTCACTTCTGAACAACCCGTCGGCACAAATTCTTTCCACAGCTCTTCGTTCCTCGCTTTCTCCTCGCTCGTCTGATAGTAAAATTTGACTGTTGCTTGCGCTTTCTTCTCTTCTGCTGTGCCTGAGTCAGGTGCATGCAGCTCAATGATGACAGCCGAGGCATAGTAAGGATAAGGTGACGGGAGCGTCAGACGCGCCGGCTCGTCGTTTGAGGCAGAGGAAAGCGAAAGACGCGCCTTCACAGCAGAATCCGTGGGGAAAGGGTCGCCAGGGTACAAAGCAGCTAAGAGAGAAGACAAAGTTGTGTCGTGTGCGGAGTAGAGACGGAACTTCTTCGCTTTCGAAGAGCCAGCGCTGTCCAGTGAGCTTAGATCGTTGTTCATGTTTTTGGAGAAGAGTTCGTAGAACAACATTCCATTGGCTGCTTTAAACCATTTTGAATCGTCAACGTTAAAATAATGCTTTCGAACTGGGGCATAAAATTATAAAAAAAACAGGAGCAAGAAACAATTAATACATCTTTTTTATTAAAAAAAAACACGTCAATAAAAATCTAATCACACTTTCTTTCATTCCTTTAACCAATTTCAATCCAAGTTCCAATTCTTCATTGGTTAATCGCCTATGAACATAACGTTAAAGTTTTTTTTTTTTTTTTTTTTTTTTTTTTTTTTTTTTTTTTTTTTTTTTTTTTTTTCAATATGTTCAGAAATAAAAATAAAATAAGCTTTTAACAAAAAGCAAAAGCAGACTTATATATCCCTTGGATAATCATTGCGTCGAGAACATTTTCCATTGTGGAAATATCACAAGTCACATTCATCTTCTTAGAAAGTGAATCAAAAGTTGGTTGAAGGACATTTTTTAATGTTGCAGCGCTTGATGAGTCAAGATATTTCTGGAATGAATTTTTGCATATCGGACTTTTCGATTATTCAAAAAACAGGAAGATAAAAATTCAAGAACATTTCTGCTAAGTTATCAAAGAACATACCAAACATGAAATCCGAGGAGAAGAAGTTCTTCCTCTTTTGCCTCAACCTCTATCGGTATTGCACGAACACTGCTCTCAGTTTCCTCCATTGGATAGAGGCCAGCAAGAAGAGACCATGCGGAAAGCAAGCATCGATTGTAATCAGATGAACGTCCGTAAAATTCTGATGGCTTGTATTGAGAAGAAAGAGAAAGAAGGTTCCCTTCCACGTAGTGCTTTCTTAGTGCTTCTCCCAAAGCTTTTTGTTGTTTCAGGCCTCTTGGTGTTATCTCTCCAGGTAAACCAGGATTTTCATATCCCTAAAAAATATGTTTTAAGAAAAAATTGCGTCAACAATTTGTCAACGTATTAAAAGAAATGCACATGCATTAACTAAAATGTTAGGACCACGATCACCTGTGTAGTAATAATTGAAAATATTTTTGTTTAAAAAAGTAACATTCTCAAACATTCACAAACCGTGTCTTGTTAAAACTGTCACAGAGAGTAGTTCAGAAAGAATGCAATGGAAGAAAAATAAAAATAAGAGTGATTTCATTGTCCTTAAGCTGAAATCACAATAAATATAACAATATTGATCTTAGCCCAATCTTAATAGAATCTTCAAATTTTTAATGTTTGTGCAAATTAATTTTATCTCAGAAACTTAAGTGTATCATCTCAAATAGAGGAAAAATCAGAAAACTGATGCAACTTTTTGTATTTTTTCGAATGAATGAAACAAAAGAATAAATAAATTCTCTGAACAATATTCTTTCGAAAAACCTACACCAACAATTTTTTTTTTTACCAAAGTGTATTTTATTCTCTTAAAAATTAAGCCTTTGTGACTTAGAATGAAATTTTGTTTCAAGTCAGTCAGTGACTTATAGATAATTGAACAAAATATTATGATCATTCCGGTACCATAACATAGAGAGAAAAAATATAAAGAAAATTTCTCTGCGCTTATATGATGATATTAATTCAAAATTGGCATTATATCATATTCAATTATTACTTTTTTGTATTTTTGACTTCTAAGAACAGTTGATTTCTAGCCATTTTGTACAAACTGACAATTTGTTTTTTTTTCATTGTTTTCATTTCATCCGTTTGATAATTCATTCTGATTTTTTAAATGCTTTCTTTCTTTTTAACAAACTTCTTTGTTGTGTAACATTAGAAAAAACTGCTAATCTTGGAATACTTTTTTTTATGATATTTAAGATTGAGAAAAAAATTTAACATTTCATTGCTCATATTTATTGAACAACATTCAAAATGAACAACATATGGAATAATAAAAAAGTTTTTAATTTTCAAATTAAATGTTTCATCCATTTTTCCCAGAAATGCACTTTCATAAACAATTCAAAATAGCACTTCCATCTTTTTCGATGTATTCCAGCTGTCTGTTTGCAGTCTTCCATTGCTTGCTTTGGTGCTGGATGTGAGTCAGCGTAAATACTTCTTCAAAATGTACTTGAGCCAACCGGATGAACACAATGTGGCTGATTGGAAGGTGCTTTACATGTTGTTTGATTCCAGAGCGATTTGATAAGACAGCGAGTTGGCGCTGGATGAAGCGGTGAGCTAGAAATTTTCGGAGGTATCGTATGTGGAGTTGTACAGGGGAATTGAGGTTGGACTAAAGTTGAGAGTGGATGCTGTGAAATCGCAAGTTGAGAAGAAAAAAAGTGTCGGATGCAATGTTCTGGATAGTACAACTGCTAATGTGGCAATAAGGGCTGCATATGAATTGGAATTAAGTGGAAGATGCGATATGAATTGCGCTGCCACTTGAGGATAACGCGTGTGTGCAATTTTGTTTTGCGACAGATTAACAGATGAAGAGGGAGAAAAGGCCAATGCCTTGTCAAGCTTCATCAAGATCTTCTTTTCTTCTTCTTCTTCTTCATCTTTTGCTTCTCCAAATATTTTCAATCATTATCCAAATAATCTTTTTTCCTCTTCCTCTTCCTCCTCTTCTTCCTCTTCTTCCTCTTCTTCCTCTTCTTCCTCTTCTTTTGCATTTTCCTCTTCAGAAATAATGATTGAAGTGGATTGTTCAACGAAGATAGTTTTATTGTCATTTCTTTTTATTGTGTTCATTTCATAATTGTTCATATGAAAGAGATAATGCATTTTTATCCCTTGTTTATTGAGATATATTTGAAGGTTTCAAAAAATGAAATGTGTCAAAAAAAACTTAGCTGAACAAAATTGCAAAAAATGAATAAAGAAAAACTATATTAAAAGCAATGCATTGAGATTGTTGAATGAAAGAGAGTGTCTGTTGTCTCCAGTGATTCTTTTCATCCTCGAGAAAATTCGTTCACAGCTTGCTTCGCTGCATGGTGATGAAACAATAGAAAAACAAATATTCGAATATATGGTGTGATCGAAACTTTTCTTAGATAAGTTAATGTAATAGATTTGAGCATTATCTTCAATAACAGAACTTGGCGATGCACTCAGCTCACTTTGGTATATCTTCATACATAATTCTTTCAGCCTATGATCTTCTTGAAATAAAACTGAATTTATTAATATTTCAGACCTTCGCTCCATCCGATTGTTCCAATCTGACGTGATACAAGAAGATATATTGATGCACATTTCGTCTTCTTTGTCAGTCGAATGTGGAGAGATGATATCAAAAACTTTGCTTTCAAAAAGCAATTCAACTTCATCCTCTTCCGATTCAATTTCAACACCTAAAGATTCATTCGTATCTGAAAATGAATCAGATGATCTTGATGATGATGTAAAAAAAGATGATGAACAAGACGAAGATGATGGTGGAGACGAAGACGATGAAGATGATGAAGATGAAGATGGAGATCTTGTCACTGAATCAAAAATATTAGCTGTTTGAAAATCAGGATCTTTCATATCTTTTTCTGCCATTAAAATTCCAAGAGGATCTTCTTCTAAATCATCCGAATCGTTTTCATATTCCTCTTTTGTCTTTAATTCTTCTGGCTGTGGTGCTTCACCTTTTTCGACAGTATCTGCAATTCGAAGGAGTTTGATGATTTCTGCACAGACGTCATCAAGTTTCTTTTCTTCATGCATATCATCAAAGCAATTGAAATACTGAGACATTGTGAAAAAGCTGACCTGTTCATCTCTAACAGATGAATGAAATCTTTCCAAAGCAAGATTGAAACTATCATTTGATAAATAGAAATTATGTGTCATAGAAAATGGAGAGAAAGTATTAATTGGAAAAGGAGAAGAAATATCACTAAGTTGATTTTTATCCAAACTGGAAGAAGAACAATTGGATAAATTTGATTGCAATGAAGATGAAAAAGATGAATTTGTCGAGTTAAAAAAATCTGAGTGTGATGAAATATCCCTTGGTTGTGAAAACGAGGAAGATCTAATTCGAACGAATCTATTGTCTTCATTAATTTGACCTTGTTTATCAATAGTTTTTACCGAATTTGAATGCTCACTGATTGAATTGAGAAGATGTGCTGTTCCTCCTTTTGAATCCAACTTTTCTATCACGTGTTTTGCTTCAATAAATGAATTTGTAAATTCATTTCTAATGAACTTTTGCATTCCACCTGGTGTTAAAACGTGTGCCAGTGATATCATTTCACCTGTTTTTCCAAATAAAAAATGGTTATGCATCAGAACAAGAATATTAGTAATTGCATTTTGCCAATTTGAAGATCTGAATCTTTGGAAGCATTTAATTCCATATAATATTCCAATTGTTTGAAGGATCATGGGGAAAATTTCACCAAGTTTTGTGTGATCGTTTTCCAAAAAAAGTTGCAGCCTATGAATAGGAAATAACAGTAATTCCATCAATACTGAATTTAACACTTTATCTGTAGAAATCAAAGAATGTTTTAAAATATCCTCGCTGTTTTTCCTTATAAATGAGCAAATTGGGTACAAACAAAGCCATCTCGTTTGAACAAATGAAGGACATTTTTGCTTTAGTAACTTCCTGATTGCCGAAGAATGGGCAAATTTTGCAAAAAATGTCAGATCATTCAATATTTGTCTAAGAAAATCAATTTTTGTGAAAGCTTTTGTAATAACTAAATTTAAAAGATGGTTAGAACAATAAATAAAAAATGGAGCAACTTTAATTTTTGATAGCAAAGATTCTTCATATTCTTCAAGTGATGTAGTGAAGTTTTCCAGAGCTTTTTTCTGAGGTTTTAAACCATCTGAACAGAAACACCTAACACTTGCATGTAATGACTCCAATTCTTTTATTATGATCCAGGCTAATTTTCTATAATGACTAGCATTGAAACAAGGAGGATAAACTTTCCAAAAAAAAGTTGTAGTTTCTAGTGACAGAGGAGCAATTGTAACAACTGTGCATTTTTGTCCTCCAACTATTCCACCATCCATCATGACACAAATGCATTTTCCGTATAATTCTTTCGCCCTCTTTTCTTTTGCGATTTCACTTTGAGAAATAATTAAGCTGCTTAATTTTCTACTTGTTAAATATGGGAATATTTTTGTTGGATGTTTGTCTGGATTTTCTTGAGAAATTTTAATTAAGGCAGTAATGAAATTGTTAAATTCTTTCGACGATGCAGAAGCTATGGAAATGTTGCAATGACTAACAATTTGCGCAAACAGAAATTCCAAATTACTGCTTGTGTAGTTTACTGAATTGTCAAATTTTTTGGTTGGATCATCACGATTATTAATAACAGAAGAAAATTGCTTGAAACTTGTGATATTTTGTGTTAATAAAATTGAGCAATGATGATTTTTGATTCCAGCATAATTCTTCCTTCCACTGACACCGCAAACTGCATCTCCTCTTGCATTTGGACAAAGGAATTGTTTGTGATATTCCCTAACTGGCGATCCGCATTCGTTTGATGGGATGTAAGATATCCATAATTTTTCGTTAACAACTTCCAACGTGACTTTTGTTAAAAACTCTTTTGCTTTAATAGGATGTTTGTAGACTTTGAATAATTTTTATTGCGAATCAAAATAAAAGATATTTACAAGCAAACCTGCTCCTTTTTCATTTCGTTCCACCAGAGCGAGATTCAAAAAGTTGCATCCGTATTTTTTTAATTCATCGAGTTTTCTCAAATAACTCATAGCCTTATAAAAAAATGTTATCCAAAAAATGCAAGATGAAAAACAATAAAACTATTTTCGAATCTATTAGTGCATCTTGAAACTCTTTGATTAGTGAATCTTTGTTTAAAATGATGGGCCCTGACATGACTTTTTTGACTGAGACACAAAAAGATCAACAAGTCACTGACTTGGAAATTCCCTAATTGTTGATCTGGTCATTTCCCATCATTAACAAAATATTCAAATTGATTTTTTTTTTGAAGTTATGATTTGAACATTTGAAATTCATGAAAATGATATGAGTGAATAAATTTCCTAACTGAATGAAAAATATTCCAAATTGAAAAATATTGTTTTGACTTAAAAAAATGAAAAAGTCAGTCAGAATCGTAATTTTTATCATTGAAAGTCAGTAAGTCACAAAGGCTTATTAAAAATGAATGAAAATTCGGATTTAAAGGAATTGTGATTTATATTCTTATATTTGCTCTATTGAAAATGTTTTTTCACAATTTCGAGAAATTGTTCAAAAACAAAAATATTCCACAAAAATACGAAATGAAACATTTCCTGAGTAGAATTCTGATAAATACCTTGAAAATGTCAGAAGATGATGGAAATTTAATAAATTTTTTGAAAGAAATAGTGTTTCAAAAAAACTTGTCTATTGTGTTCAATTTATAGTTGGGTGCAAAACCCGTACTTGTGCAAAAACCCGCACACTTGACATTTTCTTTCGAAATACTCTTCCACATTCATATATGTTAAAGTGCTTCGCATTTTGATGAAACCTATAACTTTTTTTTTGTCCAATTTTTAGAATTTCGATAGAAATATTTAAAACAATAATTTTTGATCTTTTTTGATCTGTTGATCACAGTTTTTTATTTTTGAATTTTTTATTGAAATAGGAAATATTGGATAAATAAAAGTCACTGGTGGCATCAAAATGCCAAACGCTATCAAAAATATGAAAGTGGATGAGTATTTCGTTAGAAAATGTTAAGTATGCGGGTTTTTGCACAAGTGCGGGTTTATGCACACACCATAATATTTTCGAATAAAACTCTTTCACCGAAAAGAAATTCTCCGCAAATAACTCAAAATCGAAAAAAAATTTTTTTTATTCAAAATTTTCATTCAAGAAAAACATTTGGAAAAAATATTCGTACAAAAAATGAAAAATATGTGTGTTTATTTTTGTAATCAATTTTTTAATTCACAATTTTCGGTTCAAGAATTCCCAATGTACATTGATCCATAATCAATGAAGAATGAAACGGCTGAATAAAAACATCTTCTTTTTTTCAGCCAATTCATTAATTCCTTAAGCTGTCGTAATAATTATGCATTTGAATATTAAACATCTTCACAATGGGACAGAAAATTTTCATTTAAGAAAAATTCAATGATTTGTTCCAAACTTTTTCGGCAATCATATGATTATTATTCAAACATCATCGTGCAACATTAAATACAAAAACATAAAAAACCGAAAAAATTCTTTGAAAGAACTGTGTGAAACAAAATTTATTAAATATATAAAATTTTGTCCCTATGACAAACAGCGTTAGAAAAATCTGCACACGAAAAAAAGTCAGGATTTCATAAGAACTGACTCATATTAGTGAAAAATTAATTGAAAATATTTCATTAAGACAAAAAACTTTGAATTTTTGTTATTTTGAATGACTTATATATTTTTTTTGAAATTGACAACAAAAAACGAGAATTTTGTATTTATTGAAATCAATAAATATTGTCATTATAGCTTCTATTTGTTTTAATTCGATTGATTTTTGTCAATAATTTGATAATTTTCATGAATGATAAATTAACCTTCAATTATTTCTTTTTGAAATAAAACAATTTTTTAATGAAGATCAGGAAATTTCAACAAAACAATTATTTTTCTTTTAAAATTATTGCATTTGCCAAAATCATACACAAGAATTTATAATGAAAAAAATGAAAATGTGTTCGAAGTTTGGAGATATCTCAGATTATTCAAAAATGGTAAGTCTACATATCTGAATCTGAATTTTGGAAAATATAAGAATAATTAGAATGTTTTTCATTTTTTTTATCTTGGATATAATATTTTCGATTTCTAATGATAATTATTATGTGAAAATTATGCAAATGAAATTGATCAAAATACTTATTAAACTTCATAACAAATGTTTAACTTATTCAAGAGAATTAAGGTATTATGAAACAAAAGCAAATTATGTTGCATAACAAAAGAAAAATAAAATCGACATTTATTAAACATGCTGCAATAATACATCATTGATGTGAAACAAATCCGAGGAAATGAAATGAAAAAAGATTTCTCTTTTTACTAATGATTCCAAAGAAGAAGAAAAAAAAAACATGAGAGAGAGAGAGAGAGAGAGAGAGACAGAGCCAGAGAAGAAAAAATGAGATAGATAATACACTGATCTGAATAATATTCAAAGACAGTTGAAACAACAACAAAGTCTTCACTCTTCTGAGACAGTTTTCACATGAAAATATTCAAATTCATTCAAGAAAAAATAATTCTATTTTGTTAAAAAACATTTTGAAAGAAATATAATAAGGTTTTTGGTTTTCTTATTTTTGAAATTTCAAGACTCAAAACATATCGAATTTATCTTTGTTATAATTTTTTCTTGGCTCAGAAATCAGGATGAATAAGAGAGTGGTTTCTTTTCGTTTGATGAGTCAATAGAAAAATATTGAACAAAAAAGTTCTGCAATTATATAATACCAAATTATCATATTTGCAAGTTTTCCAAAAGAATAACATATAAATCAGTTATTTGATATTTAATAGACAGATGTACAAAAACATTCTCGTGATTATTTTAGGAATCAAAATCTCAAAGTCCATTATTGCTTTTAAACTATTTCATTTGGAATATTTATTTTTGAATACAGATAAGTGACACTTCCAATTGAAAATAACCAAGCTTTTCATAAACAACAATCACTGGCTTTTGAGACATTTGAAATTTTTATTTCCATTTAAAACGTAAATAAAAATTTCAATGACAACAAATATTCTTTTAAACCGATACGCCGAAAAAAGTCATGACTATATGAAAAGTTTCCCATTTTTTCAGTGGATTGATAAGAAATTCAATAGTTTCGGAATGATAGGATAAATGGATAAAAAATTTGGATAAAATATTGAAATGTGAAATAAGAAAAGAAAGTGAAGATAAAAAAACGCAAAAAGAGTTCTATGATCAGAGTATTTGGCAAGATGCTTCTTTAGGGGAACCTATTTATTTTTTCATTTATTTTGTTTTGAAATATTTAACTTTGATATTATCAAAACACCTGAAATAAAGTTTACAAAAATGTTAATGATCATGTTATTGTTTTTAATGAATTTTTGAATATGAAATGAACCATTAAATGGAAAAGTGATCAAAAAAAGTCAATTTCGGAAATTTCACTGAATAATCTTCTTTCCATTCTGAAGCCGATCCACCATCCCTTACTTCATATTGAGATGTTTCTGAAGAAGACGAAGTTGAATCATCGTCAACATTAATATTCGGCAAAATATCATCTATATCTGAAATATCATCTTCGCTTTTTTCATATTTTCTTTTTTTCTCTTTTTTCTTTTCATTTATCAATATATTTTCTCCGATTTCCATTTCCGTTTCATCTGTTTCATCAGTATCATCATCATCATGCATAATTTTCAATTTCATTTCATTTCTGCTTTTTTTTTTCAAAATTTCATCAGATCGAGTCATATCCAATACGAACTGTTCAAAATAATAATTCTTTCTTTTTGAAATCAAAAAAAGAGATATATAATCTGGAAAAAATTTTATTTTGACCCCATGAGAAGGAAAAAACGAACTCAAATGGCTCCAAAAACCTTCAATTTTGTTTGTACAAGCTTTGGAATCTGGATCGACACAGTTTCGTTAGTGACAAACAGTTTTGTGAATGAAACTGATTTCTTCAAGGAAATTGCACGCCTTCCACTCATCGCTATGTATTTCTGTTACTTTTTTTATAGATTTTTCAATAATTGGAATCAATGTTCTTTTGCTTCTATTTGGAACAATTTGAATTAGTTTTTTTGCTTCCTCTTTATCGCTTCTTTTCTCAATAGCTCCAAAAATCCATATTTGTTTCTTCCTCTTCCCTCTTTTGTACTTCATCCTCCTTCATATTGCCTCATCAATTTGAACAATAACTCCTTCACCACCTAGTGAAATATTTCGTTTGTTGATTAGTTCTGTTGCAACGTTCTCATAACACTCCCCCAATATCCTATTGAAGATTTCGTAACATCTGTGATCAGTCTGATTTTTGTAACTGATAAACCAATCCATAACATCAAAATAATGAGAAGAATTTGGTTCAATTTCAGATGAGATCCGAAAATAACTGTGTTCTTGGATGCTGAACGTTTGATTGAGCACTTTTTGCATTTGAAAAATTTGACATATGTTGATTTTTTTAAAAAGATCATTTTTCGAGCGCATTTTGGACAAGTAGCATTTTGATTATTCATCACTTTCTCGTAGAACCATTTCTAGGTTGAATGAAAGTCTCAAAATATTCGAAACATTGATGAAATAGATTCCTTTTTGCGTTTATCTAGTTCGATCAAGAAAAATGATGGATCACTATTGCATTATTAATTCATTTTTCCTAAATTTTTTGTGATATTTAAAACGCTTTTTTTTATATGGGACAAAATATTTGACTTCAAACATTTTCATTGAAAAATTATGCATATGTGTGATTATTTTTTTCATCAAATTTTTTCTCACAAAAATTTCGGTCCGAAGATTTCACTTGAATATCAAAAAATGAACTTTGAAAAGTTAAAATGCTAATTGAATTCATTTGTATCTATGATTCCGAAAAAAATATTTTTTCTCAAAAACAAGGAACATGCTTTTTCTTTTTTGAATTCGGAATTTCTTTCAAAAAACCAACAATCTTTTAAATAACAACTCACCGAAAAAAGTCATGGGTTCAAGAATAATCACCAATAATAGGGACATAATTTTTGACTTCAGGCACTTTCATTTAAAAATTATGCCTCTTCGATGAACTTTTTGTGATCAAAAAATTTGAAGTGAATGGGTTTATTTTTTGAAATACATGTTATTTCACACAACATGATGTTATTATATCAACGATACCTGTTTACGGATATGAAAATCAAATTTGTTTTGAAATCTGAGCAAGCAAAATAAAGTTATAAGTGAAACAATTATTTTCATGCTTTGTGCATAAAAAGCTTGAAAGTCCGTATTTTCCTCCATATTATTATGAATACGAATTTGGACATAAAACGAATGAAAAAGACTGGAATCTCAATAAAGCGTTATTAATAACGATATTTGGGTACCCTTAAAGTAGCCCTTTGCAGAGTATTTTGATTTAGCATTGATTTGTTAATTCATTAATTATTTCTTTACTCAATAAAATCACTCTTGATATTGATTAAAAAAATTATGTATCAACCCAATACAATATTTTATTTAATTTATATTTTAATTTATTTAATCACAATCAAAATAGTTTATAATAACATTTTGACTGTTTTCTTTTTCTTATGGAAGGAAATGCTGCTGCAGATTTACAGAATTCATATGCAAAAATTTCAAGCAATTTTCGAAATTTTGCTGAGGAGATGCGGCAAAGAAGAACTGAACTTAAAGATAAAATAAAAAACAACAGAAAAAATCCGGAAATATTGAGGAAATATGTGTGATCATTCAGATTGTAAATTATTTGTACATTATGCTTTTTAAGGAACGAAAACTTGTTTCCCACAAACAGTTTCTTCACAAACTCGAAAACCAAAAAGAAAGATCAAGGGAACTAGAAAATTCACTTTTCTTTCTCGATTACAAACAAGATTATTCATTTGACTCAACTGGACTCGAAAGAAATCTGTATGCTTCAAATTTTGTTCTTGAAAATGTTGTTCCACAAGAATAAATTTCACAATTTAGGCTTTCAGACGACTTATGCGATCAGATATTTGAACGAGGAAATTCTAATGAGTTTCCAATCGTTTCTAATGCAATTCAAAACGAATTTCTCCCAATTAATGATTCACAGAATTATTCTAATCGATCAATTCATGATCATATGAATGTATCAAATGGAAGTTCAAACGTTCCAAACTCATCGTCAAATGATTCACCTCTTCATACATCCGAAAGTCGCGAGTTACAACAACAAAATTCACCAGGGCAAGAACAGCGTAGATGTTCACAGCCAACCACTCCCCCGCCACCTCGTTCAAATAGATCAACTCCTCTTTCTGTATCTTCAATTCCCACAGAGCGCAGATCAATTTCTCCAGCAACTTCATCACCTTCTCATACGCCAACACCACCACATCCGCCCAGACCTCCATTATCCCCAGCATTTTCAGGAGTATTTTCGTCTGTTGTTCTCACTTCAAATGGAAAAGCAGCAACTGGATCGCAAAAAAAAAGTGCTTTAGTTCCGCTGACCGCCCAACTGTTCACTTCATCCATTTCATCTTCTTCAAAACCTTCACATCCTGCTTCTCATACGCCTTCGCCTGTGCAGACACCTCTCTTGCCCCAAGCAATATCTCCTTCCAATGCAGAAAACACAACAACAATTTCAATGAATCATTCTTCTTCTCAATCTTCTTCTTCTTCTTCTTCTTTTCCTTCAACTTCTTCTTCGCGTGACTCGCCTGCTCAATCAACACGTTCTGCTGCTTCGCATTCACGTCACAACTCTTCTTCGAACGTTTCTGAGCATTCTCAAGCACCATCCTCTCCATCTCGCAGATCTCCTTCATTTTCTCGAAACGCTTCTCCAAAAAGCATATCCAAACATTTCAAGAACACATCTCATCCGCTTGACGAAGGAGTCATAAATGAAGCAGCTTCACCAACAAAATCAAAATCAAAGTCCAAAGCCAAATCAAAAAATGAGCCGGATGCTGAACAACAGTCAGAATCTGGAAAAGAGTCAAAAAGACAAATACGACACTCACGCAGGCCTTCACAACACCGATCCCTTTCACCACCTCACGTACACAAACACACCGAAAAGAGCTCTCCTTCAGAAAACACGCCACTTTCCTCGCCAGAAGCAACACCTAAAATGCATTCAAGAACTCATTCACAAAGCACTCCATCAGAACCACACACACAGAATGCACCGTCTGCTCACACACATCTCTACGTGCGGCTATATGCTCCTTCCTCTACGCTTTCGTCTGCTTCCACTTTCACTGACATCCCGCGCCAGTCGTTCTTCCACCCGCCTCCTGTCCCCGTCTCACCACAGGCTTCGAGGCGCCCGCAGTCTGTCTCTTTCATTCCTCTGCTTCCTTCTGACACGCGTTTGTCTGGCAAAGCTACCCCGCCATTTTCAGCTGTTTCTGTATCGGGCTCATATTCTGTGCCTTCGCCGCTGGCTTCTTCTTCTTCTTCTTCTTCTTCTTCGTCGTCGTCGTCATCATCATCATCGCCAAAGGGACAGCTGAAGCTCACAAACACTGTCAGCTCAGCTGCATCTTCTCCAAAAACCTTCGTAGCAGCCTCGTCCCACTCCACAAAAATCATCCTTGGAGAAGGGACTTCACAGAACCAGTCCGAAAAAGATGCTACAAACACTCCACAGGCAATCATCGTCCCTTTAAAGGCTGTTGAACTTGCATTGCCTCTCAACAATTTGCCTGCTGCTATCAGCGGATGCTCTGTAGAAGCTATTTCCTGCTTTCCTCCTTATGAAAGAAAACGCTTGGACAATTCTTGCTCTCTCTTC
Source organism: Monocercomonoides exilis (assembly GCF_001643675.1). NCBI lineage: Eukaryota > Preaxostyla > Oxymonadida > Polymastigidae > Monocercomonoides > Monocercomonoides exilis. The sequence goes on from NW_027150559.1 coordinate 1,530,641, forward strand.
GCATTACTCCATCTGCCTTTCTCAGTGTTCTCATCTTCTTCATTTTCTGCATCTTTGCTTTCCGCATCAGCATCTGAACCTTCTGCTTCTGCTTCTGCTTCATCTTCTTCCATTTCCTCGTCCTCTTGTTGTTTTCCTTGCTGTTTGTCCAATTTGCATCTTCATCCGCTGTCCATTGCTCAATCTATTGTGAAAGGGTTGATGCATCTTTCAGAAGTGAACGACGCTCTTTTTTCCACTGCTGCCTCACAAGTCTCATCTCTCTCTGTTTTCTTATTACCAAGGCAAGATGATGGTTCACAATCTATTGCTCCAGACTTGCTAAAATCTCTTTCCTACTCATCCTCATCTTCTGCTTCTTCGTCATGTTCATCTTCCTCATCCTCCTCTTCATCTTCTGCATCTTTTTCAAAAAGTCAACTTTTATCATCAAATACTGCAACGGATACAATTATCCCATTTGATCCTTCTATTAATTGTAGATGGGAAGTATTCATTACAACAGAAGAACTAACAACATCAGAAATACTGCGTTGGTCATCACCTAATGTGTTGATTGAACAAAACCATATGAAAGGAAAAGAAAGCGATGCGACATATGGAGTCGGAATGCTGCTTTGGGAGATGATCACAGGGGTAATTCCATTCTATGGTCACACAGCTGTAGATGCAGCAGTTGCTGCGTTTAAAGGCGAAAGACCATCGATCGATGATGCTTTGTTCGAAGACAGAAGAAGCAACTTTCAGACAGCTTCAAAGGCAGCGAAGGAAGCACAAGGCGAAATGGGACAGAGGAAGAAGCTGCTGAGCTCTGTGAGGCAGATTGTTGAGCAATGTTGGTCGTGCGAGGTGCCTCTGCGTCCATCACTTTCTCTACTGCAAGACTTTTTGGAGGCGAAAATTAAAGTTGAAGATGAAGATGAGTTATTGATAGATGCAGTGATTTGAATTATGTTTCTCGGCTGAAAAGAGTCTTTTCACTTTCATTGAGAAAATGGTCAAATATTGATAAAAAAATATCATTACTATCTGTTATTCATCAATTTTTAGTTGCTTCATTTTAAACAAATGTTCAAAGTATTTTTAAAAATTATTACGAAATTTAATTGAACGAAAGGCCCAACACATTCAACAGCACAGCAACTTGATCTGAAGACGGTGCAAGAAGTTGCGATCGATTATGTGCTGGTAATGCCAGAAAATAGAACACAAGGATAAAAGTATTCTACGCGCATCAATAAATCAATGAACGAGTTCGAAATTAGAAATTAATTTAACAAAGGTGATTGAATTGATCTTGTTTAACAATTAGTAATTGCGAGTCTTTATGTGAATTTTATTTGCTGTTTCCTCCAAAAAGTACTGAACTTTTAAGGATCAATTTCGATACCACACAGAGAAATTGATCGTTAAAAACTATCGATCAACGAAAGTCACTTTTATAAGACTTGATAAACATTGCCAACAATTTGTTTTACAAAAATCTTCCTCAATCTTCTTTTTCTTGCGAATAATCAATTTTTTTGTGAAAAATTTAGAAAGGATAAATTGAACAATTTTATTAACTGAATTATGCATTTTTCTTTTTCATTTTATTTATAAATAATTTCTTATAAATTCTTATCAACTTTGATAAAGAAAAGAAAATAATGGAGAAAAGTGTTAAACAATTATTTTCGTTCGTGGGATTTGCAGATGTAAAATAAAGAAAGCAACTTTCTTTTGTTGCAACCTCTCAAAACCTCGCTAAAAGAACTTTCATCATTCAAACAAAAATTTTAGGTAAATTATATGCAAAATTATCCAATAAAAAAATTCATTTTTTTTCTTAATCGTTTTCTATTTTTATTCATTCACCGAACATCAATCGTTCCAAATTTTCAAGAATTAAATTTCTATATCTCATTAACACTTTCGAAACAAATGTGAATAAATTCTTGCACTGGTGCAAATAAAAAAATCATAAGCAATCATTTATTATCATTGCTCATTTTTCCCTCAATTGAATGAAAAAAACAAAAATAAAATTCATTTGTCACCTAATTTTTCTCTCCAAACATTTGAATCAAATCCCGCTCTTTGAGAGAGAAGTGATATGAAAATGAATAAAGATACGATAAAAAATTTCAATTAAAAAATTATCAAAAACAGATTTTTCTCATTAATCCACATTAATGAGCTTTACCAACAATTTCACTTTCGGGATTGTTGATTTGATAACCTTTCTGACATTTTTGTTTCCGATTTCCATTTTGAGCATCTTTTGTCTTTTTCTCTCTCTTCATTTCTGCGATTCAAAACAGTTATTGCGAAAAGAGAATACGAAATGTCAATTAACAGACATGTCATTTGTTTGCAATTGTGTGTTTGTAATTTCAAGTGAATTTTTATTTAATAAAGAGAAACATCAAACTTCATTTGTTGCTGAAATGTTTGTTGACTCAACAATATCGCTCCCTTCATCTCCGCTCTCGTCTTCCACATCAATTGCATCTGAGACTGTCATGATCACCCCACCAGCTGGAAACTTCTGAATGAAAACCCTTTTCATCTCAACCAGTGAAGGGCGGTTGAATGGTTGAGGAGAAAACGCATGATGCACCATTTCCGTGAACGATGTTCCCATTTCCCTTTCCAAGTTTGGCCTCTCCCCTTTCGATATCTTATCTCCTGCCACCTCTGCCTCATACTCCCCAAACGGGATATCCAGTGTCAGGCACTCCCACACCATCATCCCAATCGAGAATGCCACCGACTCCTTTGTTGCTCCCATCTTCTTGTTCACCAGCAGCTCAGGCGCCTTCCACCTCAGACACTCCTTCCTGTTGTCTTCACAATCCTCAAACGCTGATGAAGGTGGTGGTGAGTCGGTGAATCTCTCGCTCATCACTGAAACATTCGATGAGGATGAAGAAACAATGGACATCGAAGATATGGATGATGAATCAGAATCATCTGAAGATGAGCAGTCGGAGTGGAGGGCAATGCAGATCACCATGTGCTCTGAGAACAGCACAATGTGAGGACTCAGGTTGGCCAGCGAAGGCAATTCTTTTTCTTCATCAAATGAGTGGAGTGCTCCATTCGCCACCCAGAAAAGAATCTGTGCAGCTGTCATCTCCCTCTCCTTCAAATTCCCAATCGCCATCTCTTTCTTCGCATTCCTCCCATGAAGCAGCATGAACAGTGAATCCCTCAGATCCACAATCAGTTTCTCATGTGGAGATGAGCATGCCATGGCATCCACCAGATTCGACATCGATGAGGTGGTTGGGCACAAATCCTCTCCTCCAACAAATGTTGAATCTGAATCAGTCGTTGAAGTTGATGAAATGGAAGGTGAAGGTGTTCTCTTCCTTATCTCTTCTTCTTTTTCATCCACCTTCTCTAATGCCCATTTAGGAATCTTGTCTGAATCTCTTCCCAGGATGTATTCGGTTGAACCATTTTCAGACAGAAGATGTTCTGATGACTCCGAGTGTCCCAAACTTTTCTCATATACTCTCTTCTTAATCATTTCTTCATTCTTCTTTTCAGCTTCCCTCTCTGCCCTCCTCCACTGCTCCTCAGGTGACATCTCCATCGTCACCATCTCAAATGCCTTCGGATCTTTTCTGATGTTGTCATTCACAATCTCTCTCAGATCTTCTGCTTCATTCTTCACTTTCTTCCATCGAACAATGAATATCACAAGTGAGATTAGAATTATCAACAATATCACAACAAGCGCAATCACGATCAACAACCAATAAGATTTTCCTTCTTTCCCTCCTTCGACAATTCTGTCATCTCCCTTTCCTTGGGTTTCACTTCTGTTCTTCAGGATGAAAGAATCAGTCGATGAAGGAGATTCTTTCTTTCCAAACAGAACACTCACACTCACTTCTGTCTCTGCTCCCACTGCTCCCATCTGAGCCGATGAAACAACTGCAACAATTTTGTTCTCTGACACACTTTCCTTTTCACCAATCCCATAGTTCTCGATCACCTCTTCCCTTCCATTCCTGAAGCTCAACTTCAACGAAACATTGCAGGGAAGAAGAAGTCTCCCTGTCAAAGTGATGATTGTCCTCCCATCAGATGCTGTCTCATTCCTCGCCTCTTCCACAACTGGGATGAATAGTGGTGATGCTCTCTCCTCCATCATCCCACTCAACTCACATCCTTCATTCAATATCCAAAGTGATGAATCATCCTTCAATCCATCTCCTCCTTTCAGACTCATCACATTCAACACTCCTGAATCTGAACAGAGAATATTTCTTCTGATTGATGGATATTTTTCAATAAATGGATTATTATTAATGAACTCTCCTTTCTCAATCTCCATACTTCCTCCATTCATTGTTATTCCACCTTCTGGTGAATTCGATAATGTTGAAACTTTCATAATTAAAGAACTCTTTTCAACATCAACAAGAGATCCATCCCATTTGCACATCTCTTCTTTTGCATTCAAATTCTGTTCATTTCTTTCCTTTGTCATTCCATCAAAAATGCAACTGTCCATTTTCACATCCAAACAATCCTCCATTTTCATCAATTTCCCTTTTGCTTTGCTTGAACTGACTCCACCTATTGTGCAATTTGTCAATTGCACTGTCTTTTTCATTGACAAGCAAGATATCAATGATTCTTCATTTCCTTCAATTGTGATATTTTCTGTATTGATATTCTTTATTGTTAATTGTCCACATTCATTAATATCTAACAGATTTTTTGAAACTGTTGAATTGCAAATCATTAATGAATCGATGACTGATGGAAGTGGTGATGAAAGATGAAATGCAGATTCTTGAAGAATAAGATTTGATATTGCACATTCCATGAGTTGAAATTCTCCTTTTTCCATATTGAAAATGTGAAATGGAATATTTGCAAATTCTGCATTAACACCTTCCACTGGTGGTTTTGAACTGAATGAGCAATTCACAATTTCAAGAATTCCTCCATCTTGTGAGATCAGCAATTCATGTGAAGAAATGAAATCTGAATCAAACACGAAATTCACTCTCAACATTGAGACTGTTCCTGCTGTTGTCACCAATGCCTCTCTTGTTTTTTCAATCTTTGTTTCCACTTCAACTTCACACATTTCTCTGCTCTTTGAACTCAAACTCATTTCTTTCAGATCAAATTCTCTTTCAATCACACTCTTTTCAACAACAAATATCAGACTCAGAATATCTGAGGTCAAATGTATCAGGCCATGATCAATTGAAGCACATGGAAGAGTTTTGGTTCCACACTGTTTATCATTCAATCCATTCACACTGTTCACAATGATTGTGTCACTTTGGTGAATTGTTACAAATCCAATCAGATCTGTATCGCTTTGGTAATCACTCTCATCTCTTCCATATATCGCATTAATTCGTGAATAGCGACCTTCTCGGAGATCAAACTGAAATTGGCTTTCATTGATCTGCGATGTGATGTTATAACATTCGATGAAAATGTCATTCCCCACGCTTGCTGTATTTGCACTGAATTTCATTCCCATAAATGTGATATTCAATTCCCCTCTTTCTTTTGTTGCCAAATACACTCCTCCTCCTCTTCCCGTGCTGTTGCTGCAGCAACAATGACTGATTGTTGAGTCAATAATCTTCATTGATCCTGATGCACCCAATGTAAAGAATGTTGCCCCTCCTTTTTCACTTGATTCTGCTTTATCTTCTGTGATGTTGCTCGAATTCACAATCAAACAAATCTTTTTGCCACTCTTCGACTCCAAAATGCTTGCTCCATTGTCGCTCCTCTTCACTCCTAAAAATGATGAATTATCAATGTTGAGATTCATTTTCTCGTCCACTTCATTTATCTTTGTTGTTGTTGTTGATTCTGGTCCTTTGATCAGAAGAAGACATCCTTCGGTTTCATTCAACGATTCCACTCGAACATTCATCAAATTGCAAGAAACTCCAGCATCGTGAATGACAAAAATGCTATTTCCAACATTGCACGATTCCATCGACAAATCATTCACGTCCACACTGCCTCTAATTGCATCCACAAACACACAATCAAATCCATTGTTCGCTCCTGCTTCTGAATGGAATGAACATCCAGATATTATCAAATCTCCAGCTCTGTTCGAAATGATTGTTTTGGCCGAGTTGTCAAATCCAGATGTCAGTTGGAGTTGGATATTTGTCAATTCAAGGTGAATATCATTTTCCATGAAATATTCCAGTTGACTTTCAACTGCCTTTTCAAAATTCAATATTGCTTTTGTTTCTTCTTCTCCCATTGAAGAAGCCTTTCTGATTTGATAATCGGACATGTTGAATGAATCTTGAATTATTGTTGATCCTTCAATCTGAATTGTTTTCTTTCCATCTCCTTCTTTCATGTTTTCCATCCCTTTCCACATTGTTTGACATGGCTCCTTCTCACTTCCACATCTTGCAACATCAAATCCTTCTGATGAGATAAATATCTCAATTGAGCTGTATGGAATCAGAAACATGAACAAATTTTTGTTTGAATGAAAGTTATCACTTCCAACAAACAATTTGTTATTATTTATCATTGATGAATAATCGAAGTTGAATGACTCATTTGTCACAGTTTTGTTCAGATTAGATGCTGAAATGAACATGTTCTTTCCATATTCTGCATCATTTCCATCAAATACAAGAGCATCAATCAATTCAAACTTCACATCTACATCTGTCAGAGAAAGAAATATCCCTCCTCCTTTCCCTTCACTTCCACTCGTTGATGGGGCACAACATTTTTCAAATCTTGTTGATGACAAATGCAGCTCAGAGGGATTCTCCAATGAAACTGACAGTCCTCCCCCTCCTTTTCCATTCTCACTCACATCGCATGAGATGAATGAACAGTTCTCAATTCTGATTGTGCATTTGCTCCCATCCACATTTGAATCCACATGAAGGCATCCTCCATCTCCTGCTCCTCTCGTGATGTTCTCAAATGAGGTGTTCTTCAATGTGATTGATGAGCACTTCTCAACCTGAATTGCTCCACAACTTGGCAAATCACAATTTGTAATCGAACAATTCTGAATTGAAGCTGAACTGGTTGTGGCAATCTCAATCAGCCCATTCGCTCCATCTGTGCTTGTTTGATTCACAATAATCTCATCCATCAGGCATTCACAACTCCCATTCACAACAATCACACTTCCCACAAATCCCACTTTTCCCATGCTCCCTCCACACCTCGTCCCAACAATCTCAATTTTCCCTCCACTCGCACTCACAAACGCATAATTCACAGAATCAACGCCACTTCTCATCTTCATCCCACAGTCAGCAATTCTCAATGTCCCTCCTGAAGAATGGACAAATGATGATCGATCCCCAATAGATCCTCCCAATTCAAATAATATCCCTGTGATCGTTGATGAAACACTGTTTATCACCAATGCTTCTTGTGTTTTTGTTTCTGTTGCCTCCACTCTCAATCCAATTGCTTTGTCACTTGAATCGATCTCATATGACTGTTCATCCAACTTCACTTCTTCATCAAATGAAAATGTGCTTGTCAGTCTGATGAATCTCTTTGAACTCGGAAACTGAACTTCTCCAACATTCCCAATTCCTCTGCATGGGTAATCTTCATATCCACACAGCCTGAATTCACTTCCTTGTTCTCTCCCACTCACATATGCCGGTGATGAAAATGTTCGAAGAAACACAACAAGTGGAACAACCAGCTCTGGATTGTCTCTTTCTCTTCCACAAAGTTCATCAAAGTCTGCAATATTAATACCAATTTCTGGATCGAATCCAATTGAAGTGTTGTTGACAACAGCTGACAAATCCTGTGCTTCCACAAACAGATTGTTCCCTCCCAATGTTGCAGCACAATCAATAAAGTTCACTGATGTTATCTCAAAATCAAATGAATTATCCTCCAGATACAGCATCATCCCTCCTCCATATCCACTGCACTTCGTTTTGTTGAATTTTGCTGTTCCTCCAATGCTCGATGTTGATGTTCCAACTCGAACTTTGCTTGTCGAAGATTCCAACTCAACCTTTATCCCTCCGCCATTCCCATTCACACACTCGCACCCTTCCATCGTTGCATTCCACACCACAAATGTCTCTCCTGCCTTCACCCTCTTTGCCAACACAACCCCGTCTCCTCCTGCCCGACTCACATTTCGAACTGTCAAATTCCCCAGAATGCTCTCTCCAGATGATGATCCTGCTGATGATGGTTCAGCAAAGAGTGGTTGATTCATTTTCATGTTTTTTATCTCAACATCACTCATCCTCAATTGCGACAGAGCCAACACAAACACCGATGCTGATATTCCACTCTCTCCATTAACGCTTGATGAGATCACCACATCCTCCAGAGAAAGAGTCCCACTCCCCACAGATACCACGAACACACTCGGCGATGAACTTCTTGTTGCATTGTGGTCGATACCTACATGCCGCACTTCCAGCTGTCCACTCGTCACACTGAACAGCGTTGTCGAAGCCTCAGAAAGGAAATTTGTTTCAATCACACTTTCTTCCCTTCCTTTTCCAATCACACTGATTCGCTTTTCTCCAACATTGATTGTTTCCTCCTCGCTCTGATGCTTCCCTTCAAAAACTGTGACTGTGGAATTCAATTGTTGATCACTCTTTTTGACTGCAAATCCAATTGTTTTGCATGTTATTGACTCACTTGTGATGCACAACTCATTCGAATCATCTCCATTCACATCCACAAATCGATCCTTCATCCCATCCTTTAACCACCCCCTCTTTTCAGATGGTTGAAAAATCCAATTACTCACATCGTATGCATAGCATATTCTATTATCATCTGTATTCGTTGTGTATGATTCACAGAACGGACTACAAGGAAAATATTCTTTTTTTTCATTTGAAAAGAAAATATCATGCCCATAAGGAGCGGAAGAATTTGTGCATATGCAATTGTGAAAGAAAAAGAAATAAAAATAAATGTTGCTGTTTGGAACACTTTCTTCCAAAAGATAAAATCTTATTCCCCCTCCATGTGAAACTGCTGAACACGAAATGAGCTGGACACTTCTCATTTTGAACTCCGCAGGAACACCAGAGCAATACATCCCTCCTCCATAAGATTTTGAAATTGAACAATAAACTAATGAACATTCAAACATGCATTCTCTCTCGCTTTCTTCATTATTGATTTCTAAGCTTTTTGTCCCCGAGTCTTGACTGATGCAAAGACAAATCGCTCCTCCATTATAATTTGCTTCATCATTCAGAAATTCACACCCACTGATTTGAACATTTAATGAAATATTTTGAACATTTGCCCCTCCTCCTAAATTATTAGAAGCGTTGCATGCATTGAACGAGTTGTTCACAATAAAAGCAGATTTTATTCTATTGCAATGAATTCCTCCACCACACCAATATGCAGTGCATCCGTTGAACACACAATGTGAAACAGAAAGTTCACCATTTTCTTGGTCATGCATGCAAATAGCACCGCCATTCGATGCTCCATCGTCATACGATTCAACTGTCCCTGTAGCCTTCGATCCTTTCCATTCACACCAAAGAAAAGTGTTTTTCCCATTGTCTGTTGTGTTTTGTCTCCCTGGACTCAACTTATTCTCCTTGTCTCCAATGTGTTCAACGTTCCTTGTTCGACAACACCCAACAAAAGATGTGTTTGAGGCTGTCAAAGAAGCCAAGGGGTTGTTGAGTGAAGGAACAATCCCTCCATCGTATGCATCACAAACAGACATGAAAGTGCAGCTGCTCATCACACAAAAGGATTCACACAAGAGTTCATTCAAAGATGAACATGTTGAAGGTGCTGTTGAAATGTTGTAAAAGGATAGTTCGGAGAGTGAGGCAAATGGCACAAGTGGAGATGCCAGAAATGGGGCTGATGACACACAGAAGGATGAGAAATGAGAGGAGCAAATGGACACATGGCAATTTTCTGAATGATCCCCTTTGAATGGTTTTGAAGAGAACAGAGATGGGCATTTCTGCAAATGTGAATCCAAAGGGAATCGGAGAGATATGTTTGTGAATAGCCCACAACCTCCATTCAAACAAAATGGAGGCTTTTCTCCCCTTATTTCTATCCCGCATCTGCTCAGTTCAACAAAACATCCATTCGTGGCATTCAAGGTACTTTGACCATCATTTGGCATCAATCCCAGAGAATGGAGTTTCATTGAAGAATTGGCAATCATGAAGCTTCCTTCAATCCAACTTTCATCTCCAAATCTTTGTCTTTTCCAGATTTTTCGTTCATCGGTCATGTTTGTTTCACGATCCACTTCATGTGAACTGGATTCTCCAAATCTGTGTTTTTCATCATTTCCTTCTTTTCCATCTCCATTCTTCGTTTTTTGTGTTTTCTCTGAATTTCTCATTTCATCTTCTTTTCTTTCAACATCCGTTTCAAATGTGTTTTTAAAGGCAAATATGTCCTTTTGAAACACATTCAACCACATTCTCCCAAGATTATCTGCAATTTCTTCTTTCTTCAATTCCTCAATTTGACATGCTTCATCACTTGAAGCATCATAACTTATGCATTGAAAATATATTATGTAAGCAAAACAGCATATTTTTGAAAGCATTGAAATCAGCACACACGAGGAATGTCCTTTTCTTTTTTTTCCTGATTTCTTATTTTTAATATGGGAGAAGAATTCACAAACAATTTTTTGTTTGAAAATTGTCCATGAACAATGAATATATTTAAGTCTCTTCTTATTTTTTGTATTATACAAAAATTAGATCAAAAATATAATTTTAATATGAAAACAAGTTTTATTTGATGCATTGATATTTCAGCCATCACGGAGAATACAACACACACACTCAACACAGTAGTGAGAACTATTTTTTTTGAAGTGTCTTTTAGAGATGTTGCATTACAATCAGAAGCATCATCCGGATTGGAGAAGTTAAAAGAAACATTCTTTTTTTATCGAAAAATTGAAGTTTGAATTTCAAAAATTTGATGATAATTCAGCAGTTTTATTTGTTTTGTGATTATTCAACCTTTCACATTTTATTTATATTCGAACATCAGGAACTGTGGAGATATTATGAAAGTAATGATTATTATTTATTCTTGCTTTGGCAAAATAAAACATTTTCAACCAAAGGAACGGGATGCATGGAAGAAGTTAATAGAAGCCTCTATTGCTGAATTTTTTGTTGATAATATGGATGAATTTTGTGTGTTATGGAGAGAAAGAGATTCAGTTTCTGTCAAAGGAAAGTTTCAATTTGGGAAAAAGAGCCAAGATTATTTTTTATGGAGAAGGCAACGAAGCTATCATAAGGGATGAAAGTTGTGATGGGTGTGCAATTTGTTCTGTTTTATATGAATGTTATTCATGAAAAACGAATTTGTTTATTTTTTGTTGTGTTTCAGAATGTCAATTTCGCGTTGATTTTAATCTTTACAATCTCATGAACAAAGCATTTGAAGTTACATGACCAACGCGATATATCTTTTAATACTGGAAGAGTTATTTTGGAAGATTGTTTTGATGGAGAGAAAAAATGAATAACTGAAGAGATTTGAGGAAGAAAAAAGATTTAGAAGAATATAGGATATTGAAGCAGAATCTTATTGAAATCTATTTTTGCTGGAGGAATTGTGAGAATTGCGAGGAGATACAGAGACAGTTTGGGATGAGAATGAAATTGAAGAGAAGAGGAACAAGCAACATTGACCGTGATGATGAATATGAAAGGAAGAAGGCAGCAGATGACAATCGGAATGGAACAAGAACCATTGAAAGAAGCTCGTTGAATTTGACGTTTTTTTGTGTGCATTTTTGGGAATTGATTGAAAAGAGGGGGATAGGAAAGGAAAATAAGAAGCAAAAGAAGAAAATTGACATTTGCGAATTTTCAAACTTACTGATGCGCCAAGGATGCGATGGGATCAAAAGGAGGAATTATTTGCCCACAAAACTATTTATTCATCGCCATCATCATCATCTTCTTCTTCCAAGCAACGGAATCATCCACAAACAAAACTGCTTGTCTTTTGTTTATCTTCTGCATATAAAAGCACTTATCTGGCAGCTTGAAAGCGAGTCAAGCCATTCTTCTGGCAACTGAACTGCGGGTAAGGAAAAATAAAACAGGGAGAATGAATTAAAGAATTATCCCCCACAACATCTCTGTCACCTGTTCAAACACATTCATCAGCAGATAAATTGGATATATTTGCCTTCTTCGATTCTTTCGTTTTCTTCCTTTCAATTTCTATTATTCCTCTTCGAAAGCTTCTTCACCTCAACTGCTGTTTCATCTGCAGCAGCTATCGACTGCATAAGCTTCAGATCCACGTGAGCGTTTGCCAGCAACTACAACATCAGCACATTCTTCTGGGAATTCATTTGCGAATCAAACCACAAAAAATTTGTGGGTAATTTTTTTTTTTAAGAGAGAGAGAGAGAGAGAGATTGAGATGATGCAGATGGAGATCGTGTGGAGAGATGCATGTGCAATTCTGATATTGCCGTCGAACAACAATAAGGTTAAAATCGAGAAAAAGAAAGAGGAGAAGGAAAAAGCAACTTAATACCATATTCAGTGGCAACGCATCGACTTCTTCGTTTTCGTGATCAGGAACAGCTCGCAGCAAGATCACGTCTAAACATATTGAGTTTCTTCTGCATGCGTACAATCCACAGACACCACGGGCTTGCTTGCTTCGGATCTCTGAAGATGCATTCAAGCTGTCTCAGTGCTCTCCGCCTTCGTTTGAGAGGTGTAAGAAGCGTTCAAGTTTCAATGATTTCTCCACGCTGTACCTGCGGTCATTGAATATGTGCGATGCCACTGATCTGCAAGTTCAGCTACAGATGTTTAAGAACAGAAAGGCTGTGAAGACAATGAGCTCGCACTGTGCTTTGTTGAAGCTTGAGCTGGAAGAAAAGGTGCGAGTAATTTCAGGAGCGTTGACAGGGGCAGTGGAAGGAGAAGGACCGAATCGGTTAAAAGAAGCTGAGCAGCCGATGGAGGTAAAGAAAGAAGTATGAAGGATACTGTTATGGATGAGGCAGCTGTTTGTGGAGCTTGTAGTGATACCGTTGGGGAGGACTGTGCTAGAAGGAATGATCTATTTTGAGATTTCTCTGAAAAGCAAGAGCAAGTTGTGCAGTTTCGCGATGCGATGGTGTGGTTGAGGGAGAGATTTAAAGTGAATTCTTTGTCTTCTTCTTCTTCTTCATTTTCTTCTTCCTCATCTTTTTTTCACTCAGCCAATATTTCTGCGACTCTTCCGCTTGTTCCACAACTTGATACAGTTTCTCCTCATTCACAATTTCCTCACAATTCTTCTTCTTTTTCTTCCTCTTTCAGAGCCTACCCATCAAATCCGCAAAAAATTTCCCCTTTCCCTCTTCAAAATCCCAACTTCTTCTTCCTCTTCTTCTTCCTCTTCTTCTTCCTCTTTCTCTTCACCAATCCGCAAGCACTTCTTCCTCCATCTGCCTCTTGCCCAGCCTGCAGAAGCAATCGAATAAGATCAAGTTTGTGAAAAAAATGAGCTTTTGTTGTTCATCGAAACTGCCTGGCAGAATGGCTGGAACAGAAAAGAAGGATGCATCTTCCTCATGCAGCAGAGGCAACGATGAAAAAATAAAAAAAGAAAAAGAATAGAAAAAGAACAGAAAAGAAAATAAAGAGAGTGAAATGCTCAATTTGCTGAAGAACATTCAGAAGCGAAAAGTCTTTCGAGTGAACTGCAAATGGACTGTGGAACGATGAAGCTGAAGAGAGCTGTGTTGATTATTTAAATTGTTCATTTAATCTTCTGCATTTTTTTTCATTCGATTCTTCATTTTAAAAAAATATTCTTTTCATCAACAAAAAAGCAAACGATTTTTGATAATTTTCTATTTTTTCCATTTCTGATGGCATTCTCCACTAAAAATGAATAAGTTTATTAATAAATACGGCATGTTTATATATTTCATAGCAATGCATACAAAAGACAGAATGAATAAAAAAATAAAAAATATCAGTCATTGAAGTGATTTCTTGTGTCTGGTGTTTTTGATGGAAGGATAGAATTTGAAAAAGACCACAACCAGAAACACAACCACAAAAACAACAGGAAATGAAAATGCCTTCAATTCGCAATCAACCTCCACTAAGTCATACGCCCCGCTGCTGCGCACCTTCTCCAAATCTGAAAACGCTTTCTCCCTGTTTGTGCAGTCAATTTTCAGACGAGTAAAACGATCCTCAATCGACTTCACAATAATCTTGTCTTTTTGGTCGTTTTGTGACGTGAATCGCAACATTTTATCTTGTGTCATTTGGAACGGATTTTTCCGTTGTTCACTCGCAATGGACTTCATCAGCGCGGAATGAGGGCGCGCAACAACAATTCCATTAAATGGACCTTCCCCTTGCTCAGAAATCTTGCTCGTCCACAAACAGTCTGCGCCTTCTTTGTTTGCCTCATCCACCAGCGATTGGACAAGTTGCTTGTTTTTCACAAACACATTCTGATCAATCCAAACTCCGCCATATTTTTCAAGAATAATCGGCTGCAGCACCATCGACTGCATCGTAAAATTCAGCGAATTAAACTCACGCGGCAACTCTGGCTCCCCTGCATAGAACGCGAGAGATTTTTTGTTCATCACCATCACCGGAATCGTCGAAAATTCCATTTCTCTTTTCTGAAGGAGATGCTCGATAGAAGGCTGAACATCCGTGTTCACATACGTGTACACTTTCGTCGGAATAATTTCTTCCGGCTGCACAAATTGTGTCACGGAAAATGCCAGCACGCAAGCCAGAAACATTTGTCAGAAAAAAGTGCCAATAAACAATAATGGGTGATATGAGAAAAAATTTTATCAATGCTTGTTCAACCATGAATGGCTTTAGTCATATTAATGAAAAGGAATTTGATGAAAATGAAGAAAACGAAACAAAAAGAGAAGAAAAGGAAGAAAACAAAACAAAAAAAAAACAGGATGAAGTGAAGTGAATTGAATGAGATGGTTGGAAAAAGAAATGTGAGAAGAGAAATGTGCCAAATGACAAATAAACGTTGTTTATTTCTCTTCTTCAGGCTTTCATCTTTTTCTTCTTCTGTGACGTTCTGGATCGTAATGTCCCCCCATTCCATCACATATTCAATAAAATCCTCTTTCTGTTTCCCTCATTCCCCATTTTCCACCTTCCCTTCCTTTCTTTCGCTCAAATCATCTTTCCTCCAAAATAACCCTTTTTCAAAGCCCAATCTCAATATTCTTTCGTAATGCCTTTTCATTCCTTCCTCTCTTCTTCTGCACTCTTCTTTTTCTTTCTTCAAAATCATCAAATCCATTTATTTTTTCAAATCGAATGAAATAAAAATAACCATTTTTAAAAAAGACGCTAAAAAATAAAGAAACAAACCTTCGTCATCAATTTTTGAGCCATTTCTAATTTCTTATTCCAAGACAGTGTTCGTTTTTATCAACAAAAAATCAATCCAATTTTTCTCTCCATTTCTTCTGTTTTCAATTGCTTTTTCCCAGATTTACCATCGACCCTTATTGTTGACCCTTAAAACCCCAAAATGTCTCTGCTTCCAATGTTCCTGCAAAAAATTAAGATTATTCATTTCTTTTTCTTTTGATTCCACTCTCTTATCCTCAAAAATTTATTTGCTTCATTGAAATTCAACCTAAAGCAGAAATCCATAAAGCTTACTATTCACTGTTCCAGCAGTCAAAATTTCCTCAATAAGCTTTTGATGCTCGCTGTTAGAAAATAGAAACTTCCATTTATTTCAATTAATTTGATACTTAATTTTTGAAAGGTTATAAATGGAAAAATCAACATGATCAATAGAACAATTACAAATACAAACACTCACTTGTTTTCATCATCATAATAAAATCCATTGTTCCTTTAAATGTTTTTAAAAGTATTCTCACACAAAAATTCCAAATTCGATAATTCGTTGTCGTTGTCTCGCGAAACCACAGAATGCAAAACTTCTAATTCCGGTGGAAATGCCCATTCATTCATCTCACCATTTGTCGTTGGATATTCCTGTTCAAATCAACCGATTTGATCCGAGTGTCCATAACATCAAACAAGTATTTATTAAATATTTTTTATCTCTGTAATCATTTGTCAAAAATGCAAATGCAAAGAGGAATGGTATGAACGTAATTATGTTTTATATCATTTTTGAGTTATTATTTTTCACAAATGTTTTTTTTGCTAAAATATTTGAATTCAATATTTATGCTTTTATGCATTTATATTCTGGATGAAAAGGATTTTTCAAAAAGGCAGAAAATATCTGCCAGAGCTAAATTAAATGGTTTGTCTTCGTTTCTGTGTGCTCGTTTTTGATTATTGCATTTTTTTTAATTTGTTTTTTGAAGAATTGTTTTCACAGCTGGAAGATTGCGATGATGAAGAACAAGCACACATTATAGAAGAATTATATGAGATTATGGAAGAAATGGATAAAAAAGTACTCAGATATGTTTTCACAGGAAAACTGTGCGACAAAGTGTACAGAATGATTGAAGAAAAGAAGAGATCTATGGAAAATGCCATTTTGCTGCTAAAGCGTTTGGGATATTTCTGCGCTGTGAAAAATGTGCAGATGGTTTATTTTGGCAAAGCTTCGTTGAGCAACAGTTTTGAGAAGCTGATTATCGAAGAAAATGAGAAAAAAGAAGGGAAAAACGAAAGGCTTTTAGTTGATCTTTGCGAATGCTTCGCTTTGCTATTTTTCTGCTCCAATTCAGATGAATTGCTTTCAATCATTATGCCTTGTCTTCTGAAAGTTGCGTTGAACAAGGAGGAAGATGAGGAGACTAAAAAAGAAGTGGAAATAGCTTTACTGGCTTTGAGCTGTGTCAGCAGCTTGAGGGTTTGGGTCTTTTTTGATTATTTTAATAACTTCTTTCTCATTTTATAAATATTTGAAGCAAGAGCTGTATTTTAACGAGATGAGAGAGATCATCCAACATCACCAGGAGCATCATAATTTGACTCGTCTTGCATATCAATCGGCTTGGAAGTTTTTGATGAACAGATTTTATAGAGACAAAAGCTTGGAAGATGTAATTGCGAATGAACTGCATTTTGTGAGAGAGACGACAAGAGAACTGGAAGAGCTGGCAAAATATGTGGATTGGAAGAGAAAAGATGGAGATGAAAGAGAAAAAGAAACGATGGAAGAGCTTATTTTGAGAAGATGGATCCTTGCTATTTATTATTATTTTTCCTTTTCTAAGTGCAGATTGTGGAATGAAGAATTTATTGGGCTTTTCAGCAACATTGCTCAGCTTTTACGAGCAGCAAAGGATCATTACAGAGAAATCTGCAAACTGTGCATTGTTACATTTACTAAAGTGGCAGGAAATGTTTCTGCGATGATTGATTACTTGTTGAAAGGTGGAGCAGTTGATGCTATTTTGGAGGAGATTCAACAATCAACAGTGGATGACCAAATTTCATTTGATTGCTTAGAGTTTTTTTATGCGTTTTCAAGTAGATTGAAAATAAAAGTGTTTGATGAAAGGAAAGAAGCGAAAAGAAGAGAGATGAAAAGAAAGATATTTGAAAAGATGGAAGAAGAAGGATGCGAAGATATAATCACAAGCTTTTGTGAAATATTAGATTTTCTAAAAGGAAAATACAACCGTCAATTATCTTTGGATATTTCTGATTACCTTGTGAATGTTTGAGGAAATACATTGTGTTTTGTAACTCTCTTTTTTGAAATTTTCTCTTTTTTCATCATTTCACAAAACCGACAACAAACAGTAATTTTAAGTTATTTGTAAATATCTTTTTTAAATCTTCATTGAAATAGAGCAAAGCAATTAAAAAAAAAAATTACAATCTGAAAAGCTGGGAGAGAGAAGAATGAGAAATGAAATGGAGAAGCCAGGGAAACAGATGGTGATAAAAAAAGTGTCGACAACATTCATGAGATTATGAAATGTTTTCATGTGAAAAGAAACAATAAGGTATTCAAAGAAATTAAAGGTGAAAAACGTAATTTGTTTTCGTTTTCTGGTAATTATTTTCTTTGCAAATGTTTTTAAGGACATATTGGGATATTGGTTGCACTTTTTGAAAAGTCGCAAATGTTTAATATCTGTGTTAAATAAAAATGAATAATTTTTGGAAATGTCTAAATCTTTTTCGAAATGTTTCTTTTGTTTAATTTTCAAAGAAAATGAAAATTTTTGATTTCAATCAGTTTTCTGTTCCCACTCACAAAATTTCACGAAAATAAAAATATTTTCTTTGTCTAAATTTTGTTTTAATGAATACGTATTTTCATAAGTGAAAACAGATGTTAGATGAAAATATGAATTTTTTTTCTGTTTGAAAATTAAACAAAAGAAACTTTTCAAAAAATATTATGCAAATACATAATAATAAATTTTTCAAACTTTTCATTTTGTTATATGGAATACACAATCCAATTTGATTGGAGAATTTGTGTATTGATGAGGATTTTTAAACATATGCTTCACCTTGGAAAAGGCGAGACCAATTCAGCCAGTGCCCGTCAGTTTTTTTTTTTTTTTTTTTTTTTTTTTTGTTGTTTGTTTGTTTGAAATATATTGCGTTCGGGAACCAAACAAGGAATCACTTTTTCAAACATCAAAAACGAGCGGTTCAATGATTGTCAAAGATGAAATGAAAAAAATTATTGAATGAATTGCTATCATAGATTTTATTCCTTCATTAAAAAAAAAAAAAAAAAAAAAAAAAAAAAAAAAAAAAAAAAAAAAAAAAAAAAAAAAACTGAAAACATTCAGAATTTTTTATGTAGAATGCATTTTTAAAAATTTAAACCAAACTGTTTAACAACAGTGCTTAATTTGTTTAAAATTTGTTTTGCTGTTTTCAAAATTTTTTTCTGAGAAAAATGAGAGAAAAATATTGGAACTTATTATTAACTGGGATCTTCAAAAGATCTTATCCAATTGAAAAAGGCGTATAAGTATTTTTTGACAGTATTGAAGACAATCACATCAATAAATGCGTAACTCGGTATGATCCGATTATATCTGCACAACCAAAAATGATTTTAATCATTATATTTCGATTTGTTATATATTATTATTGGAAAAGAATATGCAAATAAAAACAAGCGGAAATTTTTTATTTTAAGGAAATTTTGAAGAATAATATTTTCACCCATAATAATATTCGAAAATTATTTGTGTAAAGGGTTCGAATTTTTTTTTTGATCTCATGGAACGTGAACGAGATCTTCATGATGAGGAAAACTTTTCTTGGCTGAACAAACTCTTCTACGACGAAACGAGCGAATGAGAATGGTTCGAAAGAGAAACAATTGCGATGAACTTCCCGATGTGCAGAATTCATAGATGCTATCAACGAATATATCATGATAAGAATTATCACTATTACGCTTGTCCAAAATGCAAGATCAAGAAAAGCATTTTTTCAGGAACATCTTTTAGCAGAATAAAGATTGGACTAGGCGTTAATCTTCTGATTTGTTTATATTACTGGCTGGGGATTCAAATCAAAACAATTTCTTTGCTTCTTTCTGTTAATAACGACACAGTCGGATACTGGGGAAGTGTGATTCTGTGAGCTTGTTCACAAATGTGGAACGAAAGTAAGCAAGTTATTGGATGTGATTGAACAACAGTTAAAATTGATGAAGCAATTTGGAGAAAACGGAAGCACAGGAGAGGAAGAAAGAAAAAGCAATTGTGGATTTTCGGAGGGGTGGAAAGATTAGAGGGTGGTGGAGCGGGGAAACGGTTTATGGTTATTGATGTTAACAGAAAAAAGCAAACTTTGATTTAAATTACTCAGAAATGCATAAAAGCTGGAACAATAATTATTTTCTATCAATTACGCGATTATTCTTCACTGGAAACACTTGGATATAAGCATCAAATTGTGTACCAAAAAAGACGTTTCCGAAACCCAGAAACTAGCGTGTTTACAAATACAAATGAAGGGTTATGGCAACATTTGCTATGCACTATCACTCGATTTGGTACAAGGATTAGACAAATGCATGACTATCTTTTACTGTTTTTGGTGAAATCAACATTTGATTTGACATTCATTCAATTAATCAAATTTCTGTGCTTTGAAAATATAATTGAACCTGTTCAAATGGAAGAAGAAGAAGAAGAAGAAGAAGAAATCATTGATGAAGATGAAAAGATTCCAGAAATGGATGATGTTGTCAATGAAGATAATGATGATAAATCTGATGAAGATTTCGGAGCAGGAGATGGAGCTAGTGCCTCTGAATTAGAGCCTTAAATATTATTCTTATTAGAATAATATCATTTTAATATGTTTTTTAATTTTTTAGAAGCTATTTTTTCAACAAATCAGTCACTTTTTTAATGAAAATTCGAATATTTTTATTTTTGATCTAAATCATTTTTTTTCAAAAATATCTTCATAAACACGTTTCCGCATTTTTCCATACTCATTTAACTTATGTACAACATGTATTATTATGTTCTGTTAAGTTTCAAAGAAATCTGGGCATACCGATATATTCGGATTATGCCCGTAACTCTTTTCACTATAAACATAAATGAAATCATTATTTTATTCCCCAGTTGAAGAGTGTTCAAAAAAACAAAAGGAATATCTTTAAAATTATAATTATTAAGGTTTGATAGATCATTTTTATTTGAATTGAATTTTGTATTTCTCTTGAATCAAACTCTTTTAAAAAAGAAAAAAATTAAGAATTCAATGTTCACTGGCTAATATTCGTAAAGATAGTAATTGGTTTGGTGAATGAAAGCATAACAAATGGAGTGTCAGAGGTTGCGGAAGTGGAAAAAGTTGAAAGTGAACTTGTGAGCGAAGGTGAATATGAGGAAGGAGGTGAAGGAAACATTTGAGGAGGAAGAGGAGGAGTGGAAGAAGAAGAAGAAGAAGAAGAAGAAGAAGAAGAAGAAGAAGAAGAAGAAGAAGAAGAAGGTTTAGGAGAAGAAATAGAAATCTCGTTAAATTGCTGCTGCGGAGTGAGCAATCCATACACTTCTTCTTCTTCTTCTTCTTCTTCTTCTTCTTCTTCTTCTTCTTCTTCTTTTCCATCTCCATCAATGAATTGTTCATTTAAGAAATCTTCTTCCTCTGGAAAACATTTTTCTCTTTCTTCCAAAATTCCTTCATGTTCTTTGCTATTATCTTTGCTCTCATTTCCATTCATCTTCTCTTTCTCTCTATCCTTCAAATCCTCAACATCCGCTTCACGTTCATTTCTTCTCTTTCTCTTTTCCTTTTTCCTTTTTGTCTCTTTTACTAATTCCATTTCTTGTTCTTTTTCATTTTTTCCATTTTTTTCTTCTTTATTCCTTTTCTCCTTTTTTCCCTCTTTCTCCTCTTTCTCCTCTTTCTCCTCCTTTCCCTTTTTTCCCTCTCTCTCCTCCTTCTCTCTTTTCTCCTCCTCCTTCTCTCTTTTCTCCTCTCTCCTTCTCATCCTCTCCAGCTCGTCTTTCCTCTCCTCCTCTTCCTTCTCCAGCTGCGCCATCACCTTGTTGTGCACCTTCTCGATCGTCTGCACAGCCAAGTCGTGAAATCGCTTCTCTATTACCATCGCTTCGGACTCGATTTCTGCTTCTCTCATCTTCCTTCGCTCCATTTTCTCTCGCCTCAGCTGCTCCATATGCTGCTTTTTCTGTTCGTTCTTTAGCTTCCTTTCTTTTTCTTTTTCTTCTTCTTTTTCTTCTTCCTCTTTTTCTTTTTCTTCTTCCTCTTTTTCTTCTTCTTTTCTTCTTCTTTCTCTTTCTCTTTCATTTCCCCCTTCCTTTTTATCTTCAATGTTTCCTTCTTCTTTCATTTCTTCTTCTTCTTTTCCTTCTTCTTCACTTATTTTTGCTATTTCTTCTTCATTTTCTTCTTCATATTCTGAATCAATAAAAGAATCGCTGCTTTCACTGCAGAACAATTCTTGGTCGCCTTCATCTTCCTCTTCTGTTTCGCTTTCTTCGCTTTCTTCGCTTTTCTCTTCTTCTTCTTCTCTTTCTCCTCTTTCTCCTCTTTCTCCTCTTTCTTCTTCTCTTTCATTTTCTCTTTTTTCATTTTCTTTTTCATTTTTAATCACAAATTTGTTTTTCTCATTTTCTGGTAAAGGTTCATTATTTCTAACCTGTTTTGGTGTAGAAAGAGGAGAAGAAGAAGAGAAAGAAGAAGAAGAGGAAGAAGAAGCAGAGGAAGAGGAAGAGGAAGAGAAAGAAGAAGAGGAAGAGGAAGAAGAATTAGAAGAAGAAGAAGGCAAATAAACAGGAGGCAAAGTTTGTAAAGTCGAAATGTGTTCTTGGATTTCAGAAATCAACGAAAAAACAGAGTCAAAAGGAGAATTTTGAATGGAAGAGCGAGAAATAGTGGATTTTGGGGTGTTGAATGAGGAATCAGGAGGAGGAGGAGAAGCAGAAGAAGAAGAAGAAAGAGAAGAAGAAGAAAGAGAAGAAGAAGAAAGAGAAGAAGAAGAAAGAGAAGAAGAAGTTGAAATGGAAGAAGAACATGGATAGCTCTCTTTTTCATCAGAAATATCATCAAAATCTGATTTTTGCTTCAATTCTTGCTGTTTTTGGGGAGAAGAATTAGTTTCTTTGAAATTCGAATGAGTTTTTGTGAACGATTGGCTGGAATGAGGAGAGGGACCAGGAAATGTCTGGGAGAAAGGAGAAAATGAAGAAGAAGAAGAAGAAATGGGAGAAGGAGAAGAAGAGGATGATGATGAAGCAGAAGCAGAAGCAGAGGAGGAAGGAGAAGAAGAAGGTGAAGAAGAAGAAGAATCAAATTTCTTTAAATGAAAATCTGTTTCTATTTGTGTTTGACAAAAAGGAGGAGCATAATTAAATTTTTCGAATTTGTTTGCCGGCAAAAATGGGATTATTTCATTTGTTGATGTTTCAACAACAGAATCCAGCGGATCAATGCAGCCAAGCGTGGCATAGAGATCTTCTTCTTCTTCTTCTTCTTCTTCTTCTTCATTTTTGTCTTCTTCTTTTTCTAAGTATTTTTCTTTGTCTTTTTCATTTTCTTTTTCATCTTTATTTTCGTCTTCCTCTTCTTTTTTATGTTTGTCAGCTTTTTCATCTCGTTTTTCTTCATTTGTTACCTTTTCATTTGTTTTGGCTTTATTTCCTTCTCTTTCTTCTTCTCTGTTATCAAATTGATTTTTTTCTTTCGTCTCATTTTGATTTCGTTTCTCAATTTCAACAGAATTTGCACTTTTTCTTTGAAAATGTCGATTTTCTTTCAAATTCTCGTCTTTCATAGAAATGTTTTTCGTCTGTTTTACAATTGGTTTGTTAGCAGAAGCATTTTGTTCATTGAAATTCTGTTTTTTCTCAAAAAATAAGATTTTTTCTGCAATTTTTGATGAATTAGATTTTTCTTGTTTGTTTCTATTTGCCAATAAATCTTCATCATTTTTGTTATTTGTTGAATTCATCCTATCATTTGTGCTCAAATTCAAAGAAGTTTCTTCTTTGCCTCGATTTTTCTGCTTTTCTGTTGAAATATCTGCTTCAATTTCTTCTTCATTTTTGTAATTTTCTGCTCTTTTCGATAACATTTCATATGTTTTGCTATCATTTTGTTGTACATTTCTTTTCTTCGTTTTTTCAAAGTAATTTTTGTCTTCATTCACATTCGAATTTTGTTCTTCTGTTGAATTTCCGCTCTTTTCTGCCGGCAAACTTGAAGGAACCTCATATTTGCTGTTAATTTCATTGAGATTTTTCAAATTTTCTTCATTTGTTTGATCTGTTTCTATTTGTTTCAACTCATTTCCTTCTTCTCCTTCTTTTTCTTTCAATGGAATTGCAATCAAAACTGTTTGCCCTGCTTTCCCATCCAAAAACGGATTCTTCTCATTCGCCTTTTCTTTTCCCGCTTCCAAATTCTTCTTCTGATTTTCTCGAATTTCTCTAACAGGACTTGGAATTGGTGTTACTCTCGGTGTTTTTCTCTCTTTTTCTTGTTTTTCTTTCTCTTTCTCCTTCTCCTTCTCTTTCTCCTTTTCCTGTTTTTGCTGTTGATTTGTCTGATCCAATCTCATTTCGATTGCACGGCGCCACGAAAGCGGTGGGCATTTGAGCAGCTGCTGCCACATCTGCGGATTGTTCGGAGGCAGAAAGGGAAGATTAGAGAAAGAGGATGATGAAATAGAAGAAGAAGAAGAAGAAGAAGAAGAGGAAGAGGAAGAAGAGGAAGAAGAGGAAGAAAATCCAGAAGAAGAAGAAGTTATTCCATCACCAGAAAGAGATTGAGGTTGAGGCAAAGGAAGAGGAAGAGGGATATCAATCCATCCAAGCTGCCTTCTTTGGTCAAGTTTCTTCTTCACTTCGCCAAACGCAGCTATCCAATAATGCTTCATCTGCACAGAATCCGCCTTAAACAGGAAAGTTCTCTGAGGAAAGAAGACGAGAAAGAGCAAGCGATGAGGAGAAGAAGGCGAAGACAAGAAAAGCTCAGAGGAAGAAGGCGAATTGCAAGCAGAAGGTGGCTGGGAAGAAGGGAAAGGAGAAGACGCGCCGTCTGGCTGGAGCAGATACGAATCAGCAGTGACATTTGCGAAAGGTTGAGGGACAGCCAATGAATTTCTCTTCTTTTGAGAGGCAATCACTTCATCGACAACAGCTGCGTAGTCAAGCACATTCAGAAGAGGTTCTTCGACGAGGTTGATCTGCTGGTGGACGGAGTAATAGGAAGAAGAAGAGGAAGAAGCGGAGAAAAAGGGGGAGGTGTCGTTGTTGAGTGAAAGTGGTATGTTTGATGTGGATGATGTGGATGAAGTGGAAGAGGAGGAGGAGGAAGAGAAGGAGGAGAAGGTAGAGATGAGAGAGGAACAGACAAGAAGAAGATCATTGAACAGGAAAATGGTGCGCTGCTGGATGGAAGAACGGCTAACTTTGTCGATTATTCCATCTGCAATTGGGACTCTATCATGAGCAATTAGAGGAATCTGTTTTATTTTTGAAAAATGGATTTTTTTCATGAAATTAATAAAAAAAATAAATGAAAATGAAAAATCGAAAACATTTTTTATAATAAAAGTATTACTATATAAAATAAAAAATACCTTCAATCCAAAAAGTCTCATTTGCAACTGGCTCATTTTATCAAGTGATTTGACTTCGCTCATGTGGTTATTCAATGTGTCACAAGTCTGCTTCATCTTTGCAGCTGCTTCATTGGTCTTTGCAAAATCCATATGGAATCGATGCGTTGCCTTTGCTAGCGTTTGACTAAGCAGCATATAGCGTGGAACTCTTTGAAGAGGAGTTATAAGAAGAGAAGGAAGATCTGTCAATTCATTTTCAGGAAGTTTATCAAGTTTTTGAGAAATTTGATTCGACAATGCAGAATATTTCTTTACAAGCTTTTTGAACTCTTCTGTTGCTTTATCGAACTCATCAAAATAATCGCATGAGGTAACACATATTTGAGCATGAAGAAATATTTTCGCTCCAATCAACGAACAATCCGTCCATGACGATATCACAGGTTCAATATCATTAATAAATCTTTCGCTGTATGTTTTTATAATTTGAACATTTTGCATCAACTTATCCACAGCAATTGGAATCCCTTTTTTCAATGTGTGATCAAAATATGACGTTGTAGGTTCAAAATAACACTAAAGAATACAAATGACAATGTTTCAATAAATAAAATATACACACTGATTGTAGAATTTGAAGTCCACGACAATACGTTTTTTCAGTTTTAAGTAATTCTTCAACAACTTGCTTTCGATGCTTGTTCATTGATGGAATTTTATTTACTATTCTTCTATCGCTCCATGCTCGAAAAGAATTTTGGATGAGAGTGCATTTATTTTCAAGGTTCTCCATTTTGATGATTTATCATAAATTCAAACATAAAAACGATTAAGATCAGTACCTACATTTATTTTATATGGATGTAAATCAAAATGCTTTTCTTCTGGAGGCTCTATCAGATGGTTTTACTCAACCATTCAAAGATGGGTCATTAAAAATTAGTCAAGCAAGCCCGCTGTTTCCCGTGTCAACATTAACATGTTCTCGTTTTCCAGAAATTTATAATTCTTATTCAAATACACCACTTTTTCAAGAATTTGCATGCTCAAGCAAATCTCCATACGAATATTCATCTTTTCCAAATGGAGATTCTTTTTACCAAACGATTAAGTTGCGAAGTAATTTTGATCTTTCTTTTTCCTGTGTTCCTTTCATCGATAATTCAATAATTTCAAAAGAGGCTCAGAAAACTGAACTTGAAAATCATCCAGATTTGAAATATCCATTTCTTGGTTGCTGTATTTCATCCATTGTCTGTGATGAATTTACAATACTTCTATCTCGATCTGGAGTCAACAATGATATTCTTAGATGCCAATTTATTTCAAATTATCTCAATTCAAGTCACAATGATCCAAACGTACTGCAAACTCCAGTGATCTTGAAAGAATTACTTTTTAAATGCAGCTCTGAAATATTGGAAATTCAATCACCACGCTCAGCACTTCAGTATTATTCATTTGCAGAATCTTTGATGTTCTCTGTGAAATTTCATTCATCTTTTGATCTGATGCACTTCACCCAATCATCTAATCCTCGTAACTGTATCACAACATATCTCGATGAATCAGCTCCTTCATACATTACAGATCTCGTTCCTGAGTTAGTTCTTCACACCCCTTCAACACCACGCCCAATGCAGATGGTTTGGTCGTCTCTGTTTCCTGAGCTGTCTGTTGTGCGGCAGGACGGAGGAATCTTCGTCGCCAGCCACCCATCGCCCACCAGCCCTCCTACGCTTTGTGCAGAAGACCAGATACTGGCAGACATAGCGAGCTATGGATACGACTATATTCCTTCCACTTTCTTCGAGCCTTCTTCTTACACTTCTTCTTCTTTGGGTACTTCTTCATTTCATTCTTCTGCCTTCATGTCCTCCTCTGCTTCCTCCTCCCCAACCCCCTCCAAGCGTATCTTCTACCCGTGGCCCATCCGCTCCATCTGTTTGTCTCATTCCCTCCGCTCCTTCTTAACTGCCTGCTCCACCCGCATCTGCCGTGCTGATGTTCGAGTGGGAGGCGAATGCTCAATTGTGGCTGAGGTCAAAAGGGACGAAGAGTCACAGATTGCTGTTGACAGCATTGCAGCCACAAGAACGAGGCAGAAAATGCGGCAGCAGAAGCTGAGGATCATGCGGAAGGTAAGGCAGAAGGAGTGGGCGAGGAGAAGGAAGAGAGAAGGGAAGAAGGAAGAGAAACAGGAGAAGTTTGGAACTGCAAAGAGAAGGTTGATATTGGATGATGAAAGCGATGATGGAGAAGAAGAAGATGATGATGATGAAAGTGATGAAGAGAAAAGGCGTAAAAGACACAGAAGAAAAGATAATGAAAGTGATAGAGAAGAATTAACAGGCAAAAGCAGAGAAAAGCGAAGACGAGAAGAAGAAGAAAAAGAAGAAGAAGAAAAATTCAATGACGAAGATAACAACGACAATAATTACAATGATGATAACGAATCCAACGAAGAAGCAAACCTCCTTCCTCTTCCACGCCCCTTGTATGGCTATGCAGCAAGAAGATCGACACGACAATTGGACCAGTTTTGTGGGGATCCTTTTCTGATGATGGGAAGAGACGCCTCGTTTGCGGCTTCAGTTTACAGACAGCCACGGAGCTGGCCAGGGAACAGGAAGGAGGAGGAAAGGAAGAGAGGAGAAAGAGGAGAAGGAGAAGAGAGAGAAAGAGGAAGAGGAAATGAAAAAGAGAGAAGAAGAGGAAAAATTGATTCTTATGAAGTCAATGAAGACCAAAATAGAAGAGCAATTGATTCATTGGAGGCATTTAACAAGCGAGGCGATAGAAGCAGAGCAAATGTGTTTCGAACACATCGTGTTCCTTCGTCATTCATCACGGCAATGGAGCATCATCCTGACCCTTCTTCGTATCTTTTTGCAGTTGCGACTCCAACTCAACTTCACGTTTATGATGAAAGATTTCTGAAATGTCCTGTTTCTTCCACTCCGAATTCATCATCATCATCATCTTCTTCTTCTTCGTCTTCTTCTGCTTCTTCTCATGCAACTTCTGCTTCTAATCGCATTTCATTTCAATCAAATGACGCTTCTTCCTCTTCTTCTTCATCCTCCTCTTCTTCTCTTCCACCTCGTCCTCTGCTTCAGTGGGAGCACAGAATCACTCGAACGAGATGGGGAGGAGGAGGCGGATATAATCAAAACAAAGACACAAATGAAGATGAGAAGAACGAAAGAGAAAGAGAAAGAGAAGAAGATGAAAGAAGAGGAGGAGGAAAAAGAGGAGGAATAGAAAAAGGAAAAGAAGGTAATAATGATTATGATAATGATGTTGATTCTTTCAATGCGAAAGAAGCAAAGCAGATGAATTCTGAGAATGGAAGACTTTTTCAACCAGAAACAAATTCATTGCAAACTTCATATTTGCCTCGTGCCGGAATAACAGTTATGCCATTTTCAGGTGGCGGGCTGCGGATTATTCGGTGGATTTTGCCTGCAAAATACGAGACAGGAAAGGGAATAATGAAGCAAATGCCTGAAGGATTGATTGGGGGAAGCATTGAAGGCACAGATATGGTTTTATTCCCAATTCATCGAAACGAAACTTTGCCGGTAGAAGAAATGGAAAAAGAAAAAAATGGGTTGAATGAAAATGCAAATGAAAATGAAAATGAAAAGAGGATGATGATTAAACCAGGAAGTGAAATGGACAGCAAAGATTGGGGCAAAGTTAATCCTCAGAGGAAAACGCAAGCCAACAAAAAGATAGAAAGAAAGAAAAATATTCCAAATTTTAATTCGAATAAGGAAAAATTGTGGGCCAAGCGGTTTTTTGCGTCTGGAGATGAATATGAGACAGCTTTATATGGCTTGTCTTCGTTTACTCACAAAATGATGTGCAATAATCCAGTTTTGTATGCTCTTTATGGGACTGTTAATATTTCTTGTTCTTCTTCTTCTTCATCTTCATCTTCTTCCTCTTCTTCATCTCTTCTTCTCAAAACCCATCAATTAAACAATCAATTTCTTCTTTCTCTATTCAGTCAGCATTCTTTGCTTCCTCTTCTTTTCCCTCCTTCTCCTCTTCCTGTTCATCGGCTTGCTATTTCACAGACGGATATGCTAAGACAACTGATTATAAGAGAAACTTCGGTAAAAAAGGGGAAAATGAAAAAAGTTAATAGAAATGAAGAATTTGATAGAAATGAGAAAGAAAAAGAAAAAGGAAATGAAAATGAAGAAAGAAATAGAAAAGAAAAGAGAAAAGAGAAAAGTTATGAAAATTTAAATTCAAATTCAACTTCGAATCAAAAATCAACCTTTTCTCAATTTTCTTCAGAATTTTCACAAATTTCACAAATTTCCAATGAAAATCGTTCATTCTCACTGAAAAAAAGGAGAACTTTGCGTTTTGACTCAAAAAAATTTCAGGAATTTTTTGAGTCGATTGTTGGAAAAGAAGAAATGATAAGGCAAAAAGCAGAAAGTGAAGGCAAACCGCTTGCTCCAAGAGCCATTTTGAGGGTGAATTCGCTTTTTCCTTCGGCTTCTGTTCAAAACAATGATTTTTCTTCAAGTTCATCATCATCATCATCTTCTTCTTCTTCATCTTTATCTTCATTAACTTCTTCTTCCTCTATTTCTTCTTTAAATTCTTCTTCTTCTTCTTCCTCTTCTTCTTCTTCTCTTCTCCCAACCCCCATCACTCAATCTTCACTCGAACTCTCTCACTCTCTTTTCACCCAACTTTCTTCGCATTCTCTTCAATTTTCTCTTCCTCTCCCGCCAAACAGCAATTTGATAGGACAATACATTCCTTCGGATTCTCAGCTAATTTCTGGTTTTGCTCTTGTTCCGCTTAGAAAAAAAGAGGAAAAAGTGAAAAATGGAAAAAATAAAAATTTGAAGGAAAAAAGAAGAATAGAAAAGAAATGCTCTTCTTCGAATTCTTTCTCTTCTCAAAATTCTTCTTCTTCTCATAACACAATTGTTTCTTCTCAGCTTTCACAAACACAAAATTCATCATCATCATCATCATCATCATCATCATCTGCTTCTTCTTCTTCTTTAGAAAAGCAACAAAATGAAAGAAGAATTTCAAAAATTCCAAATTTGCCGGCAAAGATATGGGCGAAAAAACTTATAAAGGGAAGAATAAAAGAAATAAATTCACAGAATTTACCAAGTAAAGAGAAAGAGAAAGAGAAAGAGAAAAAAAGAAAAAATAAAAAAAAATCAAAAGAAAATAATATTGGAACAGAAATATCAACATCCAAAAAAATAAATGTTTCAAAAATTTGGGAAGGAATTTCATTGAATAAATTTCTCAAATCCACAAAAAAAATTGTGGGTGAATTGAAGAAAATTGAAGAGAAAGAAGATACTGATGATTCAAGCGATGAAGACAATGAAATGATAAATAACTCAAATTCAAACGAAGAAGAGGAAGAGGAAGAGGAAGAGGAAGAGGAGGAAGAAGAAGAAATCGAAATTTCAAGTGCAGAAATCGAAATTAAGAGAAACGAGGATAAAAAATGTGAGCCGATGACGATGGTTGTGCATTCAACAGGATGTAATGAACTGACAGGGCAAATGTTTCGATTCAACATTGACAAAATAGAAGAAGAAGAAAAGGAGAAAACCACAAAATCCAAAGAGAAAGAGAAGAAGATGCAAATTAGTGCGCTTGCGGGAATGGAAGAAGAAGAAGAAGAAGAAAATAATAATAATAATAATGAAAATGAAGAAAGCAGTGAAAACAGTGAAAAAAGCGAAGAAAATACAGAAAATTCTGAAAATTCAGAAGAAAATTCAAAAGAAAATGAAGAAAAATCAGAAGAAAATGAAGAAAATGAAGAAAATGAAGACGAAGACGATTTAGCGATGAGTCAGAAGAGAAACATGCGAGCATCACAATTAAACCCTCTTTTGCAGCCAGATCATCTTTCTCAACACGAAAGAAATTCAATGCAAACACGAAAAATGAATGAAAAGAGGGGAAATCAATGGGACATGATACCAACATGGATGATTGAGAGGTGGGACGGGTTTGTCAAGGAGAAAGAGGCAGAGGAAGAAAATGTGCCATTTTTGGAGTATTTTGAGTGGATTAATGGAGAAAATGAGAAGATTAGGGGATGGAAAGAAGGAGAAGGAGGAGAAAGAGGAGAAAGAGAAGAAGAAGAAAAAGAGAAAGAAGAAAAAGAAGATAAAAGAGAAGAAGAAGAAGAAGAAGTGGAAACTCAACTTGAAGAAACTGTTATGCCTTCTTCTTCCTCTTCTTCTTCTCTTTCCTCTTCTCTTTCTCTTTCTTCCTCTTCCTCCTCTTCTTCTTCTGATATTCCAGAAGTTTTTAATTCTTCCTCTTCAACAGAAATTTCTCCTTTTATTCACAAAAACCAGTTTTCTTTGCCCAAATCGTATTTAACTTTGTATTCACTTCCTGTTTTTCCTCCTTTTGTTCCGCCGAACGGAACAGATTCCCTTTTGACTTCGATTTCGCTTTCGCGTTTTGTTCCAATTGAAATTCAAAAGTGGAAGCAGAAGCAACTTAAATTTGATCGATTTTCTTCCTCTTCTCCTTCTTCTCCATTGAATTCTTCTCATTCTTCTTCTTCTTCTTCTTCTTCCTTCTCCTCCTCTTCTTCCTCTTCATTAAATTCTTCCTCTTCTTCATTAACTTCTTCTTCTTCTTCATTTCTTCCTCCTCAATTCATCCACACCCAGTGGTATCCGCACACAGTTATTTCTTCGAGTCTTGTTTTGAACAAACTGCAAAACGAAGCAAAAGCAATTTTGAATGTTTATTTGCTTTCTTTGCCTTTCACCTTTTTGAGGCAACTTTATCGTTCTGTTTGCAAAATTCGAAGAATTTCAAAGAAAAAAAAATTGAATTTGGAAAATAATTCGACAAATAGAGAACAAATAGAGAAGGGAGAAGAAGAAGAGGAAGAGAAAGAGGAGGAGGAGGAAGAAGAAGAATTAAGTTTTGCTGAAATGGCACAGAAAATTTCAGAAGTTTTGTGTTATGTTCCGTTGAATGGAAGGTGGAAAAGAGGAAGGATAAATGGAAGTGAAGGAAAAAAGAAAAGAAAAGAAAGAGAAGAAAATTCATCTGAAAATGGAGTTGAAGAAGATAAAGAAGAAGAGGAAGAGGAAGAAGAAGAAGAAAATGTTAATAATGATTATGATTGTGATTACTCAAATGAACAATATCAAAACTTCTTCTTCTCTCCCATCCCGTTTTACCCTCAAAATTCGCTTCAAATAAACCTCAGCTCTGATTTTGTGATTCCTTCTAAGGGATTCTCTTCTCCATTAACACTTGCTGACTTGCTGTATTTCATTTCGAATTCAAAGAATAACTTTACAAACAAGCAATCAATTTCTTTTGATATTTCTTCTTCTTCTTCTTCTTCTTCCTCTTCTTCCTCTTCCTCCTCCTCCTCCTCTTCTTCTTCTTCTTCTTCTTCCTTTTCCTCCTCCTCCTCTTCTTCTTCTTCATTAACATTATCTCAACCATCAAACCCCAAAACTTCCTCTTTTCCTCTCTCAACCTTCTGCTCATCCTTCACTCACCCAATGATTTCTTTTACCTCCATTTCTTTACCCTTTTCCACAAATCATCCATTTAATTGGCTTTCTTCTCTTTCTTCCCCTCAAAATTCTGATGTTTCTTCTATTGACACCTCTTCTCTTCTCTCAGCGTTAACCACATCTTCTCAGTTCTCTTCTCTTTCTCAGTCAACTTCCACACTCATTTCAGATATTTTAGCACAACAACAACATAATAATCAGCAATCTTTCTCTTCTCCTGTTATTTCAAATCAATTTTCTGCTTCTGCTTCTGCTTCTTCTTCTTCTTCTTCTTTTCAGCTTAATTCTCGTTCGTCTCCGTTTCGAGTCATTCCTTCTTCTTTGCCTTGGTTGCCTTATTCTGCACCTATTTTCTCTTTCATTGCAAAACAAGAAAAGGAAAATAATTCGAATAAATCGACAAATGAAACAGTAAAAACAGAGAAAGAATCGCAAAACAATCAAATTTCAAAGCAATTTTCCGAGAAAAAACTTGAAGAATTCACAAAATCGTCTCTTTTAGGTTCTCTTCTGCTTTATCTTTCGCTCAAATGCGTTGTTGTTTCCAATGTGATGAATGTGACCAACCCTTCTTCGATTTCTTCTGACCCATTTGTCTTCTTTCCGTGGCGTTCAGTTCGTCCTTATTTGCTTTCGCATCTTCAGCCATTTTCTACTCATTCAGAGACAGCTTTAACAAAATCAATCGCAAATTCTCAAACAACAGCAAATGAGTTACAAACAAAAGAAACAAAGGAAACAAAGGAAACAAAGGAAACGATGCAAATTCAACAGGAAAACGCAATTTCTGATGATATTTCTTCCCAATCTGTGTCAAACAATGAAAAAGAAGCAGATAATTCCACATCAGATACATTAATAACTGAAACAAGTGAAAATTCTTCTCCCTTTTCGAACATCACAAAGCAGCTGACGCAAACGTCTTTCATTCAAATGGAGCAGATCCCCACGCAAATCGACGAAGAAGGCATTATCAGCACAATTAGCAGTATTTATTCAGAAAATAACGATAAAAATAAGAGCAACAATAGAAATGAAAATTTTAATAATAATAATAACAATAATAATAGAACTGAAAAACAACCGCAGGAAGTATTTAGAATGAAAGCATTGACACAAAGAACAATGAAGACGATGTATTTGCCAAATAAGAATGATATTTCAACTCTTTCATTGAGCTTACAAACACATTCAAGCAATTCTAAATCTTCTTCCTCTTCCTCTTCTTCTTCCTCTTCTTCCTCTTCCTCTCCTTCTCCTTCTCCTTCTCCTTCTCTATCTTCGCAATTCAACACCCCCAAAACCATTTACTTCAATCTCCTTCACCCGCGCCTCGGTTTCCGCCGTTTCACTCGCTTTAAAGTGGTCAATGCTCAAAGGCAAGTTCTGATTGTGACTGAAATGGCAACATCACCCGAAAGTCTGCTTCACAAAAGAATCGAAAGAATTATGAAGAAAAGAGAAACAGTTCAGGATGAAGTGGAAGTGATAGAAGAATTTGAAAGCAAATCGAAAAATAAAAATAATAATAGTAATAGTAATAGTAATAGTAATAAAAAGGAGAAGGAAACAAAAGTGTCAAAGAGAAAGACAAGGCAGAAAACACACAAAGAACAAAAAAGCACAATTTTGTCATATTTTCCAAAGAAGTTGGCGATTGTCAATTCGAAAATAGCTCAGTTTTCATCGTCTTTCCAAATGTTGTATGCTTCTTTGATTTCCAAAGCAGATATCCACACACAAACATTCAAACACTCCTTTTTCAATTCTTTTGCCCGAAACATCTGCCTTCTTCTTTCTTCTTCGTTTTCCACAAGTATTTCTGAAGCCACAATCAACTTTCTTGCTGAAAAGCTATCTCAAATCCATCTCGTTCCTTTCTTCTTCTTCTTCCCGTTTGCTTCAACAAGCAACACCCCATTTAAAACGTACTCTCGTCTTTATTCTTCCCTCTCATCGAGACAGCAATGGCTCGATTTGATGGCAAGAAGGGCGGAACACACAGTCGCTGCTGCTGCCAGAAGAGAAAGACAGAAGCAGTTTCGCATTGAAGAGAAGAAGAGACACAGGGCAGAGGTGATTGAGAAGATGAAGAGCAAGATGAAGCTGATGAGTGCTTCGAGTGCTATGGGAGGAGGAGGAGGAGGAGGAGAGAATGGAGTCCAAGAAAGTGCACAGAATAAGATGGAAATGATGAAAAGGAAGAATCCATTGAATATGAATAGGAACAAAATAACGATTGGGGGAACGGTGAGAAAGAAAGGGAAGAGAGGGAAGGAAGAAAAGGAGATTTTGAATGAGAAAGTTGGAGGATTGCAAGTGGAAGAAGAAGAGGAAGGAGAAAAAGAGGCAGAAACAAGCAAAAAGGGAGAAGAAGATGAAGAAAAAGAGGAAGAAGATGAAAAGAAAAAGGAAGACGGAGAAGCAGAAGAAGCAGAAGAAGAAATAGAGAAGAAAAATAGAACAGTTTCCTTTGAAATGACTGAAACACAGCAAGACTCAACAAAAAGACAAGAAAAAGTCAATGGTGAAGAGAATTCTATTCAAAATGAAAAAACAATCAAAGAAGTTAATGGAATGCAAACAGAATCAGAAACAATAATAACATCTGGATCTTCATTGACTTCAGCTTCCTCTTCTGCTTCTCAGTCAATTTATGTGTTTTCGAATCCTCTTCTTCCTGTTTATCAGCAAAAGGATACGATTGCTCTTCCTCAGCCAAATTCTTCTTCTTCTCAGAGAAATGAATTTTCCACTTCTTCCACTCCATTTTCGTACCAACAAAGTAATTCACAGAACAAATTGCATTTTCTCTCTTCTCTTCCTTCTCTCTTTCATACTCAAAAAGAAGATGAAAAAGATGAAAAAGCAGCAACTTCTTCAAACAAAGACAAACAAAATGAATCAACAGAACTTCCTGAATGGCTCACATCCCTTTCACTCTCAGACAAAATGTCTCCCGAAACACAAGCAGGCAACTGGCATTCTTCCTTCTCGTTTTTGGATCATTCGCTTCTCTTTTCTGCTGCTCTTGACAGAATCAACGGGACAAGGCATTCAACGCCTGCTGCAGTGATTGGAGTGGCGGATGGAGTTGTGAGTGCGCTGCTGAGCGAATGGATGGCGTTTGTTTGGAGCACGTTGGGAAGAGGGAAAGAGGAAGGAGGGACAAACGGGAAGAGGAAAGGGAAGAGTGAGGATGAGGGTGTTTGGAGTGCAAATGATGAGATGGATTCGTTTTATGGACTTTGGATGAGGAAAAGCGATCTTGTGAATTTGAAAGAAGACGAAGAGAAAGAGAAAGAAAGCACTCAAAATCAAGAAAGAAATGAAGGAGCATTCATTTTACCCCAAAGAGAAATTACCAGAAGGGAGTTCATAAAAGCGATGGTGATGGCGAAAGTGGCGAAGGACAGAATCGACACAAATCTCTTTCCCTCGCACGCCAAACACGTCGTTCAGCAATCACAAAGAGAGCAATTTTATTCCTCTTTGCGTTCACCTCGGCCTGCTTTGTCTCCTCTTCGCGTTTCTTCGCTTTCTGTGCCTCAGCCGCCTTCTTCTCCCTTCAGTGCGATTGAGCACACAGACGAAGCAGTTGAAAGCGAAGAGACTTTTATTCCCCCTGTTGATGAGTTGGATGCGCATGTGATGTCGATCTGGGTTGATGTGGAAGCACAATATCCGCTTTTCTTGGGAATGAAACAGCAAAATCAGCAGAATCAACAAAATCAACAGAAGAAGAACATGTTTTATTCAAATTCTGCTCTTGTAAATGCATTTAACGCTCTTATTTCTTCAAACACATTAAAACCGTCTCCAATTCCGGCTACGAAAATCTCAGGGACAGTTTCTCTTTCTTCCGTAATCTTGTTCCCTTTCCTCCTCTCCTTCGTCAACTCTGCTCTTTCTTCTCCTCAAATCCGTCCGTCTTATCTCCGCCTCTTCCGCTGGTCTGGTTTGAGGCGGCTTTTAACACGCGGGCAGCCTTCTTCTCTGATTGCTGCTTTGTTCCCTCCTTTCCGCTCTTCCTTTGCAACTCCTGCACAAAATTATCACATTCAAACTCAACTTGCACAAACTGGTTCAACAACAGCAATTTCTTCTTCTTCTTCTTCTTCTTTTGCTTATGCATCCGCTTTTTCAACTTTGCATTCTCAAGCACCTTCTCCTCCTCCATTTCCAGGTGTTTCCCCTTCTCCTCTTCCTCCTCCTTCAATTTCTCCTTCCCTCTCTCTTTCTCTCTCGCCTTCTCCTCCTCCTTCTCCTTCTCCCTCTCTTTCTCCCTCTCCTTCCCCTTCTCTTTCCCCTTCTGCTTTCCTTGCTGCTTCCTCTATGTTCTCATACGCAACACAAGCTCCTCTGAATCCTTCTTCTCCTGCTCCTTTTGTTGCTCCTTCTCTTTTGGCGCATAATTCAGCCATTGCAAATCAAACTGGCGAAACACAGCAAGTTACACAGACTCAGAACGAACCGACTGATTTTGACTCGTTTTTGGATTCGTTCTTTTGATGGGGAAAGAAGATAATTGACTGACTGTCTATCTGTTTGTTTGTTTGTTTGTTTGTTTGTGTGTTCAAGAAGAAAGAAACAAATTTTTATTTATTTGAATTCTGTTTTTATGAATTAATCTGTTTGTTTGCTTGTTTTGTTTGGTTGCTTGGTTGCTTAATTTGACTCATTTCATCATTTCATCAACGATTTTGTGTGTCCAACTTCCAAATTTTCTTCCCCTCCAAATTTCAAAATGGGGAAAGAAAATGAATCAATAAAATTATTTGGAAAACAAAATATGAAACGTCCAATTCAAAAACAGTTGATTTATATTTTATTTTTATTGATTTTGAAGGAAGAAAAAAATAAAATAAACTTATTTGAATTATTTTAAGTAAGATTTTCAATTGCTAAAGCAACTGCTTTGATGATAATCCCAAGAATGATGACAAATTTGAGAGCAAATACAGAAAACAGAAAACAGAATTCAAATAAAAGGAAATAAAATAGAAAAAAATAAAAAAAGGAGAGAGAAAGAGAGAAAGAGAGAAAGAAAGATTAAAAAATTAGCAGAAATATAACCAAAACAAAGAGAAGTGAATCAATTCAATAGAATTATCACAAGAGAAATGAGGTGATGTGGAATATGAGAGCGTACAAGTTAATCCAACAAATAACCTTTGAAAAAATAAATGAGAGAGAGAAAAAGAGAAAGAAAGAGAAAAAGAAAGAAAGAAAGATGAAAAATAAATGAAATAAATAAAATAAAATATTATTATGTGTTTTTGCATATTAAAAAAGAGAAGAGAAGAGAAGAATAAAAAGAATAAAAGAAAGAAATTAAAGAAAAGAAAAGAAAATTTTGAAATGTTAATCAATTTTTGACATGAGTTGGATTTTGAATGTGATTGGATTGAAAACATAATACCTCTGCTGCTCTTGCAATGATTCTACAAGTTTTTTAGCCCCAACATTGTTTTCCTTCTCTTTCTCTTTCTCTCTTTCCTTTTCTTTTTCTTTCTCTTTTTCTTTTTCTTTCTCCTTTTCTTTCTCCGCTTTTTCGGCTTTTTCAAGTTTCTCTGCTTTCTTTTCCGTTTTTCCTTTCTCCTTCTCTTTTTCTTTCCCTTTCCCTTTCTCCTCCTTCTTCTCTTTCTCCTCCTTCTTTCCTTTTTCTTTCATTTCTTTCTCTTTCTCTTTTTCTTTCTCTTTCTCCTTCATTTCCTTCTCCTTCTCCTTCTCCTTCTCCTTCATCACATTCGGCGCAAACTTCATCCAAACACAGTGTCTTTCACTGAATTCCCATCCTCTTCTGTTCAATTCCTCTGAAATAGCAGCATTTGAGCTGTCATTGCGAGACAGGCCAAAGAGAAAGAATAGAGTTTTAAGATCGAATTTGGAGAGAGGGAGAGAAGAAGAGGGAGAAGAAGAGGAAGAAGAAGAAGAAATTGATAATGATGACGAAGATGAAGAATTTGATGATGTTAATGAAGAAGAAACAGAAGAAGAAGAAATAACTTCATTTTTCTGTTTATCTTCCTTCAGAACATTCAAATGAGGGAGAGAAAGAGGAGCGTCGGGAAAGGAGAAGAAAGAGTCTGAAGGAGAAGGGCGGTTAGAGAAGGAGATGTTGAGGCATTGGAGAAGAGTAGGGAAGGAAGAAGAAGAAGAAGAGGAAGAGGAAGAGGAAGAGGAAGAGGAAGAAGAAGAGGAAGAGGAAGAGGAAGAAGAAGAGGAAGAGGAAGAAGAAGAGGAAGAGGAGGAGGAAGAAATGGAAGAGGAAGAGGAGGAGGATGAAGAAGAAGAAGATAAAGGTGATGAAGATGTTGAATTTGACGTGTGTATTGAAGAAGCAGAAGCAGAAGAAGCTAAGGATGAAGTGGAAGGTGATGAAGATCTTGATGATGAGGAAGAAGAAGAAGAAGAAGAAGAAGAAGAAGAAGAAGAAGAAGAAGAAGAAGAAGAAGAAGATGATGATGATGATGAAGTGGTTGAAGAAGAAGAAGAAGAAGAATTTGAATTCGAACTGGTATTTTTTGCAGCTTTATTTGCATTGTTTTGTTGTTGTTTTTTGGATTTATTGTTAGAATTCGAAGAAGAAGAAGAGGAAGAAGTCGATGATGATGATGATGATGAATTACTTGCTTTTCCTTCTCCTCCTCCTCCTCCTTTCTTTTCTTTCCCTTCTTTCTTGTCTTTTCCCTTTTTCTCTTCCTTCTCCTTCTCCTTCTCCTCTTTCTTCTTCTTCTCCCCTTCTTCTTTCTCTTTCTCCTTCTCTTCTCTTTCTCTCTCCATCTTCTTCTTCTCCTCCTCCTCCTCTTTATCTTTATCTTCCACATTGCAAATCGACAAAATAGGAAAAGGCAATGGAGGAAGCAACGTTCTGTTATCAATCATTTCGTTCCTAAGAAATTCATTTGCTACTTCTAACATGTCAAATTTTACCTGTTTTTTGTTTAATTTTGGTATTTTTGAAATTTTTGGTTGTTTTTTTGAAATTTTTGAGTTTAGTTCTCTTTTTTGAGAAGAAACAGTTAAAGATTTATTTGTTTTGTTTGTTTTGTTTGATTTTTCTGTATTTTTGGCATTTTTAGTTTTATCTTTGATATTCTTCGTTTCTTCATCAGTTTCTTCTTCATCAATGTCTTCATCTTCTTCATCTTCTTCCTCATCATCTTCTATTTCTTCTTCTTCCTCCTCCTCTTCCTCATCTTCCTCATCTTCTTCTTCGTTTCTTCTTCTCTTCCCTTTCTCTTTCTCCTTTTCCTTTTCCTTCTCTTTCTTCTTCCTTTTCCTCTTTCTTTCACTAATTTTCTTATTTAGCTCAATAATTTTGATTTTTCTATCCAAAATTAGCCTTTCTGCTATTTCAAACCTCATTTCTTTCTCTTCTTTTTCGTTAAATTCTTGTTTTTCATTGTTTATTTGATTAGATTGGTTAAGTGAAGAAGAAGAAGAAGAAGAAGAAGAAGAAGAATTTTGAGAAGAGTTTTGAGAAGAAGAAGAAGAAGGAGAAGGAGAAAGAAGAAGAGGAGGTTGAGGACATTGAACAAAAAGAGAAGGAGAAGAAGGAGAAGAAGAGGAAGAAGAGGAAGAAGAAGAAATTGAAGAAGAATTTTGAGAAGAAGAAGAAGTTTGTTTTGTTTTTAAAACAGGTTTTGATTGAGAAGAAGGGATTTCTAAGAGAAAATCAGAAGAAGAAGAAGAGGAGGAGGAAGAGGAAGAAGAAGAAGAGGTTGAAGAAGAAGAAGGTATATAAGAAGAGATAAGAGGAGGGGTGGAAACTGAAGAAGGAGGGGTTGAAGAAGAAGGAGAGGAAGAAGAGGAGGAAGAAGAGTTTTGAGAAGAAAGAGAAGAAGAAGAAGAAGAAGAAGAATTTTGATTTATTGGCATGTTTAGAAGAGGGGTAAGAATTTTCCCTGTTTTGCTTCGTTGTTCAGAAGATATATTTGGAGAAGGAAGAAGAGAAGGCAAAGGAAAAGAAGAAGAAGAAGAGGAGGAGGAGGAAGAAGAAGAAGAAGAAAGAGAAGGAGAAGAAGAAGAAGAAGAGGAAGAGGAATTTAATGAAGGAGAAGAAGGAGAAGAAGAATTTGAAGAAGAATTAGAGGAAGAAGAAGGATTATGAGATGCCGGCGAAGGCAGAAGCGGAGCAGACGAATTAAAAAGTGTTGGGTTCATCGTATTTCTCCGGGCTTCGGAGAATTTCGTGTCTTTGCTTGAGAGTTTTTGAGATTGGATAGGAGGAATATAAGGAAAGGGAAGAAGAGCAGAAGAAGGAGAAGAAGAGGAGGAAGAAGAAGAAGAGGAAGAAGAAGAAGAAGAAGATGATGATGATGACGTGTTTGAAGCTTGATTTTGGTTTTGATTTTGATTTTGTTTGGAAGAAGAAGAAGAAGAAGAAGAATTTGATGAAGAAGACGAAGAAGAAGAAGAAGAAGCATCAGTTTTCTTCTCTTTTTGGTTATTTGC
This sequence comes from Monocercomonoides exilis, assembly GCF_001643675.1. Taxonomy (NCBI): domain Eukaryota; phylum Preaxostyla; order Oxymonadida; family Polymastigidae; genus Monocercomonoides; species Monocercomonoides exilis. Next base: position 1,571,710 of record NW_027150559.1, read on the forward strand.
ATTGTTTTGTTGTTCTTTTCCTTTGTTTTTGTTCTTTTTGTCTTTCTTCTTTGAATTTGCTTGGTTTGCATTGGAATTTTCATTTTTCTCGTTTTTCTTCTCTTTTCCTTCTTTTCCTTCTTTTCCTTCTTTTTCTCCTTTTTCATTTGATTTTTCATTAATTTTTTCTCTTTTTTCTGATTTTTCTGTTGTTTTTTCGATTTTTGAAGTTTTTCCCGTTTTCTCTTCTTTCTCTTCTTTTCCTCCTTTTTCATTTCTTTCTCCCTTTCCGATTTTATTCGATTTTTCTTCTTTTTTGTTTTTCTCTTCTTTCTTTTCTTTCTTTTCTTTCTTTTCTTTTCCCTCTTTCTCTTTCTCTTTCTTCTCTTCTTTCTCTTCGTTTCGTGAATTCGTATCTTGATGTGATTTTCCTATTGTTTCATCACCTTCTTCTTCTTCTTCGTTACTTTTTTCTTTATCATTTTCATTATCTTCTTCTTCTTTTTCATAATCTTTATCTTTTTCTTCGTCATTTTCTTCATCTTTATCTTTGTTTTCTTCATTGTCATCATCTTCTTCTTCTTCCTCTTCCTCTTCTTCTTCCTCTTCTTCTTCATTAAATTCATTCGTTTCTTGTGAAGCAGAAGAAAATGGCTGAGGAAGTGAGATTTGAATAAGTGAGTCCAAATCAAGGGAATCATAAATTTGCTCATCTTCTATGAAGTTTGGTTCCTTTTTTTATCATTTATCATTTATCATTTATCATTTATTTTTTTTTATTTTTTTAGATAGAAAGAGAAGAAGAAGAAGAAGGAGAAGAAGGAGAGGAAGATGATGATAAAAGATGATGATGATGATGATTTTTTGATTGAGATTCAGAAAGATCGAAGATTAAGATATTCACAATATAGGGAAAAAAAGTAATCAATAATATAATAAATAATAATAAATAGCGAGAAAAATTAATAAAAATAACGCAAACATTATTATCTCTAATGTATTCGAGTATTCCTTCTTTCAGATCATTCGCCTCGTCCACCTGGAGCGAGTCATTATCAACTGCCCTCAACATTTGCTCAAGTTTTTCTTGGTGAAATTTGTGTCGCTCTAGTCTCTGAAACAGACGCCTCGTTTCTTTGTTCTTTGATTTCCGAGAGCCCACACGTGGATTTTCTGTTTCTGCTTCGATTGAGTCTATTTGTTCCTTCAGTTGAGCTATTGAGTCAGTAATCCATTCCATTGTTTCCTCTTTTGCAGCGAGCTGCGGATCTACTTTTTGCTTTGTTATTAACCCTTCTTTTGAATAGGCCTTTGTTTTTGCTTCTCGTTCCCAATTTTTATACCTTTCCATCTCTCTTTCTATGTCTGATTTTGCTTCTCGAAGATTATCTTTCTCTCTTATCTCAGGAGATAAAATCCAGGTTTTTAATTGGTCCCTAAATCTCTGCAATTTTTTTATTTCTCGTTTCATTTCGTTTTCATATTTTTCTTTTTGGCTTGGATTGGAGGTTGAGACTGCTCTTTGATATGATTCAGAAAACAATTCGATTCCCTCTTGAATCTTTTTGTGTGTTCTAAAAGTAACAAAAAAATAGAATAAATTTTTATGTGGTAAGAAATTAATGAATTATTTGATATTAAGCAGATAATTCAACAATTATGCAAACTTTGTGATCTCATCTAAAATACATAAGTGTGTATCAATTTCAGCAAAAATGAATTGAAATAATAGAGTACATTAGCAAAATAAATTTTAATTGGTCATTTAACCAAAGGACGTCAAACTTTGAAGTTTTCTTATCTGCGTCATGTGTCATGTTCAGATTAAGGGGACAAAACAAATAATTTGCATTATAAATTCATGTTTTTTAAATGGACTTTCATTAAAAACAGATGATTCAATTTCAAATATGTTTATGTTTTTTCAGCAATATTTATATTTTTGAAAAAATGCAAAATGATTGATAATTATTGAAAAGTTATTTCTAATCAAAAATCATGTCATGAAATTGCTTTTGACACGAATGTAAATTAATTGAAACTCTCTATTATTTATCAAATTTTTACACCAATATGGCGCGAGCAGTTTGTATTTATTCGAGTTTTATTCAAACAATGTGAAATTTTTAATGTTATAATTCGTTTTTAAAAATCCAAAATAAGAATCATGAGATTGAAGAATTTGTTCGTCGTCAAATGGCATTAAATAACTGGTATTCCGTTCTTACAGGAAAAATACCATGTGGAAATTCACAAAATTTAATCAGATCTTTACGAGATAGTACAATTCCATGTAAAATTACAAAGGCACTTTTGAAGGACGTTGCAGCTTTGTCCATAAATCAATCTCCTAAAAACAATGGAGATATGCAAACAAATTTCGTGATGATGAAGCAGGCATTGCAAAAATACTTTCGTATGAGAAATTATTTTTTCTAAAATAATATGAAATTTTTCAAATTATTTATTTCTTCTTCTTCTTCTTCTTCTTCTTCTTCTTTTGAAAGCATATGTTGATCTATCCAAAATGAACGCTCTTGAAATAACACGAGGTTCATTGGATTTGTTTCTTGTTGATTTTATGCTTCGCCTTGGAAAGCAGTACTACGAACGAAAAGAAGACAGTAGTGAACTCAATGCATTTCTGAATTTGTGCAAAGACGCAGCAAAATCAGACGTCACGCTGTTTGCAAACACGCAGGCCTTTGAGCATGCCAGAAAATGTGTGCTTAGAGAAGGCTCACCTGATTTTTCTCTTTTTGATTTGTATTCTTCTTCATTGGAGTTGGAAACACCCACCCCGCCAAACCTGCCTCGGCTTCCTTCTTTCACGTCACTGCCGAATGCGGTTGGCAAATCGGGCAAACAGGAAAAAGGAGAAAAGGAAGAGAAACTTTCTCCTGGACTGGTTGTTTCTCCTGCTTCTGCTTCTGCTTCTTCATCTTCATCTTCTTCCTCTTCATTATCTTCACATGATAGCACTTCTGATAAAAAATCAACATCTTCTCTGAATCTTCCTTCAAACTCTTCTTCCTCTTTGCCCATCGATCAGACCGATTCGACTTCTGAAAAAGCGAAAAATTCTTCAAACATTTCGAATTCCTCAGATAGAAATAGCAATTCAATAGAAACTGACCCATCTCCATTGATCGACGTTGAGAAAACGGTATCTTCTTTGAAAGACTCTGAAAAATCAAATTCTTCTTCATCTCCTCAAAAATCACCTTCTTTGAAAGGCAAAAAAACACCTAAACTTTCCGTTCAATCGCAAACTGAAGGGAAAAAATCAGAAAATAAGCAAAATCAAAATTCTCCTCTTTCTTCTTCTTCTTCTCATTCTTCTTCTCCAAATTCAAAAACAAAGAAGAAATCAAAGCAATCACCTCGTTTCGCTTCTTCTCGTTCCAATTCTCAGTCTCCTTGTTATTCTCCTCCTCTTTCTTTTTCTCCTCCTTCTTCTTCTCCCCTTTCAACTTCATTTTCTTCTTCATCCAAAATTCCCTCTTCTGCCTCTTATTCCATGACCATCCCATCAACACCATTAGATCCTTCTCAATCTTCCAATTTATCCCAAAATTCCGTCAAAAACGAAATTTCTCCGAATTCTCCAATTTCTCCCGTTTCTCCGTCTTCTTCTGTTTCTTCTGCTGCTTCTTCTGCTCCCACACCCGCAAATATGAAATCGCCTTCCTCTTTTTCTCCCTCAGCCAATCTTTCTGTTACTCTTCCGCTTGTTTCGTTGCCTGAACCAGCTTCTCCTCATTCGCAACCTCATTACAATTCTTCTTCTGCTTTTCCTTCTTCTTCTTCTTCTTCAAATTCTTCTTCTCCTCCTCTTTCAGCATCATCTCAACCAAACCTCCAGAAATCCTCTTCTTCCCCTTTCCACATCCCAAATTCTTCTTCCTCTTCTTCTTCTTTACCTTCTTTCTCTTCTGATTCTCCTCAAACAGCTCCTTCTGCTTTGCCTCTTTCCTTTGTGCAGATGACAACACCTGCCGGCAAAGTTACTTTGCCCACAACAATCAATGAAGACGAATTGAGTTTGGAAAAAGGAGAAAGAAGAAGAAGAATGAGAGGAGAAGAAGAAGGAGAAGGAGAAGAAGGAGGAAGGTATTTTAATCGAGATTTAGGTGAAGAAAATTCTTCTTCTTCAAATTCTTCTTCTTCTTCTTCACCTTCTTCACCTTCTCCTTCCAATTCCAATTCAGATTCTCCTTCTGTCTTCTTCTCCCAATCACAGCCACTTCCTATTTTAGCACCTGTCCCATCACTTTTGCCGCCTTCCGACCAAGTTGCAGATTATTCTGCGCCGCTTCCGGCAAAACAAACGCTTTTATCTTCGCCTCAGCCAATTATGTTTGTTCGATCATCTTCAAATGAAGGAAGAGAAAGAGAAAGAGGAGAAGGAGAAGAAGAAAATGTTGAAAATGAAGAAGAAAGAAGAAGAGAAGGAGAAGAAACAAATGAAGAAGAGCAATACAATGGAAATCGCAACGACACAAGAAGAGAAGCAAACCGGAATAGAACCCGAAATGGAAGATCTTCAAACAATCAACAAAATCCTTCTTCTTCTTCTTCTTCTTCTCGTCCTTCAACACCCCCTGGCCCTTATGTTGGCCTGATGTTTGGCAAAAGCCGCTTAAATTCGCTGAAAAGCAGCTCGTTTTTTATGCTTTTGCTTTTTGTGGCTGTTCTTTCTGTGTCTTTTGGGTGTCTTTGCGCGTATTTGATATCACTTTCATTTAACAGCGAGAGGGAAATAGATCCGTCGCTTGTGATTGGGAGAGGGAGAGGAGGAGAAGGAGAAGAAGGAGAAGAAGACAATCAACCTGATTGGCTGATGAATGATTGTGATGGAGGAGAAGAAGAAGGAGAAGGAGAAGGAGAAAAAGGCAAAGTGAAGAAATGTGGACCTCCAAAGAAGAAGAATAAGAAGAAGGAAGAGAAGAAAGAAGAAGATGGTAAGAAAATTAATTTGACTGAAAATGAAGCAATGAAAGGCTCGTCTGAAGTGTGCCATCGGTTTGACCTGCTTGTTAATCCGAATCCGCTCAATGAAGAAGAAGGAGAAAGTGGAGAAGGAGGCGAAGGAGAAGAAATAAACAGAAGGAAGAGAAGAAGCCGAAGCATCAGCAGCAACAGTGATAATGATAATATTCATCTTAATGAAGACACACCCGCAAATGTGTTTGTCCAGGAGTCAAGATACCCACAAAAGGATATAAGCGAAGGAAATCATTCGAAATTATCACCAACGCCGATATTTCCGCATTTGCCCGGAAAAAATTCCCCGACTCCGTCGCAGCCGCCCCCGCCGAATCAAAAAGTGGGTGAAGATGAGAGGAATAATAAAAGGGATTTTAGAGAAATGGAAGAAGGGAAAGAAAGAGAAGGAGAAGGAGAAAGAAAAAGAGAAAGAGAAAGAAAAGGGGAAGAACATGAAAGAGAAGAAGAAGAAGAATCAAAGGAACATACGATGTCTGAAGATTTCCTCAATTCCGATGAACTATCAGCAGATCAATTGAACGAACTCGAAAAAGATGGCTTTCCTTCTTTTTCGCTGGACAAACACAGAATTCCTTCTTATCAAAGAAATCGCTATCCAACAAGAGCAGAAGGAGATGGGATTTGTCATTCAGAAGAAGAACCGGATTTGACAAAGGAAGAGAAAGAGAAAGAAAGAGAAAGAGAAAAGTTGAAGAAAAGAGAAGCAAAATGGAGGAAGAAAGTTGAAGCGCAGGACAAAGTGTGGCATAACAAGCAAATTAACAAGCCAAATATTGTTCTTCCTTCGCGCTATGAAACAAAAATGGAAAAATTTGAGCAAAAAGGAAGAAATGTGAAGATGGATGGGATTTCTGATGAATTTGGTGAAGGTTTGTCGCATTTGTCGGCTTCTTGGGACGATTTAGAGGGAAATGAAGAAGAGGAAAAGAAAATTAACACAGAAAATGAGAAGGAAACTGAAGAAAAATCAAAAATTTTCGATCAGATTTCGAAAAAATCAGTTCAAAAAGCACAAGACAAGTCTCTTTTTGTTTCATCTGATAGATCAACTCCTCTTTCGTCTTCTCCTTCTTCTTCTCCCTCTTCTCTAATGTCCAACCCTCCCCTTTCTTCATCATCATCATCTTCTTCTTCTTCTTCTTCTTTTGCTCCTTTTTCCTCTAAAAATTCCCGCCGTCGCCCTTCTCCGCCTTCTTCGGTTGAGTTTCTTTCTCCGCCGGAAATTGCATTGGATGATGATTTGGATGCAGAACCTGTTTATTCAGAGGAGAAGAGAAGAGAAATTCCGATTGAAGAAGAAGAGGAGGAGGAGGAAGAGGAGGAGGAAGAAGAAGAAAAGGGAGAAGAAAAAGAAGAAAAAGAAGAAGGGAAAGGAAAAGGCAAAGAAGAAAAGAAAAGAAACAAGAAAGGAAAGAAAGGGAAGGGAAAGGAAACAGCAGAAGAGAGAGATTTGAGGAAGCTGAGGAAAATGTTTGACACAAAAGTGACTGTTCCTTTGCCAACGATCGAAATCGAAGATTTAAAAGGAAGGGAAAATGAAGAAGAAACAGAAAATGAAACAGAAAATGAAGCCAAAACTGAAAGTTTGGGTGAAAAGGTTAGAAAAACAGAAGCATTGGAAGAAGTAATGGAGCAGAGCGATTATCAGAAGATGTCACTTCCTCTTACGAATTTGGGGGTGGAGAAGAAGACTTTGCAGAAAATAAGGATTGAAGGCGGGGAAGGATGGAATCCAGAGAAACAGGTGAGTTTTGAAGGAAAGAGAAGAAGGCAACAGAACCCGCTGAATGCGAAAGTTGAGAATGGAAAAGAAGCAGATGATTGGAAGAATTACAACAAAAATGGGGGAAATGCAAAGAAAAGATCGAAGAAAAGTTCACCTTTGATGGGAATTGTTGATGAAAGGGAAGATGAATTTGGCAGAAGTATTGAAGAAGAGTCATATTTGATGAGGAAAGGGACAAAAAGACATGTTAACAAAATGAAGTATTTGAAAAACATGGATGAATCAAAAAAATTAAATAATAATCTGCGTAAATGCAGATGGAGTGATCAAATTTATTATGATCCTCTTGATTTATATGTCCGTAGAAGAGCGTAAGCATGTGAGTTTTCCTTTATCTATTTCTTGTTTTTTAACTGAAGTTATGTGAAGTGAAAAGAAATTATTTTTTCTTCTTTGAAATGAAAAATTAAAAATTAAAAATTATTCAGAGAAATGGTTTTTCTCATTTGAATGTTCATTGAATCTTCTAACGTTTTCGAACGGGAGCTGATTCGTAATTTACAATTTTCCGCCCTTCATCGTCATACGTAACAATTTTCTTTTTTCTTCCTTTTTCCTAAAAAAATAAATGTAAATTTTTTGCAAAGATATTTAAAAATCAATTAATAAATAAATAAAGTATTTTAATAAAGTTATAAAAAATTTCTAATAAACAATTCACACTTCAGCCAATAAATGATTTTGAAGAATATGTTCGCGTCGTTCAACTTCATGAAGTCTGCGTTTGTGAATTTGAAGACTGTGAATTGTACTCTCGGAAACAGTTAAGTCAAGTGGCGAAGTAAAACGAGGTGTGATCAGTTCGTCAGAATCTGGATTATCTTCTGTAATAAAAATAGTTCGCTGAGAATGAACTTTATTTGGTACACAACTGCTCAATCTTTCAACTTTCTTAAAAGTTTTAAATCCAAGAATGTTCAAGGATAAAAGATTTCAAAAAAAAATAATCACACTTTTCTTTCAACATTTCTCGCTGTTTCAAATAAGAGTTTGTGCTTTCTCTTTGTTTCTGGATCTCTTCTTAACTTTCCAACTTCTGATTCCTTTGTATCCTTTACAATTCCTTTCTATGTGAAGAAATATATGCTTGTTTAAAAATAAATAATAATGAGTTTAAACATCCATTTTCAAATGTTCCATAGAAAAATAAAATTCATCTTCATTTTTAAATTCTGCCTTTCGTTTTAATCGTTTCAGTGCATTTCTCTTTTTATGGTAATCTCTAGCTCTAACAACGTAATCCTTATGCTTTTCCAAAACTCCAAGTCGTTTTCTTTTTTGGGGCTGTGGCCTTTCTTTATGTACCCGTCCTCCAATTAATCCCATTTGTATTTTAATATCTTTTTCAATTTGAATGCGATTAAGCAAAATAATGATGAGATGTTACGATTTATGAAAAATATAATATAATTTTAATCGGAAAAAAAGTATATCGTGTAAAATAGTGCAAACATTCAGGAAAAGCAACGTTTCCACCAAAAAAGTAAATTAGTTATGGTTGAGGATGAAAATTGTTATTTGTTGGAAAAAATTTTATTCCCGAAGGAATTCTGTTCCATATAATATTTACTCATGTTTTTCTCTATATTTTAATTTTATTCATAATTTTATTTTGTGAGAGAATGTTAGAATTATAATTATAGTGATGTGGCAAACCCGCACATTTGCATAAACCCGCACACTAAGGTTTTGATGAAAGTTCAGACTATAAATATTTGAAAAATTAATTCTTTTTTTTTTAAAAACATTTCTTGATAAGAAAAAAACATTCTTTCATAAAAAATATTTCATGTGGGGTCAGCTTTGATCTTTTAATTTGAGCCTTTCTTTTCACACCACTCTCTTTTGTTTTTTATATCTAATTTACAAACCGTTGAAATTGAAAAAACAATATTTGTTAAGATATTCTTTTGTCTTTATTGTTCAAATTGTTAAAAAAAAAGTGAAAATAAAAAAAGATAAAGCAAAAGCCAAGAAAATAAAGATCTTTTTAAAACGTTTAAAAAAAATCGATGTTGTTGATTTCAATACATAAAGCATTAAAAGGTTAAGCGCATAATCAACTGTGTAAAATAGAGGATGTGCTCTACTGACAATGTGCTGTCTTTGAACAGTATTTATCAAAACTTAAGAAAATGAAACAGATAAATAAAAATAAAGAATAATACCGCACAAAAATAGAATGTTTTGAACTTAATGCCTTCGCCACAGAAAGAACGAAAAGTTTTTGTTTTTAAGGAAATTTTCAAATCAAATTATGGTTTTTGTCCCATAAAATATATATTTACCAAATTATTTCATTTATATTTCATTTCAGTGTTTTCAATAATATCTCTTCTTGGAACAATTATTAAACAATTAATAATAAATTCAATGTTACGTTCTGATATTCGAGAATGAGCAAAAATGTTTGATTTTATTCTTTGCATTATGAATGTTAAAAATTTTTTTATTCTGAACATGAACAGAACATACGCAATAGTGAGATGATCAACAGTCATTCGAAAATAAGATCTGAAACTTAAAAAAATGAAATGACTTGAAAATTACGAAATAATTATTCGATAAATGAAAATTCCTTGCAATGCAATAATAAAATCAAATTTGCTATTAGTTCTCTTTGTATCGAATTGAAGCATCTGTAAATCAATCCACATGATAAAAAGAACGAATGGTGTGACTTTTCATTTATTTTTTTTAATAATTGAATGAAAAAATACTTTTATTTCAGCTTTTCTTATGATAATAGTTGTATTTTGGTTTGTCTTTCTTCGATATATGTGTGTTCTCTTATTCTCGTTTTTTTATTCTCATTATATAGATGGCAAACATTGGTTAACTTATGACCATATGAAACTCTATTCACATTAGATCATGAAATGAATGATTTCTTCTAAAGTTTTTCCATGGATAAAACACACAATCATCACTATTGTTTCAAATACGATTAAACCAAAGTGACATTTGCACTATTCTGGGGGAGATAATTATGTGGATATGAGAAAGGCCAACACATGAAAAATATTACAAGTATCAGATAAGTTTATTCAATAAAAATCAAATAATAAATTTACTGATTTGCTTTGGAAGTGTTCAAGGATTGTTCTGTATGCAAAATAAACTATTCAGTAGCAATCAGATCGGACAATTGTCTCATATACATTACTTTTTTCGTTTCATGAAAAGCAGCTCATATGAATTTCATAATCAACAAATACAGTCATTAAATGAATGAACATTTTCGAAATTGTCTATTATATATTAAGTAACAAAAATGTTCACAACAAATAACTGAATGCGAAATTTGTTGGTTCACATTATAACAATATGGTTTGTTTGTAATTTCAAAATCGTTTTCAATTTCGTTTTTCAAAGTTTTTTTAAGGTGCTTTATGTTTTATTTTTTGTAATTGATTGTGTTATTTAAAAGCTGTATTATAATAATTATCGATGAAATGAAAACTTTGTGAATTGATTCTAAAAAAATAATTGTTCAATCATTCTATTTTTGTTTATAATATTGTGTTGTTCTCAAATTCTTTTCTTTTCATAGTTTTTCGATATCATCATCCTCATCAAAGTCTGGATGCACAACGTACTCTTGTAAATATTTGCTTGTCATGGTTTTTATTGACCGAGTGGAGTATATCTTTGGTATGAAATGAGTTTTTGTTGTTTCACTAATATCTTCATTTGAATCTTCCGTATTATCCAAATTTTCATAATCTTGTTCGCTATCATTTCTTAATCTCTTTTTCTTAATTTTCTCATTTTTTGAATGTGTTCGTGTTTTTTTGAAGTTTGTGACGAAGATATGCTGCTGGAGGAAAAATCTGATTCAGAACAGTTGCATTCAGATTGACTTTCTTCTGAACTGCTTGACGATTGTTCAGAAGCATGGACGCTTTTATGTTTCAATTTGGGAAATAGCTGCACACCCAAAATGTTATCTTCTCCCTCCTGAGAATCTGAAGGTTCAGTCTCTTCTTCTGAGGAATGAACTTCGCAAATTGCTCTAATCTGTTCTGGAGATTGCTCCATCTTTTCAAGTGAATCTTCCGAAGAAACGTACTTTGGAATTTTCTTTGTTTGCTCTAAATCTGAACAATTGTCACATCCGCCAGAATTAATGAATTTTGTTTGTTTTTGTCGTTTTTTTTCATTTGTTAACAATTCCTTTTCTTTCTCATGCAACTCCCAATCTGTCAGAAACTCAGGGTCTGTGATACATTTGCCAGAAATGGACCAACGGCTTGTGTTTCTTGCAGGCTTCACTCCGGAGGAAGAGAATCAAGAGTTTGATCCACAACATGTGCAATTGAGGATGAGGTGATGCCAGCCTCGAAAAAGCCATGTCTGATTGTTTTCGGTGCCAAAGCGTAATAAACACAATCTGCGATTGCTCTTACGAAAGGCATGAATTCATTTTTCATTTTTTTTAATTGAAGGCTCATTTTTAACTTTTTTAAGTTGGCTTTTTAGTACTGCGTTTGGTCCGAGGTCCAAGGGTTGCAAAATGTGCGACGTATGTGCAGGAATAACAACCACATCCACATTTTCAGATGCAAATTGCAACCACAGTTGAAGATTCTGCCTTGATGAATGACCGTCCAAGATGATAAGAGCAGGTGGAATGGGTTCGTTCTCCTCATCGCAGTTTGTCTTATCACTTTTATTGCTATTAAACTCTTTTTGTTGAATCCTTTCCGTTTCAGCTTCTTCTTTTAACCACCAATTGATTTCGTCGCAATTATCTTCATTTATCAATAAGCGAGAAGAACAAGAAGCGTCTTCCTCGAAAGAAGAAACAAAACCAACACAAGAATTATAAGTTTGATCATCAACATCCGTTTGTTGTTCAGCAGAAGGCAAAGTGTGTTGCATATGAGAGTTTAAGTTGTCTGAAGAAACTTGTTGAAATTGAAGCGATACTCTTTGAGAAGAAATTTCACTGTTTGCTGCTTTTGAATTCACTAATTCTGAAATTGGATCTCCATCATCAGAAGAGACGCTTGCTGTTTTCGCTGTTTCTGAGATGTGTGAATCTGTAAAGAATTCGCGATCATCTGAATGTCTGTTAACACGTGAAGTGATTTGCGCTGATTCTGAAATTGCATTTTCTTCATTTTGAATCTCTTCATGGCTTTGCATTTTCATTATTGATTGAAATGATAAACTGCTCTCTGTTTTTCCTTTTTTGATTTTCTTTTTCATCTTTTCTTGAAAATATCGTTTTATTCGAATCACATTTTGTCGTTGCTTTTGAATATTTGGCAGCACATTTTTCATCATTATTTCTTCAAATAAATTTTTTGTCATCCATCCTTTATTTGACGTGTGCAATATAAAATTTTCATCACTCCACTGTTCTTTTATTTCTTTTTCAAATTTGTTGGGTAATAGAAGATGTGAAGGAAGATGGCATCCATCTGCCCTTACAATAAAAAGAAGAGTCAAATGATGAAGCGGAGGAATTTTCAAAGAAGGAACGAATTTGCATTTGCTCGAGACAACCCTTTTATTTTCTCTTTTGTCAGAAGATTGGCAACTTGTTTCATCCAATTGAAAGATCAATGAAGGATGATATTTTTTCTGTTTCATCAAGTTACGCAAGCGCGATAAAAAAGACAAAACATTACTTTTCAATGAGGCCCTTATACGTGCATGATCAAGCTTAATTGGATGTATTGTTCTAAGTTGTTTGTGTCTAGAAAGAAAACCATATACCCAACGCATGCTGGGCATTTCGATATAAACAGCAGATTTTTCAGAACGTTGTTTTCTAATTCTCCAAGCCTAAGTTTTTATAAATTAGCTGGAAAGAATAAAGAAATCAAACTATTCTCGGGATGTCTTTCAATGTTGGTTGAGTCGAAACATCATCCCAATTCAAAAGGATTTCTTCTAGCCTATCTTCTTCTTCCTCCGACAAATATCTTGGCCTGCCGTTTTTCCCTGCAATTTCTCCTTTTGAAATCATTCGAAGTGCCCTTTGTTGACAATAATAGCTATTTCGTTCAGATTTATTGATGACAATTTTTTCTTTTTTCATATCATCCATTTATGAAAGTTGAATAATGTTCCAAAATATTGTTTTTCGATAAATATTATTTAATGATATGGGAAAAACAACCATAACAGAATTAAAAAATATAAAAAAAACTATTTTAAAATCTATATTCAATTGTTAATAACTTTTGATATGAAATATTTGTTTTAAAGAAACTTTCCTTTCATTTGAACTGAATTGTGCGGGTTTGTGCAAATGTGCGGGTTTATGCGCACACCATTATACAACATCCGAAAACGTTGAAAACTTAATATTGTTTTTTTCATATATGCAATAATTATACCCCATTTCACCAAATCCAACAATATTTTCCAAGAGAAAAAAAACTTAAATGAAAACGTTTGTTAACAATAAGGACTCTGTGGATTTTTTTTTTTTTTTTTTGATTTTTGAAGGATTGTTATTTATCGAAATTTTTATTATGTATTTTTATTTTTTTTTAAATAAATGCGCAAAAAATTTTTCTATTTATAAAAAAATATGTTGCTGATCCTTTTGAAATCAAACTTTCTTTAAAGTTTTGAGCTAAATTTTTATGTCAATTGGATTTTGTTTAAAATGTATTTCATGCAAAACACAATTATATATTGGATGTAATAACCGTTTGAGTTCATTTTTTCAAAAAAATCTCATTAAGATAAAAATTATGATCAAAACTCAATTGAAAGAATGATTTCAAAAAAAAGAAAAAATAAAAATTAAAATAATTAAATAAATGAAAAAAAAATTAGCCAAATATTTTTATTCTTTTATAAAAAGGGTCAACTTTTTAATGGGACTTTTTTCTTTATTGGTACTTTTTTTGTTTTTGCATGTTAATCATTCAAAAAAGGTAGACGGACCTCAACACTCGGATGAGTGTGCTTATTAAACAAACACATTAAATTACCGGTTTGTTTTTTAAATTTTGTTTATTTTTCGTAGAGATACAGCAATTTTTTTAATTTATTTTGAAGTGACTTTTTTCAGTCGAAGAAGCATTTCCCAAAATATTGAAATCCATTTTTGAAAACTACTAGCGTTATCCTTTTTATATTCAAAATCTTAAGTTTAACAACTTGTTTTTTCTTTATTTTTTCACATTTCATTTTTTTATCAACATGCGAACACAAATTTGAAAATTTCTTTGTTATTTAAATGAAGAGTTAAAAATAAAAATATGATATGAAAAATGCACACTCTTATGAAGAAGTGTGAAAAATGTTGAACATAATTATTTTCTATTTGCATCAAACAGGTGAACGGTCACAACATTGAATGATCTGAGATCAAACTTATTCCATTTTAATGAGTTTGATGAAAATAGAAAATATTTATGTTCAACATTTTTCACACTTCTTCATAAGAGTGTGCATTTTTCATATCATATTTTTATTTTTAACTCTTCATTTAAATAACAAAGAAATTTTCAAATTTGTGTTCGCATGTTGATAAAAAAATGAAATGTGAAAAAATAAAGAAAAAACAAGTTGTTAAACTTAAGATTTTGAATATAAAAAGGATAACGCTAGTAGTTTTCAAAAATGGATTTCAATATTTTGGGAAATGCTTCTTCGACTGAAAAAAGTCACTTCAAAATAAATTAAAAAAATTGCTGTATCTCTACGAAAAATAAACAAAATTTAAAAAACAAACCGGTAATTTAATGTGTTTGTTTAATAAGCACCCTCATCCGAGTGTTGAGGTCCGTCTACCTTTTTTGAATGATTAACATGCAAAAACAAAAAAAGTACCAATAAAGAAAAAAGTCCCATGAAAAAGTTGACCCTTATTCTCATTCGAAATTTATTATTCAAAATCGAAATTTCTTAATTCTTATTTGAAAAAGAATAATTCAATTTGGAAAAAATAATTGAAAGAATATTCATCATTTTATATTGAAAATAAGTTTCAGGAAATATTGAAACATTATTCAATAAATAACAAACAATAATTCAAGGATTTCACTTTGAAATAAAAATACTATTTCCTCTTGCTGAATTTTTATTGTGATAAATAATTATAACTCCTTTGAAAAATAGAAAAAATAACATAGAGTTTTTTTCAAATAATCAAATATGCAATAGTCATTATTATTATTAATTATTTTTTGTCTGTTGAATTTCCGAAGGTTTTTCATAAATATAGAAATAATTTTCAACAAAATGTTGAATGCATGACAATTATTACATAAGCCACAGTTGTGAATAAATGAATTGCAATGATTTTCTAAAACACAGTTATCACTATTCTGTGTTCATCTAAGAACATCCAATATTGACTTGCAAACTGAAATTTGAAACAGAAAAAATGAGATGAAAAATTAGCACAAAAATGGAAAGAGATTATTTAACAAATTTCATTTATTGAATTAGTCATGATAATTTTCAATGAGATCCAAAATATGAACCAATCACTTTTGTGAAAATCAGACTAACCAAATATTTGAAAAATGAATACACATTAATTTGTTTTTGCCTTTTCAAATAACTGAAATTTGTAGAATCAAATCAATGAATTTTTACAATAAATGTGTGATTATTTTTGAATGAATGTTTTTTCATTCAATATTTTCGGTTTGAAAATTACTATTGAATATCAACAAAAAAACGATGAGAAATTGAAAGGCTCATTAAATTCATCATCATAATGATTAGAGCAAAAACAATTGTTTTTTTAATGCAGATGGCTGTTTTTTCTTTTTTCTTTTTTTTCTTTTTTTCTTTTCTTTTTTTTTTTTTGAAAACTTCCTTCTGTTTTATTTTCTTATAAAACAATAATTTCATTTTATCATATATTTTCTGTTTCCTCGTATTAACTTCACGAAAATGAAAAAATGCATAAACAATGTTAATATTACAATTTTGGTGAAGTTTGATACAAGTGAACAGAAAAATAATGAAATTAAAACATTTTTAATTATAATTCGAAAATTAAGCAAAAGGAATGTTTCAAAAAAAAAACCAGCCAGATGTTATAATTCAAAAATTTGAATGAAAAATTTTTGTTTGCAAAGACAAAAAACTTTTGAAAAATCAACAAACCGAAAAAAGTTATGATTTCGAAAATAAAAACACACTTGTTTTCGTGATTCGCAATTGAGCGAATCAACAAACGCAAGGAGTAGGTTTGCTCCTCAATTATGAGTATTAATATAATTTATGGGTGGTTTAGATCAAACTTCGCAAATAATTTAACTTCTTTTCATTCCATTGTCCGCAGGTAGAATGACTCAAGATACTGTTAGAGCGCCAAATAGCGACGGCGAGGACAGAGGATTTGATCTTATTCACAGGCTTTTAAGGGTTGAAAACATGATCGAAGAAATCACCAGAAGCCAACCATGGCCAATGCAGTCCGAAGCTACGGGGATGCTGCCAATGAGAAAGGTGAAGAGGGAACGAGCAAGGAGAAGAAGCAGATCGAGATCGAGCGAGTTGGAGTCGGATGCAGAATTTGGTGATCTGATCGCGAGAGGGAAACAGGGAAAGCGTGAAAGATTACGTCGTACATATAGTCGAGCGAAGATACGGGAAGATGAAGAAGATAGCGGCTGGGATTCGGAGGGGCAAGATGTACTGGACGAGAAAGAAGAAACAGAAGACTTCACTAGAATTTTTCCAAGGGAGTGGCTGACTCCCCGGAGACAAGCGAGCGAGCTGAGTAAGTTCATTGAATTCTGTAAAGCCGGCTCGATAAGGATGAGCGATTACATACTGAATACATTTATTTCAGAGAGTGAGAAGGAGTTTTTTACAGGACACACAGACACAAGCTGGAACGCGCTAGCTAGGACAGTTATTACAACAAAAGGGAGAAGAGACTCACCAGAAGCGATCCGAGCAATCGAACTCCTCCAGCCTGCTCTTGAATCGGGCTTTGAAGCAGCAAAAGCAATTGCATCACGAACAGTGATGGAACTGGAGAAGGTGCACCTCATGGAAGAGGAGAAGGAACGATAGAGAGGAGAGAGAGTTGAGAGAGAAGAGAGAGCCGCGCTTTGCCGCGAGACCGAGAGAGGAAAGAGAGAAGCAAATTACAACGAAATGAATATACGACGAGAAACCGTAGCTCCGGGCGAGAAGCTATCAGAGACGGAAAGGTAGAAACAACATGTGAATATTAGAAAGACTCTGAGCTCGTTAGACCAAAGGAAGGAGAGAGAACGAGAAACCACAGGGGATTCTGCGAGAGAGATTTCGATAGAAGATGTGCGACACGAGACAACGAGAACAGAAGGAGACTCCGCATATCCCCGACTGACGGGACAGAAGAGCGAGAGGGAGAACGGGAAGATAGTTTGGAGAAGTTCTGGGACTGTCATCGAGTCCCCAATTGGGAGCGCCCTGGAGGTGCACTTGAAGACAGCTATTGCTGACATTTTCGAAGGAGAAGGGAATACACAGATGCAGCCTGGCCACAAGACGCTAGGAGTGAAGAGGAGTACAGCGAGTGGACCACCGAAGGAGCCACTTCCCGGGAGACTGGTGAACAGGCTGAGCGAGTGGAAGAAGATTGGGGGAGACAAACTAGTGAGCCGTGGTATAGGAGCTCGATGGAAAAGTCCCCAATCCCCAATCTCACTCGAGTAGAGAAAACACAGGCAAGAGTTTCGGGGGAAGACGGAAATTACGAACATAATACTTATCCCCCTTGGAGGAGAAATTGAAGGACGGAGTGGTGAAGCCCATTCAGGAGTCGGAGGTGAAGTGGTTCAACCCGACATTCATGGTGATAAAGAAGAACGGAAAGTGGAGAAAGATCCTGGATTGCAGAGCTCTAAACGAGGCAGTGCAGGGAAAACACTTCAAGATGGATTCCCAGGAGACAGTCATGGAACTTCTGGAGAAGAACGACTGGATGACAACTCTGGATATATCGAGTGCATACCAGCATGAAAACGTGCACGAGCAATTCAGTCCCTATTTGTGTTTCAGCTTTCAAAATCAATGTTACACTTACGTGGGGATGCCATTTGGAGCGAAAGACGCGCCCAGAGTATTCGCGAAGATAATGATACAGGCAGCGTCATATATCAGAGAAAAGTGGAGAGTGAAGCTAGTGATATACCTGGACGACATTCTCCTCATGCACTCAGACAGGGATGCATTGAGATCGATCTCACAGGAGATAGCCCAGTTCCTGAGGAATCTGGGCTGGATTCTGTCGGAGGAAAAACTGAAGTTGGAACCCGCAAGGAGTGGGGAGTTTCTGGGATGGTTGTGGAACTCAGAGAAGATGGAAGAAACGCTCCAAGAGAGGAAGGGAGTGCTGCTCCTGGGGGATGTTCGAACCTGGATTGGATATGCAAAGAAAAGGAGGAGACAAAGAACCAGGGATTAAGCAGTACTCCTCGGGAGGTTGAATTCTGTGAGGTTGCAACACCAACCAGCAAGCTTGTGGATGACGTGCATGCAATATGCGATGAGCCAGGCAATAGCCTTCGGGTTCTGGAATGGAACGGAAATAACCAACCAAATGATGTTGGGAGAATTAACATATTGGAGGAAAACACTTCTCGAGAACAGACCGAGGTGTCTGAGGAGAAGAAACAGACCAGCAGAACTAACTATTGACGCTTCAGAGCTGGGATGGGGTGCAGTGTTAACAATACCAACAAAGAGCAGGGAAGAGAAGACATACGTCCACGGAAGTTGGACCCTCCAGGAGAGCACACTTGCAATCAACGAGAAGGAGTCCAGAGCAGTGTTAAGGACACTGGAGAGAAAGGGAGAGTGGCTGCAGCAACAGAAGATAGATCATATTTGTCTGAAGACATGCAACATGTCTACGAGGTGGACGATTCACAAGAAAAGGGGAGCACTATCGCTCATCCCAACACTGAGAGCATTAGAGAAGAAAATGAACAGCCTGGACATCATAATACAAACGGAACACATCCCTGGAGAACAGAAGATGGAAGCAGACGCACTAAGCCGGATGGCGAGAAAGCCGGACGATGCACTGAAGGGGAAGAAGGTCACAGAGATATTGCAAATAGTCGCACCGAGAACACTAGATTCAATTTCAGAACCGATTGCGCAGGTGCCCTGCTGAAGTACTTGGAGACTATCCTCCATGAGAAGGAAGAGAGAGAGAGAAAAACGCAAGGGAAAGAGGTTGTGCTTGTCCACTCGTTCCTGAGAAATATTGGACGGACACTGATAGAGAAGATGAACGAAGCTCGGAGAAACCTGAAGATTCTGATTCTGCCAGCCTGGCTGGGGCAGACATGGATCCTGCTTCTGCAGCCTGGGCATTCGATAAAGACCCTGGGGACCTTTCAGGATTGCATGATACCGGGAGCGAAGATGAGAAGGGAAGGCTGGAAACAACCCCCAGGAGAGGTGATATCCGTCACACTGGAGAAGAGAATATACAAGGAAGGGACCTCTTCCTCAAATGTGGAGAATACGTTGGAGAAAGAGATATAGCAGCAGCAATACTGAAAAATCAAAAGAGTGAAAGGGATACGTGGAGAGCGCTGCGAAGATTCAAACAATTCCTTGATAGGGAGAGCATGGATGACACTGACCCCCTTACAACCATCGATGCAAAATGGATTATGGCAGAGTTCACCGAAACACTCTCGAATACGAACCTCTCAAGCGGAGTGATTCATCAGACAGTATGGAAAAAACTGGATTCCATTAACCTTTTTTGGCAGATCAAGATTGATCGAAAGGACATAGAAATATTTCAAAAGACTTATGTGGAAGAGAAGCCAAGAAGGGGCAAGCGATATAAGTTGATGTGGGACTTGACAATCATTACAAAATGGGCTGAAATCACCTACGACGTAAAAGATACACGAACACTCCAGAGGAGAGCCCTCATCCTCACCATGATTTTTGGTGCTTTAAGGCCAGCAGAGCTGGAAAGAATGAGAAGGGAGACAACGATATTAAAAGATTATATTGTTCAGACACAAGCACAAACCAAAACATCTGAAGGGGAGACTATAAAAGTCGTTAAAAATTATTATTATTCCCCACGTATCCATGAAGTTTTCTCACTCAAACCATGGATGGATAATTGAAGGGCAACTTTTAAAGATGAACATGTGTGGTTTGCCATAGAAATGAGCAGGCCTGCTAATTTACAGAGAATTGAGGAAGAACAAACGGCTATTTTAAGAGAAAACAAAATTCCCGAAACTTTCACCGCGTACTCTATAAGACACGCCGTGATTTCACACTTAGAAAGACAACAAGATGCAGATTTGAAAGCAATCAATGCGTACGCGAGATGGGCGCCAGGTTCTAGAGTAGCCCAAGAATATTATACCGTGTTGCTGGTACAAGACACAAATTGGATCCTGAAGACAATCGGTAAATCAGTACTCCAGAGGGGAGAAGATTATCAGACAGATTAGAGCGGAGACACGAAGGAGGGGACGATGGAGATAGCCGATGCAGATATGAAAGATCGCACAGAGGAATCACCCAAAGCGGGATCTGAGATAGGGAAGAAGCTTATGAGAAAGCGATCAAGAGGTAGAAAGAAACTGCCGAGTGGAGAAGAAAACAGAGGTGAAACGGCTAAGTCACGAAACTCAGCATCCCGACAATCGAGTTGCCAGAAGACACCCTCCATAATCCCCAACAGCATCTGTGAGCTTTCGGGAGAGAAGGATCCAATTCCGCTGAAGAGGAGGGGAAAAGATCGGAGGAAGCACAGTGGAAGAAGTACAGGACAGATAGGGGATAACACTGAAGAGGCAAGGGCCAAATCTATGTCGCCTCAAAGATATCCCAAGAGGAAGCGGGTATAGAGCAGGAGGTCCGCACCACTACACGCACGCTCTCAACTCATCCGCCGCACTTGAGCGTGCTAGGCAGGAGGGTTTTAGATCACACATTCGGAAAGAAAAGGGATTTCGAGACTCATTATTGAGGAGCAAACCTGCTCCTTTCGTTTGTAGATTCGCTCCATTGCGAATTGATAAAAACGCAGTGAGACAGGTTTGCTCCGAGATAATAGGAAGGCGGATGGAGAGACTCAAAGCTGATGGGCGCGAAAGAGAGAAACATATTTGGAGGAATATGACGAAAAAGGGCGAGATGTAGAAAGAGAGAAAGAAAGAATAAACGCCCGAAGTGATAAGTGTACGTCCAGAATATGGAAAGATACAAATGGAATGAAGAAACAGTTTTAATCAAAAAGATTTCTCCTCAACACTATAACGATTGTTTTTAACACAGAAGAGTCAGAGCAATCCATACAGTGCGCGATGATTGAGGTTGCTCTGCAAAAGCAGCAGAAAAGCGGGAGGCAGAGTACTATATAAGCAGTTTTCTTTTCCATTCCTTGCTGAAGTGAGAGTGGTTTTTCTTTCTGCTCCGAACAGAACACTCGCCTCACCTGATCCCTGCACAGCCTGCAGGTGAGAGCTCCGAGGGGCAACGTCCCCTGCCCTCTGGTCTTCGTGACCATGGCAAAAAACGAAGTCCTTGGTGAAGAGAAGCGGACTTTGCAATATTTCATTGTTCAATTATTAATGTTATTGTTTCGCATCTTTATCTTTCCCTTTTTTCCACGTCATTTTGGGGAGGGCAAAGTTTTCACTCAAACCACCCACACTTTAAAATCAATACTCATTATCTTGGAGTAAACCTATCTCGCTGCGTTTTTATTATTAATAATGATTGAAAAAATTTGAAATCATGAAGAATCACATATATGGGATCGCAAAACAATTAAACTCAAATTTTAAAAAATAATTTTTAAAAAAATAAAAAAAAACATTTTTAAAAAAAATAATCTTTCTTTATATTTTCACAAAGTGAAATTTCATAATAAAAGAACTAAAAAATTGTTGATTTGAAATTTTCAAATTCAAATAAAAATAATTATTTTTTATTTTAGATTTGTATATTATTATTCGACGAATAATTTTAAAAAGAAATAAAATAGAAATTAAAAATTACAACGGCAAAAATTAAAGAGATTCAACAGAACAAGAACAAAATATTGGACAATTATCTTTACAGTCAAAACCGGAAATAATCACATCGAATATAGTCACATTCGAATATAGTCACATTTTTCAAAGCACCGACATTTTTTGCTTGTTTTTCATTCATTTTTCATCGCATAAAATCACAGGGCTGAAAATATATAATCACATTTATTATTATTATGGGTGGATTTTAATTGAAAAATCGACTTTTTGATCAAAAATCAATATTTTTTGATTTTTCAAAATTATGTCTAAATAAGTCTGAATAACATTATAAAACATTAAAAATTGTTATTTCGATTGAAAATTTTATTTTTGTTCTGTATTTCCAAAAATAAAAAAATCGACCAAAAATTTATTATTTAAAAAATTAATTTTTATTTTTTTTGCTGTATAAAACAGCATCGGATATTATCACAATCGGATATAGTCACAAAAAGTTGTACAAAAACCCATGTGATTATATCCGGTTTAGACTGTATATATCGAATTTTTAAATAAAAACTATTCTCATTAAAATAAAAGGTTAAAATTTATTCAAATTCTTTTAAAGATTTTACTCATTATTTTTATGTTCATGTTCATTTTTATATGAATTTTTAAGTTTTCAATTTGAGAATGCAAGGATGGGTTATGATCTTTTTATTTCACGGATAAAACGATAGAGAGCAGGGTCACAACAAAGAAAAATGCCACAAATGAAAGGACTTTTATTATGCTATATTGTTTATGAGTTGCCAAAAGTTAAAAAATCTGAATGTTTTGTTGAAATGATTATCAATTGTTTTGGATGTCAGTCATTTTTTGAAATTAGAATGGAGCAGTCTATGCACCATATGCATCTATTCTGCATATTCTATCAGGAGGATGAAGGAAACAACATTTAAACTCTTTACGGTTTGGTAATCTGAAGCAAGACTTTTTCAATAATCTTGCGATTTCTCGGATTCAAGTAACCTTCAGCAACCGAAATGGTATGGAACCTTCATAAGTTTGCATTTTCTCAAAATAATATTTCCTTCTGTTTTTTTGATGGGCATAGTGATGGACAGTTACGAATGAATCATTTGTGAATTTATGACCAAGTGCAACAAAATATGAAGTTGGAAAGGATATTTGGCTTGATAGAGAACATATCCATTGGAGCATGGACTTTGGAGGAATTTAAAAAGAGAACAAGAATCGAGAGTGTTTGTTCGAAGAGGATTTCTTTCAAATGGAAAAAAAAAATAAAACTCTTCATGTTTTTGAAAGAAAGAAGAAAATTTCGCTGTTGGGGTTAAATCATTGATATTCTATGGAAATGATAATATTTCTTCGAAAATGACAAAATTTTCATCTGAAATTCTTAGAATAATATTTTGTATTTTTTTTTTTTTGAATTTTTTGAGTGAAAAATCTATTTGTGAAGCTTGATAATTATTATTTTTGCGCATGAAATTATTTGAGGCTATTTTGAGAATTTGAAGAGTATTTTTTTTGAATGATGATGAAATGAAGAATAATATGGGTTACTTTGATAATTTGAATTTTTCCTGCACGTTCTTATCTCCCACAAGGAGCGAATAACGCAGCAATAGAATGACGAACTTTGTGTTTTTTATTATTGCATGTGCCTTTGCTATCGGGGAGGCAAAAGAAGCATCAGCTAAGGAGATATGTGAATTGGATACAAATTTTATGTTCCGGCTTCCAGTTTGCAGGAATGATTTTTGTGCACCAGAAAATAATCAGCATAGCAAGATTCTATCGACATTTGTTGCTGTGAACTGCTCAATGAGCACAGCGAGTGTGTTGCAGATTCAGCAGGAAGGAAAAGCTTGTTTTTTGGCTTGTGAAGGGTCAAGACTGGATATCAAAGGATGCATTACTTTTGTTTCATCGCAAATGAGCCCATTTGTGGTGGATGGAGGAAGCATGCATTCAGTGAATCTGACGATAGGAACTTTGAAGCCATTCGCACCAATTCCGCGTCTTTTTTGCTCGTCTTTCAAAAATTCTGAGAGAGATGGAGCAAATTCGATAACTCTTCGAGACTCGTCATTTTCATCATTTGAATTGGCATCTGCTCCATTTCTTGCACCGAATGCGAGCTGCTTTGTGAAAGCCTCTGGTTTGAAGATGACAAATATTTCTATTGCTTCAGGAGCACAAAGGGAAATGGATTTGAGAGCGAGAACAGAAACAACGATTGAAGGCTGCTCGTTTTTCAGAGTTTGGGATGTTATTTATGGAGGCATTTTGAGGTCAGTGAACAGCCCATGTGCCTTGCTGAGAGCAACAAACACCTCATTTGAGTGTTGCTTTCGAATGATGAATGTTGATGAATCAGGTGGACACAACATGACAAGATATGAACTGGGAGCAAATGAAACACATTCTTTCACAGATTGTGAATGGTGCAATACGGGACATGCATATGTTGGAAGCGCGATTTATTTAAGAGGAAATTCGACTCTTGAATGTGTCAGATGTTCTTTCAAGAATATGAGTCAAGTTGGCGATGGAGCTGTTGATGTTCAATCAGCAGCAGGTGTGAAAATATCTGGCTGCAATTTCACAAATTGTGTAGCGGATGATAACACAGGTGGGATGATTATTAATCAGCTTAATGGAGATTATTTTTTTTCTGAGTGCATCTTTTGCGATTGCAAAGCTTATAGTCGCTATGCAGGAGGATTACGAATTCAACAGTCTTCTGGAAGTGAGGATGAAAAAATAGAGAAATGCAAGTTTATTCGAAATGAAGCGAGATCGTATGGCGGAGGATTATATATGCAGCAAAATCCAAACAAATGCTCCATCTCAGAATGTGAATTTAAAGAAAATAAAGCAAATGGAACAGGAACATCTGATTATGAAGGAGGAGGAGGAGGAATATGTTTGTATTCAGCAAGCTGGATGGAAACTGAATCACCTCCAAAATTGATATCATTTTGCTTTTTCAGTGGAAACAAGGCAATAAATGAAGAAGGTCATGATGTTAGAATTAAAAGCTTTTTTCTGAAAGGTGCGCCATTTGAGTCATCGTTCTCAACAACATCAGCAAAAAGAGTGTTTTACAACGGAAGCCAAACAGATTACGATGCTTGGCTTCCAACAGTGCGCACAACGTATGCCAGAACAGATGGAATTACAGGGCCAGTCTGTGGAACAATACAGACCAGCCCATGCAACACGATTGAACAGGCATACAGCATGATTGAGAAAGGATCAGAGGGAACAGTGAATATCCTTCGATCGATATATTCTTCAACTGCCTTATTCATTGGAGGGGGAGATATTTCGTTCAAGGGCGAAAGCGAGAGCGAGTGTGTCATCAGCACAGAATTGTTGAATTCTCATGAGTGTTTGTTCACATTGGATTCGGGATCGATGGGATTGTCTTTGGTGATGATTCGACACAACAGCGAAGAATCTTCATCTTCATTGTTTGCGATGCGAAAAGAAGCACAGAATCTGGCACTGAAGAATGTGTTCATCTCAGGGAAAGACGATGGGCAGACACACTCATTTGATGTTTCGCCGTTCAAAGTGATATTTGAGAAAACGAAGATGGAAAACTGTTTGATTGAGGATATTGGTCTGGGAGATTGTTCGTTGTTTGAGGAAGAGGAGGAAAGTGGAGTTGGGAGAGAGATGCTGGGAAATGTGACGATCCAAAGGATCAGCCGAATGAGAGGAGATGGGGTGATATTCAGCACTGAAAGCGAGAGAAGCGATTCCTTGGAGCTGGAGAACACCACATTCAGAAACTGTGTGTGCAAGGAAGGGAATGGAGGGAGCATTGCTTGGAAAGTCGATGAAAGTGGGATACTCAAGATTGGCAGAACAAATGTTGTCACAGAGATTGGAGAATGTGGGGCAGAGAAGGGAAGAGGAGGAGGGGTGTATTTGGAGTTGTCTTCTCCTTCAGTTGTGTTTGAGATTGTGAATGTGGAGTTTGAAAATAATCAAGCAGAACATGGAGTGAATGTATTTATTGCTTCGAATCAGCTGGAATTGGTTCCGAAAGGGAGATATGGATTTGTTTCTCATTTGAAAGAAGATGCGCATGAAGTGGAGGGAGTGGGAGACACGAACAATGCAACACTGGTGATTCCGATTGTGTGCTATCTCCTGGATGTTCCGAGGAGTGAGATCTATGTTTCAGCTTCAGGAGCTGATCATCCTCGGTGTGGGCACACATTTTTCGAGTGCCGAACACTGAACTGTCCGATTGAGAGGGAAGAGAACACACCAGCAGATGGAACAACAACAGCGACAATCAAAATTGGACATGAAATTGAGGTTGGTTCGACAGTGATCTTTTCGAAAATGGCAAGGGTGATAGAAGGAACAGGGGACGATGGATCGCTTGTTATTGAAGGTGAGGCAAGTTGCAAAGAAGATGAGGAAGGATGCATTGGAGTGTTTGTGGTGCTGAAGGAAACAAGGATGAGGAAGATTGAGCTGGTGATGCCATCTGTTCTTGAGCATCATGAGGCGATATTCCAGTTGAAAGGCGAAACACTGAACTTGAGTGAATGTGTTGTTGGATTTGGAGTTGGAGTGAATTTTGTGGAATACAGCTTGCTGGTTGTGGAAAAGGGAGAGGCGAACGTTACTTCACTGAGATTGGATTCAATGAGCTTCAGGAAGCCTGGGATAAGAGCGAATGGGGGATTGTCATCTGTCTCGTTGAAGAATGTGGAGCTGAATGAAATAACCTTAGAAGGAGAAATGGGATTTGTTGTTTGTGAGGGAGGAAGCACACTCACAGCAGAAAGTGTGATTGTCAGTGGGTGCGAAATGGGAGGAAGCAGTTTTATTTTGGCGGGGAGCAACTGTATTGCGAGGATGAGGGAGTGTTCGTGGAGTTCATGTAATTTTGTTGATTCTGGAGTGATAAAAGGGAGTGAAGCGAAGGAGATATCGATTTGTGGATGCAATGGGAGCAATGTGAGAGTGAGTGAAGGAGATGGAGGGATGGTGAATGGAGCTGTTGGAGAAGGAGGGATGGTGGATGTGTGGAACACGAGCGTTGAGGGGTGTGTGGCAGATAAAGGGAATGGAGGAGGGATGAAAGTGGAATTGAAAGGGGATGCACAACTGAAGATCAGGAGCGAAGAAGAAGTGACGCTGTTGAAGAAATGTGGAGCAGGAGAGGAAGTGACAAAGAATGGAGGAGGGTGTGGAGGAGGGTTGTGGGTGGGGATTGAAGGAGAAAGATATGGGTTTGATTTGAGTGGAGTGAGATTTGAAGAGAACAGAGCAAGGAGCGGGAAGGATGTGTATGTTGTGTGTGATGATTTGAGGAGGGTTGTGAATGGAAGTGGTTTCTCGTTCAGCGGAGAGATTAGTGAGAGAGAGAATTCGCTGATTGGGAAGGATGGGCAGAAGTTTTCGAATGAGGTTGATCTGTTCATATTCATTGATGGATTCAGCTCGTCGATCATTGAGGTGGGGAGTGAGAATGGAGACAATGGGATGTGGTGTGGGATGAAGAACTGTCCGTGCAGGAGTGTGGATTATGGAATTGGGAGGCTTTGCGGAGAGGGAGAAAAGAAAATAGTGATAAGTGGGAGCACGAGTGTTGAGAAGGTGGGAGATATGAGTGGAGTTCGGATTGAAGGGAAAGACAACACGAGAATGAAGGTGGTTGTGGAGAAAGGAATTGAAGGAGAAGGGGAAAGTGTTCTCGATTCGAATGGGGTGAGTGTGTTTGTGAATGTGGGATTTGAATTGCCTGGATCATTTGAACAGAGGAAGGATGTAGTGATAAGCTCAGGAACAGGAAGTGGTGTTTTGGAGATGGAATTGTGTTCGTTTGTGATGCAGGAAGGGGAAGAAGAGGCGATAGAATATCGAATCATCAGAAGCAGTGGACAAGCTGTGAGGATGAAGTGGATATCAATGAATAACATTATGACAAGAAAGTGCCCGATGGATCTTGCTCTTCTTAGGATGGAACAGAATGGAGGAGAGAATGAGGTTGTGAGCATCAGCAACTGCTCATTTGGGAGCCTGTCGGTTGTTGGTGGAGATGAATCAGCTGTGATATGTGGAGAGGTGAGGAAAGTGATGAAGATAGAACAGAGCAACATGAGTGACATCACTGGTGGAGAGAGCATGAGCGGTGGGGCATTAAGGGTGAATATCCTTGATTCAGGGATGATTCATGTGAAAGAAGGGATGACGGAGAGATGTTCAGCAGAGAAGGTGAGAGGTGGGAAAGGAGGATGGCTGTTTGTGAATTGCAGTGAAAGGAGGGGAGGAATGCCATTCAAGTTTGAGGGAGTGAAGTTTGCTGGGAATGAGGCATTTGTGGGGAAGAATATGTTTATTTTGGATTCAGATCTGAATGTGACGGTGAGGAGTGAGACATTTGTAATTGATATTGAAGGGATGGAAGACGATCCAAATGTATTTGTTGGAAATGATGAGAAGCGGATAAACACAGATCTGTTGCGATTTGTGATTGAATACATGAGTGAGAGGATTGTGGTGTGGGAAAAGGGAGATGATGTTGTTCGATGCGGGAGTGAAGAGGATCCGTGTGAGACATTGGAGATGGGGATGAGGCACATGGAGAGAGGAGGAGAGAGAAAAGTGGTGAGGGTGAAGGAAAAGATAAGAGTGGAAGGGGAACATGATTTGAGTGGGATTGAAGTGGAATCGGTGGGAGCAGGATATGATGAGACGGAATATGGAACAGTTGTGATGGGGAGTGATGGAGAAAGTGGAACAAAAGTGTGCCTTCGCAACAGTGGAGCAGTCACTCTGAGAGCACTGGAGATGTGTGTGATGAATGTTTTGGGAAGTGGGGAAGCAGGGATGATTGTGAGTGAGGGAGGGAAAATTGAATGGGAAGACTGTTCAATCTCATGGAAGGGAAAGAGAGAAGGGATGGGGAATGTTGCATTTTGTGTTGTGAAGAAAGGGGAGCTGGAGATGAAGAGGTGCAAAGTGCTTTCGTATTTTGGGAAGAGAAGTGCATTTGTGGTTGGTGGAGAAGTTGTGAGTGTGATTGATGAATTCACAGTTATTGAAGCTAAATTGGAGAGTGGGAGTTTGTTTGAAATTGAAGGAGAGGGAGCAAATGGAGGAGGTGAGATGAGGATGAAGAATTGCAGCATTGGATCAGTTGAAGGAGAAGGAGCTGATCCGAGTGTTATTTCGAGCAGGAGTGGGAATGGAGTGAAGCTTGTTGTTGAAGATTCGCTGATTGAACTGTGCAGTTGTGGGAGAAGCACAAAGGGAGGGGCGATGCTGTTTGAGTTGAATGAAGGAGGATTGTTCGATGTTGCGAACACGAGTGTGAAGCAGTGTGGATGCTCTGTGAGCGAAGGGAAAGGAGGCGGGGTGTATCTGAAGACTGAATTGAGGGGGGAGCTGGATTATGTGTTTGATGGGGTGATATTCCGAAGGAACACAGCATTCATCGGGAATGATGTGTTCATTGTGTGCGACTGCATCGAGAGGCAGATCAACGAAACACAGTTCAACATCGACTTCCGTGATGTGGAGTTCATCAGGCAGAATGCGGTCTATGGGATGGATGCGGGAGAGCACAAGGAGGAGGCGATGGACTTGATGAGCCTGATTGTGAAATACCAGTCAGACACGATTGTGGTGTCGAGCAAAGAAGGGAAAGGGGGAAGCAATGAGCAACAGTGTGGAAAGCCTTCACTTCCTTGTGTGACAATTGGGTTTGGGCTGAGGCATTTGACACACGATTTTCTGAGTCAAATGGTTGTTGATGAGGAGTCAGTGATTGATGAGGAAATTGGACTGGACACACTCACACTGAGCGGGATGCATGAAGTGCAGAGTCGAGTGGTTGTGAAAGGGAGGATGAATTGCAGCAAAGAAATGATTGTGGAGACAGGTGGGCAGGTGTATGTTCGATGGATTCAATTTGCATTTGAAGAAGTGGAATCAACACCAACTCCACTTCCAACAACACATTCATCGTTCATGAAGATAACTTCAGGAAAGACATCGATCAGCATGTGTTCATTTGAAGGAGTGAGATCGTCTGAGAGGGAAATGGTGGAAGTGCCATTCATTCTGATATTTGTGGAAAGGGGGAAATGCTCAATGGGGAATGTGAGTGTTATGTGGCTTTCGTTTTTGAGTGAAGCAGCCATGATTATGGAAAAAGATACTGAAGTGAGTGGGTTGACACTCAGAAATATTGAGGGAAGAAAAGGCTGTTTGAAGATCAGTGGTGTTGCAAATGTGAAGATGGAAAAAGGATGGATGGAGAGTGTGAATGGCGATGAAGCAGAAATGAAGAACAGAGAGGATGGTGAGTTTTCATTTTCAATTCTGTCATCTTCATTTGAGAACATCACTTGTGTGGATGAGAGTGCAGGAGTGGTTGATGTTGAGGAAATGGAAGGAAATGTGGTGTTTTTGAACTGTTCGTTTGGTGGGTGTTCATCGAGAAGAAAGAAAGGGAAGATGACATCTCTTTTGATGTGCAAGAATATTCAGATGAAGCAGTGCTTGTTTGATGGAAAGGAAGAAAGAAAAAAGGAATTGAATGAGGAAGTGGATGTGTGCAAATGGAATGGATCAGTTGTTGAGGTGAAGGAGAGCACTGCAGAGATGAGGGATACGAGTTTTGTGAACAGCTTTGATGGAGGACTTTCTATTTTGGGAGGAAGTGTGGAGATTGAAGATGGCAAGTTTGACAACAATAACCCATCAATTGAAAAATATCCATCAGGCAGGAGGAACATTCTATGCTCAGATTCTGGAGTGATGAACGTGATGAGTTTGAAAGGAGGAGATGGATGGAAGGATAATTCTTCACTTTGGATTCTGGATGAAGGATGTGAATTGGGAGGGATGATTGAGGAAAGAGCATCATCATTCTTCATTCCAGTTGTGGAAGAGGCGAGGAATGAGACAGCATCTGATGGGAGAACAATCATCACTTTGATTGGGAGACTTCTTCTCCCTTGCAATGTTTCGTTGAAGTTGAGCTTCAGGAATGGAAGGGAAGAGGTTGTTGAGAGCTATGGGAT
This sequence comes from Monocercomonoides exilis, assembly GCF_001643675.1. NCBI lineage: Eukaryota > Preaxostyla > Oxymonadida > Polymastigidae > Monocercomonoides > Monocercomonoides exilis. Next base: position 1,602,513 of record NW_027150559.1, read on the forward strand.
TGGTGAAAAGGAAAGTGTGTCAGAGAACGAAATTGTTGCAGTTGTTTCATCGGTTCAGATGGGAGCAGTGGGAGCAGAGACAGAAGTGAGTGTGAGTGTTCTGTTTGGAAAGAAAGAATCTCCTTCATCGACTGATTCATTTGTTCTGAAGAACAGAAGCGAGACCCAAGGAAAGGGAGATGACAGAATTGTTGAAGGAGGAAAAGAAGGGAAATCTTATTGGTTGTTGGTTGTGATTGTGCTTGTTGTTCTTCTTTTGATTATTCTCATCATTGCAGTTGCATTTATTGTTCGATGGAAGAAGGTTAAGGAAAGAAATGAAGAATTGCAAGAGATTGTGAATGACAACATCAGAAAAGATCCGAAGGCATTTGAGATGGTGACGATGGAGATGTCACCTGAGGAGCAGTGGAGGAGAGCAGAGAAAGAAGCAGAGAAGAAGAACGATGAGAGGATCAAGAAGAGGGTATATGCGAAAAGCTTGGGACACTCAGAGTCATCAGAGCATCTTCTTTCTGAGAGTGGCTCAACCGAATACATCTTGGGAAGAGATTCGGACAAGATCCCAGAATGGATGCTGGAGAAGGTTGATGAAAAAGAAGAAGAGATAAGGAAGAGAACTACATCGCCATCCATCTCATCAATTTCATCCACTTCAACAACTGATTCAGATTCAACATTTGTTCGTGGGGAGGATCTGTGCCCAACCACCTCATCGATGTCGAATCTGGTGGATGCAATGGCCTGCTCTTCGCCACATGAGAAGCTGATTGTGGATTTGAGAGATTCACTGTTCATGCTGCTTCATGGGAGGAATGAGAAGAAAGAGATGGCGATTGGCACTCTGCAGGAGAGGGAGCAGACAGCTGCACAGATTCTGTTCTGGGTGGCGAATGGAGCCATTCACTCGTTTGATGAAGAAAAAGAATTGCCTTCGCTGGCCAACCTGAGTCCTCACATTGTGCTGTTCTCGGAGCACATGGTGATCTGCATTGCCCTCCACTCCGACTGCTCATCTTCAGATGATTCTGATTCATCATCCATCTGTTCGATGTCCATTGTTTCTTCATCCTCATCGAATGTTTCAGTGATGAGCGAGAGATTCACCGACTCACCACCACCCTCGTCAGCGTTTGAGGATTGTGAAGACAACAGGAAGGAGTGTTTGAGGTGGAAGGCGCCTGAGCTGCTGGTGAACAAGAAGATGGGAGCAACAAAGGAGTCAGTGGCATTCTCGATTGGGATGATGGTGTGGGAGTGTCTGACACTGGATATCCCGTTTGGAGAATACGAGGCAGAGGTGGCTGGAGATAAGATATCGAAAGGAGAGAGGCCGAATGTTGAGAAGATCCGAGGGAGTGAACTGTATGAAGTTGTTTGGTCATCGATGGGAAAGGACTGGAACGATCGTCTGACACTGAGCGAGATGAAGCGGGAGTTTTATGGGCATTTCCCGGCAGGGGCTGTGATTGTGACGATGTCGGATGCGATCTGTGAAAGGGATGGGGGGAGCACGAGAGAGAGGGGAGGCAGTCTTGTGAGTGGGGAAGAAGGCTATTCGACAGTTTTTGAGAACACATCAGAGACAACAAGAAAGACAGAAAAGCAGGAGATGAAAGAGCGGTGAAAGTGAGAAGGAAAAGGAGAATGTGAAACGAAAAAAAGAAAAGAAAATGGAGATCAAAGGAGAATGTGATATTTCTTTGCATCGAAGAATCAGTGGGAGAGTTTGTGAGATGTGTTCTGTAATTTGGTTGTGGTGTTTTCTTTTCAAAGAATAAGTGGATATTGATGATTTGTTGAAAAGAGGAGATTGTTTTATTTGGGATGGGAGTGATTTGATGATCACAATCAGCTGCTCACAGCTTAAAGGATGATTGTTGCCATTATTTGAAATCGAAATATTGGAAACATTTGTTTGAGGAGATGTGAGCAACTGATGATTTTGTTCTTTTTTTGTTTTATTTGTGATTAATAGTCAATCAAGATTTGTTTCTTATTATTCATGTTTTCATCTGTCATGATTTTGTTTTTGTTTATGTATTGTCCATGTATTAACAGTGTATATTGTAGCTATTTTTAATGAATAAAAAGTTGACATGGATATTAGAGAGTTTATTTTTTTTCAAAAAAATGCATTTCATTTTCAAAGAAAATACATGCATTATTGAAAGGCATGCTTCACATTCTTTTAAGTGTTGAATAAGGGTTTTCATTTCAAAAGTTTTTGGTGCCAATAAAGAAAAAAGCGCCAATAAAAAGATGACCCTATTTCAAAAATAATTGTTTGTTTTATTGAATCCAACATTAAAAGATTATTAACGACAAATGATTAATTGAAAAGAAATAAAATTATTAATTGAAGCGTGATGTGATACTATTAAAAACATCAAATATCCAAAGACAAAAATAAAATATAACAACAATTAAACAATGACAATTATAAACATTTAGAAGAGTTAATACATTAGGTATCCAAGAATGCAAATAATAAAATCAACTTGCGGACCTAGATAGAAGATAAGAGAGAAAAAAAAGAAGAAAAATCGAAAGAATACAAAGGAATGGAGCAAAAAATTCATTTTGTTTCAAAAAAAAAAAAAATAAAAAATAAAAATAAATCAAACAATTGCGTCAAAACGTAAATGTTGAATAGATAATCCAGTAAAAGTTTCCAGATTGCCAAATGCTCCAAATAATTGAAGATAAGATAATAACAATGGAAGTCGATAGGCTTATTAAGAAAATAATTGAAAATGGAAACAAGAAAAGATAGGAATGTGAACAAAGAATTGCAGAAATAAAACTTGATATGAAAAGTCTTTTTTGGCTTTGCCAAAACAATTGCACAGCTTCTTCATGTGGAAAACATAACGCATTGCTTGTGAAATGGGTTCTTCGAAAGGTTGAAATAGAAAAAGTTAAAAAAAGTAAAAGAAAACAATAATTTAATTGCACAAACTAAAATCGAAGAAATTTAAAAAACAAAATGAAAGAATTTTTTTTTTGTTTGATTGTTTGTTTGTTTATATTTCTTATTCTTAGTGTACTTTTTGCTCACAAAGGAATATCTTCCCACAATTTGTGGTCGCGGTCCGATTTTTCGAAATACAGCGAGTTGGGGAAAGTGGCCTTGGCTGCCTTCAAAACAGGAAGGAAGTTCGTTCCCATCCCTTTCGAAACATGCATCTTTTTCAGCGTCAGCGACGCTGCTTCTGCTATCTTCAGTGCATTCGGCCTCTCCACAATGAAGCACTCTCCTCCTTTGCCTCCTCCCTCCTTCCCTTTCGCTGCTGCTTTTTCTCTCTTCAGCCCTTTGACATAATGCCCCTCCTCTTCTCCAACAAGCCCAACGGGAATTTCAATCACAAAGTGCTGCCGCATCACAAAGTGGCTCATCACATCCAGCAGAGACAGCTGCGTCTCATCCTTCTTGTTCTGATGCACTTTCTTCTCTTCCTCGCTCACATACAGCCCCACAGCTGACGTCGTCTCCACCAGATTCTCAATCATACCTTCCAGCGTTTCCCGGAACAGAAGGCTGCTGATGCTCCCTTCGCCCATCTTCCACTGCTCCCCTTCCACATCATACGAAGCATCACAAAGTCGCCCAAAACTCACCAGCTCCTTCCGAAGCCGCTTCAAGTGCAACGACGTGTCCATAGAGAACATCACTGGATGCTTCGTCACTTCTCCTGTTTTCCCTCCGCTTCCTGCGCTTCTGGTACTTCTCATCTTTTCTGTCTGTGCCGATGTCAGCACCTCCCTCGGATTCGCCCATATGGCACTCATCAGCATTTCCAGGTTCTTCTTTGACCTCGCCACTTCACTCAAAAGCGCTGCAATGCTCTTCCCACACTCAGCCATATACTCGCTGCAATACAATGGACGCATCACTTCCATCAGCTCGGCTGCAATCGCTGTGCATTTTGTGACTGCCTCAAAGCGCACAAGAAGCTTCACTGCTTCGCTCCACACATCGTGGAAGGCTGAGGTGGATGAGGAAGAGGATGAGGAAGAAGGCACTGAAGAAGAAGATGATTTCGGGAGTGAAGCAGAAGAAGCAGTAGAAGACGGTTTGTAGACGGAAGGATAGATAGCAAGGATGTTGCGTATCAGGCGAGCAGAGCAGGCAGCGATGAGAAGAGAAAGATTCAGCGAAACAGGGCTGCCTGCAACAAGCTCTGCGGTTTGCGAGGCAACCATCGACAGCTGCTGCACCGACTGCTTCACAGGTGCTGTGCTGATCTTCAGAGAGAACAAAGGAAGGGGAGAATCTGCACTTAAATAATCAAAGTACGACACAAGATAGCTCACATCGTCTGAACATGTTGCGTTTCGCTCGTTTTCGTCTTCGCTTTCACTTTCGTTTTCGTTTTCGTTTTCGTTTTCGTTTTCGTTTTCTCTGTTTAATTCGGAATTGTTTTCTTCTTCGGAGAAATCTTTCTTCTCCTTTTTGGATTTTTTGCTGGATTTTGACTTTTTCTTTTCTGGTTTTTCTTCAGTTTCTTCTTGTTCTTGCTCTTTTGCTTCTTCTTCCCCTTCTTCTCCTTCTCCTTTCTTTTGCTTCTTTTTCTTCTCCTTTTTCTTCTTTTCTCTTTCTGTTTCTGTCTCATCAGCAGCTCCTTCTTCTTCATTTTGTTGATTATCTTGTATTTCTTCAATTTGTTCTCCCTCTCCTTCTCCTCCTGCTTCAATTCCATTCTCATCTTCTGCTTTTTCTTCTTTCTTCTTCTTCTTCTTTCCTTTCTCTTTCTTCTTCTTTTTGTTTTCTCCTTCCTCTTCCTCTGCCTCTGCACCTTCTTCTCTCTCTTCTTCTTTCTCTTCTTCTTTCTGTTCTGTATCTTCTTCTGTCACTTCCTTTGGTACTTCTTCATCTGTTGCCGTTTCTTCCATTGCTTCTCCTTCCTCCTCACCTTCCTCACTCTTCTTCTTCTTCTTCTTTCCTTTTTCTTTCTTCTTCTTCTTCTTCTTTTCGCCTTCTTCTTCTCCTCCTCCTTCAACTTCTCCTTGTTGCTGTTCTTCCTGTTGTTCTTCTTGCACTTGTTCTTCGCCAACATTCTCATTCACTTCTTCTTCATGAACTTCTTCTTCTTCTGTTTCCTCTTTCTTCTTCTTGTCTTTCTTCCCCTTCTTCTTCTTCTTCTTCTTTCCTTCTTCTGCTTCTGCTTCTTGTTCTTGCGCTTGTTCTTCAACATTTTCTCCTTCTCCTTCTTCCTCTTCCTGTTTCTTCTTCTTCTTATCTTTCTTTTTCTTTTTCTTTGGTTTTTCTTCTTCTTCATTTGCTTCTTCTCCTTCAGCCCTTCCTTCTTCTCCTTCTCTTGCTTCTGTTTCCACTTCTGCTTCTGTTGTTGCATTTTCTTCATTCACTTCATTGTTAGCACCTTCCTCTCCTTCTTCTTCTTCTTCTGATTTCTTTCCTTTCTTCTTCTTTTTCTTTTTCTTTTCTCCTCCTTCTTCATCTTCTTCTGCCATTCCTTCAATTTCTCCTTCAATTTCTTCCTCAACTGCTTTCTTTGATTTCTTCTTCTTCTTCTTCTTCTTTCCTTCTTCTTCTTCATCTTCTCCTCCTTCCTCAATTGCTTCTTCAACATTCCCTTCTCCTTCTCCCTCTCCCTCTCTATCATTTTCTGGTTCTTGAACTTGTTCTTCTTCTTCAATTTCTTTCTTCTTTTTATCTTTCTTCTTTTTCTTCTTCTTCTTTCCTTCGTTTTCTTCCGTTTCTTGTTCTTCAACATTTTCTCCTTCTCCTTCTCCTTCTCCTTCTTCCACTTTTGGCACCTCTTCGTTTTCTTCTCCTCCTTCTTCTTCTGTCTTCTTCTTCTTCTTATCTTTCTTTTTCTTCTTCTTCTTTTCTCCTTCCTCTTCCGCATTAGCTTCTCCTTCTCCTTCTTCGTTTTCAACTCGTTCTTCTTGTTTGTTCTCTTCATTTTGTTCTCCTTCTTCAGCTCCTTCTTCTTCTTCGCTCTTTTTCTTCTTTCCTTTCTCCTTCTTCTTTTTCTTCTTTTTCTTTTCGCCTTCCTCCTCTTCTCCTTCTCTCTCTTCTCCATCTTCATAGCTTGCTTCTGCATTCTCAATTCCACTTGTCTCTTCATTCATTCGTCCTTCTCCTTCTCCTTCTCCTTCTCCTTCTCCTTCTCCTTCTCCTTCTCCTTCTCCTTCTGTTAACTCTCCGTTTTCTTCTTTCTCTTTCTCCTTCTTTCCTTTCTTTCCTTTTCCCTTCTTCTTCTTCTTTCTGTTTTCTCCTTCTCCTTCTCCTTCTCCTCCTTCCTCATCAACTTGCTCCGGTTCTGCCTCTTCTTCTTCGCTTTCCTGCCTTTTCCAGCTTTTGCTGAGATTCGAACGAGATCTGGATGGAGACAATGAGGCTAATGAAGTGACAGAAGAGGAAAGAGAGAGAGAAAGAGAAGAAGAAGAAGAGGAAGAAGGCAAAGAGGAAGAAGAGGAAGCAGAAGCAGAAACAGGCATCTCCAAATTGAGTGTTTGCGAGAGCGGAGGAAGAGAAGCAACGAGATGGGTGACGAGAGAGACAGAAGGAGGAAGCGAGACATCAAAGCCATTGGAAAGTGCTCGGGGAAGAAGAGAACGAGAGGAAGGGAGTGTGGACGAGGAAGGCGGAAGAGGAGTGAAGGAATAAAGAGAAGTCTGGAGTGTTTGGGAGAGAGGAGACGAGGAAGAATTAGACAAGGAAGAAGAGGAAGAAGAGGAAGAGGAAGAAGAAGATGATGATGATGATGATGATGACAGCTCATTTGCAGCGTCATCAATCAACATCGCAATCTGCTCCTCGTCTTCCTCTCTCTGCTTCTTCTTCTCCTCTTCTTCTTCTTTCTTCATCTCCACCCCTCTCTCCACCGACGGTGCCTCCACATGTTTGCTCCAGAACTTCACATCCTTGTCAATCATTGGCGAATTCACGTGTTCTTTGACCAGATCAAACCCAACATCAACCGCTGATCCTTCGAATATCTGCTTCTGCTGCTCAATGCTTTGGGAGAGAGAGCTGAGGAGGCACATCCCTTGCCTCACACCCTCCAGCTCCAAATACCCGCTGCTCAGCAGGTCCTCCTCCATCTCCACAAGATAGTCGTCTTCTTCTCCTTTCCTCCTCATCCTGCTCCGTTCTTCCAGTTCTTTCAGCTTTCTCCGCTCGTTTTGCTTTGCCTCTGCTTTCTTCTTCATTTCTGCTTCTTCTGCCTCTCTTTTTTGCTTCTCCTTCGCTGTTTCCTTCCCCTTTTTCCCTGATTCGTTCGATTGTTTCTCTCTTTCTCTTTCTCTCTCCTCTTCCTCTTCTTCCTTCGTCTTCCTCCTCCATTCTTTTGCCTTTGCCTTCGCCTTCTCGTTAAACTCCTTCATCAGCTTCGGTACCTCCTCCACAACGCCACAGCTGCCTATTTTGCTCAAACTCTCTTTTTCTTTGCTCAGTTCTCCCAACACAAACAACGCTGATGAGACAAGATGTGTGTTGAACACAGGATACAATGCGGGATTGAGCACAGAGCGGTTCTTCTCTTCTTGGGAGAGCACAAATTGCACTATCACTTGCTCTGGATTGGCTTCGGAGAGAGAGAAAGAGGAAAATTTAGAGGAAGAGGAAGAAGATGAAGAAGAGGAAGAAGAATCCAATTGTTTCGCTTTGAGAAGCGAAGACACGTTCAAACTGGATTGGATTGCTGCTTCTTGTTCTTCTTCTCTTTCGATTGGCTTGGCAGCTTTTCTTCCTGTTTGTGGCAAAGACAATGGAAGAAGTAATGGAGATGATGATGACGATGACAAAGATGACAAAGAAGGTGAAAGAGATTCCATTTGTTCACTAGTTTGTTCTTGTTTGGCTTCTTCTCCTTCTTCTGTTGCATCTTTTTTGCCTTTCTTTTGCTTCTTCTTTTTCTTCTTCTTCTCTTCTTCAGTTTCCTCTTCTCCTGCTCCTGCTTCAGCAACTTCTGTTCCTTCTTCAGCATTTTCTGGTTGCTGCTCTTGTTCTTGTTCTTGTTCTTGTTCTCCTTCAACTTCTTCGTTCTTCTTCTTGTCTTTCTTCTTCTTCTTCTTCTTCTTTCCTCCATCTTCTTCTTGTTCCTGCTCTTGTTCTTGTTCATTCGTCGTTTCCTCATTTTCTTCTCTTCTTGTTTCTTCTCCTTCCGTTTCCTTTGCCTCTATTTCTGACTCTTTGACTTCTTCCTTCTTCTTTTTATCTTTCTTCTTCTTCTTCTTCTTTCCTTCGTTTTCTTCCGTTTCTTGTTCTTCAACATTTTCTCCTTCTCCTTCTCCTTCTCCTTCTTCCACTTTTGGCACCTCTTCGTTTTCTTCTCCTCCTTCTTCTTCTGTCTTCTTCTTCTTCTTATCTTTCTTCTTCTTCTTCTTCTTCTTTTCTCCTTCCTCTTCCGCGTTAACTTCTCCTTCTCCTTCTTCATTTTCAACTTGTTCCTCTTGTTTGTTCTCTGCATTTTGTTCTCCTTCTCCTTCTCCTTCTCTTCCTTCCTCTTCTGATTCAGTTATTTCTTTCTTGTTCTTCTTCTTATCTTTCTTCTTCTTCTTCTTTGGTTTTTCTTCTTCTCCTTCCTCTTCTCCTTCGTTTTCAACTTGTTCTCTGTCCATCTCTTCATTTCTCGTTTCTTCTTCCTCCTCCTCTTCTCCTTTCTTCTTCTTCTTATCCTTCTTCTTTTTCTTTTTCTTTCTTTCTCCTTCATCTCCTTCTCCTTCTCCTTCTCCTTCTCCTCCATTTCCTTCGGTATTTTCATTTCCTTCACCTTCTTCTTTTTCTCTCTCTCCTTCTTCTTGTTGTTCTTCTGTAATTTCATTCGCATTACTTTCTGTTTCCTCATCATTCAATTCCACCTTCTTCTTCTTCTCTTTCTTCTTTCCTTTCTTCTTTCCTTTCTTCTCTTCGTTCTCTTCCATCACTTCGCTACTGCTTCTATTCAAACTCTCATTTTCTCCATCAATATTACTCCGTTCTTCTTCATTTTCGGTTATTTCGTTTGCTTCTCTTGAAACTTCTTTCTCCTTCTCCTTCTTTTCTCTTTCTTTCTCCTTTTCTTTCTCTTTCTCTTTCCTCTTAAGTTCTCTCTCTTTCTGTTCTCTCTCTCTTTCTCTTTGCATTTGTTGTTTGGGTCTTAATTTCCCTCTCTCCACTTCCACCAATCTTTCCATCACTATTCTCAGATCGGTTTCTCTCAATTCTTCCATCTTTGAAATAGCTTCTCCTTCTTCTCCTCCTCCTTCTCCTTCTTTGTTTTCTCTTCCTTTCTTCTTCTTCTTCTTATCTTTCTTCTGCCTCTTATTTTCTTTCTCTTTCTCCTTCTCTTCTGCATCTTCCTCCATTTTCTTCATAAATATCTCCCTTCTCCTTCTCTCTATTTCTTCCTCGTCTGCTTTCTCTTGCTTCTCCATCGCACTTTCTAGCTTTTTCAATCTCATCGTTTCCAGCTTCCTCTTATTCTTCGCTTTATTCCTCTCGTTCTTTGCACTTTCAATGTTCATCTTCACATTCTGCCTCCACTTCTCCTTCTCCTCTTCGTCTCCGTCGTTCAGACATTTCACCTGTTTTGCAATGAGCACAGACGAAACAAGCTCCACAGCTCCATTCACAATCAGCTGGTGGTGGAAAAGCGGGTGCAAAGAAAGCATCGAAAGCAAGTCAAGCACATTCCGCGCGATCAAATGAGAAAAAGATTTGGAGAAAGAAAGGGAAGATGGTTGGAAAGAAGAAGGATTAGACAAAGAAGACAAAGAAGATGAGGAGGAGGAGGAGGAAGAAGAGGAAGAGGAAAGCTCTTCATTGGAATCATCACCAGCAGAAGAAACAGTAGAGGAAGCAAGCAAAGCAGAAATAACGTTCATTAGCTTTCTTGGCACGCTTCTGATGAACATTGGGCAAAGAGACATCAAAACAGCAACAACATCAGCATTCAGCCACTCGATGGGGTTGAAAGCAACCTCCTTCGACACATTCACAAGAACAGAGAGAAGCTTGACTGCAATTGAGTCAATGCTGTTGTTATTATTGGAATTATTGGAATTAATATTACTTGTACTAACACTTCTATTAATATTACTTGTGCTATTCATACCGCTATTGATATTGCTATTGCTATTACTGGCATTAATCACTTCATTTCCGAAGCCAGAAATAAGCAAGCTTTTCAATGCAAAAGAGATTGTGAAGATTCCGTTCTCGTTTCGGATGGCTTTGCAGTGTTCTGAGCGACGAGAAAGAGAATAAAGACAATTAACACACAAAATAGAAAGAGCAAAGTTAGACTGGCAATGCTGGAGGAGAAGATGGAGGAGGAGAGGAATAAACTGAGAGAGTTGAGTGGAATGGGGGATTGGAAGGCTCAATGAATCAGAGGAAGAAGAAGAAGAAGGATTTGCAGTGTTATCATTTCCTTCTCTTTCTCCTTCACCTTCACCTCCTTCTTTCATCTTCCTCATTGCTTGAACAGCTCTTGGGTCGTACTTCATCAACTCCACTGCCACCTCATCCGTTCCTTCTCCTTCGCTTCTCCCTGTTTTTGACATTTTCCTTGTTTTTCCTAATTTTCTGTTGAAATTTTCTTTCAATTTCTGCTCCATTGGCAAAAGTGCTTCAATTAGGTCGATTTCTTCTTCATGGAGCGAACAATTGAGAACAAACTGAACGGCATTTTTGAGCAAATATGAAGATTTTTCTCGTTCCTTCTCTCTTTCAATGAACGCACGGGTGATGAATTGTGAGGTTATTGTTGGAGGTTGGAGAGAATTAGAAGATGAAGAAGCAGAAGAAGAAGAATAAGCTTCTTCACTTTCTCCTCCTTCTCCTCTTCCTTCTCTTCCTTCTTTCTCCATGCAATTCGTCATCATCTTCATCACAAATTGGATTGCTCCGTTTTTCACCAGTTTGATTCGGATGTCTCGTGTCGAAGACAAATTGCTGATTATTTCCAGCATCGCCACTTCATTCAGCTTCGGAGAATTAGTTCGGAGAAACTCGCAAAGCAAATTTACAGCACCGTATCGGGTGAAAGGGAGGTGGTTGATTGGAATGTGAGAGAGAACGGCTAATGTTGGAGTGATGTCAAAGAAGAATGAAGAAGAAGAGGAAGAAGATGATGATGATGAAGATGATGATTGATCAATAGAACTTCCATTGTCTTCTCCTTCTACTTCTCCTTCTCCTTCTTCTTGTTCATTCGCCATCACACTCATCAGCATCCTCACAAACATTGGATCTCTCAAACAAGAAAGCTTTGCAATGAAATTCTGCTCGTTTCCAATGGAAAGCAAGAAAAATGACTGGATTTTGGCTAATTGAGCAGAATTGCCTCGTTTCAGGACTTCTTTGAAGAAGGAGATGAGAATTTGGAGCTGAGATTCAGAAGAGATGGAGAAAGAGGGGGAAAGAGAAGAAGGAAAAGAGAAAGATGAGGAAGAAGAAGAAGAAGAAGAAGAAGAAGCTGAAGATGACAATAAATAAGAAGATGATGATGAAGATGATAAATATGAAGAAGAAGAAGAAGAATATGAAGAAGCAGAAGAAGAAGAAATATCAGTATTTAACTTCGCTAATTTGTGTTTATGATCCAAAGAGAAATCAACTTCCAAAAGATGAGAAGGAGAAAGGTATTTCAATGGATGTGAATGTTGCATAGAAGAAGGCAAAGATGAGAAGGAAAAGAGAGAAGAAGAGGAAGAAGAGGAGGAGGAAGAAAGGGAAGAAGAAGAATAAGAAATAGATTGCATTTCATCCATTTCATCCAATTGAACAACGTTTTCTTCTTCTTCAACAGCTTTTCTAATGTCTCTCAGCTTCCCTTCTTCTATTTCTCCGAAGCTTCTTATTTCTCCGAAGTTATTTTTCTTTCCTCTCCATTTCTCGATCTTCTTCGTCTTCTCCACAACTTTCTGTTTTATTTCTGCTATTTCGACCTCAGAAAACAAATTTGATGAAGAAAACCCTTTTTTCATCTGTGAAATTAGCAACGTTAATTCTGAAGTTAAGTCTTCTTCTTCTTTTCCTTCTCTTTCTCTTCTTTCTCCTTCTTTCTCTTCTTCTCCTCTTTCTTTTTCTTTTTCTCCTTCTTTTTCATCCAAAATTTCAATTTTCTTTCTTTTTTCTCGTTTCATTTGTATTTTGGCTCTGTTTTCTTGTTTCGAAAGAATAAACTTCATAATTTTCTTCGCAATTTTCAGGTTTGCTCTTTTTTCTTCTTTTCCTTCTTTTCCTTCTTTTCCTCTTCTTTCTCCTCTTTCTCTTTCTCTTGATTCAGTTTCATTGTTTTCTTCTTCCTCTCTTTCTTCTTCTTCTTCTTCTTCTTCCATTTCTTCTTCGTTTAACATTGCTATTTCATCTTCTTCTTCTTCATCTTTTTCTTCTTTTTCTTCTTTTTCTTCTTCTTTTTCTCTAACTTTCTCTTCTTCTTCTCTTTTCTTCATAACTTTTATCTTTCTTATTTCAATATAACCTTCTTCTTCTTCTTCTTCTCTTCTTCCTTCTTCTTTTCCTTCTTTTTCCTTCTCCAAAACGAAAATTTCGCGTTTTTCTTCAAATTTTTCATTGTTTTCTGCTTCAAATTCATCAAAATATTCTTCATTCAATTTATATTTCGCTTCAATCTTCGTTTTTCTCTTTGTTTCTTCTCTTTCTTCTTTGATTTCTTCTTCTTCTCTTTCTTTCTCTTCTTCTTCTTCTTTCTTCACAAATTCCTTAATCTTCTTCATTCCCTTCAAAAACATTGAAAATTCTTCATTTATTGTTATTTCTTCGTTTTCTCTCTCTTTCTCCTTCTCCATCTTCTTCGTTATCTCCTTAATCTTCTTCTCTTTCTTCTTCCTTTTTTCTTCTACTTTCTCCTTCTTCTTCTTTCTTCTCTTTCTTTCTCTTTCTTTTTCTTCTCTTTCTCTCTTGATTTTCTTCTTTTCTTTCGAAATTTTCACTTTTTTCGCTTCTCTTTCTTTTTCTTTCTTTTCTTCCGGTTTTTCGAACAGTACCTTATTTAGGAAGCGTGAAACAACCTCGTTTTCTAACATAATTCGTTCATTTGCTTCATCTTCTGCCTCTTCTAATTCGATTTTTTCGATTTCTTTCCATTTTTCTTCAATTTTTTGTTTGTTTATTTCTTTTTCCTCTTCTTTCTCTTCTTTCTCTTCTTTCTCTTCTCCTCTTTCTTCTTCTCCTTCTCTTTCTTCTTCTTCTTCTTCTTTAATAATCAAACTTTCTCTTAATTCTTTCAATTTCTTTTCTCTTTTTTCTCTTTCTCTTTCTTTTCTTTCTCTTTCTTTTCCTTCTTCTTCTTCTTTCTCCTTCATCTTCTTCAAATACATTTTTATTTCTCTTCTTCTTTCTTCTTGTTCTTTTTTCATTTCTTCTATAGAGCATTCGATTATTCCTTCTTCATCCATCTTCATTAGCTTTTTTATTTCTTCTTCTTCTTCTTCTTCTTCTTCTTTCTCTTTCTCTTCTTCTTCTCTTTCTTTTCCTTCTCTTTCTTCTTCTTCTTTTTCATTCATTGGTATTGGAGGAGGAAGAGGAGAAGAAGAAGAAGAAGAATCATAAACAAAATCATTATCTTCTTCTTCTGATGAAGAATATGAAGGAACTTCAGGTATTTTTGGTTTTTCTTCTTCTCTTTCTCCTTCTTCTTCATTCATTTCAAACCCAAAATCAAACTCATTTACTTCTGAATCATTCGAAAGAGAATGAGAAGAAGAAGAGGAAGAAGAAGGTGAAAAAGGAACAGATGGAATAGCTGGAGCTTCTGGTTCACTTTCTTCTTCTTCTTCTTTTTCTTCTTCTCTTCTTTCTCCTTCTTTCTCTTCGTTTTTCTTCATCTTCTTCTTCAATTCTTCATTCAACCTCAAACTGAACTCACTTCCCATCATTTGCCCCATCCCGACTCCAAACTTAGGTTTTTTAGCTTCTTTCTCTTCTTTCTCTTCTTCTTCTTCTCTTTTTTCTTCTCTTTCTCTTCTTTCTCTTTCTCTTTCTTCTTCCTCTGATGATGAAGATGAATCCATATCTGGAATTGCTGGCACAGCTGGAATAGGAGGTGGGACTTCTCCTTCTTCACTTTCTTCACTTTCTTTTCCTTCTTCTCCTCGTTCTTCTTCTTCTTCTTCTGTATCACTTGCCGGAATAATTGGCACTGCAGGAATTTCTTCTCCTTCTTCTGAACTGTCGCTTTCCGGCACTTGCGGAATTTCCGGCGCCTTCGGAGAAATTGGAGACTTCGGAGAAATAGGAGCTCCTCTTTGAGAGCTCTGAGACGTATAAGATTTGTAAGACTTCGGAGAAATAGGAGCGTTCGGAGAAATAGGAACAGTCGGAGGGGGAATATCGTCTTCGCTTGAGGAAGATTCGTATAATGGGATCATTGGTGGTTTTGAAGAGGAAATATCTTGTTCTTCTCCTTCTCCTCCTCTTTCTTCTTCTTCTTGTTCTTTTTCTTCTTTTTCCTCTTTTTCCTCTTCTCCTCCTTCATTATCTTCTTCTTCTTCTTCTCCAAACGAAATATCAATTTCATCTGGAATAGCAGGAGGATGTTGTGTGTTTTCTTCTTCCTGTTTAAGCTCCTTATTTTCTTCTTCTTCTCTTTCTTCTCTTTCTTCTTCATTTCGTTCTTTCTCTTCAACATTTGAAATTTCTTCTTCTTCTTCTTCTTCTTCTTCATTCATTGGAATTGGAGGAGGCGAGGAAGAGGAAGAAGAAGAAGAACTTTTATCTTTCGAATGAGAAGAAGAAACAGATTGAGAAGGAGAAAGAACAGAAGAGGGAGAAGGAGAGGGAGAAAGAGAAATATGTTGAGAAGAAACTGATTTTGGAGAAAGAGGAAAAGAAGTTGACGTTTTTGGGGAGAGAAGAGAAGAAGAAGGCGAAAGAGAAGGAGAAAGTGAAGATTTTCGTGATGTATGTGACATCGGTGAAATTGGAGTGATCGGAGAAATCGGAGAAATCGGAGAAACAGAAACTTTTTGGATTTCTCCGTTCTCTTCTTCTTCTTCTTCTTTCTCTTCTTCCTTTCCTTCTTCTTTCTCTTTCTCTTTCTCTTCTTCTTCTTCGATTTCATCTGTAATTTCATCTAATTCTTGTTCAATGTCAAAAGATATAATGCTTCCTTCTATTTCTTTTTCCTTTTCTCCTTCTTCTCTTTCTTCTCTTTCTCTTTCTCTTTCTCTTTCTCTTTCTCTTTCTCTTTCTCTTCTTTCTTCTTCTTCTCTTTCTCTTTCTCTTTCTCTTCTTTCTCTTCTTCTTTCTCTCAATTTGTTCATTTCTTCTTCTCTTCTTTCGTCTTTCTCCCTTTTGCTCTGCAATATCAAGCTAATCGTTGCTGACAACTGAACTATGTCTTCTTCTCTTCCTTTTCTTCTTTCTTCTTCTTCCTCTTCTTCTTCTTCCTCTTCTTCTCCTTCTCCTTCTCCTTCTCCTTCTCCTTCTCCTCTTCTCCCTTCTCCCTTCCTCATCCTCCTCAGCAATTTCTCCTTCTTCTTCTTCTCCTCCATCATCTTCTTCTTCTCCTCTTCCAGATACATCAGCCGTTCTCTCACTTCTTTCTCAATTTTCTCTTTCCTCTTCTTCTTCTCTTCTTCTTCTTTCTCCATTAATTGTTCTGTTTTATGCTTGTATTGCTCCTTTAACCTTCTTAACTCTTCCCTTTTCCTCTTCTTCTCCTCTTCTTCTTCTTTCTTTCTTCTTTCTTCGAATTCTTCCCTTCTTTTCGCTTCTTCTTCTCTTCTTTCCCTTTTCCTTTGCTCATTTTCGATTTTCGCCATTTCTTTTCTTTCTTCACTTTCTCGCCATTCTTCGTATTCCTTTAGTTTTCTTTCTCTTTCTTTCTTCTTCTCTTCTTTCTTCTTCTTCATTTCTTCTTTCTTCTTCTCCTCTTCCTCTTTCTTTTTTTCTTCTTCTTCTTTCTCCTTCTTCTCTTTCTCTTCTTCTTCTTCTTTCTTCTTTCTTTCTCTTTCCTTTCTCCTTTTCTCTTTCTCCTTCTCTTCCATCATCTTCTTCTTCATCTCTTCTTTCTCTTTCTTCTTCTTCTCTTTCTCTTCTTCTTCTCTTCTAATTTTCTTCTCTTTCAAACATTTGAGTTCTTCCATGGCTTCTCTTCTTCTCAAACACGACAAGTAGATTTCTTCTATTGTTTTGACCGCTTTTTTGTACTCTTCTTGCTCTTTCTTCTTTTCTATCTTGTCTTTTATCATTCTTCTCATTTCTTCTTCTTCTTCTTCTTTCCTTTCTTTCGCTTCTTCTTCTCTTCTTCTCTTTCTTTCTTCTTCTCTTTCTCTTCTTCTCCTTTTTCTTTCTTCTTCTTCTTCTCTTTTTTTTCTTTCTTCTTCTTCTTTCTTCTTTCTTCTTTCTTCTTCTTCTCTTTCTTTCTCTTTCTCTTCTTTTTCTTTCTTTTCTTCTCTTTCTCTTCTTCTTTCTTCTTCTTCTGCTTCTCTTATCAACTGAATTTCAATTGCTTTTTTCATTTCTTCGTTTAATTTCTTCGTTTTCTCTTCTTTCTCTTCAAATGGAGGAAGAAGAGGGCGAAGATGAAGAGCAGAAAGAAGAAAAGAAGAGGAAGAGGAAGAGGAAGAGGAGGAAGAAGAGGTAGAAGAAGAAATTTTACCTATTTCTTTTTCTTTCTTCTTTTTTCTTCCGCCTTCTCTTTCTCCTTCTAAAACACCCATTGAAGCATAATAAGTAGGACGAGAAGAAGAAGAAGAAGAAGAAGAAGAAGAAGAAGAAGAAGAAGAAGAAGAAGAAGAAGAATTAAAAGAAGAAGAAGAGAAAGAAGAAGAAGAAATTGCGTTATTCTTCATCACCATATTCAACATACCTATTGCTGTTGAAACATCTTCTTTCTTCTTCTTCTTCTTCTCTTTCTCTTTTTCTCTTTCTCTTTCTCTTTCTCTTTCTCTCTCTTTCTCCTTCTTTTCTTCTGTAACATATTGATTTCCCCCTTCCATGCGATTTCGTATCATTTCTTCGTTTTTTTGCTTTTCTTCTGCTTCCATTCGAACTTTTATTGCTATTTTTTCTTTCTCCTTCTCTTTTTCTCTTTCTCTTTCCTTTTCTCTTTCTCTTTCTTTCTCCTTCTCTTTCTCTTTCTCCTTTTCTCTTTCTTTCTCTTTCTCTCTCTCTTTCTTCTTCTCTTTCTCTCTCTGCACAACATAATTTCTTCTTTCGATTGCTCCTCTTATTTCCTCCTTCATTTCTTCGTGTTTCTTCTCGACTTCTTCTTTCTCCTTCTTCAGCTCTTCTAACATGCTTCTTCCTCTTCCTTCTTCTTCTTCTTCTTCTTCTTCTTCTTTCTCCAACAAATTCTCGCTCACAATCGTTTCTTCTGTTATAACATCTCCTTCTGTAGCTGTTTCAATCACATATTCATTTTTTTCTCTCTCTTTCTCTTTCTCGTTCTCGTTCTCTTTCTTTAATAATAATGATGAAGATAATGATGAAGACAAAGATAAACCAAAAGTATTATTTAGTTTTCTTTCTTCTTCTCCTTCTCCTTCTCCTTCTTTCCTTTTCTTTTCTTCTCCTTCTTCATTCTCCTTCTTCTTCCTCCTCCTCACCTCTTGATGCACAATCTTATGCTTCTTCACCAATTTCTTCACTTTCTCCTTCACTTTCACTTTTTTCATCGTTTTTCTCTTTAATTTTGAAACGTTTGGATTTTTGACATTATTTTGACATTTCTCCGTGTCGTTCGTGTTTTCCCCTTCCTGTTTAGTCTCCCCTCTCTTCATAAACATCTTGTTTAATTCTGCCGCTATATTATTCTTCATGTTATTTGTATTATTTTTGTTTCCTTCTCTTCTTCCTTCTTCTCTTCTTTCTCCTTCTTCTCCTTCTCCTTCTCTTTCATCCAATGAAGAAGTTATCTTTCCCTGTGGAACAGGAACAGGAGGAGGCGGCGGTTCATCTGAATCACTTTCGCTTTCATTTTCATTTTCTTTCTTCTTCTTCTCTTTCTCTTTCTCTTTCTCTTCTCTTTCTTTTTCTTCCCTCTCTTTCTTCTCCTTCTCCTTCCTCTTCTTCCTCTTCTTCCTTCTTGCTTCTTCTTTCTCCTTCTCTTTCCTTTCCTTCTTCTCCTTCACTTCCCTCATCTTCCTCCTCCTCTTCCATTCCTGATACTCATCTTCTTCTCCTTCTCCTCTTTCTCCCTTTCCTTCTCCTTCTTCTTCTTCGCTGCTTGTGTCATACATCAACGGAATCGGAGGAGGTTTTGTGCTGTCATCGTCATCATCATCTTCTTCTTCCTCTTCCTCTTCCTCTTCTTCTCCTCCTTTTTTCTTCATCATTTTCTTCTTCTTCTTCTCTTCTTCTTTCTTCTTCTTCTTCTCCTCTTTCATCCTTTGCTCGCTTTGCAATCTTCTTCTTTCCCATTTCTCTATCTTCTTCCTCTTCTTCTCTTTCTCACTTAAAATTTCTTTTTTCCCTTCTCCTTCTTCTTCTTCTTTCTCTTCTTCTTCTTCTTCTTTATTTATTCCTCTTCCTCTTGGGATTGGAGGAGGAGGTGGTGGTGGTGAAGAAGAAGAAGAAGAGGAAGAAGAAGAGGAAGAATTATGAGAAGTAATTGAATAAGAAGAAGAATTTTCAGAAGATATAGAAGATTGTGATGATGTTGAAGAGGTAGAAGGCGAAGAAGGGATTGGAGGAGGTTTAATTGAACGTGAAGATATTTCTCTTTCTCTTTCTCTTTCTCCCTCTCCTTCTTCTTCTCCTCCTTCTTCTTCTTCTTCTCCTTCTTCCATTTCCATCTCTTTCTCCGCTTCTTCTGTGACTTCTGTTTCCGTTTCGGTTGTAACCTCAACTGATTCTATTGCTATTTCGTAATCTTCGTCATTATCATTTTCTTCTTCCTCTTCCTCTTTCTCTTTCTCTTTCTCTTTCAATTGCTTGCTAGAAAACATGTATTGTTCTTCATCCTCCTTCCCCTTCTCCCTCTCATTCAAATAAAACTCCCCTTTTTTGTTCTTCCTTTGTTTTTGCTTCATTTTCTGCCTCTCTCTCACTTCTTCGACTTCTTCTGGTGGAATTGTCTGTTTGAAATACGTCCATTCAGAATCGAACGAAGCACCTTTCACATTCTTCTTCTTCTTCTTCTTCATAATCACATGCTTCTTCACCGTCTTGTACGTCTTCGAGCGCATTATCAAATCATCAATTTCTTGTGCCCGTTGAAGCAGCGCTTGGTCCTGTTTTTCCATTGCTTCTAATTCCTTTGAAAATGCTAGTTCTTCTGCTTGCTTTTTGTTTCTTTTCATTTGAAGCTCATATAATTTTATTCGTTCTTGATCAACTTTAATAATCTCTTTGTCTTTTGTAATTGAAAATGGCCAATAGTCTGGCTTGTATTCCTTTGCAAAGGCATTTGAGCTTAACTTATGAGTTTTAAGTTGAGGAGGGCGTAAATAAGTGCCTTTTTTGTGATTGAAGCTTTCTATTACTTGTCGAACCGCATCCCCTTTCTTTGATGTTGGAATTTGACCTAAGGTAGCTGGTTTTGATGGAGATGGCTGAGTTGATCCCTTGATAAAAATATGCAAATTATCAAAAATTACATATTTATAATAAAGATTAAAAATAAAAATGTCACACATTAAACTGCATTTCCCTAGTTTGTATATATGATTTTTGAAGTGGACTTGAAAGTTTATGTTGAGGAAAAGATAAGCTAGAAGCCGGAGAAGTTTCTATTTGTGTAATGATCTTTTCAATGTCGTTGAGCATGAAGTGACTCGAAACCTTTAAAAAATAAATGCGAAAAATAAAAATTAGCTATATCATTCAAATATTATCGAAAGCAACCTTCTCAGGTACTCGATAAAGTCTTTGAGTTTGATCACTCATTAACTTATAAAATGTTTGGTAAATTTGATCGTGTTAATTTTTCAATCATTTCATTAGTATTATATACAATCATAAAGATTGAAGAAGATGAACATGAAGAAATAAAAAACAAACAACCATAACAGTATAGAATATTTATTGTTTTTTGATTTACGCACTTTACAAAATGAGTTGCGTAATTTCAATATTGGCCTTATATTATTCTTTTTATTATGTATATTCGGAACCAACTTTGTACGACTATTTAGGCGTTGAAAAATCAGCTTCAGATGAAGAAATCAAAGGGGCTTACAAGTTTCTAGCTTTAAAATACCATCCTGACCGCAACAATGGAGATGAAGCTTCGCATGATATTTTTAGGAAGATTACCAACTGTTTGCACATTTTTTGTCTTTGGATGAAAAAAATTTTTTTAAAAAAAATGAATTTGTTTTCAGCTTATGAAATATTGTCGAATCCAGAAAAGCGAAAATTGTATGATAAAGCTCTATTCAATCATGCTAGTGAAAGTGAAGGTCATAACGTTTATCATTACAGTGATTATGACTTTTCACAAAAAAAACAGTCAGATGAAGAAAAAGATAAGAATTCAGAGATAATAGTTTTTAACGATGAATATGATGAATTGTTGATAAGCTACTTCCCTCTAAAGTTAATTTTCTTACTTTTTGCATTTTTGTTACAACTTTAAGTTTTGGTTTCTTTTTGTGATTTGAAATAATCAAATGTTTCATCAGATAATTTTTGTTCATGTTTTGGGTGCACTGTTAAAAACAAACTTTATATAAATTTGGTTCGATTATAATTAACAAAATATTCCATTGAACCTGTTTCAACTTTTTGTCTGACAATTAATTAATTGGTATTTTTTATAACTAACTATCAAAGGTGTTGAAAGTTGCACAGAAAATAAAACAAAACAAAACATTCACTTTGAATAAATAATTTTGCAAACAAAATACCTATTTTTATTTTTATATTTTTGATTTCTTTAATGAAAAAAAATTTTACAAACAAAAATCGAAATTTTTTCATTATTTGCAACTCATTCAACAAGTTGAAAGCTGCACTGTTATAATAACAAAACCAATAGTAATGATTTGTTAAATATAAATTCGTTTATGATTATTACCAAAATTTCGTCGGTTTCAAATCAACGGTTTTTTTTCAATTATGGAACTCATTTTGAATGATTTTTGGTCCGATGGAGATAATAAGAAAAGAAATGAATAGCATTGTTTTGTTCTGTTGAAATCTTATCTTCACTGTTTGTTTTTCATTTCATTCAATTTTGGTTATTATTTTTTCAACACAACTTATTTTAGATTGTTGACTGATAAAAAAAATACTATCATTAATTGAACAGAAAAGTTTATTCAACATGGAAAAATCAAAATAACTATCTTGAATGTTGATGTTACATCCGAATGCATTATTAAAAAAATACCTGCATTTTGCGTTATCGCTTTTTAACGACTTGAAAATTATTTTTAATACATTTTCAATACGAATATTTTGACAGAATAAATAAGGTTTTAAAAATAAATCACACATTTGTTTGAAAAATGATGAACTTTTTCGTTAAATCATAAAATAACATTTTTCTTTTTCTTTTCTTTTTTCACAAATAAACTTCCTGAAATTGAAGTGGATGATGACCATTGAAATATTTGAACACAAACAAAAATGAAGGAATTTTCGTTTTTCTTTCAATTCGAAGAAGTTTTCATCACATTGCAATGTTTCGTTCTTTTCGCTCGAATTTGAATGGAAAGAAACATTTTTTAGTGTGAACAATAAATTACAACGTCTTGAGACAAAACAATCCGCAAATAATATTTTTATAATCATTTTCCTGATAATTAATAAAAAAATAATATTTTTTATATTTCCAATTTGTGTGATTATTCATAATGTCATATTTGAGACGATAATTTGATATTTATGAATTTTATTCCATTCTGGATTTTTGAACAAATTTCTCATTTTTTTTATTTTTGTGAACATTTTTTCAGAAGAATGTCCTTCTTGTTGCGTAATGAACGAAGAAAATGTTCGGTAAAAATCGTTGTTTTTTTCATAAAAAAATAGAATATTGTCCCATTTTTTCTGTCAAAAAATTCGGAAAGAACATTTGTATTTAATATGGGACAAAATATACAACTTCAAGCATTTTCATCAAAAAATTATTCACTTTTCATTGACTTTTTGTGTACAAAAAATTAGGTAAAAAACAGGATTATTTTTTGAAATACGTGTGAGGTCGCAAAACATAATGTTAATATATCAATGCTGTTTGCTTACAGTAATGAAAATCAAATTGTTTTTGAAATCCGGTAAAGTGTAAAAATGTTATAAGTCAAACATTTTTTTTATGCTTTGTGCATAAAAAGCTTGTAAGTTTGTATTTCCCCCCAAATGAACACCAAAAATCTTTATTCCATTTGTTGATTATATAGCAATGGACAAATTACAAACATTTTTTCATGCAAGATATGGAAAACATTTTTCTTTTGAATGAAAAATTTTCAATCAAAGACGAACAACCTTTGAAATATCAATTCACCGAAAAAAGTTTTAATTCCAAAAATATACACCCATATCTGAACGAAATAAAATAATAATATCTACATATTGTTTTACACTTTCTGACAATCAAAAAGACTTTTATTACTTAATATGAATATGGGTGATAATTTTTGAAATCATATCTTTTTTCGGGGTGTTGTTTTTCAAAGATTGTCATTTTTGAGAAGAAAATTTCAATTCATAAGAGAAAAAGTGTGATTAATGTTTTTAAAACAAACGGTATTTCGGAATCAAAGATAAAAATATTTTCATTAAGCCTTTTCACTTTTCGATGTTCATTTTGTTATATGCAATATCATTTAAAAAACCGAAAACTATGTTTGAAAAAATATGATTTTAAAATTAATCACCCATATGAATATTTTATCTTATTTTATCTTTGTTTTTTAAAGTGACTATCAAAATTTTCGAACATCAGAAAATCTTGGTTATCTATACAATGTTTAAAACAGTGACATTTGAATTACACGCTTTTATCCTTTTCAACAAGTGTTTGAAAGGTCAATAATTTCAAAGCATTTAACATGCCGAAAGAATTTCTCTCTTCAATTACAAAAAAACTTCGAAAATATTATTATTCCAAAAATTATTATGGCTAAAGCAATCATAGTAGAAATTTCATTTATTCTTCTATTCGTTTCGAATTATGTTATTCTCTCATTGTTTGAACAAAAGATCGATAACTGAATAATCATTCATGCTTTTCCACACCTTTTTCCGAATTAGCATTCCGAATATAAAAATTGTTGCAATCGATTATGCAAGATCATACAAAACAGAAATTTAATTTTTAGTGAATGCACAATTTCTCAAAATACTTCCAATTTCAAGGTTTCTTTCTTTTTTAAGAAATTCAAAAAGAAGAAAAAAAAATTTACTTCTGGTGAAATGCTATTGAGAATTTCTTAAATGACAGACAAGATTTAAAGTCTGTCATTTTGCTTCTTCAACTTTGCTTTCATTTTCACAAACTTCTTTTTCTTCAAGTTTTTTCCTCCTTTTCTCTTCTTTCTGTGCTTTTCTTTCTTTGATCTTTTCTGCCTTTGTTTTTTTGATAACAGGCGAATTTTTGCGTCCAAAGTATGCATCTCTAACTTTCGCAGCGTTGAGTGAGTTCACATCCACTTGCGGAACCTGATCAGATTTAAAAAGGTGAATAAATAAATAAATAAATAAATAAATAAATAAATAAATTAAATTAAATAAGAAAGAAAATTATTAAATTATTGAAAATTAATTTATGTCCATGATTAATTAGATAATATTTTTTAATATTAATTAATTTATTATTTAAAAAATGAAAAAAGAAATAGTAACTATGAAAATAAAAAAGAATAAATAAAATGAACATACATAATCAACATAAGGCCTTGTCTTTTCCATTGTGATCAGACGACGCGAGAGGCGAAGTGAAAGCGGCTGTTTGAAAAAAAATCAAATAAAAAAATGGAAATTTAAAAACAAACAAATAAATCAAATAATAATAATAATAATAATAATAATAATAATAATAATAATAATAATAATAATAATAATAATAATAATAATAATAATAATAATAATAATAATAATAATAATAATAATAATAATAAAAATTTGAATAAAATAAAAAAACATTCAAAAAAATGAAATAAAGTCATTTTCATTGCAAACCTGCTCAGATTGTGAGATGAACGTGAGTGAGGGGTGCCTGGGAATATCTGCTTCAGTAAAACTGTTTTGTGGATAAGAGATTTATATAATTGTTGACAAAAATATATAATTTGAAAATTGACAAAAAATAAAATAAAATAAAATAAAATAAAATAAAATAAAATAAAATAAAATAAAATAAAATAATTAAAGAAGTAAGAGAAAAGAGGAAAGAGGAAAAAAGAAAAAAGAAAAAAGAAAGAAAAATAAGAAAAGACATAAACATAAACATAAACATAAGCAAACCCTTTTGTCGAAGGCATCCAGAACACCAATCTTCCTCCAATGACGAGCTGTTTGGCAGCAAAGGCAAGCAAATCGTTGAAAACAGAGGGAAGAGGATAACTTGCGAGGGAAGCAAAGGAAGGCTGCCTGGGTCCTTTGGATGAGGAAGAGGAGGAAGAGGAAGAAGGAGAAGGAGAAGATGAAATAGAAGCAGAGGAGGAAGAGGAAGAAGATGAAGAAGAAGGCAATTCTGATGATGCTAATGATGCTGCTGTTGATGATGAGTCTGAAGATGAAATGCTGGAGTGTGATTGCGATGGAGATGTTGAAGCAGAAGCAGAAGCAGAAATTGGAGAAGAAGAAGGAGATGAAGAAGAATTATCAGAAGAAGAAAGAGAAGAAGAAGAAGAAGGAGAAGGAGAAGATTGATTAATCGAACTTCCAACTTCAGCATTCACTTTGTTGTTTGCACTTGGCAATATTTTGTCCTTTCTTGCTGTTTTTGACCCTTCTCTTATTCCATACGGCGGATCACATACAATCGCATCAAATATTCCTTCTTCGTTCCAATCATCTCCTGCCTCTTCATCTTCCTCATCATCATCTTCTTCTTCACCTTCTTTTTCTTCATTTTTTTCTTTAATTTCTTTCTTTTCTTTCGCTTTTTCAATTTCTTTCTCTTTTCCCTCTTCCTTTTCTTCATTGAATGACTTATTTGAATGAAGAGATTTCTTATTTCTCCGCTTTCTTATGCGAAAAGGCGGATGTGTTTGGTCTGCTATCACAATTTCTGGCGCAGGTAGCTTGTAATGTGTGAAGTTGGTGAAGATATTTCTGTTGGCTGAGAAAAAAGAAGAAAGGAAAAAAAAAAAAGAAAAAAGAAAAAGTTAAAAAATATGAATTAGGAAATGAAAAAAATATTTAATATAAGCAAGTAAGCAAATAAATAAATAAATAAATAAATAAATAAATAAATAAATAAATAAATAAATAAATAAATAAATAAATAAATAAATAAATAAATAAATAAATAAATAAATAAATACAAATCATTAAATATAAATCATTAAATAAATAGTAAATGACAATACACTCAAACATATTAATATCTTAATCATTCATACGTTTTCCTCTGACACACAGAACATCCACATCAGAGCCAACAACAACACCGCCCCAGTAAGTAGCAGACACGCCAATACTAAATGTGCCACAATACGGATCAAGAACTAAGCTTCCTGGGGAAATCAAAGCTTGATTGCAACTAAAAAGAAAAGAGATTGAAATAAAAATCAAAAATTATTTTGTAAAATGTGATGAAAAAATATTTTCCAAAAGTCCATTCAAATGAAATAAAAGACAAAGAATAGTGAAAATAAAGCATTTCAAATTGCATAACACATCAATAACTGTTTGGACGCAAAATCTCTTATTTTTGGAAGTACTACACACCAAATAAAGGAAAGCTCGGCTTTCATCGAAGTTGTACCAATAAACGGTCTTCTCTTCAGATCAAAGTCGTACATCAAATGTCTCGGGCCATGTGCAATCTCCCTCCCAATAAACACTTTCTTTGGATGCCTTTCTTGAACCCCTTCTTCTTCTTTGCATTGCTCACAATAAACATCTTCAATCATCCAAATTATTGTTGTTGGATTCTTTAAGTTAACAGCAACAGATTCACATTTGCATGCGTGAAAGAACGGCTGAAAAAGTTTCTCATTTCTATCATTTGAGTTGATTGATTTTGATCCAAATGAATCATATAATATTTTAACACTACTTTTCTCATTTGTGTATGGTTTCTTTAAAAAGCAATGATGTTGAAAAAAGACAATCAAGAAAAAAATTCAAACCACAAGCATGTCATATTTTGTTTCATTCATTTGGGAAAGTTGTTGGAATGCATCGTCAAATGTTGGTGCTTCTGCCCAGACCTCAATAATATATCTAATATTATATTTCAAAATATAAAAAGGAAACAGAATGACAATAAAAATATACAGTATGATAGATATTACAAAAAGAAGGTACAATGAATTAGCACACTTAAGCATCATTTCTCGAGAAGCAATAAGTTTTGCAGTCTCTTCATCAATTCCTCTGACTTTAACGAATGGATAAGCATCTCCCGGTAATGCATCATGAGTCACTGCCTTTGCATTAAATAATTGGCACAGAGAATTAAATTCTGGAATTCGAAAAGTGTCTAGCCCGAATTCTGAAGAAAAAATAAATAAAAACTCTTTTGTCATTATTTATTGCGGTCAAGATCAATTTTTTCTCACTTTTCTTTTGAGATAAAAAGGGATAAAGTCGTTAGTTTATTTGTGCTTGCGTTTAATTTATCTAATGCTGCATAATTTATCTGTACTTTGCTTAATTTTGCAAAGGTTCACGATACGTACACAAAAAATGACATGATTGTTGTTAACAGTTGTTCTCATTGTTAACAAGCTTGTTACAACAGATACACGGACAATGAGTTCGTTTTTCATTATCTTATTTGTTTTGGAAAATGTTATTAACATCGCCGAATCAGTGGTTTGAGTTGTTTAACAATTTCAATTATTTTTTTCATTAAATGAAAATATATAAAACTATTCAGTCAACAAGAGCTGATGCTTATGAGCAATACAAAAGAGATGCAAAAATGAAAGATAAGAAAAGATGCTCTACAGACTATCGGCCACAATATGATTCACATCAATATATAAAGGATTGCTCTGCTCGACCAGAGATAGAGAAATGTGATATCGATAGATTTCACTACGATGTATGGCAAAGTCCTTAATTCAATAAACTATCTCTTTATATTATATCATTAACTTTCATTTGTTTTTGCTGATACTTATCCTTCTTTTTCCTTTAAAGGACGAAGTCGGACCTGGACGTATTTACAAACTGACAGATTGTCATAATTCTCCAAGAAGCCGACGCTCTTCGAGATATTGATCGTTGTGTTTGTTTTGTTTTATCATGTCATTTGCTTATGTTTCTATTAACCATTAAAAAAAAATATACAACTGATTCTTAAAATGTGCCTATAAATGTTTATTTCAATCGGAAATAACAATAAAAAATGCACATTTTCAACAAAGAAAATGGAGAACCAATAAATATTATGTTTTAATAAACACACAAAAAGAAAACAATGAACAAAAAGTTATGTAACTTACTGATTAACTGAATTGGCAAATTGAGCTGTTATCATTGCATTTTACGAAAAACCAATATTAAACTGCGTGTATGTGTTAAAGGAATACAGTTTTAAAAAACAAATCAAAACAAATGAAAATCATATCCAAAATGAACAGAAAATATGCACCAGATTTTCGATTAGATAATAAATAATAAACAAATTGAGAAGTAGCAGTAGAAGAAGAAGATGATGATGGGCAAACCAAAATTTGATAAAAGATATTTCACAAATCAAATTAGGTTGAAGTATCAAGAAAGATGTTGAATAGAAACATGACTATAAAAAAAACCATCGAATTTTCACAGTTCACACAAAGAAAAAAAAAAGCAAAGAAAAAGAAAAATGCGAGGTACAAGTGAAAAGAAAGAAATGCTCAAATAACCTTTGCTTTTTGAACTCAAGCAAAAAGAAACAGAAAAAGAGATAGAAAAACAGAGAAAAAGAAAAAGAAAAAGAAAAAGAAAACGTGAAAAAAAGAGGGGAAAAAGTTACATTTGCAGTTTTGAAAACGCAAGAATAAAAAATAAACTTACTTAAAAAAACAGCAAAATAACCGAAAGAACTTACGGAATATTATCAAAAAAGAAAGAGATTAAAAAGCGAATTAATAGAATTCTTATATTTAAGAATATATTTATGTCATTTTTCATTTCATTTCAAAAATTTGCATAAGAAATAGAGAAAAAAAGTCAATAAACATTGAAATTTACACTGCATGAAAATCTGAGAAAGCAATAAATGAAATACAAAAAAGTATAAACATCACATACATGCTTTCATTGAAAGTGATCTTTGAAATAACATCAAACTGAATACAACTTATAATTATTCATAAAAAACGATTAATAATTCATTGAGGAATAAATATCTTTATATACTTCAACCAAACAACCATTCATTTTCTTTTTTTTTTTTTCAAAGCCAAACAACATTTTCTCTCAAAAAAAACTAATGTTAAGACGGGAAAACTATTAATAAAAGAGGCAGAAGAATATATTTATCATTACGGTAAATACAAAAAAGAAAATTAGCTAAAAAAATATCAAAATAAAAGAAATTACAAATGAAGCAAATGGAAAACAGAAGACGAAATAATAAAAACGATATCACAATATCACTTTGATTGGCTAACCATTCAGATAAAAAGGAAAACAAAAACATCATTCGATCAATAAATAAAAAGAAAATTAAATTAAATAAAAGAAAAGAAAAGAATAGAAAAGAAATACATTTTCCTTCCAATTATTAATATCCAAAAGCAATTGATAAAAGGAAAGAATGCTTAAGGAATGCAACATTCATACAAATAACTAGCTGTTAATTCAATCAGGGAAAATGTTCCATTCAACAATGCAAAAATTGCTCCTTTTTTTTCTATCCAAAAAATATTGTTTCTTTCTTTCTTTTTTGAAAGGAAAATTTCATAATAATTATATAATAACCACAAAAATAAAAAACGGGATGTACAAAATTTAAACCTCCATATTTCGAAAAAACAAAAATAACCTAACAATTCGTGAGATACACAAAATGATGATACAAATATTTACAAAAAAAGAAAAAGAGAAAAAAGAGAGGAAGAAAGAATGAAAGATTAAGAATTCTGAAACAAATTCCTAAACAGTCAAACTTTCTGCAAAAAATTTGTGAAATCAAATAAAAATGAAAAATCACCAAGATTAGTAATTACTTCGAAGATTAAATTATATATTAAAAAATAATTTTTTTTTGAAGTTAATCATCACAGAAAACAAACACACAATAAATTCATTAATAAAAGACAATTGAATTGCATTTTCTACTACAAGCAAATACAACCAAAAAAACAACATTAATTCAAATTTTAATTGATACAATAAAAATTATGAAGAAAGAAAGCAAATAAGAAAGTCAGAAAGTCAGAAAGAAAAGAATGAAGAATAAAGAAATGAAGAATGAAGAATGAAGAGGGAAGAAGGAAAAAAAGAAATAAAGAAAAAACAGAGAAATAAACGAATGAAAGCTGAACTCAACCTGCAACATAGAAAGAAAAGTCAAAAAAAAAGCATTATGAATATAAGTACATCTGGCAATGATATCAGCCCACAAAGAAAAAATAAAAAGAAAGAAAGAAAAGATCAAAAAAACAAAAATTGAAAAAGATTAAAGATTATGATAACGATCATAAAAATTCAAACGTGCAACAAATTTACAATATTGATAGAAGAACAAAACACAAAAAAGTTAAAAATTTGTTCTTAAAATAAAACAAACAGGACCAAATTTTCGTTTGCCAACAATTAAAAAAAATATTCCCCTTTGATGAATTGCAATGATCCAATATCTTCCATTTCCTAACAATTAAAAAAATAAAAATTGCAATGGAAAATCAGTTTTGTAGCAGTAAGAATAATGTCTGGAAGGAAAGCGCGTAAATATGTTTGTTAAACAATCTGTTTAACATTGTTTGTGCTCTTGTTATCTGGATTATCAAATTATACGATGAAAGGAAATGCACATGAATAATGCAAGCAAACTGAAGAATAACTAAATGGCTATTGAATGGAAGGGGAAATAGTCAATGTGAATGTTAAAAAGAAGGCATGAGTGTTTGTGTATGGCTGTGTGTGAATGTATTTTTGACTAATGTGTGTACAACGATGAGTGAATGAGTGAATAAATGAATGAACGAGCAAGTGAGCGAATGATCGAATGGTTGAACTAATGAGTAAATGAATGAAAAATTAAATGAAAATTTGAATGAATGGATGTATGAATGAACGATCGAGTGAATGAACGAATGAACGGACTAATGAATGAATGGATTAATGAATGAATGGCAAAAACGTTAATGATGATTGTTATGTTGATTTACAAACTGAGTACGTACTTGAATGCAAAGCGGTGAATAGCATATACAAATGCAAAGGAGAAACTCAAATTGGTCAAAAATGATGAATGGTCCAGTATGAATCGAATGAACACCCTTTACACGTTTATCACATTTTTTCTTACAGAAAAAAAAAAATAATTCTTAAAATAAGCTTAATAATGCAAAAAAATGAAATTCACAGGTTCTGTAAATAAAATGCTCCTCCAACACATTTCCATTTCTCAATCCTAAATAAACAATAAGATTAAGAATCATCAGGCTCTGCTCCTTCGAAACAATAACTTTCAAGTCTATCTTATAAATGAATGTAATTTACTCCTCAAACAAACTTAACATCATAACTGATTATGAATTTACTAACTTTCCAAAAGGATTAAAATGATGAACAAATCTAACCTGCCTCCCAAATTTTCACTATTTATTTGAAACAAGCTATCATAAGATATTTCTGATGATAACGACTCAAATAATTACGCAAACTTGACCTACTGAAAACATCGTGAATCAAATTTCAAAACTCTCTGGTGAAACATCTGAAATACGTTGTAATTCAATTTACAAGTTTACAGTTGAATAAATGCCTTGCAAATATTTAGCAGAACCACAAGAATAAGCATGAAAATGAGAATAGCATGAGCAGAAGCATGAGAAGCATATAAGTATGAGTACGAAAGAGATGGTGAATAAGTGAGTGAATGAGTGTGCGTGAGTAAGGGTGTATGCATGTGAGTGAGTGAGTGAGTGAGTGTGAACAGTGATTCGATGGCATGTGAATGAATAATATTCAATTAATTTGTAAATGAATAAATAGATAAATACATATATTACTTTCAGGTTGATAACGGAAAAATAAACAAGATTGCTGTCCGTTATTATAAAAAAGAAGGTGAAAGATAAGTGCTAGCAGACAAATGAAAATGGTCCGATAAAAAATGGTTTTGAACAAACTAACTTCCAACCATTCTTTCCATCAAAATTCTAATGTATAATATCGCAAAGCTGCAAAAGACCAATGCATAAAGCTAAGTCTCGTTACAATTCCAAAAATTATCGAAGAACTGCTTAAGCAGTCACATTACACGTTGCAGTTTCGGGGCATCTCTGAAGAGAAGAAATTGCCAAGGAATTATCAGACGAAATGATAGTGTGAGTTTTTTTTGATGTTGGCGCGGTAGATTTGATGTGAGATAAAGTTTGAGAATGAGTTCGCATTGAATATTCTTCCAACTCACTTTCATCAACTGGATATACACGAAGTAATTCTGTAACAATCTTCATATATTGCTTATATTCAAGAACAAGTGTGTAGTGAATGCGCTGTAGAAATACAATTTCCGATTGATTGATTATGCTTATTGGTATGCCAATAGCAGCCGACCACCAACCATTGCGATAAGGCGTATCTCGATTCATTTTTACGGACGTCATAACAGCAATAAGGAGCAAAGTCCCTAGATTGGCTTCTGTAATTACGCCTGTCCATTTTTCTCTGCGAGACATTCTTTCTGATTGAATTAACAGATCAATAAGGTAAACAACATGAACAAGTTCTGCCACATTCAAATAAGCAGCTGTTCGGACTGCTTGGAAAAAGTGATTTATTTTGCGATACAGTTGAGCAAATCGAAGATATGATGCCTCTTGAAATAGTTTTTCGTTCGGATACTCCGACGGCAAAGGTTGTGATAAAACCGATTGAAATTGAATGCACAGCCATTTCACAATTCGCGTTAAATAATGGTCGTTCATTACCGAACGCGAAAATTGTTGTAACGGTACAATTTGAAGTTTTGCTAACGAATGATGATCAGTTGTTATTTCCGAAACTGTTTGGTGGCAATTGCACTCTTTCAAGTCTGAACCGCACTCTGGTTGAAGTTGAACTAATTGTTGTTCTGCTTGTTTCTTTGTTCTGCTTAAATCAAAATTAATATCAATATTTTTTATGCAAAACAGAAATATTCCAAAACATACTCCGAAAACTTATTTTCATATTGGCCTTCCGATTGCGCACCTTGGATATGATTACTTTCAAAAATAGGTGTCGAAATCATAGTATCAATTATTATCAGCAATTTATTGAAAATTCTAGTTTTTCTTAAATTAGAAGTTTAAAATTCATTGGGTTCGATCAAAGCAAACCGCTGTTCGAATCATATTCAAAAAGATAGCATTTTCATGGGCTGTGGTTCATCCGTTCCAAAGTTTATACCAGATAAATACAAGACGATAAGCGAAGTATGATTTGAAACGAGAAGTTCTGTCTTGCTTTATATTCAGAAAAATATTTGAATGAAGGTGCAAAAAGCAATTCGTGAAGCCGGACTTGAAAGTTCAAATCTTATTTTTGGAATTGATTTTACAGGTTCAAATGTGTCAACGGTTTGCGGTTATATTTTCTATTCCATGCATCAAGCTTGAATCATTTTTTGTCTTTAGGGATATAAAACGTTTCAGGGCCGAAATTTACATGATATCACAGTAAAGAATCCTTACATGGAAGCCATAGAAATTATTGGAGAAACGCTTGAAGTCTTTGATGGTTTTCCTATCATACTCTATGAAATATATATTTTTTTGACTCTTTTAAAGATGATCATCTTATTCCTGCTTTTATTTTTGGAGATGCAATATCAAGGTATGATTTTTTTTTTTGTTTTTCGTAATTTGGCATGCTTTTTCTATGAATTTTTGAAGCGATCGAACTGTGACTCCGTTTTTCCCTGACAGACCGTGCAGAGGCTTTAAAGAAGTGTACTTTTTTTCCCCCACAACCTGACGTTTAACATTTAAATTTTGATTGTCATTTTTGTTTTCCTTTTTCTTTTGAAAGGTCATTGAAAGATATGTTCAGCTTGTCCCAACAATTTCATTAAGTGGTCCAACCGATTTTGCTCCATTAATAAATGAAGCAATTAGAATTACTGAAAGTTCAAAATCTGTATGTGCATTTGATTAATTTAATGCGATTTATTATTTTCATGCGAAATATTTTGTATTTGAACTTCTTATTTTTCTTTCATTTTTTTTTCATATTCAATTGTTATTTTGCTGTTCAAATTGTGAAGTATCACATATTGATAATTTTGACTGATGGACAAGTGAATCAAGAGGATAAGACAGTTAAAGCAATCGTCGAGGCGTCAAAGCATCCCCTTTCAATTATTTGCATCGGGGTTGGAGATGGACCTTGGTTTGAGGCATTGTATCTTTTTCAAAAAAAATTAATTATGAGTGAATGAATAAAAATTAATGATAATGATAATGATAACGATAACATCTTCATGCATTATCATGAATGAATAATTTTTAATTCGTAACTTTCTTTTTGTTTCCGATTTATCTATTTTTTTTTTTTTTTTTTTTTTTTTTTTTGTTTAGGGGCACAATGGAAACATTTGATGATAGAGTTCCACATAGAAAATTTGATAATGTTTGAGAAACTTCAAAATAGATTTATTTTCATTTTATTCCACTGTTTCTTTTATCACTTTTTCTTTTTCTTTCTTTTTCTTTTTTAAAATAAATAAATAATTTTCCTTTCTTTTTATTTTCATTCCGTTTCAGTTCCAATTTGTAGCATTTCATCCACTTCGGAAAAAATATTGCGAAACATTTGC
This sequence comes from Monocercomonoides exilis, assembly GCF_001643675.1. Taxonomy (NCBI): domain Eukaryota; phylum Preaxostyla; order Oxymonadida; family Polymastigidae; genus Monocercomonoides; species Monocercomonoides exilis. The sequence continues at coordinate 1,636,526 of NW_027150559.1, forward strand.
CCCAGCTTTTGCGATAGCTGCTTTGCAGGAGGTTCCTGATCAGTATGATTTATGTATATTTATCATATGAAGATTAATTAATTAATTCGTTCAACTTTTCTTTTCTTTTCTTTTCTTTTCTTATTGCGCATTTGGGTGAACATTACTTATGCCACCTATGGGAAATAACATAATGGACATTTTATTATTGAAGATACAAAGCGATTCGGAAACTTGGGTATCTTGACACATCTCCTGCTGGAGGTCAAGTGTAACTGTAAAAGAGTTTTTCTTTCTTTCTTTTTTTTCTTTCTTTTTTTTTCCTAATATTTTTCTTATGTTTTTAAATGTTCGAATAACTTTTCATCTGTTTTGTATGAAACTAAATGTTATAAGGAAAAAAATTTTTTCGTTAAAAGTTTATAATACCATTTGAATTGTTATTAATGCAGTTTTGTTTTAAATTTAACGTTCAAATTTTTGTTCAACTCTTTTATTTGTTAACATGTTTGGGATAAAAAAAATTTGTTTTTAACATTTAATAACTCTTATTTGTATGAAATATTTCTCTGTTCTTTTTCAAATCAAAGCTTCAAGATTTATCAATAGGTAAATTTTCACAAAAATGTTCACGCACTTTTTGAAAATCGAAACAAAAATTTATGATACCGAAGTTTAAAGGCTAACGGAAAATGTAGCCGAATGTGGGACTTTTATTTTTTAGCTGGTTTTGAATGCAGAAAAAAGATGAACAATGAGCATGAGATTTATGCTTGATGCAAATGTGCAAAAAAGTGTAATTAATCAATTCTTTCAAAGTGCAACAATGATGAAATCAAAAAAGTTTTTCTTTTTTCCAGTGTATTCTGAGATTGACCATCACTATCTGCTCTTTATTCATCAATTCATGTTTGTGAGCTATGCACACAGTTATTCTCAACAACAAACAAATATATATTATTACAAGACTTTTTCATTATCAATATGTATATTTTTGAAAAACCACCAATGTTATATTTATTATTGTGAAAATTGAAATCGATTATTTCAGTTTTCAAGATTAGTTTTCACTCACCTCAATTCACAGGAGCTGAATCAAACACTTGTCAATGAAAATTTTTTCCTTTTGAAATTTAATTTGGTGAGTTGAAACAGAAATTTTACTAAAAATATGCTAATTTAGTCACAGCCTGAACATTTAGGAAAAATACTTTTCAATGATAAAAAAAGTATTAATATTAGGAATTCATATAAAACGCTTTATTTAAAAACCAGAAATGATCACATAGGGGTGTTCACATTTTCGATGTGACAATTAAGATAATAAATACGGTCTAAACCGGATATAATCACATCGGGTTTTGCACAACTTTGTGTGACTATATCCGATTGTGTGATTATACGATGCTGCTTAACACAGAAAAATAAAAAAATTTAATTATATTTTTATTTAATTTTGGGTCGATTTTTGTATTTTTGAAATTTCTTTATCAAAATACATTTTTCACTTGCGAAAACAATTTTTATTATTTATACACATTATTCAGGCCTTTTTCATCATTATTTTGAAAAATCAAAAATTTGAAAATTTTGATTAAAAAATTAATAATTTATTGAAAAAAATACACATTATAATAAAAAATGTGATTATATAAATTTTGCCCTGTGATTATATGCGATTGAAAATTAATGAAATATAGGTCTGAAATGTCGGTGCATCGAAAAATTTGACTAAAACCGATGTTGATTTTGTTGGATGAGAATATATCCGGTTAAGACTGTATTCCACTTTTACAGATATCGCAAAAAATTCCGGACATCGCACAAAATACCGGACAAGATCGATTTCACAATAACTACAGGAGGAATAATTCTGATAATTTTCCAAAAAACACACGTCATCAATGCAAACTCATTTGAAATACAAAACTTTCAAATCTTCTTCATTTGTGTTCAGAGAAAATTATTTTAAAAATCTCGGAGAAACTCAAAATTTTATTTCTCCTTGAATCAAATAATAATTTTTACTGAGTACAAATGAAGTCTTTTTGAAAGTTTCATACATGTATTGAGTTTGCATTGATGAGAAATATTTTGAGGAAAAGTGTCAGAATTATTCCTCTTGCAGTTATTATGAAATCAATCTTGTCCTGTATTTTATGCGATATCTGCATATCAAAACAAAGAAAATTGTTTTTTTTTTTATTTTGAAAACAATAATTTTTTCTGATTAAAGGAATTATTAGCTTTATTGCAATGAACAATAAAATGATATGAATATTCGAATTATATTTCATGATATCATATTTTGAAGGAAAGCAGAATTCAGGTTGACTCCGAGATAATGAGTGTTGATCACGATCTATGGGCGGTTTAAGTGAGAACTTCGCCCTCCAAAATATGACGTGGAAAAAAAAGGGAAAGATGAAGATGCAAAACAATAACATCAATAATTGAACAATGAAATATTGCATTGTCCGCTTCACTTCACCACCGACTTCCTTTTCGCCTTGGTCACGAAGGCCAGAGGGCAGGGGACATTGCCCCTCGGAGCTCTCACCTGCAGGCCGTGCAAAGATCCGGTGAGGCGAGTATTTTTGGAGCAGAAAGAAAAACCACTCTCGCTTTCACGAGTCGTGGAAAAGAAAACTGCTTGTGCAGTGCTCTGCCTCCCGCTCTTCTGCTGCTTTTGCAGAGCAACCCCAAAACATCACACACTGCATATTGAGAGTCTTGTTATCTTCTATGCGAATCATTCATGATCGATATCAGGAGTGCGCTCTCGATATGAGCAATTTCTTCATCCCTGTGTATCTGCGTCGTTGATAGGTGTAGAAAAATCTCATCGGGCAGTTGATCTTTTGTCTTTCATTCTCTGTCTCGCCATTTTTTTTGTCATCTCACCAAAAACTTCTATCTCGCCTTCGCATCCAGCCGCCTATCTTCTCTCCATCTGCATTTCTGTCATCTCTAAGCAAACCTGTCTCACTGCGTACTATCAATTCGCAATAGAGCGAATCAATGAACGCAAAAAGCAGGTTTGCTCCTCAATAATGAGTACTGAAATCCCTTTTTTAATATTTATATTCAAATTTTAATTTTTATTTATTCATTTATTTCTAATGATCTTAAACCCTCCTGCCTAGCACATCATCGTGCGGAGGATGAATAGAGAGCGTACGGATGAAGGTGCTGCTCCTGTCTCCACTCCCTCCCTTTCTTGGGGTGTTTCCCAGGCGTTCACAACCAGGAATTCGTTTCTCTTGAGTTCTTTAACATCAAACCAAGACTTCTCACACAACGCTTCCTCCGGTCTGTGCCCTTCTTTCTCTGTGAGGCAGTGTGTTTGCCTCCAGTCAGCTCGCTTACGCTGCTGGGAATTATGAGGGATGTTCTCCGCCACTTGAGTGATCGGAATAAGTTGTGTTGTGGTTGAGTGATTTCTCATTGCTTTCTCTCTTCTCTAAGCCATAAGTCTCGTTTCTTTAGCCACTTT